>NC_058089.1:22088357-22696790 GCF_014858855.1 Bufo gargarizans
CGTTTTGCTTTTTTTGTTAATTTTAGTTTTTGGCACCAGTGGCCTTTTTATAAATATGCAGCATGCCTGCATAAAAAAAAAGCCTAGGGAGAAAAAAAAAACAGGAAAAAAAAAACAGGAAAAAAAAAAAAGTCAAATATCAAAGCTGCAAGGAATTTGGGCTTGGTGTATTACAGTCACACCTGCAGGCTTCATACACATGGCCGTTAACTGGCCATGCCCGTATTGTGGGCACCAGCCATGTGCTCACCGTATTATGGATGCGGACCCATTCACTTGAATGGGTTCTCAATCTGGAAGGTGCAGAACGGAGGCACGGAGCCACTATAGAGTGCTTCCGTGGGGTTTCTCTTCATGCTTCCAAACTGATGAGCAGTGCCGGCATAGTGTTCCTTTCCTGTGCTGGCATCAGCCTCAGGGAAGGAACTGCGCATCGCGAGATTACAGCAATCTGACGAAAGGAGGGGATTCGGAGGACGCAGGTGGTGCTGGGCTCCTTCACAAGGGGGCGAGGCTGGGCACTAGGAAGGATCATACAGCCCCTTGGGCTCCTTACCAGGCTCATTTACATATCTCAAATAATTTTTTAAACAAAAAAATAAATAAAAGACACAGCTTTATGGGACAGGTATATTGCGGACATGCTAGCTGCGATCTAGCCATGCATGTCTGCATCTCTAACCTAAAACAAGGTGACAGAATCCCATTAAGGACCAGGCCATTTTTTGCATATCTGACATATGTGGTGATAACTTTAAAACACCTTTACTTATCCAGGCCATTCTGAGATTGTTTTCTTGTCACATATTGTACTTCATGATAGTAGTAAACTTGAAACAAAATATTTTTATTTTATTAAAAACAAATTTACCAAAAATTTGGAAAAATTTGCAGTTTTCAAAACTTCAATTTCCTCTGCTTTTAAAACAGATGGTGATTCCTCCTAAAATTATTACTTTACATTCCCCATTTGACTACTTCATGTTTGGATCATTTTGTAAATAACATTCTTTTTTTGGGACGTTAAAAACTAAGATTTGCTTCTAAGGCTCCTTTCACACCTGCGTTTAGGTGTCCGCTCGTGAGCTCCGTTTGAAGGGGCTCACAAGCGGCCCTGAACGCAGCCGCCTGGCCCTAATGCATTCTCAGTGGAGGCGGATCCACTGAGAATGCATCCGCCTGCCAGCGCTCAGCCTCCGCTCCGTGAGCGGACACCTGAACGCTGCAAGCAGCGTTCGGGTGTACGCCTGGCCGTGCGGAGGAGAGCGGATCCGTTCCGACTTACAATGTAAGTCAAAGGGGACGGATCCGCTTGAAGATGACACCATATGGCTCAATCTTCAAGCGGATCCGTCCCCCATTGACTTTCAATGTAAAGTCGGAACGGATCCGCTCAGGCTACTTTCAGACTTAGAAAATTTTTCTAAGTTCTAATGCAGACGGATCCGTTCTGAACGGAGCCACAGTCTGCATTAATATGAGCGGATCCGTTCAGAACGGATCCGATCGAACGCAGGTGTGAAAGTAGCCTAAGCCTTCTTAAAAAAAAAATCCAAAACCCAAATGTTTAAGGACCAGTTCAGGTCTGAAGTCACTTTGTGAGGCTTACATATTAGAAACCACCCAAAAATGGCCCCATTTTTGAAACTACACCCCTCAAGGTTTTCAAAACTGATAATGGAGATGAAATTTCAGAATGTCACTTTTGGCAGATTTTCCATTTTGAGCCATTTTTTCCAGTAACAAAGCAAGGCTTAACAGCCAAACAAAATTACCCCGATTCTGTAGTTTACAGAAACACCCTATATGTGGTCGTAAACTGCTGTATGGGCACAGGGCAGGGCGCAGAAGGAAAGGAAAGTCATATGGTTTTTGGAAGGCAGATTTAACTGGGATCATTTTAAGGCTCATTTTCTGCGTGATGAGATGGTTTGATTGGTGCTATTTTGGGGGGGCATACGCTTTTTGATCGCCTGGTGTTGCACTTTTTGTGATGTAAGGTGACAAAAAAAAAAAAAGTTTTAGCAGTTTCCCCTTTCATGAGATGACCCGCCTGCAACCAGGTAGAGACAGAAGCAGGGTGGATTTGATTTAAATCAAACCGATTTAAAATCACGATTTAAGTCACTAGTCAGTAAGGCTTGATTTAAATCAGTTTTTTTTACATAAAGATTCATATTTGGACAATTTTTCTGTTGTACTTAGGAAGGAGAAAAATAATCATTACCTTAATAATAACAATTTAAATAGGATTTATTCAACTGAAACAATAACATTACAGCATGTTTTTTGCTTAAACATCCATGTTGCATTTTGCACGCATGCCTGCCTTAGGCCTCTTTCACACTTGCGTTGTCCGGATCCGGCGTGTACTCCACTTGCCGGAATTACACGCCGGATCCGGAAAAACGCAAGTGAACTGAAAGTATTTGAAGGGGGCGGATCTAAAATTGGCACGTAGGATCAAGGCGGATGTCGCCCATTGATCTGAGGTAAGAGTATTTAAAGGGGTCAGAGGTAAAGTGGCCAAACATCTCTGAACTTGGTGCAGTCCAAATGGAGACCTCCCAGGGGCCAACTATTGTAAGTTACTGAAAGTCTCTTGGGGAAATGCTGTATATTTTTATTTATGCTAACTCCCTTGTACCACTGTCTTCCTTTCTTCCTGTAGAGTGATGGAGGGGGCTCAGAGAGCAAAACCTAGTCCAAAAACTAAGAAATGTGTTATATGTTCAGTAAAATTACCCAATTCATATACTACACTTGTACTACAAATATGGCAAAGGATCTGGTTTCTTCTACTATAGAGGAAATTAAGGGACGTAATCAGGGAAGAGATGCGGGCAGCCCTTTCTGAAAATCCTATGCCTACCCCTAGAACATTTGCGTCAAAACATAGGGAACTAAATTAGGTTACTCCAGTTCATCGTCCTCAGAGTCAGAACAAGACTCAGATTCAGAGGGCCTTGTCTTTGATTCCTCTGGATCTGACTGAGAATTTAAAGTTTTCTCTTCTCTGAGGATACAAAGGAGTTAGGCCACTTTCACACTCGTTTGGTGGTTTGACTAGAACAAAAGGAAAAAAAAGTTTCCAGTCCACAAAAATATGCAGGAATTTAAAAAAAAGGGAATGGAAGACTCCGGACAGGAAGTTATTTATTCCAAAACCGATGAGGCGTCGCCTTCCATTTAGTGATGAAGAATAGGCATTGTTTACATCCTGTCCTAATGTAGATGTATCCCTTTCAAAATTAGTCAAGGGGCCAAATGCCCTTCCATCTGAGGACGTGGGGTCCCTAAAAGACTCCAATGGATAAGAAAGCAGATTCAAGTCTGAAGACTACCTGGAAGGCCGCCGCTGCTTTACTCAAACCAAATCTAGCCTAAAAAGATGGTTATCAGTCGGAATCTCTTCTAAAAGAAGGTACTACTTATGACTCCCTAAAAAGACTCCTTTACCCGCTTATTAAAAGCGGTGGACTTCTTGTCCGATTCCACAGCAGAATCAGTCAGAATAGCAGCAAGAACTTTGGGACTAGCAGTAGTGGCCAGTAGGGCGCTTTTGGTTAAAATCTTGGTTTGCTCTTTCATGGGAATTTGATGACTAGCCAGGATTTGGAAAGCATCTTAGAGAAGGCATTGGACTCAAAAAAATAATAAAAGAAAAATTTCTTTTTTGGAAGGTCAAAAAAAAAAAAAAAAAAAAAAAAAAAAAAAAAAGGTAGTTCCTTCCAGGCAAAAAAATAAATAAAAAATCTGAGGCCAGTGGTCCAGAGGAATCAGAGGCTTCTTGTTTAATAAAAAAAAAAATGCAGAACCTTCCAAGCAATGACAGCATGCTTCAGGTGGGAGGGAGATTAAAGTTTTTTACAAAATAATTGGAAGAGATTACCATAAATCCTTGGGTTCTAAATATTGTATCAAAGGGTTACGATATTTCCTTTAGTCTTCCTCCTCCCATAAATGTTTTTAGCGTAACCCCAATTCAAAGATCAGCTGTTTTACAAGGAAAATTTGAAGAAGGGATTCGGAATCTGTTGGCTCAAAAGGCTATTATCTCAGTTCCTCTTACAACAAAAAAAGGGTTATTACTCATTTTTATTTTTAGTAAAAAAAAAACAAAAAAAAAAAAAAAAAAAAAAACTGATGGGGGATACCATCTGATAAACTTAAAGAGCCGGAACAGATTCATAAAATACGACAAATTCAAAATAGAAACCACAAGATCCATCATAAATCTATTAAAAGAAGGAGAATTCTTGGCATCAGACTTAAAAGATGCGTATTACCATATTCCGGTATACAAAAAAACTCTGCATAGCAGTCTTTCCGGGAAAGGAACTACGTCATTTCCAGTTTCAAGTACTCCCCTTTGGGATCACCTCCACTCCGAGGGTATTTACCAAAGAAATGCTAGAGGTAGTCTCACTTAAAGAGGAGTGTAACATTTTTAGGGGTCCGTCTAGACTCAACTCTTCAGAAGACTTTTCTTCCAACCCAGAAAGTGATCGGGATAAGCGAAAAAGTCTAAAAATTTCAAAGTCAGTCAGTATGCACAATCAGAGGCTATGAAGCCATTAGGCTCTTTAACCTCATGCATCCCAGCAGTAAGATGGGCCCAGTTACCCACTCAAATTCTCCAGTAATGGTTACTAGGGTGCTGGAACAAAAGTCAGGACTCGTTAGAGGAGACAATTAAAATTCCCTTTCAAGTAAAGCAGTCCTTACAGTGGTGGAAAAATACAGACCATCAGTTGAGGGGGTTTCTTGGAATACCGAATATCTGCAAGTTATTACCACAGATGCGAGCCTTTGGGGATGGGGAGAGCATTGCACTCATCCCTCTTTCCAAGGACAATGGTCTGAGGATCAGAGATCTCTCTTAAAATCAGTGGGGATTGTCCACAGTCTGGAAAGGCATTGTCTCATAATATCGAAGGGAAAGACATTCAAGTAAGGACGGACAACATGACCTAAAACCATCAAGGGGGAACAAGAAGTATAGGTCTATGTCTATTAACAGAAAAAATATTTTTCTGGGCAGAAGTTCGCTCAAGATCCCCATCGGCAGTACACCTAAAAGGATCCCTAAATACAAGATGGCGGACTTCTTAGGCAGAAATTCACTGAGGTCAACAGAATGGAGCCTAGAAAAGGAAGTTTTTCTCCAGATAACAGGATTATGGGGTACTCCCCTGGTGAATCTGTTTGCCTCAGCAGAAAACAAAACTAAAAAAGATTTTCCCCTAAACCCCTTAGATGGGAACATAGGAGTAGATGTGCCGTCACAAAAGTAGGACTTTCAGCTGACATACGCCTTTCCTCCTCTTCAGTTAGTTCCCAAGGGTGCTAAAAAATATCTGCTTAGACAAGGCCCATGTGATTTTAATAGCCTCCCTGTGGCCGAAAAAAAAAGCCCTGGTTCCCTCTTCTGAAGCTTCTGTCAATTCAGAGCCCATGGATTCTTCCCTGGAGACAAGATCTGTTGTCACAGGGTCCAGTTTATCACCCGAAAGCGGAAAGGTTACATCTGGCAGCTTGGAACCTGAGAGGGTAACATTGAGGTCAAAGGGCTTATCTGACACCATAATTAACATCATGGCGGCTAGCAGAAAAGTAGTTACTTCCAAGATTTATTCTAAGATGTGGAGAAAGTTCTGTAGTTGGTGTATTCATTCGGGGAACTCTTCTCAGATTTTCCATCCAGCCAATTTTGGGATTCTTACAAACAGGTTTTGAGGAAGGGTTGCGTCCAAATACCTTAAAAAGTACATATATCATTAAGTTCGGTGTTTAAGGGGAAAAAAATTGCGGACCACCCATGTTTTGTTTTTAAAAAGGGGCAGATAGATTAAGACCCTTAAGACCTACAGTGCCTCCCTGGGATCTTAATTTAGTTCCATCAGGTCTGACAACTCCCCCCTTTGAACACCTTTCAGAAACCTCACTGAAGTATGTTTCTTTGAAAATCCTATTTTTAGTAGCAATTACCTCAGCACGTAGAGTAAGCGAGATCCAAGCTCTAAAAATAGTGGAACCATTTTGCATAGTTTTTAGATTAGGAAGGAAAAAAATTTGCCAAAGTCGTGTCTAATTTCCACAGACAGGAGGAAGTTATTCCATTTTTTTGTTCGGATCCAAAATCAGAAGGGGAAGTGAAGTTTTACAGACTGGATGTGTGTAAGGCTATCTTGTTCTACCTAGAGACCACAAATTCTTACAGAAAAACTGTACTTGCTTATATAATTCAGTGGGGCACATAAAGGTCATAAGGCCACATTTCTTGTCCAGATTGATATAAATGGCCATATTGCAATCCTATAGGTCCTTAGGGGCATCTCCACCCAAGTCTTTGACAGCCCACTCTACAAGATCTGTCGCAACATCCTCGGCTGAAAGAGAAAGTGCTTAGTTACAGCAGATCTGTAGGGTAGCGACGTGGTCAAGCCCCCACACGTTTACTAAACATTACAGGGTAGATACTAGGGCTAGTCAGGAGCTTTCCTTTGGTAGGAAGGTATTGTAGGCCATAGCACCTCCCTAAATACAAATTAATCTGTTATATCTCATGGTTTTTCCCTTTCATCCTCCATGACGGCATACCATATTACTTACTGGTAATTTCCTAAAAAAAAAAAAAAAAAGGAAAGACTCTTGGCAGTCTGTTCAGAACGACACTGAGGAGGAGCCGGAGGAGGGTCAAATTTATACTTCCTGTCCCTACCTGGTTGGAGGCAGGTCATCTCTCATGGCATGCCATCATGGAGGATTCATGAAAAGGAAATTACCGGCAAGTAATATGTTTTTTTAAATTTTTTCTACAGCGTTCAAGAGGTGGTGGTACGGACACGGCAATACGCAATATTTCCGTTTTGGGATATATTTTTTTATTTACTTGAAACTTTTTATTCCTATGAAAAACATTTTATTTTACTTTATTTTTGTTCCACTTTGGGACTTAAACTCCTGGGGTCCGATGCCCTCTGCAATGTATTACAATACAACCTGTATTGTAATGCATTGTCTGTCAGCTTTTATGCTGACAGCCTGCCTGTGAGACCCAGCCAAAGGGCTGGATCTCACAGGCTTCCGTAGGAGGCAAGCCCTGATGCCTATGGAAGGGCCGCCCGCACTGCCTGCTGTTACCGGAGCTAAGACAGAGTAAGGTATCCAGTAAACAGTAAAGAGATCACCAATGAATAAAGTTAAAGTTACTGATTAGTTTTTAAATGTTCTACTGTGAGCGGCATGGCCCTGTATATTCTAACCCCCAGGCAAGCGTCCCTGTCACCATGGGAACGCCTGGGGGTTAGAATATATATACCATCGGATTTGAGTTTTCACAAGCTCACTGAGATCGTGAAAACTCAATGATTTACTGTCAGGAGTATGGATTTTCCCAATGGTGTTCATGGATGGGGTGCAACTTAAAAAAACAAAACCCTGGAATCATTCTTCCAGTGCTTCATACTATATATTTACACTATACACAAGCTGAGCCATGCTCATACACAACGGGTGCCAGCTGTATAATACAGTCGACACACTCCGACAGTAAATGGCAGGAAAGTCACAGGGGTCTGATGAGTTTCTATGCCAGCCTTGGGCACTGTGAAGGCCCCCAGGCCTGACAACAAACTTTCTGCTAAGCCCTGACTCAGGAAGGACTGAATAGGCAGTGCAGAGCATTTCCAAAGGCTGTAATAGCGCACTTTCTATAATTAAAGTACTTACTGTCTCTTTTCATTCAAGGCCCATGCTTCAAGTATTCTGTCTATTAAGTGGCATTTCAAAAAGAGCTGGAGGAGAATTGGAAGACAAATGAGAATATTGTGTGGAAGCAGAAGGGACAAATAGTACAAAAGCCTGAATGGGAACATACATGTTTTAATAAGATGTGGTCTCCTGCAGCATTCTGCTCACTAAGCGTGCTGTCTGTATTCTCACAGGGACTAGCAAGTATCAAAGCAATGCAGATTTCCACTTGCGTGTGAAGAAAATTGTTCCATGTGTATTTAAAAAACATATCCTATCAAGAAAAGAAAATATTAAATAATGTTAATTCATAATAGAGGAAAAACACAGAAGAATTACAAGTAGCTGTTCTAACACTAGAAAAACATTGAATAAAGCAAGGAACCAGCCTGTAACTGCAAAGCAGTCTTCTCTTTGGCACATTTATGGCATAGCAACAGACCCCACACTATTGTGGAATGGGGTCCTTTGATTGTATCCACTTTTTTAAAGAAATGTTTTTATGTAAAAAAAAAAAAAAATGCAATAGGTACCCTGAAAGCAGAATGTTGCTCATAGCCAGGGCATAATGAAGTAGCTGACAGGTGCCCTTTAAAAGTTTTTTTTTTACTGCACTTCCAAGAACCTAAAAAGTTATGGTGCAACTGATTTAACCTCTGGTATAATTAACAAAAAAAAATAAAAAATACTACTTACCAAAATAACTCCTATAGTGTTTAATTCAATTATCTCCATATTAATGCTGCGCGTGTTAGTCTGTAGTAGACTGGCTATTAGTCTGATCACATGTAACCGAGTATTCCCTACAGGTGGATCTAATACTCCCCATGTTGTCTTCATGACATCCGTCTATAAAGTGAAAAATTAGATGGAAAAAAAAATGCAAGAAAAAAAATATGATAAACGTGAGGTCATAAAAAGCAATAGGAACAGAGATGTACCAATAAAAAATAATGTTTGCCCAAAAAAAAAAAGTTACTTTTGGAGGGTCCAGGAGGAGCTGGTGAAAGGACGGAAGCTTTTCCTGAATGGCAGTCAAAACTGTTCTGTTAACTGAAAAGGCAGAATGGTTGAGACCTGGAGGGCAGAGGTCTATGTGCCCTTCAAATCTGAAACAAAGAAGGGAATTTACCTTACTATATAGACTGACGCAACCCAACGTTTCCTTTGTTTAAGAAAGTTACAAGCAACCAAGTAAAACAGATAAAAGTTCCAAAAGTTAGACTTTGTGATAGCCACACAGTTTGAAGTTACCAATGAGTCTCACAGTAATACTGAGACTTGACTGTCAACATCGGGTGCCCCTCCATGAAAACAATTATCCTTTACATTTTAATTGTGTCCATCAGGATTCTTCATTTAGGTTCTCTCATGCAGACCCACAACAGGCAGACATTTAACAACGTAGACAGCAAACATACAGAATTGCTTTTCAAACCAATTAAACTTTCCGACTTACGCTGGACGTCTAGTTTCTAGCAGAGTGAGCAGTATTTGGATTGCACTGACGATCGCAGAGTCATTCTTCTCTTTTACAAATATATTTGACAATAGCTGTTCTAAAATTTCTTGTCTAGAAACAGATGAACATGTTAACGGCATGTAAAACCACATAGGCATACAACGATCATAAAACTGTTCATCAGAAGTAACCGTAGTCTACCAAGTAATTTAGTCTGCGATTTCCGTACATCAACAAGACCTGACTTCCAGCGCAGAGGGAATATGCCTGACCTTTTGGAGCGCTGTTCAAAGTAAAGCTCTATTACAGCAGCAAACAGACTTTTAAACTGGTTCTGAAGGGGGCCTGATCTGAGGCCATTGGATGGGGTTTGTGATCTGAGGCTAATGAAGCCCTTGGAGTCTGAAGAATTGGGAGCCGTGTGATGAAAATTTTTATTTTTTCCCCTCTAAATCCTAGGTGCATCTTATAGTCTGAAAACTAAGGTAGGTAGTCTTTTTTTTGACGGAAGAAAAGCAGACAACCAGAAGGTCAGAGATCAAACTGATTGAACAGATTGAAAACAGTCTGTTTAAGGGTACTTTCCCACTAGCGGCAGGACGGATCCGACAGGCTGTTCACTCTGTCGGATCTGCCCTGCCACTATTTTTCCATTGGGATGGGGGTGGAGTTCTGGTGCAGTACGACAGTTCGCGGTGAGAGGCCACCGGACTAAAATCGACTTGCAGTACTTTTAGTCCGGCGGTCTTTCGCCAAGCACTGCCGTGCTGCGCTGGAGCTCCGCCCCCGTCTCCATTATAGTCATTGGGGACGGAGCGGTGGCACGGCATATCCGACAGGGTGAACAGCCTGTCTGATCCGTCCTGCTGCTAGTGTGAAAATAGCCTTAAGCAGACAGAACACAAGCTTAACATTGCTTGTCTAAATGAGCCTATACACTATTGATTGACACTATACATGCAATGTATCTAGGATGTTATTTTGAAATAATTCCACATAGTGTCTCAATGTAATCATGGTGAGGTAAACTCAGCTAACAGAACACTTCTTGCATAATTTAGAAATCTTTAAGGCCCCTTTCAGACGAGCGAGTTCCATGATTAGGACTCACACCGTATGTCAGCCAGAGAACCCGTCCTGACATCCCAGCACTGATGGAGGTTGCATAGCATTATATTGATTTATGATGCTAAGTAACCCTTACAGTTCTGGAATGTATTGGATAACACTGACATAATTCCATTACTGTAAGGGTTACATAGCATCTTAACTCAATATAATGCTTTGCGACCCCCGTCAGTGCTGGGAGGTCAGGACCGGAGCTGCGGCATACTCTCGCTGCGAGTCCAATGTGGGGAACTCGCTCGTCTAAAAGGGGCCTTAATCTTAGTTAAATTGCATACTTTTCTAGTGTAGCCAGAAGGGGGTCTGGTTCCGGGCTGTTCTGAACTTGTAACATCTGATCTCTGCTGAGACGTATAATTTCACAAAGAGATTGCGATGCATTTGAATGCCTCTGTAAGACAAGAACAATTTAAAGACTATGCACAGATCTAGAAACCAAGGAATTAAATTTTTTTTTAGAAAAAGGCAATGTAAAAAAAAAAAAAACAAAAAAAAAAAACTTTTTATAGTAAAAAAAAATAAAATCACAAGAAAAAGCCATATAAATGTGGTATCAATTTAATCGTACTGACCCGGAGAATAAAGATAACTGGTCAGCTTTACTGCATAGGGAACTTCGTAAAAACAAAACCCATAAAACTATGGCAGAACTGCACCCCATTTGGAAAATTTTCCCACTACATCATATGTAATATTAAATGGTGCCATTAGAAAGTACAACTTGCCCCCACAAAAAAAGCCCTTATACGGCTATGTGAACAGGGAAAAAAAAATAAAAATAAGTACAGCTACATGAAGATGGGGAATAAAAAATTTAGATGGAAAAAATAAAGAAAATTTGCAGGTACTTGAGGGGGTTAATATACTGAAAGCTACCTGTAAAAGGTACATGCTCAAGCAACATTGCTCGGGATCAGTACTCAGACAATCACCATGTTAGTCAGGCACCTGCTGTCCAGGATGATAAATCACCCATCCGAACTGTTAAACCCCCTAGATGCCTGTGTCAGTGAGCATGGCATCTAGGGATTCCCATTATCAGGTTTACAGGAGAGTGCCGGCTGATTACATTTAAGAGGTATTTTAGCTGTGGCAAGTTATCCACAATATAGGGAACAAGTAGATCTGTAGGGGTCCTACT
Organism: Bufo gargarizans; assembly: GCF_014858855.1. Lineage (NCBI taxonomy): Eukaryota > Metazoa > Chordata > Amphibia > Anura > Bufonidae > Bufo > Bufo gargarizans. The sequence continues at coordinate 22,099,841 of NC_058089.1, forward strand.
TCTGGGAAATCCACCAAATGAAAGGAGACAGGTCGGGCATGCGCACAGCCACCTATTCAACTCTATAGGAGTTCTTGAGACAGCAGAGTTCAGCCCTCAACTATTTCCAGAATTCCCACAGAAATGAATGGTGCGGCAATGCACATGCTGAACCAGATGGTCCTTTCATTTCATGGCGGGAGCCTCACATGATGGGGAGTACCTGTTTTTAACTGGTGGGTATCCAAGCAGTAGAACCCACACTAATCTAATACTTATAACTTGCCACAACCAGAATACCCCTTTAAGCTGATCATAGAATACATACATACTACTGGTTTTACTTACATCCTCATCCTGAGTGGGGTGAACTAACTCTACAAGTCTCTGAATTATCTTCTCTTCATTTAGCCACTGCCGAATAAAAATTAAAATACAATAAAAAGTGAATGTTTTAAAATCAAAGCAGCAAATAGAGAACAGAACAAAAACACCAATACTTATACAAAGACTGCACTCCATCAGTCCTATAGATGTGAATGAAGGGGTGGACTCAACATGCACACTACCTCTCCATTCAGGGACAGGACTTGAGGATCCGATCAGACAACCCCCCCCCTCCCCAAACTCCCGATCCAACCCTCATCTATCCTGTGGACAGGTAAAGAATAGTTTGTGGTAGAACTCATTTAAGGCTAGTTTCACACTTGCCTGCCGGATCCGTCCTGCCGCTGGTCTCCCTGTCTGATCCGTCCTTCCGCTGTTTCGCCGGACCGGCGCTCCGTCCCCATTGACTACAATGGGGATGGGGGCGGAGCTCCGGCGCAGCACGGCAAAAGCCGCCGGACTAAAAAGTCCTGCATGTCCGACATTTTAGTCCGGCGGCTTTCACCGTGCACCGCTGGAGCTCCGTCCCCGTCACCATTATAGTCAATGGGGACAGAGCGGCAGTCCTGCGATACAGCGAAAGGACGGATCCGACAGGGAGACCAGCCTGCCGGATCCGTCCTGCCGCAAGTGTGAAACTAGCCTAATACTGCATATCTGAACAATCAAATAAATTGTGACACTTTAATGCTGCATCTAGAATTCCTTTATATTTCTTTAATTTTGTGTAGGAAGGTTTTTATATATAGAACAGAAAATCAAACAGATTGCAGAAGTTTTTTGGACCATGATTTGAATGGGAGTTTCAATTAACATTTTTTTTTTATTTTTTAACATGCAGTTTTTCACCCAGTACAGTAAAAATACAGTATGTGAGAAAACACCTAAGCTGTCATACACTCCGCAAAACACAGATACCAGCCATGTGCGTTCTGCAACTTACTCACTTATTAATATGCACAGGAATGTCCCGAGTGAGGTGTGGCTAGTCACTTCTCATCATTGCTAGAGAAGGTGAGGTCTCCCCACTGTGAGGTTCTCTGTCACACAGCCTCCTAATCTTGCGACTTCTTGCGAGACCACGCTGTACCATAGAGTCCAAGCGGACAGTGTCCGTCTCAGACCAGACTAAGATACTGTCCTGTCAGAAGCTATGGTGCCGCGTAGTCTCATGAAGTCCGAGCTCTCACAAGATCCCGCTGTATCAATACGCGCTGTGTTACGGAGATAGTTACAGCGGGGAGAAACCTCTAGCAAAGAGACGCTACCAGCCACACCTCTGTGGCTAGTCACTTCTGATGGACAAGTGTGATGCCAAAAAGCTTAGGGGACATTACTGCGTACTATTTATAAGTGAAAGTATGCCATGCTCAGGGACAAATGGCCAACTAGAATATATAAATACATAAATCACTGCAAAAGGTGCACCACAATGATATGCAACTGACAACACATGCTAATCCCTCAGGCTGATGTAAAAAAAATAAAATAAAAAAAAATTACTTTAGCCAATGTATTCCAGTCAGGAACACATCAGAGCCCTTTTGCACCACAGTCCATGCATCTCAGTGTGGCATGGGTTCCTACCACTAGACCAGTGTTTCCCAACCAGTGTGCCTCCAGCTGTTGCAAAACTACAACTCCCAGCATGCCCACACAGCCAAAGGATGTCCAGGCATGCTGGGAGTTGTAGTTTTGCAACAGCTGGAAGCACACTGGTTGGGAAACACTGCACTAGACTACCTATGGTGTGTGAACACGGTCTGAGAGGTGCTAAGATCCAACTCACAGCCAAGCTCCCACATACCTCCATAGTGACATCACTCATGTAGTGGGAGAAGGAATAGGGCTGCAAGCCCCCCCTATAACAGGCCATGTGACACAGGCTACCAGGTGCACTAGATTACCACCAGCATGTGGTCCTCTGCCAAAATCCTCCAATGTATGCATTTTTTGCTGGGGATTGCAATTAGCAATGGATCACATGTGGAGGAATTGCTCCTCTGGCTATAAACACGCTACAGTGTTTGGGGTTTTTTGAGCATTTCCTCCCATTTAGGCCACTTTATTTGTGATTTCTCTTTATATGTATGGAATGTGCTATTGTGTACCACTGGTAGCATTCTGTTGCACCTGGTAGCCTGTGTCATATGGCCTGTTATAGGTGGGGCTTACAGCCTCATCTCTCCCACTACCTGAGTGATCTCACTATGGAGGCATGTGGGAGCTTGGCTACGAGTTGAATCTTAGCACCTATCCGACAGTGTTCACACATCGTAGGCAGTCTAGTGGTAGGACCCATGCCACACAGATACCTTAACGGTGGTGCAAAAGGGCTCAGATGTTATATACTTACATAGTTAATACAGCTATATAAAAAAAAAAAAAAAAAAAAAAAAAAAAAAAAAAAAAAAAAAAAGACATACGTCCATCAAGTTCAACCAAGGGAAAGGTGGGGACTCGAATCCCAGAAAAAAAGTGAGACTCAGATTTCTACACATTTTCATAAGCATGTTTTTTACTTTTATGAATTCGTCTAACCCCCATTTAAAACTGTCCACTGTTCCTGCTGTGACCACGACCTGAGGAGTCTATTCCACAGATGCACAGTTCTTACAGTAAAGAAGCTTTGACGCTTCTGGAGACAACTTTTTCTTCTCCAGTCGGAGGCAGTGCCCCCTTGTCTTTTGTGCGCATTTTACATGGAACAGCTTTTCACCATATTTTTTGTATGGCCCATTTATATACTTATATAGGTTAATCATGTCTCCCCTTAGAAGTCTCTTCAAGACTAAATAAATTCAATACTTTTACTCTCTTCATAACCAAGACCCTCTATGCCCCTTATCAGTTTAGTCGCTATCCTCTGTACTTTCCAGCTGCAGTGCGTCCTTTTTATAGACTGGTGCCCAGAACTGGACTGCGTATTCCAGATGAGGCCGCACCAGCGCTTTGTAAAGTACATTTGTCCACATTAAACCTCATTTGCCAAGTTGATGCCCTAACAGGAATACATTGGCTAAAGTCTCAGTTCTTAACATCAGCTTGAGGGATTAGCCAGTGTTGTCAGTTGCATATCATTGTGGTGCACCTTTCGCAGTGATTTATGTATTCTTATATTAGCATCCACACATTATCCCATCTTGTGTAGGATGCTTTTATGGCACACGTGGTCTGCTGCTGACATCCTCCATTGTATGCCTTTTTTTGCTGGGGATTGCCGCTAGCAACGGATCACATGCAGAGGAATTGCTCCCCGGTTACAAACACGCCACAGTGTTTGGGGTTTTTGGGCCACTTTATTTTAGTGATTTCGTTTTTTGTATTTTTTGTTAGAATATATAAATCTCACTTTTTAGGATTAGTGAATTGGTAACAGGTACTCTTTAAAGGGTTTACCAAACTTCCATGTGCCACGTCCAATGACTGGATGCAGTGGCGCATACGACCACGGGACCTAAGCACACTGAATAGAGTGGTGGGAACAGAGCGTTGGGAAGCAGGTAAGTATACTTCCTTCCACAGGTCCCACTGGGTGCAGGAGTTATTTAAAAGGGAACCTGTCACATTAAACATGGTGTCTGAGCTGCAGGCAGCATGTTATAGAGCAGGAGCAGTTGAGCAGATATATAGGTGTATGGGAAAAGATTCAGTATAATTTGTATTTCATTCATCTGTATCTGCTTATTCTGGGCTTTGATGTCCAGGAGGCGGAGCCATCAGTGATTGACAGCTATATGTATGCATGGTCAGAGGGAAGACTGTCAATCACTGATAGCTCTGCCTCCTGGACATCAAATCCCAGAATGAGCCTGGATATGGATGAATGCAATACAAATTATACCGAGTATTTTTCCATAAACTTATATATCAACCTGCTCAGCTCCTCCTGCTCTATAACATGCTGCCTGCAGATTTAGCATTTTTTATGGGAACAGATTCCCTTTACCACACTGAAGTCTGACAACTCCTTTACATTACAAGAAAGAGGTAAAGACTTACATTTAAGACGTCTTGCCTTAGTTGTGGTGGCTCAATGCACGTGAGAAGTCTTAGCAGCAAATCCATAATAGCAGAGGTTCCTATATGTTTTATGATCAAGTCAACAAAATCATCTTTTTTCTTTAAAAAGGCTACAATCTGAAATAAAAAATAAAAAAAAACACATGACTTTACACAGGTGCCAAGAAGTGTCCTAGAGCTAGTCTCCCTCCCCAATATCAAAGTGTTACAGATACACCGACTCCTACAATTCAAGGGGTATTCTGGAAACTAGAAGTTATCCCCTATGCCAGAGCTGGGCCCACAAGATCCCTAGTACAGAGGCCCTGATTGAGCAACAGGTCAAGGTTCATCCTCTAGGAGTCTTCTAGATATAGATGCGTGCTGTGCAGTCCCATAGAGATGAAGGGAGCCGAAATGCCCATAGCTTGACATCAGCAGCTCCAATTTATCTGAGTGCAGGACCCCCTGTGATAGGCCCACCACCGATCAGTTACTCACCCAGGGAATTGGGGATAACTTTTAGCACCTTCTTTCTGCTAACCGTAGGGATATTCATATAAATAAAATGAAGCTCCAAACTAACTTCGGAATTTGTCTTTTATAATCCCTGTACCCATTTAGATGACCAACTTTGCTTTACGTTTTTTTTTACTGACAAGTACGATGTATTTCAAAAGCTAGCCGACTTCTTACAGAGATGTGAACTGCATAACACTGTAAAATGTAATTTAAGTGTTTTAATATGTAGCAGTAAGTGAATGCTTCAGGCTGCGATGTGAAGTAGGTCTGCCTATGACTGAACATCTAATACTGGATTAAAAAAAAAAAAAATCCAAGATGTGCAGAATAAGGGTGGATACACAGTTTTTGGGAGTAGCCCTTTAAGACAGTTTACTGCTGTATTTTATGTCCCTTGGAGTTTTTTTTTCGCTTTAGATTTCCTATAAACTTCTCCATAGGAGGGGAAAAAAAATACATTCAGGGGGAAAAAACGCAAGTAAAATACATGATTGGAAAATGCCCCACCCCAAAAAATAAAACACAAAATAGTAAAATACGTATGAATTTCAAGTTTTTTTTGTTTTGTTTTTTTATTAAAAGTACGACAGCACCCTTAAGGTTCTGCATTCTGATACAGGAACGGCTGTAACTTCTAAATGGCCTCTGAAAAGATTTGTATGCAAGTCTTAATAACTAACCCCGCTGATGTGATGCGCCACACTAAGAGGTAATCATTCTGGCACATCTTCAGGAGTTTTGTGCACCAGAAAGCGGCAGAGAGCTGGCACAGATTTCAGCTACAATGTGCACCAGTTCCCTGTAAATGTGTCGGGCAGAGGAAGGCCCGCACATCGCCCTTGCCCTCTTTTTGTAAAAGTGCCAAGCATGGCAGAAAAAGGGGATGGCGGTGAGGCAATTGAAAATTGTACGGCAAAACAGCACTTGCAACAAAATATACAACTTTTGTATGCCACAAAACCAGCACACACTAATGATATATTCCCTCCCCCAATCGTATATATACCTGTTCAGGTTTCCGGCTGATTAAAATGCTTAAAACTTTGCTGAAGAAGCTGGCGAGCAATGGATTCAACGGTGAATCGTTTAAAAGAAAGCTGTATAGTCTTTTGAGTAAAGACTCGTCTTCGCCAAGTCTGTCATTTATCTGCGACACATCTGAGGTCAGTAACTCGCAAGATAAATTGGGGTACCTATAGGTGAATGAAGACAAACATTAACGGCTTACATAATCAAACGATATAGGAATCCCCTCTTTTCAGGTACGACTACGCGGTTTATGCGGCGGCCAAGGCTCTTTTGCTATGCCACAGAGGGAGCCTGCTCATGGTTCGGCTCCATTCAATGGATCTGCATGAAAACCCACAGCAAAAATGGCTGCACGGTGCTGTGGTTTCTGCTGTGGGACACAGAATATTTTGTTGCAGACAAAATCCTCATTGTGAACCTACCCTTAAAGGGAATCTTTCATGTGAAATTTGCGGTACAAACTGTAGGCAGCAAATTACAGAGCAGGAGGAGTTAAGCAGAAATATTAGCGGGAAAAGATTCAGCAGAACTTGTAGTTCACAATCAGAGCTAAACCTCTGGTCTTTCAATGCTTAGGAGTCCAGTGGGCGGTCCTACTCAATGACTGATAGAGATACATATAGAGAGCTGGCAGTCACTGAACAGGACTCCAAAGCACAAAGAGCAGCGAAGTATGTTAAATACTGTGCACTCATGCTGGTAGTAATTTGATTTGGCCGTACTGCACGTTGTGAGCACCATGTTCTAGTGCGGTCTTGCACTCCTTGTCATGTGTCTACTATATAAGGCTGAGATTCCTCCAAAGTTGATCCCCAGTCAAAACAAAGGGGATTAGGATCCATTTTCTGTCCGCAAGAAATACATGTGCAAAACTGGTCCCCTATATGTCAAGTGGAGACTTCAAATGCATAGTAGCCAGTCATGTAATCTTCACTAGCCAGTTACCAACACTGTGCCATAGTAAAGGATCATTTTACTCTGACCGTCATGAGTTGCTACAAAAAAAAAAATAGACCACCCACACCATTACACAAGGCCCGATTCTGCATCCAAACTACAGCTGCAAACTCCAGGCTGATCAGTTTTTATGAGCCAAAGTAACAGCATCATAAGGGCCACATTCGAGCACCCATATTACAGCTGCATGTCCTTCTGATGCTGTTAGTTTGGGTTATAACACCCATAGTCAGACCAGGACGTGTAGCTAAATTACGATTAGCATGTGCCCATATTATAGCCATCTAGACCAGACACATTGGTGCATTTAGATGAGTGCATATAGGCAATGATATGACTGCATTCAGTCATTTAAAGCTGATGAGAAACCAGCATTTTCATGCAAAGATTATTGTGCACAAATTTGTTCGCATGCGATAGTTTACTCGCTTAATCAAGGATCACCGACTGAGTAGATATTAAAGCAATCATTTACATCAACCATGGTTTTTTCATCTGCGAAATATCACATGATGTACATTTACATAGCACAATTCAAGGGCGACTAACGATAAATAGTTTATGCAAATGATTAAATTAACAAGTGAAAGAACGTTCTGCACATTCGTTCAGTCGCTACATTTACATTACGTGATCATCCAACATGAACCGTTAGCATTTGAACAGTAACAATCTGCTCATCTAAATGCGCCATCACACGGCTCTGTTCTATCAAAGAGGGGTTATAGTGATAACATTTGGTCTACATAGTTGACTAGTCTAGAAGATCACAAGCTCTTACTTGTAGCGAATTTTCTCATCCATGTCCTGTGGAGGTTCCTCGGTGATGAACGTCACCAGATCTTCCAAACATTCAGATTTTAATAAAAACTCCACAAGTTTACGATTCTGGGCTTTGCATTCTTGCAGAATGTCCTCCTCGTCCATGAGCTCCTTTAGTGTCACCTCATCTCTTTCTAAGAGGGTGTCTATGTGAGATGAAGAATGTAGGTCGAACTTCCAAAACATACTTGGCTGACGAAAAAAAAATAAGTTAAATTTTAACACATTAAGTACAAATTCTGTAGTTTTCTTGAGACAAACAGGTGATGCAAAACAGAGGTTTTCAGATAATTCTGATGGCCGAGCCTCAGGAGAGGTCATCAATATTAGATCAGTGGGGGTCCAACACCCAGGAGTGCCTGACGATCAGCTGTTTGAAGAGACTGCGGCACTCTAGTGAGCGCTGTACATCGTTCATTCACTTGAGTGGGACTGAGCTACTCCTAGGCCATGTAGCCAATAAACAATGTCACTGGAGCACAGCAGCTTCTTCAAACAGATGAATCGGGTGGCGGGCGATTTAGTCATGGGGGTGCAACGTTATCGCTGGGAGTCAGACCCCCATTGATCTGATACATATGACCTATCCTTAGGATAGGTCATCAATAGGGATGAGCGAATCGACTTTGGATGAAACATCCGAAGTCAATTTGCATAAAACTTCATTAGAATACAGTATTAGAGTGTATTGGCTCCTATGAGCCAAAGTTAATACTTTGTGAAGCCTCGCGGGACTTCGGGTAATAACACCGGATGTTTTCATGTCAGTGTGCAGGGAGAAGCAGCAGTGAGTGTGGGGACCAGGAGCGGCGCCGGGTAAGTATATTACCTGTGAGGGGCCCGGCACATGGTGGAAGATGTTTCAGAAATCGGAAAACCCCTTTAATACCGACTGTAAAAAACCTTTTACCGAACTCCGGCTCTGTTTCAAGGTTCCACTTGGAACCAAAACAGTGCGGTAAAAGGTTTTTAATAGTAGAAATTAATTTCTGAAGTTATTACACAAAGTTCCACAAGACTTTGCGAAGTAATAACTTCGGCTCATATGCGCCAATACACTAATACTGTACGGAGCACTTGCTCTGTACAGTATTCTAACGAAGTTTTATGCGAATCAACTTCAGATGTTTCATCTGAAGTCAATTCACTCATCCCTAGTCATCAATATTGAACTCCTGGAAAACCCCTTTATTAAGCAGGAGTATAAACTAAAGGTGCATTTACACTGCGCCGATGAGTAGACAACTATAGGGAAGGCAGCGCTCCCTCCCGATAATGCCTGCGCGGCAGTGGAGGAAAGACCAGCACTTACATGCAGCAATCACCTCCACTGTATGAGGATGAGGGATGGTTACCATTATCACTCTCTCTCAGACAGATTCATTGTTTCTGGACAGCAGATCACCATTCACACAGTAAGATCTGCTGCCCAGAAACAATAATTGAAGGCGTCTGTATGAAATATGAATTGACCCGATGTTTCACTCATTCATCAGGTGATCTGCAGCACTTTTACACAGGCAGTTTATCAGGAACGAACATTTCTAGGAACATATGTTCCCGATAATCTGCCCGACCATTGGGCAGTGTAAATGCAGCTTAAGACCTTAACGAGAGCTTTAACCATTAAAATAAACAAGCTGGAATAGAAAAATAAAAGGAAAAAAGCATTACAAACCCCTGAAAAAGGATATGCAGAACAAATCATATACAAATCTGGAAGAAAAAAAAAGCAACTAAAACAGTCACTGACCACTTAATAGAAGTACAAGGGGTTGAACGTTATACATAGGAAGGCAGTTTTATCAGTCATTACTGAACATGCAAATTAATGGGGTTTTCAGGTTAAAAAAAATAATTAAAACAATGAGGTTTGTTTTTTCTTAGCACTGCATCACTCCAGTTCTTCCTTCAGGTAAATTGACAACTGGGTGTTACTGTTCAGTAGGACGTGTTCCTACCTACTAGAACGCTAATCAGAGCAGAGAGTGCAAGGATACTTTCGCACTAGCGGCAGCCTTCTCCGGCAGGCTGTCCCAGTGGGGAAACGGCCTGCCAGATCCGTGCTGCCGGAGGTCCGGCCGCATCGCAGAAAACATACCGATAGGCGGCTGGAATAAAACTACGACATGTTGTAAGACAAAGTGCAATGCAACAGCTCACTGCAAACCAAATAAAGTACAAAATTGCATCATAATTGCAAATGCTATACTAATAAGTTGAGATGCTTGGCAAATCATTTTGTACAAAATTTTTTGAGCCCGTCTGCCGCACGTCAAGGCGATCTCTGACTGTTATTTGTCTAACAGTCTTGTTCTCAGCCATAGCAACGTGCCCCTGCGCTTTGGGATGAGCTGACTGACCCCCCATTTTTTTTCTTTGTAGCTTGTGCTGGAGGTGTGGCTGCCTCCTCAGTCGTGCACTCCTGACCAGCTCGTCTGCCCCATAGGCTGATTTTAATTAGTGTTAGTATATAGCTTGGCCTGCTCCCCCTCACTCACTGAAGCCATTTGGCACCAGGAGAGAGATAGTGTGTGGACTCTCATTGCAGTCCTTGGTGACCTTTTGGCGCCAGGGGTGATGTGGAGTAGGCCCGGCATGCATGCTGGTAACTGCTTTCCGTGGATATAATGGAGGCCATTTTGGCACCAAAAATGACAGAAATTCAGGCGGATCCAGCATGCATGTGGAACCTGCACTTTCTGAATCATGTGATAGCCGTCTTGGCACATGACAGGTAAAATTTAGTGTTAGGAACCAGTCTAATAATTTCGTACAAAATGATTTGCCAAGCATCTCTAACTTATTAGTATAGCTTTTGCAATTATGATGCTAGCGGCGATCTAGCAACCCATGTCCTCAGCTCTATACCCAAAATCCTGGTGACAGGTTCCCTTTAAAGGGGTTTTCTGAGATTTTTCTACTGGTGATCTGTCCTCAGTATCTAATCGAAACCTGGGACCCCTGCTGAAAAGCTGTTCGAGAAGGCACCAGTGCTCTCACCTTCTCTCAGCTTACCAAGCACAACGCCGGACATGGTATAGTGGTTGTGCTTGGTATTGCCGCTCAGCCTCATCACATGGCCTAGGCTAAGCTGGAAAAGGCTGTGGTACTACTGCGAGTGCCGATGCTTATTCAAACAGCTGATGGGTTGAAGTCCCAGATGTCTGACCCCACCAATCAGATACTGGTAACCTATCCAGAGGATAGGTCATCAGTAGAAAAGTCTCAGTAACTTAAATGACCATGCTCACATCTCTGCCACAATTTAGGCCAAAACAGCAAAGGGTGGGTTCACATCATGTTTTTGCCATCAGCTTAACGTATATGTTATATATAGACACACATACATGCACACTGTACGCTATCAGTCTAAGGCATCCGTTTAATGTATATGTTTACATTAAACATGGTAAAAACGTGATGTGAACCCAGCCCAACACGTGCGACTGCAACGTCGACATCCCGTATACTGCACATAATAGACACTGACCCCAGCATTCTCATGCCATACACTGCCGAGGGCAGTGACCGGCTGCAGCGATACACGGACGTCACCGCTGCAGCCAAAACATTAAAATCAAGGCTGCTGCAGCCTGGTGAAGACAAATTGGTGGCATGGATCAAAGAGGCCTCTAAAAAGGAGAGTTTGTGTCCTTTTATTACTAATGTAACTGCCTCCCTGCAGTTTTCCCCAGAAACTCCTGACAACCCCTTTAGTGCACTCTGCACCTTCGGCTTTGCTCAGCTTTCCTACAGTGTAAAGCACAGATCTAATATTTTATGAATCCGTATGCTGAAAAGTGGAGCCGGCAAGAGACGAGAAGCGCTGCTGGTGGTTTAAATAGAAGGTTTAGGTACCGTTTACACTACAGCTCTGGAGATGGGTTAGAGCCTTTCATGACCCCAAAACCTGAAAAGCGATCATACAAAAGCAAAAATTACATCTAATCAAATACATCACCCTATAGGAGGGGCTGCCCAATTTTTGGAGAAGGGAGTTAAGCAGTGCCTACCATAGCTAGAAAAGAACATATTGGTGACTTTCATAATGAATGTGGGTAAATGGATAGAACTGCCCGTCTACAGAATTGGATTCTCTTTTCCCCATCCCAATTATCAGACAAGGATATCATACAAGGCAAAAGGCATAGGCCAGGCATCCTCAAACTGCGGCCCTCTAGCTGTTGTAAAACTACAACTCCCACAATGCCCTGCTGTAGGCTGATACCTGTAGGCTCTTCAGGCATGCTGGGAGTTGTAGTTTTGCAACAGTTGGAGGGCCGCAGTTTAAGGATGCCTGGGAGGCTATGTATCAGAAAGTAGGAAGATTACAATATGGAGGCAAAAGGTTAAGAATCTGAGCAGAGTAACATTCAGTTACGACAATGCAGTGAGTACATGAACGCCATTGACATGCCTAAATGACAGAGTGCAAACAAGTTAATCACGTACATCTCAAATATATCAATACAACGTATCGCTGTAGCATGAATGCACAAATATAAAAACAAATTAAAAACGGAGAAGTGCTCGTACTGCTGCAAACATGTTACTGTGAAAGGTCAGAATGTTTCTTCGAGGCAAGATGACATTAGGGGGTTCTCATTCAACGGGGGCAGGTGAAGGCAAAGAAGATTAGTCCATCACATTCCAACTGAAAGCTGGGTCCCTTGGAATAAGGAAAAACAAGACTGAGAAAAGTGGCATGATGAAAATATGAGATCTTTTAGTGTAGATTCACTGTGGAGCCACCACCAGTTCTGGGGAATTGTTTGTACAGTTCCTTGATACACCCTAAAGCCATGATCGTGTGGGGATGCGCACACATTTTTTTTAAATTACACCATGCATTTCAAGCCTTTTGTTTTTCTGGCTTTTCATTTTGTAAGTTTTTTTTTTTTGTCTTTTTAGTTCCTATAAAAAGGTGACTTTGGAAAAAAAAACACCAGAAAATACTGCATTATCTGCTGCTTCATACGGCAGTCTGTAGACTGAGGGTACAACCGTCACGTAATCAATGTCACCGTACCCTAAAAGAAGCACTCCCATCTTTTTACCAGCGACTGTATTTGAGTTATCCCCTCCCTTCTGATCCTCAGCTTTGTCATGTGACCAACTCTGAGTTTCCAAATGACAGCATCTTGTGTGTTGACAGGATGCCAGTTTCTGTATATATTCGTATGGAAGACTCAATGTCAGTCTCCCAGGAATGACTAGAGAAGCAACCAACTTCCTTCCAATGCTGATCATGTGATACAGCTGAGGAACAGAAGGGAGGTTATAACTTGCAAATACAGTCACCAGTAAGAAGGTTATCTTAACTGCAGATTACAACTTTCCAACAGGTCAGAGAATAAGAATTTTTGCGACTGCTTCTTTATCACTAAGGCTGAGTTCACACTTCAGTGATTTCCATCAGCAAATGGGAGCCAAAGTGTTGGTCAAAAAACACAGAACAGGTAGAAATCTTTCCATTATACCTTATCTGTGTAGACTCCTCTCCTGGCTTTGGCTCACAATCACTGACAGAAATCACTGACCAAAGCACTGAAGTGTGAACTAGGCCTAATGCATATTCTGAAAGGGAGAACTTGCAGCAAAGCAAGTATATTAGAAAACTGCTGTGTAAACAATCAACTGGTGACAAGTAACTCCAAAGTGAAGCTACACTTAAGGTGGCAGACTATCAAGATTAGATCGTTAAGGCTAGGTCTACATGACTATTTGTCGCGCTACAATTTTTATAATGATAGTCTATGGTGTCGCACTGCGACATGCTGCGATTGACACGACAGTTGCAAAAAACCTATTCAAGATAAACTACCATTATAAAAATGGTCACGCCACATTAATGTCGCGCGACACATGTTGCAGCAGTTAGTAGTGCTTGTACCTAGTAATACAGCTCAGCGCCATCACTAGGATAAAGCTCCAGTGAGTTGTAATACCAGGAACAGCCACTGCTAAATGTATGGCGCTGTGCCTAGTCACCAATGGAAAGGATGCAGCACTCATCGCAGCACTGCAGCCCCTTCAGCTGCAGACTTATGGCACGCCGCGAGTCAGACCACCACTAAATAGTCCTGCACAACCTCTCTACCTTATGATTTGACCCAAGGAAGCAGCGAACAGTCACTGTAGTTGCTATACAAATAAGGCTACTTTCACACTAGCGTTTTGGCTTTCCATTTGCGAGATCCGTTCAGGGCTCTCACAAGCGGTACAAAACGGATCAGTTTTGCCCTAATGCATTCTGAATAGAAAAGAATCCGCTCAGAATGCATCAGTTTGTCTCAGTTCAGTCACCATTCGGTTCTAAAGGCAGACACCAAAACGCTGCCTGTAGCATTTTGCCATTCGCCTGACGAAGCGGAGCCAAACTGTGCAAGTCAATGAGGATGGATCAGTTTTCTCTGACACTAGAAAACGGATCTGTCCCCTATTGACTTTCAATGGTGTTCAAGACGAATCAGTCATGGCTATAGAAGATCTAATACAACCAGATCCGTTCGTGATGGATGCTTGCAGTTGTATCATTGTAACGGAAGCGTTTTTGAAGCTCCATGGCGGATCTGCAAAAAACGCTAGTGTGAAAGTAGCCTAAGAATTAAGTGCAGGGAGCCCTGAGTTACATGTAAATGTTAGTCATACACAAGTATCTCAGTGTTATGTGAATGTAAACTGGTTATTGCATGATGAAATGAACACACCATGATAAGATGAGATGGGGGTTGGGTAGTGAATACCATAGAACAGTTTTATAGGCATTATCACGCATTTTCTTGCTCAGCAGTCATGATGGGAAGGGGGGGGGGGGGGGGGACTGCTGCAATATAAAAGATTAAGTTACCATACCTGTCGTTCCTTGTACATCTGTGGTTTAAAACTAAGTTAATAAAACAGCAAAGAGTCTTAAAAATTCCCATTTAAGTTTGCAAACGTTTAAGGGGCCTAAAAAGAAAATGGTTACCCAACACTTACCTGTTAAAATGAGATAAAAGGTTAAGAAAATAAAACAATTCTTAGTAGCTTCAGCTTCTGGCCCATTACAGGGTGTCCTGACTACATTAAAGAGAAATCTGTACAGAACACTCTTCCTCCTAAAACAAAAGAAAAAATATAAAAATTAGGTAACTTCGTACCATTTCTATACAGACGTTTTACACAAAGCTATAATCAATGGGGGAAAACGAGGCAGGTTTGTGCAATACCCATGCCACTGCTGCCCTAGCGCCGCCGTGTCGGATATGGCAGCTCAGCCCTGTTCATTTGAATGGGGCAGATCAGTAATATTAGACGCGGCCATGTAACAAAGGAGTCACAGTTTCTGCAGGCAAGCTGCCATGTCTACTGAATCTCACAGAACCACTAACACTCGGTCAGCTATGTCTTGTAAGCCAGGTGGAACACATACACATCGATGGAAAAATCAAGGCAAATATATTCAAAAGTGTAGAAACTTATTACTTGTATTTCAGCTTTCCATTCAGTTTTGAAAACCTGGGTGCAAAAGTGTCTCTGCATGTGGCCCAGGGCTCTGACCACATACTAAAGCTCGACATGGGCCTGCTCCGTACATGGTGGAGCAGGCCCAACCCGTGAGCCTGCTCTATACATTCCCTTGAAAGTAATGACATATGGACATAATGCACACGTCATTGGTTGTCCTACAACTCTACTGCTTGGGAGTTAATCATAGCACTTTAGCCGGTGTTCCGGAATTTTCTGCTACCCGCGTCAATTCCGGTAGTGACGTAGGAGGTTTGTCTCTCACCTCTGCTTCTCATTGGCTCTGCCGGGGGTTTGTCGGCGCAGGCGCGGAGGATTCACCCATAGCGTGAACGCGCCGAGGGTAGCAGAAAATTCCAGCCCACTGAGCATGCGCGAAAAAGACGGCCGAAGGTAGCAGAAAGTTCCAGCCCACTGCGCATGCGCGAAAAAGACCCCCGAAGATAGCAGAAAATTCCGGCCCACTGCGCATGCGCGAAGCCGGAATTTTCTGCTACCTTCGGCCGTCTTTCGCACATGCGCGGTGGGCCGGAATTTTCTGCTACCCTCGGCGCGCTCACGCTATGGGTGAATCCTCCGCGTCTGCGCCGACAAACCCCCGGCAGAGCCAGTGAGAAGCTGAGGGGAGAGACACACCTCCCACGTCACTACCGGAAGTGACGTGGGTAGCAAAAAATTCCGGATAGCAGAAAATTCCGGAACACCGACAGCTTACCTCAAGGACCATCATTGTGAAATCTGACTGTCCGTTTATTCTTTCACATCTGCTATTGGGGTACAGTCAGGTTAGGCCATGGTGTTTGGCCTGCTTAACACCAACAATCATTTTTGTGGTTCTCTGCCACTAGCAGCATACTAAACATGAAATCTGACATATCAGAACTGGTCACCCAGATTAAAATATGTGGATTGTCTCACGTGGATCACCTTTATGGCAAACCAAATGGTCACTAAGTAATCCTACAACGCTGGTTTGGCCACCGCTTCCTCTAGTGTCAAACAAATTTAGTTTTTTTTTATCCAGCACCACTATATAAATAAAAAAAAACATTTACTGGATTTTTCAGACTAAAGATGCAATTTCCACCCCCAAAAGTGAGAGAAAAAATAAATAAATGTCGGTGTGTCTTGAGGCTAGGGCTACACGACAATTTTTATAATGGTTTCGACACCATAGACTATAGACATTGGTGCGACAGGTCGTAGTGTAGCCCTAGTATTATAGTCCAAATGCCAATGGGAGCAGCACTGTGCTGGCTGTACTCACCCTCCCTGGTCTTCTCCCAGGTCCCGCTCTGCACTGTGTCCTGACCGCCTACAGTGTCAGGATGTAGTGCACGTTGGTGCGTCCTATGACCTGAGGCTGTGTCACAGTGCAGCACAGGCCAGAAGAAGCGGTGCAGGGAGCAGCAAGTCCTAGGATGCCGTCCAGAGCAAACAAAGTTAGTTAATTTTTTTAAGGTCTGGTCTGATTGAGCTTGGGGGGTCTGATCTGAGGTCTGATCCAAGGTCTCCTGAAGAATGGGGTCTGATCTGAGGTCTGATGGAAAAATATATAGTTTTTTTATTTTCCTCCTCCAAACCCTAGCATCTTATAGTCCGAAAAATACTACATGGAGAAAATAAATAAAATCAACGCCCCCCCCCAGATGAGAAATTAATGAAGCCACTCCCAAAGCAGATTTTTTTTCGTAGTCTATGTAAAAAATAAGTCAATTTTTGCGTTAAACGTGAAAGGTTTGTTTGTGTGAATGTTACTCCACCAGGTTTGAGGAAAAAGTAACTCAGTGAAGTAATGTGCATTTTAGCATCCATAGATGACCGATGCACTTGCACACACTCCGCTCTTCATAGACAGGAGGCAGCAAAGCGCTAGGCATGATGGAAGATGTCACAGTTCTTAACTGCGACAGTCATCTCCAGACAGCAACGGGACATTTCAGGTGATGTGCAGCCTGCAGCCTCCGCCACCTCCTGTCTCTGAAGAACCCTACACCCAGCGGGGTACAAGGGTAGCTACAGGTTTCATCTAAACTAGCGTGTTATGTTTACTGTGCGTCATTATGTCGAATCACATGCTTTAATCACGGATCTCAGTTATGGAAAAGCATCATATGACTTATGCCAATATTTGGCCGCTGCTTATTGTTCTTGCATCATATGCTCCCACATACTATTGATTTACTAAAAATTGCCGTTTTGGCTTGCACAGCTCGCAAGCTGGGGGGGTAATCTATCAAGTGACTGCACCACTTTGGAGGCATAAAGTCACAAATTATGGTGCAGGTTAATAGTGACATGGACTCCAGCATTGATAATTTTTGTTTTGCTGGCATCAAGCACTGGCAGAGAGGAGTCCGGATTATTCATGAGCTGCCACTATCCCCACCTACCCACCGCTGTTTGCTAGTTTTGTTCTAGGTAAGTACTTCACATGTGGCAGATTTTACTGTAGAAAATTTGTCACTGAAAATCAGTTCCACTCACCTGAATGGAGATTGCAGAAATTTGCTTGCGCCAAAAGGATTCCATTCAAACAAATGGAAATAATTTCCATGCAATAGGCCCACGCCTCCATAACAAACTTCTCTGGCAGCGCTACCAGCATTAACCTGTATAGGTGCCGCAAGGTAACTCAGTGTGCAAGACATGTATGGAGCGGGCTCAGCATGCACCGGATGTGTAAGGCTACTTTCCATTAGCGGCAGCCTTCTCCAGCATGCTGTTCCGGCGGGTGAACATGTTTGCCGTGCTGCGGCCGGATCTCAGTCACGCCCCATTATTGTGAATGGGGTCGGAGCAGACTTCCCGCGGCAAGTCTCATGTACTAGCGGCAGAACGGATCCGGCCGGCTGTTCACCCGCCCGAACAGCCTGCCGCTAATGTTAAAGTAACCTAATACAGCTGACACGCAGTTTCAATGACAGGGATTGGAGAGAACTCGAGTGCTGGTAATTCAACCCCCTAAGATGCTGCTTCCAGTAGCAACCACAGTATCTGGGCTGTTAGCGAGGGGGCTTCCTGTCCTCCGTTCGGACCCTCTTTGGCAAAATCGAAAGGATGTGATCAGTGGCTCTGGCAGCCTAAGCACCACGCCAGTACTTAAAGGGAACCTGTCACCTGGATTTTGGGTATAGAGCTGAGGACATGGGCTGCTAGATGGCCGTTAGCACATCCACAATACCCAGTCCCCATAGCTGTGTGCTTTTATTGTGTAAAAAAACAAAACGATTTGATACATATGCAGATTTACCTGAGATGAGTCCTGCCCCTGACTCATCTCATGTACAGGACTCATCTCAGGTTAATTTGCATATGTATCAAATCGTTTTTTTACACAATAAAAGCACACAGAGCTATAGGGACTGGGTATTGTGGATGTGCTAGCGGCGATCTAGCAACCGATGTCCTCAGCTTTATACCCAAAATCCTGGTGACAGGTTCCCTTTAAGGCTATGGACACCTCTGGGGGCAATTTTTTTGTATTATTGCAGTTTGGGCTAAAAATCATTTACAATTGGCTTATTAAAAGTTTTGAGTCCGTCACAAAGGGCTAACTGTTTCTCTAACTGTGTGCCTGGTACATTCACTGTATGCCATCATCATCATCTAATAACCCTCATCTCTAAACTACTGAGGAGGTCATAAATAGTGTAGAATTCACGGACCATAACCTGTGATTCACGTAGCAGTACCCATAAGGGAATTTCTAGATAAACTGAACTTGAAACACAAGTTCACTCATCCCTAGTCATAAACACTTATTTAAGCTACATTCTTATCAGTTCGATAAGGATTGAGCTATGAGTGTTTATAATGTCAGAGCAGAGATAAGAAGTCTGTCTGCTCCCCAGATGACGGGAAAAAAACTAGCGCATTTCAGCTCTGTACATAAAAAAGGATTCCATATTTTTAATAAAGACCAATTAAAAAGAATATTTAGCTCAAAATTAGTATAATAAAAAAAATTGCCCCCAAAGGAGTACATAGCCTTTTAAAGGATAACTCACATTTAGACCCTAATTTCAATTTTCATATATGTAGTTACTAATAACATGATATTCCAGAATCAGTTACTATTAGACTGACTTGCCCCATATTTAATAAGATTAAGTCCTTAGCAACCAGTCTGCATAAAACTGCAATTTCACTATTCAGTTAAGATGGCCGCCACTGCCCTCCCCCTGAGGCTAATCCCGCCTGTCCTCATTAGCCAGTAACAATAGCCCCCCAAAAGTGTCAGTAACCAGAGTCCTCCCCCTAAAGGGTTAATCTCCTGCAGCACAAAGGGGTCCTCTTACCACATGTTGCTTTCATTTATGCACTGAGCAGATGGCAGATCTCCCTTCCCTGGTCTGCGCTGCTTCGGCCCTGCTTCTCCAGCTCTGCTGAGTGAGGGAGCGTCTGCCAAGCGCAGGGACAGGGAGAAGTGCACACAGCCCAGGCACTGTTATCAGCTGCTGGGGACGACCTGGCTCTAATCATTTACACACAGTCCCTGGCTGTCAGCAATGTGACCTTGCACACAGCGTGACGGACCATGCCTAGCAACCCTATTTTACGCTCAGGTAAAAGTAGGCAGTACAGGGAACAAAACTGTGGAATTAAGGGGTAATTGAATACACAGTGAAAAGTTGAAGTAGGGCCACCAAGAAGATATTAATCACCACAATCCAATACTCAAAAACGAAATAGAAATATGACAGTTATCCTTTAAAGGGGTTCTGCACTTTCAATTAACTGATGATCTATCCTCTGGATAGATCATCAGCTTCTGATCGGCGGGGGTCAGACACCCGGGACCCCCACCGATCAGCTGTTTGAGAAGGCAGCGGCGCTCCAGCAGCGCCGCTGCCTTCTCACTGTTTACCGCCGGGCCGCCCGCCCACTGACGTCACGACTTGTATCAACTAGAGTGGGCGCGGCTAAGCTCTGTTCACTTGAATGGAGCTTAGCCGCGCCCACTCTAGTTGATACAAGTCGTGACGTCAGTGGGCGGCCGGCCCGGCGGTAAACAGTGAGAAGGCAGCGGCGCTGCTGGAGCGCCGCTGCCTTCTCAAACAGCTGATCGGCGGGGGTCCCGGGTGTCGGACCCCCGCCGATCAGAAGCTGATGATCTATCCAGAGGATAGATCATCAGTTAATTGAAAGTGCAGAACCCCTTTAAGTTTCTCTAGTAGCAGAATCTGAATCTTCACTCTGTTTCGTCAGGCAGCTCAGCTGACGGCTCCTTATCGATAACTTTATAAACACTCACTATAGCTCAATGCGGTATAAGACTGGTTTCACACAGCGTGCACAGCCTTTCGGCATAGGATGACGGGAATTGGCCGGACACAAACCCAGCAGTATTTGTTTGGCTGATTCTCAACATATGCCTGCTTTCAGCAGGATCACCACCGGACCTCATTACGATCAATGGGACCAGACAACATTGCGGCCAGGTGTAATTACCAGTCATCCCATTCACTGCTATAGGACGGCTCTGTAGTATACACTTGAATAGAAAGGATCCACCCCACTAAGGGCTCATGTACACGACCATTGTTGTGTTCTGTGTCCGTCGTTTCGTGATTTTCTGCGGACCCATTGACTTTCAATGGGTCCGTTGAAAACTCGGATAATGCACCGTTTGTCGTCCGTGATCAGTGTTTACAGTCCAAAAAATATGACCTGTCCTATTTTTTCACAGACAACGGTTCGCAGACCCATTCGAACCGATGGGTCCGTGAAAAAACACGGATGCACACAAGATTGTCATCCGCGTCTGTGATCCGTGTCAGTTTTTTCCCTATCATTTGCAAGGCAAACTTGACTTAGATTTTTTTTCACTTTCCTTCATGTCTGGTGATCCTCCAAATATCAAGGAAGACACACGGAAACAAAAACGGATCACGGAACCCCGTTTTGCGGACCGTGAAAAAATACTGACATGTGCATGAGGCCTAAAGTGAATGGGACGGGTTGTAATTACATCTGCTCACCGATTTGATGTCAACGGTGAGCATGTAAACAACGAAGGGAAGGCTGCGCTCAAATGGAGCAAGGCCTTCTATATTTCAACCAGATGATTAGTAGTGGTGCCGAGTGTCAGAACTCCTCCGAACCAATATTGATGACCTATTATGAGGATAGGTCATCAATATTAAGATCCCGGAAAAGCCCTTTTTTCTGTCTGTAAATTGATGTGCCGTGCAGATTTGCAAATCTGCAGCACATCCATTATGTTTGCCGTTTTAGCTGCAGATTTCACCCTTTTTCAATGAAAGGCGAGATCTGCTGCAAAACGGCATCAAATCTGCACCAAAATCAATAGTTAGAAATTGCGGATATGGTGCAGGTGGTTTACAACATTTAAAGGGATTGTCTAGTTTCATGAGGATAGGTCATCAAAATCATATCAGTGGGGGTCCAGCTCCAAGCAACCTGCTTGATCATCCGTTTACAGATTGTGCCAGGTCCTCTTTGATTGCTTTCCTGCATGCTGTCTACTTTGTAATGGCGGTGCAGTGTAAGGGTCCATTCACACATCCGTGGTGTATTGCGGATCCGCAATACACCCGACCGGCACCCCCCCATAGAACTGCCTATTCTTGTCCGCAATTGCGGACAAGCAGACATGTTCTATTTTTTGGGGGCCGTGCTCCGGAAATGCGGAAGCAGAGAGCACATAGTGTGCTCTCCGTATCCATTCCTGCCCCATTGAGAATGAATGGGTCTGCACCCGTTCCCGATATTGCGGAACGGATGCGGACCCATTTACGGATGTGTGAATGGACGCAGTTAGGGTTCTTCATCCCATTCACTTCAGTGGCAGAAGCAGCTGTCATTACACTTCACCAACCACTACAAAGTAGACAGCGTGCAGGAAAATGACGAGGACACAGCGCTCAGACAAGCATGGCAGCCCTACAAACAGCTGGTAGGCGGTGGAGCTGGACCCCCACCATTGTGATATTAGGGACTTATCCTGAAAATAGGTCATAAATATCTTAAAACCGTACGATCCGTCACATCGGACATCTTCAGCCACTAATGGTTTGTTTTTAGAACAGTCAAATTAAAGGGGTTTTCCAGGATTTTGGCCTGTTTTAAATAACCCCCACAGCATGCAGTACCCAATAAATTAAGCATACCTACCTGTGGCTCCATTCCGCCACCTTGGCTCTGCTAGATGACCCTCCTGTCCCCAGCTTAGTTACTGCTGGTTGAGATACAGATGGGTCATGCGTGCTGCTGCAGCCAATGAATGGCGTCAGAGGTGACTTACCACCAAGCAGCACATTACGGCCGGGTCACATGCAACTTGGGGAAGTGTGACCGCTGAGGTCAGTCATTGGCTGCAGTGATGCAAGTAATCATGTCCATACCCTGGCCAGATCACCAGCCAGAGCAGGTAAACCTGACCCTTTCATTAGGCAAAACTCACAAGTGGGGCTAATGAAAAAGGGTCAAAAACCTGGAAAACCACTTTAATGGCAGAACTAATGGTATTGGATTTCTTCTCCTCTCTTCTATTTCTAGTTTTAAAGGTTTATGGTAGTTATCGGCCAAAAACATGCAAGATTTAATTCATGTGAATAAGGATGACCTGCAGCAATGCACAATGCAGGACGGGCCTATGCACAGAAATATCTGAAGGGGCCACTATAGTGCTACAGCCAATTCATTCTAGGGATACACCACAGCTTTTTATAGCAGTTTTGTCTCACAACCGCTCTAATTACAGAGGTCACATGACCCACATTTGACAAAGTCTGTGGCAATTGTCACACAAATTAAGTTTGCGTCACCATTGCTCTTGTTGCACCCAAGCTCCGCTCCTTTCTGTGGCTGGCAGCTTTATCACTGTCTGGCCCCATCAATACAAGCAGCCAGGGAGAAAGGAGCGGAGGTTGGGTGCAACAAGAGCAATGGCGATGCCCCAAATGCCTAACTTTCATAATAGAAAAAAGCATAACTCTGGAATGGAGACTCGGCTAACAAATGAAACACTGGTAATCAGTTGACGCACATCTATGAGTCTATGTAAAATACAACTTGTACCACAAAAATATTGGATTACACGCATCGGTAATCTGTTTTCTTTGAACCTATGACAGCACCCCTGGAGAATAGGCAAGAATTTGCACTCACCGCATAGGGGATATGTTTTAATAATTTAATAGTTTGGAGTTTTGACACAGCGCTATGTAATATGTTTATTTGTTTATAATATTTATATGTAAAATTGGGAAAGGGGGGATTTAAACTTAATATTTTAGGGTACTTTCACACTAGCGTTCATTTCCGGCATAGAGTTCCGTCACAGGGGCTCTATACTGGAAAAGAACTGATCAGGCATACCCCCATGCATTCTGAATGGAGAGCAATCCGTTCAGGATGCATCAGGATGTCTTCAGTTCGGTCATTTTGACTGATCAGGAAAAGATAAAACCGTAGCATGCTACGGTTTTATCTCCGGCGAAAAAAAACTACTGCCGGATGCGTCCTTCCGGTCTGCACATGCTCAGACCGGTAAAAAAAATGTGCAAAAAAGATACATGACTGATCCGTCTGTCCGCATGACAAGCGGAGAGATGGATCAGTCCTTGCAATACATTTGTGAATTGGATCCGCATCCAGATGCGTCTCACAAATGCCTTCAGTCACATCCAGATCGGCGGATCTGGCAGGCAGTTCAAACTACGGAACTGCCCGCCGGATCACACTGTCGCAAGTTCCTTAGTGTTTGCGTTTTGCTTTTACCTACCATTAGGCCCCTTAGGTGCTGGAACCCTTGTCCTATTCACCCTTAGGCCCCTTTCACATGGGCGAGATTTCTGTGCGGGTGCAATGCGTGAGGTGAACAGATTGCACCCGCACTGAATCCGAACCCATTCACTTCTATGGGGTTGTGCACATGAGCAGTGATTCACGCATCACTTGTGCGTTGCTTGAAAATCGCAGCATGCTCTATGTTGTGTGTTTTTCACGCAACGCAAGCCCCATAGAAGTTAATAGGGCTGCGTAAAAATCACAAGCATCCGCAAGCAAGTGAGGATGCGGTGCGATTTTCACGCATGGTTTCTAGGATGAAAGTCTATTCACTGTTATTTTCCCTTATAACATGTTTATAAGGGAAAATTATAGCATTCTTTGATACATAATGCTTAGTAGAAGGTCAATTGAGGGTTAAAAAATAAAAAAGATTAACTCACCTCCTCCAATTGATCGCGTAGCTGCCAGTCTCCTGTTCTTTCTTCAGGACCTGTCAAAGGACCTGTGGTGACATCACTGTGCTCATCACATGGTACATCACATGAGCCATCACCATGGTAATGGACCATGTGATGAGCTCAGTGACATCACCACAGGTCCTGAAGAAATAACAGGAGACCGGCAGCTGCGCGATCAATTGGAGGAGGCAAGTTAATATTTTTTTAACCCTCATTGGGACTGCACCACCAATGTTTATTATACTGGGGTGTTGGGGGGCACTGCGCCACAAAGATAACTGACCTGTTAAAACAAATACAGGAGGCGGGTGCCGGAATCAAATAGCCGGCACCTGACCTCTATGACAGGGAGCTGCGATCCACTGCAGTTACCGCACCTGAAGGGTTAACTCAACTGCAGCGGATCGCAGATACCTGTCAGAGAGGTTGGGAGCCGGCTATTTGATTCCGGCACCTGCATCCTGTATTTGCATTAACAGGTCAGTTATCTTCATTGGTGGCACAGTGGCCACAGCCCCTCCCATCTCTTATTGGCGGCAGCAGCACAGGGGGGGGGGGGGGGAGAGACTCCTTCTCGACTGCGCTGCTGAGAAGAACCTCGGCAGCGGGGCAGAGAACTATCATCTCCTGTGCCCCGCCGCTGTATTCAACGGCAGAGCTGCGGCAGCGCGTCTAGTCGCGAAAGGCGACAAGACTAAAAAGTCTTGTCGCCATTTGTAAATTCTAAGTCGCATTGGCGACCATACTATACTATACTCGACCAGGAAGAAATCATTGCGCATGCGCAGTGGCCATCGGCGAGGGACGTGCAGAGAGGCACGAATGAGCACGCAAGGACGGAGTTCTGTGTGATGTCATAAAGAGGCGTGGTCGGCCTTGCCTAAGCCCGCCCAGCCTTAGAAGCAGGAAACCAGGAAGTGAACGGCAGAGCTGGCTGCAGGTGAGGAGGAATTAGCAAGATGGGAAAACCCTTTTAAAGGGAGAACCGATTCCCTGGTCCAAGGAACTCCACTCTCTAGATTTTTTAGATCCATCCACCACCCCAAGGAATCTAAGGTCTGGGAGGATAGAGATATCTCCGAGTCCAGAGAGGGGAGACTCCCGTCCCAATCTCGCAGGATCTGAAGCTGAAGCTTTGAATGGTACTGGGCCCATTCCATCCCTGGAATAGTGGCAGTCATGAGACCCAGTACTGACATGGCCCCTCTTATAGTGACTGACAGACGAGAAGAGAAGCTGAACTCTTGATCTGATTAGTAAAGTTTTTGCAGAGGTAGCAGGCACTTCTGGGAACTGGAGTCCAAAATCACTCCTAAAAAAACTGCATCTCTGGCCTGGGCATAAGCTGGATTTTTTTAGGTTTATCTCCCCTCCCAGCTTCTCTAGAACTTCTCTCAACCAGGCTATCTGACCCTGAAGAATTTGACTTGACTGGGTCACCAGCAGAAAATCATCTAGGTCAGGTATAATGATGATGTCCTTCTCCCTAATGTGGGTCATCATTTCCGAAACGATCTTTGTGAAAACCCTCAGACCTTGAGCGAGGCTGAAGGGTAATGCTTGGAATTGAAGATGCAGAATCTCCCTTTCTAACCGAACTGCTACCCTCAGGAACCTCTGGTGGCTGGGATGAATGGGGGACATGATAGTACGCATCCCTCAGGTCTACTGTGGCCATAAAGCAAAACGGGTAAAGATTGTTCACTGCAGACTTGATTGACTCCATACGAAATCTCTCGTGCTACAGAAATTGGTTCAAACACTTCAAGTTTATTATAGTCCGAAATGAGACATTTGGGGTTTTTTTGACCAGAAAAAGTTGAATAAAACCCCTGTCAATTCCTGCTCTGGGACTCTTTAGTTCCATCAGGGAAAAAACTTCTGCGACGATGGCAGAATCTAAACAGTAATCTAATTACAAATCTCCCTACTGGAAAACTCTGGACATTTTAATTTTAGGCCCTATCCAAGGGCTGCTGGAGATCTGCCACTGAGGTGCAAAAAGAGCCCGACGACCCCCGACAGGTGCTCTGGCGTCATTGGGACCGCTTTTTCTGGTGTCCGACCCGGAAAAAAAAAATCCCTTACTAATAGAGGGAAAGCCCTTCTCTAGTAAGTCATCCAGGACAGGACCAAACAAAAAGGGATAGCACAAAGTTTTGCCTTTGAACTAGCATCCCCATTCCAGCTTTTCAACCGAATAGCCCGCCGGGCAGAGTTAGATAGGCGGAAGCCCTAGCGGACAAATCTTAAGGTATCCGCAGAAGCGTCAGCTAAGAAATCCAAAGCATTACTTATAACAGGGAAGGAAGACAATAACTGCTCCCTAGGGGGACCCCCTTTAGGGTCCATTCACACGTCCGTTTTTTCTTTCCTGATCTGTTCCGTTTTTTGCGGAACAGATCAGGACCAGATCAGGACACATTCATTTTCAATGGGTCCTGGAAAAAAATCGGACAGCACAATGTGTGCTGTCAGTTTCCGTTGTTCCGTTCCGCATGTCCGTTTAAATATAAAACATGTCCTATTATGTTCCTGAAAAATCGGATCCTGGTACAATGCAAAGTCAATGGTTCCGCAAAAAAACGGAAGACATTCGGATGTCATTCCGTATGTCTTCAGTTTTTTGCGGAATCCGTTCCTGGAAACACATAGCAAATATTTATTTATTTTTTTTTCAAAGAAATCCAAACAACTTTATTTGATTATTGAAATGTATACATGTTTCCGTTTTTTGTGGATCCGCAAAAAACGGATGACATACGGAAACATTTTCAGGAACAACGGATCCGCAAAAAACGGACCGAAATTCGGATTATAGAAAAATACTGACGTGTGAATGTAGCCTTAATGTGAGCCTGTAACTCCCCCATCCACACTTAGTGATCTGGCAACAGACGTAGCGGCAATAGCAGGTTTAAAAGCCACCGCAGAGGCTTCCCAATTTTTCTTTAAATAAACCTCTGCTCTCCTATCCATAGGGTCCTTTAGCGAACTCATGTCCTCAAAGGGGACAGTGGCTTTTTTTTTTTTATAACATTTTGCTACTGGGGCATCAAGCTTTGGGGTCCTATCCCAGGGGGCAGACAACTCCTCAAATAGATACTTCCGCTTCAGCGAAGAAGGGATAAAAGACTTCCTATCCGGCCTTTTCCATTCTCTGGCAATCACATCCTGAATGTTCTTATGCACATCAAAAACACCTTCCTCTCCCTGGGAGCTAACCCTTCAAACAGAGTCCTGGACTGAATGCATCATCCCAACCCCATAGTTGCCCAAACCGCCTCTACTAGGGAATTCGTATTTTCCCACATGAAAAAGTGGTCTCCCTGCAGCCTCGTCCTCAGAAGACTCGTCTGTTGACCCCCACTCTCCTTCCAGACCAGAAAGTATCTCACTATCGCTGGAGGAGGAGTCTTTTGCAGCAGTTGTGGAAGTATTGGGACGGTGCTTTCTCAGACCGCTAACCGACTCCCTGACCTCTTCACTTATCTGTTTTATGCTGCCCATAAAAGATGGAGCTTACTCTTCCATTAATTTGCTGATACACCCCTGAAATAGGGGTTTTGCCCAGGCAGAATTAAGCTTCTTACACACACACACCACATCCCTTCTCCTTTACTCTGGAAGTCTTCCTACAAGACTCCTTTGAAACCTAGGCAACAGAAAGTGACCCCATAAGCATTAAATGAAATATATGCTGGGGTATAACCCCTCTTACCCCACCGTGGTACCAATGTATCATTGGTAGGTCTCAGTGGGATCAGCGTGCTAAGCCTGCTCCATGTTTCGTACAGCCAGAATGGAGGAACTGCCACGCTTCTTCACCCAGTGTGACAGTGAGCCGGCTGGGCTTTTCTGCCTTGGCGCGCGCTAGCCAGAATTCCTCCCCTTCCGGTCCGCAGTGTCCGCTTCCTACCACTGCAGCAACGCGGAAGTACTCGCAGATCATCGCACGGGCCGGCGGCTGAACATGCGAACATGGCCGCAGAGGTTCGCAGGAGCCCAAGAAGGCCAGACCCTCCCAGGAACCAGGAAGGAGGACGGAAGGGGTAAGGACAGATAAGGGAGCCCAGACTTCTGCAGCAGCTCCAAGAGGAGACTTACGCCGCCCAGGGTAACCCTCCACACACTATTTTTAGTTAGGGCTCCCACAGCTCTTTTCTTGATATCCAGCAGATCCGATTCCCTCCTGCCCCATAGGACAGGAAACAGAACTGGAGATAGAGGGAATGATCCCTCCTTTAAAAGGCGGTTCTAGTTCCTGTTTCCTGTCCTGAGGAGGTGGAGGCGGTCTCTCCAGGGGTGCAGTCATAGGTGATAAAGAAAACAAAAAAGATTTTAAAAAAAGATTCCAGCTCTTGGAGTGCTACACTAGAGGGGGGGTTGTGTCCTCAAAGGAGAGATAAACGATCACTGGAAGTCTGAATTCTGGGACCCCCACCGATCACCCCCTGTAAGGCCTCATGCACACGACCGTTGTGTGCATCCGTGGCCGTTGTGCCGTTTTCCGTTTTTTTTCGCGGACCCATTGATTTTCAATGGGTCCGTGGAAAAATCGGAAAATGCACCGTTTGGCAGCCGAGGCCGTGATCCGTGTATCCTGTCCGTCAAAAAAATATGACCTGTCCTATTTTTTTGACGGACAACGGTTCACGGACCCATTCAAGTCAATGGGTCCGTGAAAGAACACGGATGCACACAAGATTGGCATCCGTGTCCGTGATCCGTGGCCGTAGGTTGCTTTCATACAGACGGATCCGAAGATCCGTCTGCATAAAAGCTTTTTCTGATCTAAGTTTTCACTTCGTGAAAACTCATTTCCGACAGTATATTCTAACACAGAAGCGTTCCCATGGTGATGGGGACGCTTCTAGTTAGAATACACTGCAAACTTGGTACAAGACTGCCCCCTGCTGCCTGGCACCACCCGATCTCTTACAGGGGGATATGATAGCACAATTAACCTCTTCAGGTGCGGCACCTAAAGAGGTTAATTGTACTATCATATTCTCCTGTAAGAGATCAGGGCTGCCAGGCAGCAGGGGGCAGACCCCCCCCTCCCCAGTTTGAATATCGTTGGTGGCACAGTGTGTGCCCATCGCCCCCCCCCCCTTCCTCCCTCTATAGTTAAAAATCGTTGGTGGCACAGTGTGGGGCGGAGGGAGATGGAGGGGGGCGATGGGCACACACTGTGCCACCAACGATTTTTAACTATAGAGGGAGGAAGGGGGGGGGGCGATGGGCACACACTGTGCCACCAACGATTTTTAACTATAGAGGGAGGAAGGGGGGGCGATGGGCACACACTGTGCCACCAACGATTTTTAACTATAGAGGGAGGAAGGGGGGGGGGGCGATGGGCACACACTGTGCCACCAACGATATTCAAACTGGGGAGGGGGGGGGTCTGCCCCCTGCTGCCTGGCAGCCCTGATCTCTTACAGGAGAATATGATAGTACAATTAACCCCTTTAGGTGCCGCACCTGAAGAGGTTAATTGTGCTATCATATCCCCCTGTAAGAGATCGGGTGGTGCCAGGCAGCAGGGGGCAGTCTTGTACCAAGTTTGCAGTGTATTCTAACCTGAAGCGTCCCCATCACCATGGGAACGTCTCTGTGTTAGAATATACTGTCGGAAATGAGTTTCACGAAGTAGCTCATATCCGACAGTATATTCTAACGTAGAGGCGTTCCCATGGTGATGGGGACGCTTCAAGTTATGTTCGGGTGTCCGCCTGGCCGTGCGGAGGCAAGCGGATCCGTCCAGACTTATAATGTAAGTCAATGGGGACGGATCCGTTTGAAGATGACACACTGTGGCTCAATTTTCAAACGGATCCGTCCCCATTGACTTGCATTGTAATTCAGGACGGATCCGTTTGGCTCCGCACGGCCAGGCGGACGCCAAAACGACTTTTTTTTCATGTCCGTGGATCCTCCAAAAATCAAGGAAGACCCACGGACGAAAAAACGGTCACGGATCACGGACCCACGGACCCCGTTTTTTCGGACCGTGAAAAAAAACTGTCGTGTGCATGAGGCCTAAGACTGGAGTGTTAGTACAAATGCATGACCACAGCTTCATTCCCAGTCTATAGGGCTCACCGAGACAGTCAAGCGCTGTCCTCCGTTTCCTCTAAATACATGGTAGAGGAGAAAAAAAGAGGAAGGGGGGGGTTAATCTCTATTCTTCCACGGAAGAAGTTCGAGAATATCCAGCAGGGCGCAAAAGGAAGGACCTGTGAAAGTATCGATGGAGGTAAAAAATTGCATTTGTTTAGTGTAAGAGGGATATTAGGCTGCCAGGGGAAAAACCACCATCGGGGGAAAAGCAATTTTGACTCACTTCACCCAGGAGGTATCGGATGGGATAAACTCAGAACACCCTCCAAATTACCTCCTGCGCCTGGGTAGCCTGTTAGATCTCACGGAATGACAGCAGTCCAGTCGTGCTTCTTGTCAATCGTCTTTATTGATCCACAGGGTAAGGGTGAAGGCATCTTGCTCAACGCGTTTTGGGGTATAAGAAAAAGCATATGCTCCTGAAGGGGTTTTTCTTATACCTTTTCTGAACTCTGCCTGCCGTATCAAGATACCGAAGACATGAACCTAGCCCTTTTTCTACTACTCGGTTGCTTGACTGAAGAGCTGATGCTGCTGTAATCACAGGACCTTATTAGTAAGTTTTACATCTGAAGTTCTGAACGCAGAGAGCATATATTTTAGCTATATGGGATCTTACCGAAAGTAGGAAGTAATGGGCTGCAGTACCAAATGTACTTCTACTCTTCTACAGAACAAATGATGCAGCCTAAGGGTCCATTCACACATCCGCGTGTGTTTTGCGGACACCAGCAATGTGCGTTCCACATTTTGCGGACCACACATCGCAGGCACTAATAGACTATGCCTATTGTTGTCCGCAATTGTGGACAAGAATAGGGGATGTTCTATTTTTTTTCGGGTATTAAAAATGTGGACCCGGAAGTGCGGGTCCGCATTTCCGGATCGGGGCCGCACATCATGTGATTGGAGCCTAATAAACAGCATTGCACATGGCTACTTTCACACTAGCGTTTTGGCTTTATGTTTGCGAGATCCGTTCAGGGCTCTCACACGCGGTCCAAAACGGATCAGTTTTGCCCTAATGCATTCTGAATGGAAAAAGAATGCGCTCAGAATGCATCAGTTTGCCTCCGATCAGTTACCATTCCGCTCTGTAGGCTGCCTGCAGTGTTTTCGTGTCCGTCTGACAAAACTGAGCCAAACTGATCCGTTCTGACACAATGTAAGTCAATGGGGACGGATCCGTTTTCTCTGACACAATCTGGTGCAATTGAAAACGAATCCATCTCCCATTGACTTTCAATGGAGTTCATGACGGATCCGTCTTGGCTATGTTACAGATGATACAAACTGATCCGATCTTGACGGATGCATGCGGTTGTATTATTGTAACGGATCCGTTTTTGCAGATCCATGACGGGTCCGCCCAAAACGCAAGTGTGAAAGTAGCCTAAAACTACACTCTTTGTCCCTAATCCTATCCTGACCAGGTCAGAAACCACAATGAAAATTAGCGGTACTCTACAGGGTTTTCAAGGAGGTTAGCTAAGATTTTTTTTTATTTGCAACCAGCAGGAAAATGTATAACAAAAAAAAAAATGCTGCAGAAGAAAATACTGCAATCGGTGCATTCACATCAAGGGTTTAGCCCTGAGTTTTCCAAAACAGTCTAAGGCCTCATGCACACAACCATATGTATTTTGTGGTCCTCAAAAAAACGGATCCGCAAAAAATACAGATGACCGTGTGCGTTACATATTTTACGGAACAGCTGGACCCTAAATATCCTCGTCCGTAATGTGGACAATAGGACGTTCTATTTTTTTTGCTGAACGGAAACAGAATGCACACTAACTGTTTTTTGTTTTTGCGGACCCATTGAAATGAATGGTTCCCTATACGGTGTGCAAAAAATAAACAGAACGGACACGAAAAGAAAATACGTTTGTGTGCATGAGGCTTTAGGATGCGATTTTAGAAAAAAAAATAAAAAAAATCACACCAAAAGCAGCAATATGACAGACATGTGAATAATCCCTGAGGCCACAAGCACGTGCAGTAGGGCGGGCAGGGAGTATTTATCATCTCCCCAAGACACATTGCCATCATAATAGTCGCAAACTCTGCGTTTTCTACTTTATAAACGCAATGTGACGCAACTGGTATTTATATATCACCGTCATTTTCCAACAACGCGTCAGGAGGCCTAGGGTCCATTCACACGTCCGCAATTTCGTTCGGCATTTTACGTAACAGAATTGCGGACCAATTCATTTCTATGGGCAGCACGATGTGCTGCCCGGTTCCGGAATTGCAGACCTGCACTCCCGGGTCCGCAATTCCGTTCCCCAAAAAATAAATAAACTAGAACATATCCTATTCTTGTCTGCAATGGCGGACAAGATTAGGCATTTTCTATTCAGTGTCGGCGATGTGCGGTCCGTAAAATGTGGAATGCACATAGCCGATGACAGTGTTTTGCGGATCCGCAAAACACGGACGTGTGAATGGCCCTTAAAGGGGTATTCCAGTTGGTTATCACCTATTAGATCGGTGAGAGTCCTACCACTGGAACCCCCACTAATCTGAGAACGGGGCCACCATACCCTCTGCAGACCCCCTGAAAAGAACAGAGGTGGTCAGAAATGCACACGGACGCTCTATTCATTTCTATAGGAGCTCCAGAGATAGGCGAGTGCCGTAGTCCTTCTCCGGAACTCCCATATAAATCAATAGAATGGCGACACGCATGTGCGACTGACTTCTACGTTCTTGTCAGGGGGTCTGCAGGGAGTACGGGACCCCTGTTCTCGTGATCGTTGGGGTAGGGAATAACGTCAACCAACCGGAATACCCCTTTGAGTTTTCTGGCATCAATGAAGACAAATCTACTACAGCTCTGAGATGCGTTAAATTCTATTTAGGCACAGGTACTGCCAATTTAGGGCACATGCAGGCGGCCATAGCCATTTTTGAAGTGCGCAAAAGACAGATACCAGGCGTGTACGTCGCGCATTTTGCAGAACGCTATGCCCTGCCTTCTATAGAACTGTCCTATCTTTGTCTGCCAAACGGACAAAAAAATTTTGGGGGAGGGGCTGCGAAACAGACATACGGATGCGGACAGCACACAGTCCACATCTTTTGCGGCCCCATTTAAGTGAATGGGTCTGATCGTCAAAAAACGCGGATGGGATGCAGACAAAAATCACGGTCGTGTGCACGAGCCCTTATGATGAGGTCTACGTAAAACATCGCTCTATGATCAATCTCTTCTAGGGGGAGATTCATCAAAACTGGTGTAAATCAAAACTGGCTTAGCTGCTCATAACCAATCAGATTCCATCCTTCATTTTTCAGAACTTCTTTGGAAGATGAAAGCTGGAATTTGATTGGTTGTTATGGACAACAAATTTGCACCTATGTGTGGACTTCCGTCGCAAAAAAAAATCCACAGCGCTATACAGAACCAGCTAAGGGTCTATTCACACATCCGTAAGTGTTTTTGCGGACCCGCAAAACACAGACACCAGCAATGTGCCGGCACTTAATAGAAAATGCCTATTCTTGTCCGCAATTACTGACAAGAGGACATGTTCTATTTTTTTAATTTTTTATTTTTCGGGAACGGCATTGTGGACCCGGAAGTGCGGATCCGCAATTCCGGATCTGGGCAGCACATCATGTGACCCCATGCGGAACAGAATTGCGGACATGTGAATGGACCCTTAAGGGGGTGAGATCTTCAAAATCTCGTCTACATTGTGCAAAAACGTTCCACACAAATTGACCTGCAGATTTCCAAAATCCCCAGCGTGTCAACTGTTTGCGCAGATTTTTTGCAATGCAAATGGTGTGATTTGGGGCAAAATCTGCAAGTAACACATGCGGATTTGATGCCCATACAAAGCAAAATTTTAAATGAAATTCTGTATAAAGAACACTGCCATGTGCATGTATCCTAAGGGAATGGCCACGACATAATCCGCCACGTATTCCACTGTGGTTTGTGCAGTGGATTTTCATGTGGACACCGTTCTAGGTTTTGCTCTATTGAAAACAATGGCAGGCCGTTTTAGCGCAGATTGATACCCGTTTTTCAGCAGCGAATCCTCGCTGGGGGGGCGGGCGGGGGCATGTAGCAGAGCTGTGTGTGTACAGGGTGCATGCAGCAGTGTAGCATCATGGTACACTGCTACATGCACCCTGTACACACACAGCTCTGCTACATGCTGTAGCAGAGCAGGAAGTCTGGTAGGGACTCGGTGACAATTCTTTTAACTAAAACTCTCAATTATCACAGTCTGCTCCACTGCAGCAGAGCTGTGTTTGCCATGAGCGAGTCCCTCCTGACCTTCGGTTCACTTGAGAGCCGACTCAGCAAGTGAACCGAAGATTCGATGAGCTGAGCATGCGCATTGATCTTCAGTTCACTTGCCTCTGCCGGCTCAGGAAGTGAACCGAAGATCCGATTCATGAATCGGTTCATTTGAAAGATCCGAACTTCCCATCACTAGTAGGTACGTGCCAACTGCTCAGACTTTTTGGACCAGTTTTGAGCCAAGCTGCCTTTGTTTGTGACCTTCCCAGACAGATGAAAGTTTTGCATGCCGCACTATGGCGGCGGGATGACACGGTCAGACAAACGGTCGCTGCGGCCTGACAGTAATAAGGCATCCATTTCAATGATAAAAGGCGGCCATCTGAAAAGGCACCAATACATTTCAATGGAAATTAATGCCGGATCCTGCAAGTGTTCAGGATTTTTGGCCGGAGAGAAAACTGCAGCATGCTGCGGCATTTTCTCCGGCCAAAATACGTAAGAGGGACTGAACTGATGTAAACTAAACGGACTGCTCTCCATTCAGAATGCATTAGGGTAAAACTGATCAGTTCTTTTCTGGTATTGAGCCCCTAGGACGGAAAAGAAAAACGCCAGTGTGAAAGTAGCCTTAGTTAAAAGTGGTTGCCGAGAACCAACATCACAGTCATTGCAGACTGGGCCTGGAAGAGAGTCCCGGCCACCTGAGAAGAGTCCTGGTTATTCATGGCTTCCTGCTGATGACTGACAGTCTTCTACCTAGATTTTCTCCCTTTCTCTCTAGGAGAGAACTGCCAACCATCAGCAGATGGGTGAGAGCAGGAGATGAGGAATAACCAGGACTCTTCTCAGGTAGATGTGACTCTTCTCAAGGCCCGGGCTGCAATGATTATGATGCTGGTTCTCGGCAACCACTTACTTTTAGCTGAAATCAGCATTTCTGTCACCATTTTAGACTGCCCTCAGTGAGGTCAACATAAAGTTGGTGACAGGTTCCCTTTAAGTCACCAAAAAATTAAAAACCCACCACCTCCCATCCCCAGGTCGCCCCCATGACAGGGGCACATGACCGCACGGTGTAAACACTGCTCAGCTGCACACAACAGGGACGGTCTCAGGACCTCAGGCCTGACAGGGACTAAACAGGGAGGACACCGCCATCTCCATGACCTGTGACCCGGCAGGGGGCTGTCACCACAACACCCGGAGAGCAGGCCTCACACGGGGCCTACAGAGCCAGGCTCCTGAACAGCTGCCTCAGAGGAAGGACTCCCCTCCCCTCCTCCATACCCAGCACCACTATCGAAAGCTCTGCCCTGCGCCCCTCATAGGATAAGTTACCCACCGGACGACGGACGCGTTCCCGAGCCACCACCGACCCCTCCCGACAACCCCGAGACGTAATGATCAAGCAGCCACCTAGCGTTACCTTATACGACAAAATAACCCAATCCAGTCAGGCGGGAAAATTGCTCAGCACTATAGGCGACTTTTCAAGATGGTGGACATATCAACTCTTGCAACCCTTCCCCTCCTCCTCCAGGGGAAGCCTCTAGCCAATCAGAGGAGAAAGACGACCTTCGCCTTTTAGACGTCAACCGTGATTGGACGGAGTCGCTGTCAATCAGTAACGTCCGCCTTGTTGTGCATTCACCGCGGCCGCGGATAGGACGCTGCGGCTGTCAATAGCGTAGAAATGCGTGACGAACGTTCTCGACACCTCATTGGTCGCCGTTCAACGGAGTCTAACTTGAACCCTGCCAATAGCCCGTTATGGCCGACGCGGCGACAGCCTCCCAGGCCTTAGCAACAACGCTGCGCTCTAGTGACTGACAGCTCTCTCGGCCAATAGCTTGACGAGAGTTTTTCTCAGCCACCAATTAAAATGCGTCGTTGACAAAACGAGTAAACGAATGGCCGGGCTCGGAAGGCGGGTGGTTATGGTTCTGTATCGGGGCAGAAGTGAGGGGGGGGGGATGGGAACTCGTCGGGTTCCCGTCGCTTGGATAGTCACCGTCCGGGGCAGATAGAATAATGAATTGTCGCCTGCGACAATATACTGTGTGTGTGATAGTGTACGGTCACAGCTGGAATTACCAGCGGACTGACAGATAAACACTGTGTCTGTGGTGAGACCCTGTGTGACGTATGAGGAAATGGAGGGCGGAACCGCTGTGTGCTGTGAGCGGGGAATTAGCTCAGATGGTAGAGCGCTCGCTTAGCATGCGAGAGGTAGCGGGATCGATGCCCGCATTCTCCACGACTCTTTTTTTTCCTTCACTTTTTTAATTAAAAATTAATTTTCATTAAAAAAATATAGAATTTTCATTCAACATTGAAGTGTTTTACTCTGTTTTGCCCCATTTTTGCCATGTCTTGCAATATTCAAGCCTTTTCTTTTTTTTCTGTCCTATAAAGGTATATTCACACATAGCGACTGAGACGCAAACGAAGAAAATTCTGTCCTTTCTTTTTTTTTCTGGCTGCAGTTTTGCAATGCTGTGATATACATATAATTTTTTTATTTTATTTATTTTTTACAGGTAAAACATATTAGTTTTACTTGTTTCACCCAATGTCAAAATTGCAGAAAATCACTGTAAAAAGGTGGGGGTTTTTTTTGGTTTTTTTTCGGATGCAGGTTGGTCCACGTATGTGTGAATGAGGCCTTAACCGCACTTCAGCCGCTACGTGCGAATACAGCCTTAAAGGGGAATTCCCATGTCAGCTTTTCATGGCTGAGGTCGGAATACCTATTCGGGAGGCAGGGGCTCTGCTATGCTGTTTCCGTAGCAACCATTAACTTC
Organism: Bufo gargarizans; assembly: GCF_014858855.1. Lineage (NCBI taxonomy): Eukaryota > Metazoa > Chordata > Amphibia > Anura > Bufonidae > Bufo > Bufo gargarizans. Next base: position 22,137,466 of record NC_058089.1, read on the forward strand.
TAGGGGAGTTACTAAAGAGCGTTATATGGCTGTTCCCGTGGCTCCAGACACCTCTGCTCATCTGAATATAATGATATCTTTCACTTATCGATCAGATGTTTCATTCTGGAGAAAAAGTGCTTTTGATGATCCATAGGCAAACAAGCAGGTAAGTGCACCGAGGGCGGGTCCAAGCCTCTGTGTGCACCCTTGCTCCGCCCACTTCCTCTACCAGCCCCTCCTTTTTCATGGAGTTACAGCAGTACTTATACTTCTGTCATGCTGCTGATTCCGCAATCTCAGGCTTGTAGCTGATCAGGATGACCCTGTTTGCCAGTTAGGTGGTCACATGATCACAGCCAAAATCGCTGAATCGGCGTTGTGATGGCTCAGCATATTTGCTGGGTTTCGGGCCAATCTCTAGCCGTCCTCATTATAGTTAATGAGGGTGGACGGCAGTGACAGATCAAACCGGATCTGTAAACGCTAGTGTGAAACTAACCTTAGGCTGGGTTCACATGGGCGTTGTGGGTGACGTGCAGGAACAGATGCAGGTGCGTTGCGGGAAAATGAGTGATATTTTTCCCCCGCCAGTGCAAAGCGTTTTAATGCGCGTGAGAAAAATCGGCATGTTTGGTACCCAGGCCCGAAGCTGGACTTCTTCACAGAAGTTCAGGTTTGGGTTAGGTGTTGTGTAGATTTTATTATTTTCCCTAAGGCCTCATGCACACGACCGTTGTTGTGTTCCGTTCCGCAAAATGAGGTTCCATGATCCGTTTCCGTTTTTTTTTTTCCGTGTGTTTTCCTTTATTTTTGGAGGATCACCAGACATGAAGGAAAGTAAAAAAAAGTCTAAGTCAAGTTTGCCATGCAAATGATAGGAAAAAAACAGACGCGGACGCGGAGGACAATCTTGTGTACCTCCACGTTTTTTCACGGACCCATTGACTTGAATGGGTCCGCGAACCGTTTTCAGTGATAAAAATAGGACAGGTTATATTTTTTTGATGGACTGAAATCACGAACGGTGCATTAGCCGAGTTTTCAACGGACCCATTGAAAGTCAATGGGTCCGCAGAAAATCACGAAGAACGGAACGACGGACACGGAATGAAACAACGGTCGTGTGCATGAGGCCTTATAACGTGATGGATCATGTGACAGACCATGTGATGAGCACAGTGACGTCACCACAGGTCCTTTTCTCTCAGGTCATCAAAGAAGAAGAAAGAAGAGAAGCCGGGCTGCGCGAACAAGTGGATGAGGCGAGTATCACTATTGTACTATGTATTCTGTATTAAGAATGCTATTATTTTCCCTTATAACCATGTTATAAGGGAAAATAATAAAGATCAGGTCTCCATCCCGTTCGTCACCTAGCAACCATGCGTGAAAATCGCTCCGCATCCGAACTCGCTTGCGGATGCTTGTGATGTTAATGCAGCCCCATTCACTTCTATGGGGCCTGCATTGCGTGAAAAATGCACAATTTAGAGCTTGCTGGGATTTTCACGCAATGCACAAGTGATGCACACAGCCCCATTGAAGTGAATGGATCCGGATGCGTTCACCTCACTCATTGCACCCGCTTGGAAAACTCGCCCGTGTGAAAGGGGCCTTACTGAAATAGAGAAAGGAAACTCCCTTTAACAAGCAGCCATTTTTAAAGGGCATCTGTCAGATTTGTCCCTACGACACTGGCTGACCTGTTACATGTGCACTTGGCAGCTGAAGGCATCTGTGTTGGTCCCATGGTCATATGTGGCCGCATTGCTGAGAAAAATGTTTTATAATATGCAAATTAGCCTCTAGGAGCAACGGGGGCGTTGACAGAACCAGGTATGATGAGTTTTTCACTGCCTGCTCCTGTCAATCAAAGTGGAGGGGGCATGGCAGCAGCCTCCAGGTGTAACGGCAACGCCCCCATTGCTCCTAAATTCAAAAAAAAATTGCTAAATATAAGCGTGTTCACTGCCCCCTAACAGGCTTTTTATGATCCCTTGGGGAATATTTTATGTGGTAAAAATATATTTAAAAAAAAATAGAAAATTATTAAAAAAATTATTAAATGAAAGAAAAAGTGCAGAATAATAGTGTTAATTGTCCCCCAACAGTCTTTTTATGACCTCTTGGGGGACATATTATGTGGCAAAAATCTATGTGAAAAAAATTATACAATTAATAATAAAATACAAATAAAAGGAAAAAAGTAAAAAATTAACAAAAAGTGTCAGTGTCCCCCAAAGGTCTTTTTATTATCTCTTGGGGGATATATTTTGTAGCAGAAATATATAAAAAATTAAGTTAAAAAAATAAAATACATAAAAGAAAAAACACCCAAACCAACCAAAACCGTCACCATGATCGCCCCATTCACATGAAACCATACATATTATATAACAAAACGACCGACACAAAATAGGGAACTAATTATAATAATTTATTTTGGTGTCAGTTTGCATATTAAAAAAATAAGGCTCCTTTCACACGGGCGAGTTTTCTGCACGGGTGCAATGCGTGAGGTGGACGCATTGCACCCGCACAGAATCCGGACCCATTCATTTCTATGGGTCTGTGTACATGAGCTGTGATTTTCACGCATCACTTGTGCGTTGCGAGAAAATCGCAGCATTCTCTATTTTGTGCGTTTTTCACGCAACGCAGTGAATGGGGCTGCGTGAAAATCGCAAGCATCTGCAAGCAAGTGCGGATGCGGTGCGATTTTCACGCATGGTTGCTAGGAGACGATCGGGATGGGGACCCAATCATTATTATTTTCCCTTATTGCATGGTTATAAGGGAAAATAATAGCATTCTTAATACAGAATGCTTAGTAAAATAGGGATGGAGGGGTTAAAAAATAATAATAATTTAACTCCCCTTAATCCACTTGTTCGCACAGCCGGCATCTCTTCTATCTTCTTCTTTGATGATCTGTGAAGAAAAGGACCTGTGGTGACGTCACTGCGCTCATCACATGGTCCATCACATGATCCATCACCATTGCTTAATAATACAATATAATATAATTTTTATTTACTGCTGGAGCCAATCCCTTAGGGCTCATGCACATGAACATGAGCCAGCCGTGCCCGTATTGAGGCTCACAAACAGAAGGTCCGCAATATACAGGCAGCGGCCATGCGCATGCAGTATCATAGAAGCAGACCCATTCACTTGAATGGGTCCGCAATCCGGAAGATATGGAGCAGAGGCACAGAGCGGAAGGCCATGGAAGCACTATGGAGCATTTTTTAGTGGTGTGGACAGATCGTGGCCCCATTCAAGTTGAATGGGTCTGCATGCATCAGCGCAAGCCACACGAACGGTCCCTATGTATTGGGGACCGCCCCCGTCTCTTTCCGTCACTGATTGAAAGCCCTTGTGGGCAGGACACTCACTCTTGTATCTTAAAGGGGTTGTTCAAGACTTACATTTTGATGACCAATCCTTAGGTAAATGATCAATATTAGATTTGGGGGGGGGGGGGTCCCTGCTAATAAACAGTTTGAAGAGGGCATGGTGCTCAGATGAGCTCTGTCGCCTTCAAAGTATACCAAGCACAGCGCCATACATCTATAGTGGCTGTGCTTGGTATTGCAACCCAGTACAATTCACTTGAATGAGCAGCAGCCCATTTCAATAGCTGATCATGGGGGTGCCCATACTAATCAGATATTATTGACCTGCCCTAACGCTGGGTTCAGACCTGAGCGTACTGAACGTACGCTCTGTATGCGCGATTGTACGGGCGTTTGCAATCGCGCATACAGAGACAAGCGAACGCCCATTGTCACGCGTTCCCGCTGAAGTCTATGTACGGGAACGCGCGACAAGACGCCCCAAAGAAGCTCCTGTACTTCTTGGGGCGTCGGGCGTTTTACAGCGCGATCGTACGCGCTGTAAAACGCTCAGGTGAGAACCATTCCCATAGGGAATCATTGGTTCTTGCCAGTTGAGCGTTTTACAGCGCGTAGCAACGCGCTGTAAAACGCTCAGGTCTGAACCCAGCCTTAAGGTAGTGCGTTCAATATTTAACTCCCGACAAACTACTTAAAGGTGTTTTCTGAGATCGGCCATCAATAGTATCTGGTTGGTGGGGATCTGAATCTGAGCACCCCTGCCAATCAGCTGTTTAAAGCAACTGTGGCGCTCTGGTGTGCGCTGAAACATCTTCCTAGTCCAGTGATATCATGTTCAGCGGTCACGCGGTCTAGGCGCAGCTCACTCCCTTTCAAATGGATGGGCCTGAGATGCAATACCAATCACAGCCACTATACAATGGATGGCGTAGCGCTTAGTGAGCTGTGAGGAGACTACGGTGCTCACCAGAGCCCCACAGCCTCCTCAAACAGCTGATCGTAGCGGTGCCGGGTGTCAACCCCCCACAGAACTCCTTTAATGGTACCTTAAGGCTTTATGCACACGATCGTATGTATTTTGTGGTCCGCAAAACACGGATCTGCAAAAAATACGTTTGACATCCGTGTGCATTCCGTATTTTGCGGAACGGAACAGCTGGACCCCAATAGAACAGTGATATCCTTGTCCGTAAGGCGGACAATAACAGGACACGTTCTATTTTTTTGCAGAACGGAAATACGGACATAAGGAAACAGAATGCACACGGAGTAACTTCAGTTTTTTCTTTTTTGCAGAGACTCATTGAAATGAATGGTTCCACATACAGTCCGCAAAAAAAAAAAAACGGAATAGACACGGAAAGAAAATAAGTTTGTGTGCATGAGGCCTAAAACAAATGCTAATAATACTTTTCCATTCAGGACTGTAGGAAAGCTGAGTGAGCTGTCCTGACTGCCATATCGGTCACGCACTTTTCTCTGGAAAGAAATATATATAAAAAATGGGTAAATGAAATTCCAGACAGAAAAAGACAACTCGGGGACATATTTACGAGTCATACGTTTTCCTTAGTAAATGAAGGGCTGCATCAAAGGGATTGTACAGGATTAGAAAACATGGCTGCCTTTCAGAAGCAGCAACGCACTTGTCCATGGTTGTGCCTGGTGAGCTCCATTGAAGCAAATGGGGTTGAGCTGCAATGCCAGACACAACCTGTGCACAGGCGTGGCGCTGTTTTTGCAAGAAAGCAGCCATATTTTTCGAATCCTGTACCGCCCCCTTTAACTGACAAACCTCGGGAGAGATTTATGAAACTGTCTAAAAGAAATGCTTTTTTTGTTGCCCGCAGCAACCAATCACAGCGCAGCTTTTATGTTTTGAGAGCTGAATATGAAACAAAGTTGCACTGTAATAGGTTGCCACTGGCAACAAAGAGTTTTCCATATCTTCCCCTCTGCTTCATGATGGCGAAGCTTCTGGCCCCTGATCAGACATGACTCGGCTCATCTGGCTATGATTAAAATATCAAAGCACGCTAATGAAGGCAGCGCTACATAGTGTCATTTTATGTTTTGATTGTTGCAATTTCCTGTAGTGGGATTTGAAGTCGCTGTTTACCATGAGGGCTTGTTGATGCGGTTGCTAGCTCATCCTGTTAGATCATTGTTATTGGTCTACCGTTGCCTGGTTACCGCCCGCGTTTGGAGCTGTTGTCATGGTAAACCATGATATCACAAGTGTGACTTCCACGTTCCACTATCTGTGTACTAGTTTTTGGCTCAGAGGGGCTATATTAGATAATTTTCAGATGGTGCTGTAACATTAATATTAATATACAAAGTATCCGGCACATTTACTTGTGTATGTTTAGTTTTATAGTGCATTTAGATACATTTGGGCTGTGAACCACTTTATACGTCAGGAGGGGATCCACGTATTCTTCTTCAAAGATGTTTCTTAACATCCTTGCAGAGATGGCAGCTGCATGCAGATCGTGGCCTCACTGACAGTTTATTTTACAGCCCCTGCCTTCCTCATCGCTGTATGTACAGGGTTTAATGAGCAATGCATACATAGATCAAGCAGCAACCATGCCACTTCCTGCTTCGGTCCTAGAAATCATGTGATCACCAGGTAATGCAGGAGCTGCTGGGTCTTAGCATATGCAGATCAGCTGTTCGGAGGCTGAATTCCACTTGTAGCTGGGGCTAATATGTCAGCCCCAGTTACAGAAAAAGTCTGAAAAAAAACTAAATGTACTGTTATAATGTTCCCCAAAAGTCTTTTATGACCTTATGGAGGGGCACAAAGTGTAGAATAAAAAAATAATGATCATTGATTTCTAATATTAATCTGTTTTCCCTTAGTCCTAACAGCAGCACAATAGTACGTCTTTCTGCCCCTGTGTACTAGTAGGATAGGTGGGATTTTTAATTTAATCTAATTAATTAAAGACCCCTGAGCCTATATAAGGATAGCCCCCGCTACCATGTGTTTATTATAAAGAAATAACATACTTGGGGAGGGAACATACTGCTTTTAGGACTAAGGGAAAACAGATGCCGGAAGCTACATGATTGCCATCCGGCCACTGGATCAGCAGCGGTTTTAGTTGGCCAATATGCTGAGAATTGGTCCAGATCTCTGCTGGTCCTCAGTTTATAGCAATAACCCGACAGGCTATTTGTTAGTGATTATCTGGCGGTGTAAAGGTGACGGCAAACGTTCGTTCGTCGGGTAATTGGATGTTTTGTGTAGGCACCTAAATTGTTGTATGTTGGCAGCAGATTGTGCTGTGTAAAAAGCCTCTGCTGTCGACAAGCAACGAGCCTGTATGGGGACGAGCAATGGTATTAGCGATCACTACTCAAAAAGCTTCCTTCCCAACAATCGCCTGCAAAATTGGCCAGGGTAAAGGGACATCAGAAGGCTGATAATCTGTGGCTTGGAGATATCCATACCCTGAGTAGACTCATTTGATCCTTGTGTAATCTTTTTATGTGGATTGAGACCTGGCTATGACAAGGTCTTCATAACTATGTCCAACAGGCCACTACATTGTCCAGTTGAGTCTCCCCAGGTCCTGGCAGAGTTGCGTGCTCTATGCACACACAATTTGCACTGGGAGGTCTTCAGACATATCCTTGACTCATTTGAATGAGCTGGGAATAAAATGACCTTTTCATGGATTGAAAACCAGAGTGTGGCAAGGAGAACCTTCAGGCTGTCAGACTGAACCTCCTCAGGTCTTGGCAGAGTTCAGTGCCCTAGACCCACTCGATCTGCAGTAGGGGAAGTCTCCAGTTACACTCTTGCAGGCTCGCTCACTTTGGGGGACCTGTTCTAGAGATAGGTGCATGTCCCAGAGGTGGGACCCACTGCAATCTGACAATGGTGGCATATCCTAGCCATATGCCACCAATGTGTGAGATGGGCCAACTCCTTTAAGCTTTTGACGTTTTTTTTTTTTGGCATCTTAACATCTCTTACCATAAAAAACTATGGTTCACACCATTGTTTAGAAACGAAACCCGGCTAAAATCCATAAAAACTGTATGCGGTATGGAAAAATGTGAGTGATTTCAATGGTATTTTTCAGTGAGTAGAAAACTTCTGAAGAGATTTGTGTGTGTAGGGGCCCTATCTGATCACAGTTCTGTGTTACTGTGCTCATCAACATGACACCATCGGACTAGAAAGAGGAGTACCGCAGCGTCTTCAAACAGCTGATTGGCAGGGATGCCAGGAGTTGGATCCCCAGCAATGATATATTGATGTCCTACAGAGTAAATAGTTGTAATGTTATGTTCCCAAGTGAAATGTTGTGATTTACTATATTTGTCTACCTAATAGCCCTGTGTGGACAGTTTAGGGTTAACACCTTGGTTCATCCCCTTAGGTTGCCAGGAGATGGATTTAGGTCAATTTCCTGGCTGAGAAGTGAGAGTCTAGCTGAAGAAGAGAGAGGACCTACTTGTGCGAGCTCCTTAGACCTAGGCCTGAGCTCAGAGAACCTTCATCTCTACCTTCAATCTATGGCCACTCGCCAAAGAAAAGAAGTCAGAAGGTCCAAAATTTGCAAGGTTGTGTATGTTTATGACAGATAGAGTTCGCTGCTGTGAGAGGGAACATTGCTAGTGCGCCCTTCCACACTTGGAGACAGATTGGCTAGCCATGCCTTAAATCTGCACCCTTCAGTCCAGGAATTTGCAGAAACATTTAACAAGAACTCCATTGCATGCTTAAGGTTCTGCAGAGAGACTTTAACCCCTTAGGGACCCATGACGTACCGGTACGGCATGGTTCCCGAGTCCTTAAGGACCCATGACGTACCGGTACGTCATGTGTTGTTCCGATCACCGCTTTCCGGCAAGCAGTGATCGGAACCCGGTGCCTGCTCAAATCATGAGCAGGCACCTCGGCTTTTACCTGCGGTTTGCGGCTTTTACCTGGTGCGGCGGCGGCGGTGCCATCGGGTTCCCATTGGGCTGTGGGGGGGACCCGATGGCATGGAAGGCAGCGCAATGCCTTCCTGAGGCATCTGCGCTGCCTTCCAGTGACGAGCCTGTGAGATCCAGCCCCCTGGATCTCACAGGCCGGAAGCTGTATGAATAATACACACTGTATTACTCATACAGTACGGCGTTTGCCCACTAAAATAGTACCAATCTAACCGTCACCTCATCCCGCAAAAAATGAGCCCATACCTGAGACAATCGCCCAAAAAAAAAAAAACTATAGCTCAGAATATGGAGACACTAAAACATAATTTTTTTTTTGTTTTAAAAAAGCTGTTATTGTGTAAAACTAACATAAATAAAAAAAAAGTATACATATTTGGTATCGCTGCGTTCGTATCGACCGGCTCTATAAAAATATCACATGACCTAACCCCTCAGATGAACACCATAAAAAATAAAAATGGTGCTAAATAAACCATTTTTTGTCACCTTACATCACAAAAAGTGTAATAGCAAGCGATCAAAAAGTCACACGCACCCCAAAATAGTGCCAATAAAACCGTCATCTCATCCCGCAAAAATCATACCCTACCCAATTATGGCTCTCAGACTATGGAAACACTAAAACGTGATTTTTTTGCTTAAAAAAAGAAATCATTGTGTAAAACTTACATAAATAAAAAAAAAGTATACATATTAGGTATCGCCGCATCTGTGACAACCTGCTCTATAAAAATATCACATGATCTAACCTGTCAGATGAATGTTGTAAATAACAAAAAATCTAAACTTTGCCAAAACAGCTATTGCTTGTTATCTTGCCTTACAAATAGTGTAATATAGAGCAACCAAAAATCATATGTACCCTAAACTAGTACCAACAATACTGCCACCCTATCCCGTAGTTTCTAAAATGGGGCCACTTTTTTGGAGTTTCTACTCTAGGGGTGCATCAGGGGGGCTTCAAATGGGAGATGGTGTCAAAAAAACCAGTCCAGCAAAATCTGCCTTCCAAAAACCGTATGGCATTCCTTTCCTTCTGCGCCCTGCCGTGTGCCCGTACAGTAGTTTACGACCACATATGGGGTGTTTCTGTAAACTACAGAATCAGGGCCATAAATATTGAGTTTGGTTTGTAAAATCAGTTTTGAATACCTTGAGGGGTGTAGTTTCTAGAATGGGGTCATTTTTGGGCGGTTTCTATTATGTAAGCCTCGCAAAGTGATTTCAGACCTGAACTGGTCCCTAAAAATTGGGTTTTTGAAAATGTCTAAAAAATTTCAAGATTTGCTTCTAAACTTCTAAGCCTTGTAACATCCCCAAAAAATAAAATATCATTCCCAAAATGATCCAAACATGAAGTAGACATATGGGGAATGTAAAGTAATAACTATTTTTGGAGGTATTACTATGTATTAGAAGTAGAGAAATTGAAACTTGGAAATTTGCAATTTTTTTACAAATGTTTGGTAAATTTGGTATTTTTTTATAAATAAAAATGATTTTTTTTTTACTTCATTTTACCAGTGTCATGAAGTAAAATATGTGATGAAAAAACAATCTCAGAATGGCCTGGATAAGTCAAAGCGTTTTAAAGTTATCAGCACTTAAAGTGACACTGGTCAGATTTGCAAAAAATGGCCAAGTCCTGAAGGTGAAATAGGGCCGAGTCCTTAAGGGGTTAAAGAGACGAGAGGTACTATAACTTCCATAATTGCTACTGTCCATACATTGTTATGGAGGAATTGTTCTGTGATCGACTTGGAACTGAGCCTTGTTCTTGTCTGATGTCCTACTACTCCTATTCTGAACTTTAGTAAAGAGAGATTTATTTATTTATTTATGGCCTGGTTACTTCACCATTTGACAGCCATTGCACCTGCCTTGCACCCAGACCAACACCTAACATCAAGGGCACCCACCTGGCAGAAGCCCCAACACCAGGGTGTGCCCTGAGGGAAAAAAAGGGAGAGCCGTCCAGTCACTAAGAGGCCCCAGGAAAAGTCAGAGGGGCGATTGCCACCATGATCTGGGAGTACTACAACCAAGACAGGGCCCCAACCATCACTCCTTTTTTTCACACACTCCTCAGCGGACACCTGCACTGGAAAAGCCCTTTTAACCTCTGTATCTATGAAGAATAAGTAAATGCCAAGCGTATTGTAAACCTCCATGGATTGGAAGATGTTTTTCAAGTAAAGATCAACTGTGAGTTAAAGGGGTTTTCCAGGCTCCTGATATTTATGACGTCCTCAGGAAAGGTCATCAGTATCTGATTGGGGAGGGTCCAACACCCTGCACCCCCACCCATCAGCTGACACTGGAATTAGCACTCAAAGTATAGTGGCCGCACTGAGTTAGGGAATTGAATGGGAGCTGAGGTGCAGTAACCCATCACAGCCACTACACTTTTAATGGCGCTGTGCTTCCTGTTCCATTCACAGTCCTAGTTCCAGCGTCGGATCCTCACTAATCGGATATTAATGACCTATCCCGTGGATAGGTCATCAATATCAGGAGCCTGGAAAATCCCTTTAAAACAGCCCCTGCATCCTGTGTTTTCATGTTCCTGCTTCTATGAAATAGATCTAAGATACAATCTGGGAACTGCTCCACTCTTCTATAACATCTACTCCAGGAAGCAGTAACCACATGTGCAGAGGCTCCACCACCTTTATTTATGTCATCACAATGGGGAGGAGATCAGTATAGGGCATTGTGAGGGGCACCATTGCGGACCACCAGTTCTGCCCCAAGCACCTACCACCTCCAAGGTCTCTGCTTATCTAAATATGTAAATTCTCAAGTCTCCAGACCCCTCTCCCCCAATCTCTACGGTGCATTATATTAGCCCTATACAATAACACATCCCAATACAAGTTCCAACACTTGCATAAGGTAGCACTGCTTTCCGTCTTTCCTGGTCCCATATAACTATTTCAGAAGGGTTTGGTACATAATATTATTCTGGCTGCCACGTTCTTAATTCCATGGCTGTTTAGGTCACAGGATCCTCCTATTACGCTCCAATGTGCTGATACTTTGAAATATCTCACAAAGCATACCTCCCAACCATCCTAGATCAGGCAGGGCAGTCTCGGATTTCATTGGCTATCCCGTGGTCCCGGTTCGGGGTGAGATATGTTCCCCTCTCAGGAAGCTGTCTCTGCTTTCATAGGAAGCAGAGACAGTTGCATGTAATGATGAAGCAGAGAGCTGTCCGTCGGCTTCCTGCTCCATCATTCCTCCTCCTGTCGGCGTTCCACACTGCTGGTCTGTGCAGGGGGTGGAGCAGTCCGGGAGTCAGCTGTGCTCCTCCTCCTATACAGACCAGCAGCTCAGAGTATCCTGCTGCTGCTGGGGAATGAGGGGAGTATGTGGAGTTTTTTTTTTTAACTTACTGTGAGGGGGCACAACTGGGCATAATACTGTGAAGGGGCACAGCTGGGCATATTATTGCGAGGGGGCACAACTGGGCATAATACTGTGAGGGGGTCACATAACTTGGCATATTACTTTGAGTGGGAACAACTGGGCATATTACTGTGAGGGGACACAGCTGGGCATAATACTGTGAGGGGGTCACATAACTTGGCATATTACTTTGAGTGGGAACAACTGGGCATATTACTGTGAGGGGACACAGCTGGGCATAATACTGTGAGGGGGTGACATAACTGGGCATATTACTGTGAGGGTGGCACAACTGGGCATATTACTGTGAGGGAGGCACAACTGGGCATATTACTGTGAGGGGTCACAATCCTGGGCATATTACTGCAAGGGGGCATAACTGGGCATATTACTGTGAGGGGGCACATATCTGGGCATAATACTGTGAGAGGGAAAATATCAGGGCATATTACTGTGAGGGGTCACGCAACTGGACATATTACCGTGAGGGAGCACATATCAGGGCATAACTACTGTGAGGGGACATATCTAGGCATTGTACTGTGAGGGGGCACATATGTGGGCATAATCTGTGAAGGGGTCACATATTTGTCATAACTGTGTGGTGGCATAAATTGGGAATAATTGCTATGTGGGGGCATTTAAGGGACTGGGTGGGATTAGGTGTATAGTTATATTTTGGGCTGAGTTAGAGGTGTGGCCTAGTGCATAAAAAATTTGTCAAGGCGCGCTTCGTGCACCGCACATTGTGGCCCCCTTCCTTCTTTTCATAAGTTGAGAGGTATGATAAAGCTCAGAGGATATGGTTGTCCGGGATCAAGATTGTTTTTAAAAAAACTGTTAAATCACTGTTAATAGTGGATTGAAGGTCCCCCCAGATGTTTTTAGGTATTTTTACACTTCAGCTGGGCTCCTACAGTCCCCCACTGATTGTTTACCTCTATGTTTATGTGTGCGGTAACTTCCAGCGCAGCATCGCATTGTTTCCTTCGTGCAGCCGTCCCCCTAATTCATACGCCGCCTCCTGCCGCAACTATTCCTCCCTCTTAGTCACGCCCCTAAGCGCCTCCTGGCTCAGTCCCTCAATCCTTGCTAAGAATACGCCCTGCCCGGTGACGTCACTGGACCGGAGGGGCGGGGCTTGACGCGATGTGTTGCCGCCTAGTTTCCGCCCCTCAGTGCACTCAGAGGCTTTGCTCTGCATAAAGGGACCCAGTACGTCACTGAATCTTTGAAAAGTGGCACTTCCGGCAGAGAATTTAGGACAAGGACAGGACTGAATGTAATATTTATATGCTTGGTGTTCTCTTACAGCAATGTCATACATTGTCATGTATGTCATAATTATGTCATACATCTTGGCCTTGTGGGATTGATCTCACTTTGATTGGTATCGATTTCATGTACTGATGTTTTTTTTCTTTCAATAAACATTCTCCTAACTGTAAATTAAGTTAGGGCTCTCGTATGACCTCTGGGACACCCCACTGGGGCCTGTTCTAGTGATTTATCATAGTCCCATTGATTATACATTTATTAATGCACAACATATAGAAAAATACAATCTACAAAAGCAGCAGGAGGTTCCTGTTTTCTGTCTACATTATAGCTATATTATACATTGCCACTAGATGGCAATACTGACATAGAATGAGTTAAAAGGGTTTTTTCCAGGACTTGCTTATTAATCACCCATCCTTAGTATAGGTCATAAATATCAGATCGGCGGGGGTCCAAGTCTCACCACCCCCACCGAGACTGTTTTCACAAACTCTGGAACCATGCATTGGCACCACACAGTTCCATACACTGTAATCATGCCAGAAGCTGTGTCATTCCGGTGCCTGGCTCCAGTGCTTGTGGAAACAGCTGATCAGAGGGGGCACTGGAGACGGATCCCCACAGATCTGATGTTGATGACACTATCCTAACTATAGGCCATCAATAAGCGAGTCCCAGAAAACCCTTTTAAAGGGCCACTAACTTGTGTGTACATTAAGTAACTTTTTTCAAATAAAGTAAAGCGTTCCTGGTGCAACTGTAATTGCAGAAGATAAATTTTTGTCTTCCTGTACGCTAATCAGATTGAAAGTCTACTAAATAGGCAAATCAAGAACGTATCTACAAGGACCTGTCATGTCTGTTCAGTAAATGTGTGTGCAGTGGGTGGGTTTGGGGTAGCCCCAACGCTACGCTGGGTGCCCTGGACATCGTCAAGGTGTTGATACTCTCTGGAAGGGATGGTAAGGTGTGGTGCACCCCAATGGGAAATAAGTCCAGAGAGTCAGAGTCTGCAGTAACCAGGGTGCTTCTTTACTGGAGGAATTCAGGTGCAAAACAATCCAGGCGAGGCACAGGGCCGGCTTCTCCAGTCTCCTCCCTGGCAGAAGAAGGGTTTGATGCTGAGGAAAGGCCTAAGCTAGCTGTCCCCCCCCTCTCTCAGAAGGCTAGTACCCTGTCAAAAGGCTGGTGGCCCAGGGTCTGTGGCAGACCATCTCAGTATCTTCTTCTGGTCATTCAAGTACTCTGGCAGAGTCTCCTCTTCTAAGCACTGTTCCCTAACTGCAGAACACTAGGAGCTCTGACTGTTCTGCATATATATAGTTTCTGGCTGAACTAGAACCTTCTAGTGCAGGGATGTTAACCTGCGGCCCTCTAGCTGTTGCAAAACTACAACTCCCAGCATGCCCTAATATCTATAGGCTGTCCAGGCATACTGGGACTTATAGTTTTGCAACAAAGGGAGGACTTAAGGTTGGGCATCCCTAGTGGGAGGGGTAAAGTGGAGAAACTCAGCACAAACAAATACAATGTTACACTTTCCGTCTCTCCTAGACTTACATTAGACCTTCAATAATAGTCAATGGCAGTGACAGCAGTTTTTCCAGATGTAATAATAGAGCTAATCAAGACATTCAAATGGTCTGTCTGTTTGGTTTTGGTGGTAAACAAGTCTGACTTTTTATTTCCAAAACATGCTCTTTTTTAAACCTTATGGTAACTGTGGAAAATTACCAGCTTCTCATTATTAGCTAGAAAGTTCCAAAAGTCTCTCAGTATTCATTACCCCTTTCCACAATGCTGTGCAAACATAGTGCAAATGAACAGTATATATATATATACTGTAGTAGGGATTTGCTCTGTTAGGCAGGGTAAGCGGACGCGACACAGAGGCAAGACCATGGTTAAAAAACAAAAGTTCAGTGTTTATTTACACCAAAATAAGCAGAAAAAGAAAAACAACACTTTACAGGGTCTCGGTGTTAATTCACACAGCAAGATTCCACAAATCACCTGGCAGTCTACAGCAGGCTGCTCTCATGCGGCTCTCAGCCTGGCAACGTGGCGGGTCTCCTCAGCTCCCAAAACACAAAACACAAATTTTCTGCATTGTGAAAACAGTTTTGAGAAGGCGTTCTTCTCTTCCATCATGACTGTGACTCAGTGGACTTTGGTGTGGAAGAACTTGACTGGCCAACACAGAACCCTAAACTCAACCCCATCAAACACATTTGGGAGATTAAAAGCCAGTCCCTCTAGTCCAACATCAATGTCTAACCTCATGTTACTGTAGTGGGTGTGGAATTATTATGTCAACCAAACGTTTTGACTTTGGGCTGAACGTAATGGCGTTTCCTGGAATTCTCCTGGTATTCATCCTTTAACCCCTGTTCAGGAATCTGGACTTCGTTGCAGTGGAGCCACCAGGCTGCTACCTCTTGAAGCAGTCCTGTTGTGGTTGACAGCTGACTCCCAAGGCCAGTGCAACAGGTGTGGAGCACCAAAGGATCAGGCAAAACTCATAGTCAGTAACAGGCAGAGTTCATGCTAATATGTGGAACAAGTCCAAGGTTGGCAGCAGAGATTCACTATGGTAAATAGGCACAGATCTGATCAGGCAGAAAAAGGCAGAGGCTGGTACACAGGCAAAGAACAAACACCTTAGCAAGGAACGTAATTGCTTAGGCAAAGAGTGATAGAACCAGCATAGCATATATAGCCTTGCAGCAGCACAAAGAATCAAAAATGTATTAACCTTTACAGTACTGCAGAAAGAGGCACGAGCTGCTGACATAACGCTCTTCTGGATGAATGGGCAAAAATTCCTGCGAACACACTACAAAATCTTGTAGAAAGCTAATAAAAGATGTTTTAACTGTAAAATGGGGAGGAGGGGGCAACATTTGTCTAAACTTTTCTCCATATAGTTTATCTAGTTATGTATTGAAGAAGCCCTAAATGAACAGTAAGTACTGGTTTACATTATTTGTTTTTACTCTATAACCCCAATTTCAAAATAGTTGGCGCACTGTGTGTGTAAAATATATATAAATTAAGAACAGAATGCAATGATTTGCAATTCTCATAGACTTATATTTTATTCACAATAGATCATAGAACAGATATCTGATGTTGAAAAGTGAGATATTTTACTATCTCTTGAAAAAACTCATTTAATACTTGATGCTAGCAACGCATCTCAAAAAGGTTGAGAGAGGGGCAACAAACGGCTGGAAAATTAAATGGGTTGTCTCATTTGACACAGTCCCGACGACTAGCCGGCCAGGATACTGCAGAGCACTTTGGCACTTACTGTTTCAGTAGCTCCTATTGCGGTGCATGAGAGCTACGGAAACAGCATAGCACAGCAAGCTATGCTGTTTACAAGTTAGGGAAACAACTTCAGAAAAAATGTTCTTTATTGTAAATTGCAAAGACTTTCAATATCTCACCAACTACAGTACATAATATCATCAAAATCCATGTGTGCAAGGGACAAGGCCAACAGTCAATATCGGATGCTCATGCTCTATGGACCCTCAGGCGGCACTGTGTTAAAAAAAAGGTATGCTTCTATCAGGCCCGTCGCTAACCGACAGGCAAAACAAGCAATTGCTTGGGGCCCCGAGCTGGTTGGGGCCCCGAGCTGGCCCGGGGCCAAGCAGAGCCGGTGCTTGTTTTGCTTCCTTTAAGGCTGAGTAACTCAGAAGATCCGATGGTATATTCTAACCCCCAGGCGTTCCCATGGTGACAGGGACACTTGCCTGCGGGTTAGAATATACCATCGGATCTGAGTTTTACGAGCTCAGTGAGATCATAAAAACTCAAATCCGATGGTATATTCTAACCCCCAGGCGTTCCCATGGTGACGGGGACGCTTGCCTGGGGGTTAGAATATACAGGGCCACGCTGCTCACAGCAGTACATTTATAAACTAATCAGTAGCTACTTTAACTTTAATCATTGCTCATTGCTGAGCTCTTTACTTGGATTATTTGGATATCTTACTTTGTCTTAGCTCTGGTATTAGCAGGCAGTGCGGGGGGTGGCGCTCACTCACTGACCGACGTCACGCGGCTGCTCCTCCCACTAGGCGGCGCAGGCGCGTGACGTCAGTGAGTGAGCGCCGCCTGCACTGCCTGCTGTTACCGGAGCTAAGACAAAGTAAGATATCCAAATAATCCAAGTAAAGAGCTCAGCAATGAGCAATGATTAAAGTTAAAGTAGTTACTGATTAGTTTATAAATATACTGCTGTGAGCTTCGGGGAGGGGGATCTGTGGATGGCACTGTAGGGGGATCTGTGGATGGCAGTGCCATCCACAGATCCCCCTACAGTGCCATCCACAGATCCCCCCTAAACAGTGCCATCCACAGATCCCCCCTAAACAGTGCCATCCACAGATCCCCCCTCCCCTAAACAGTGCCATCATGGCACTGTTTAGGGGAGGGGGGATCTGTGTATGGCATTGTTTAGGGGGATCTGTGGATGGCACTGTTTAGGGGGGAGATCTGTGGATGGCACTGTTTAGGGGAGGGGGATCTGTGGATGGCACTGTTTAGGGGAGGAGATCTGTGGATGGCACTGTTTAGGGGGGGATCTGTGGATGGCACTGTTTAGGGGGGAGATCTGTGGATGGCACTGTTTAGGGGAGGGGGGATCTGTGGATGGCACTGTTTAGTGGGGGATCTGTGGATGGCACTGTTTAGGGGGGAGATCTGTGGATGGCACTGTTTAGGGGGGGGATCTGTGGATGGCACTGTTTAGGGGGAGATCTGTGAATGGCACTGTTTAGGGGGGATCTGTGGATGGCACTGTTTAGAGGGAGATCTGTGGATGGCACTGTTTAGGGGAGGGGGGATCTGTGGATGGCACTGTTTAGGGGGGAGATCTGTGGATGGCACTGTTTAGGGGAGGGGGATCTGTGGATGGCACTGTTCAAATTTCATGCACATTAAATGCAACAGCAGTGTTTGCACTGTAAACCTCCTTTTTTATTTATATAAAGTGTTGGTGAACTTAAACTGTATGGCTATACTGTGGTTCCTGTAGGCTTTGCGTGCATAAGGTGTGGAGGGGGGGGGGGGGGGGGGGGCTCCATGTCTATTTTGCTTGGGGCCCCCAAATTCCTTCAAAGGGCCCTGGCTTCTATACTGTATCACTTTATGGGCTCATGAACACCTCAGAAATCATTGTCTGTGAACACAGTTTGGTGTGCAAGCTACAAATTCAAGTTAAAGCTCTATCGTGCAAAGAAGAAGCCATATGTCAACACAATCCAGAAAAACCATCATCTTCTCTGGGCCAGAGGTCATTTAAAATGGACTGAGGCAAAATAGAAAACTGTTCTGCAGTCAGCTGAATCATAATTTTAAACTCTTTTTGGAAACCACAGACACCTTGTTCTGCGGACTCTTGAGGAGAGGGCCACCCAGCTTATCATTCCACAATATGAAAGCCTGCATTTCTAATGATAAGGGGTTGCATTAGTGCCTATGAGGTGAGTAGCTTACACATCTGGAAAGGCACTCAATGCTGAACAGAATATAGTGGTTTTGGAAAAACATATTCTCCCATCCAAAGAATGTCTTTCAGGGAAGGTCTTACCTATTTCAGCAAGACAATGCTAAACCACATACTGCACCCATCACAACAACATAGATTCACAGAAGAATAATCCAGATGCTAAACTATCACCAATATAAAACATTTGCCATATCATGAAACAAAAAATCTAGCAAATAAGACCCACGACTGTTGAGCGGCTAGAATTCTACATCAGACAAGAATGGGGCAACATTCCTCTCCAAAAACTAGATGTTTACAGACTGTTAAAAGAAGAGGGGATGGTTGCATCGACTGTTTCATTCTCTGCAGTTTTGCCTGTGCATAACCTTCAGCATGACAGGCAGATGCGCATTAAGGAATTCAATGTATGGCTTGGTGAATGGTGTCTGAACCAAGGAATTGGCTTTGTGTCTCATGTTAGCTCTAGTTGGAATGGAAAAGAACTGTACAAGAAAGATGGTTTGCATCTTTCTCTCAAGGGAATGAATGTCCTCAGTGAACAGTTCAAAGTATTTGCTAAGGAGCATTTAAACTAGGAAAAGGGGGCAAAAGTGTGATAATCCAGCAGTCCGACTGCCCCTCGGAACAATGCCAGAAGATGCCAGTAGCTTGTGTAGGTGTGATATATAGACCACCTGTCCAAGTCAAAGAATTAGATGATCTACTAGTTGAGGAAATAGCTAAATGACATTGAAAGGTGTCACAGGACGCCGAGGCGCTCGCTCCCCTCAGTCCCCCCGTCTCTGTGCAGGAGTGAGGACGTGCACAGCGTCCTCATCTCCTAGGGGATAGGGGGCGGGGCGGACACATGTCTCCTCTGCGCGGCCGGCATCCTCAGTTCCCCTGGCAACCAGGGGAGGTCTGAGCACTGAGCTGGGCACTCGGTGCTCAGCTGTATTTACTAGTGTGGGTCATGTGGCGCTGGCCACGTCACATGACCCCAGCTAGCCAGTATTTAACAGGCAGCCTGCTGGCCACAGGTTGCCTGTTAATCAGGTTCTTGGCGATTTTGTTTCCTGGCATACTTACCTGTTTCTGTGTTCCCTGACGATCCTCTGCCTGCTCCTCCTGTACTCTGCTGCTCTCCTGGCATTCTGACCCCGGCTTCCACCTGACGATTCTTTGCGGACTCCTGTTGTACTTCATTACTCGCCTGGTATTTGACCCTGGCTTCTCCTGACTATTCTCTGCTTTATCATTTTGTACTGCGTTGCTCTCTTGGTATTGACCCGGTCCATTCACTATCTGTTATTTGTCTTGTCTGTCCTCCCAGCACATATTCTAAGCTAGGGACTGCCGTCCAGTTGTCCCCTGTCATTAGGACTTGCGAGGCAAGTAGGCAGGGCCAGGGGTGAGGGCGGAGCCCAGTTGTCACTATCCTCTCCCCTGTGTGTTTGTACGTGACCGTTACAAAAGGGGAAGTTATCACTATGGGAGACTTTAATCTTCCTGATGTAAACTGGAAAACTAAAATAGATAGTTCTGCCAGGAGTACAGATATTCTAAATTCCCTACTGGGATTATCTCTACAGCAAGTAGTTGAGGAGCCAACCCGGAAGGAGGCTATTTTAGATTTAGTAATTACAAATGGGAATTTAGTATCTGATATTACTGTAGGGGAAAGCTTTGGATCTAGTGATCACCAGTCAGTGTGGTTTACTATAAGTACAGTGACTGAGTCACACCACACAAAAACAAAAGTTTTAGATTTTAGAAAAACTGACTTTTCTAAAATTAGATTAGTGGTATACGAGTCCCCATCAGACTGGAACAGTTTAAATGGAGTCCAGGAGAAATGGGACTACTTAAAAGTGGCACTATTGAAGGCAACAGATAATTGCATTAGGCTTGTCAGTAAAAGCAAAAAAAGGAAGAGACCACTGTGGTACTCAGCAGAAATGGCCAAAATCATGAAAAACAAAAATATAGCATTTAGTAATTATAAAAACAAACAAAACGAGGATGACAGACAAATTTATAAGATTATGCAGAGAGGCCAAGCAAGTTATAAGAGCACAGGCAGAAGAGAAATTAGCTCAGTCAGGGAAAAAAGGTGATAAGACATTCTTCAGATACATAAATGAAAAAAGGAAATTAAAACAAGGAATTACCAAATTAAAACAAAAGAAGGAAGGTATATGGAAGAAGATAAAGAACTAGCTGACTGCCTCAATGAATACTTCTGTTCAGTTTTTACAAAGGAAAATGAAGGAGAAGGACCTCAGTTAGGAAAGAAGACTAATGAATCTTTTGACGCATGTGTCTTTACAGAGGAAGAGGTTCTAAGTCAACTGTCTAAAATTAATACAAATAAGTCACAGGGGCCTGATGGGATACACCCAAAGCTATTAAAAGAGCTTAGCGGTGAACTAGCAAAACCATTAACAGATTTATTTAACCAATCACTGGCAACAGGAGTCGTCCCAGAAGATTGGAAATGAGCAAATGTTGTGCTCATTCACAAGAAACGTAGTAGGGAGAAATCGGGCAACTATAGGCCAGTAAGCCTGACATCAATAGTGGGGAAATTAATGGAAACCATACTTAAGGAGAGGATTGTGGAACATCTAAAATCCCATGAATTGAAAGATGAAAAACAGCATGGGTTTACTTCAGGGAGATCATGTCAAACTAATCTTATTGTTTTTTTTGATTGGGTAACTAAAATAATAGATGGAGGTGCAGTAGACATCGCTTATCTAGACTTTAGTAAGGCTTTTGATACTGTCCCACTTACAAGGCTTATCATTAAATTGCAGTCTTTGTGCTTGGACTCCCATATTGTTGAATGGATTAGGCAGTGACTGAGGGACAGACAACAGAGGGTTGTAGTCAATGGAGTATATTCAGACCAAGGTCTTGTTACCAGTGGGGTACCTCAGGGATCTGTTTTGGGACCCATATTGTTTAATATCTTTATCAGCGAAATTGCAGAAGGCCTCAATGGTAAGGTGTGTCTTTTTGCTGATGACACAAAGATTTGTAACAGGGTTGATGTTCCTGGAGGGATACACCAAATGGAAAACGATTTAGGAAAACTAGAGGAATGGTCAAAAATCTGGCAACTAACATTTAATGTTGATAAGTGCAAGATAATGCACCTGGGGCGTAAAAACCCAAGAGCAGAATATACAATCAGTGATACAGTCCTAACCTGAGTATCTGAGGAAAGGGATTTAGGGATCATTATTTAGAAGACTTAAAGGTAGGCAGACAATGTCATAGAGCAGCAGGAAATGCTAGCAGAATGCTTGGGTGTATAGGGAGAGGCATTACCAGTAGAAATAGGGAGGTGCTCATGCCGCTCTACAGAGCACTAGTGAGACCTCATCTGGAGTATTGTGCTCAGTACTGGAGACCATATCTCCAGAAGGATATTGATACTTTGGAGAGAGTTCAGAGAAGAGCTACTAAACTGGTACATGGATTGCAGGATAAAACTTACCAGGAAAGGTTAAAGGACCTTAACATGTAAAGCTTGGAAGAAAGACGAGACAGAGGGGATATGATAGAAACTTTTAAAAACATAAAGGGAATCAACAAGGTAAAAGAGGAAAGAATATTTAAAAGAAGAAAAACTGCTACAAGAGGACATAGTTTTAAATTAGAGGGGCAAAGGTTTAAAAGTAATATCAGGAAGTATTACTTTACTGAGAGAGTAGTGGATGCATGGAATAGCCTTCCTGCAGAAGAGGTAGCTGCAAATACAGTGGAGGAGTTTAAGCATGCATGGGATAGGCATAAGGCCATCCTTCATATAAGATAGGGCCAGGGGCTATCCATAGTATTCAGTATATTGGGCAGACTAGATGGGCCAAATGGTTCTTATCTGCCGACACATTCAATGTTTCTATGCTACACGATGGTAGACATGGCCCTCTCCCAACTTTTTTATATGATTTGCTGCCATCAAGTTCTAAATGAGTTAATTTTTTTTCATGAAATGTCTCACTTCCAACATCTGATCTGTGTTCTATGTTCTATCTTGAATACAAATTTTATCTATGAGATTTGCACATCATTGCATTCTGTTTTTTCTTACGTTTATTTACATTTTACAGCGTTCCAACGTTTTTGGAATTGGGTTTGTATTTCCTGAACATAATTATGGGGGTGGCCGTCTTTCCTGAGCAGCCTCATGGACCATAGACACAATAGACTAAAGATAATCATTGATTTCTATGGGAGAGTGTTTATGTTCTGTAACTTGAGCAGGGAGGGAGAGCATGTAGGCTGTGGCCCACTCCTATTATTCTGAGTGGTAAATCCGGTGTTATCTACCGTATATGCAGGTGTTATGTTTTATTTAAATCCTGCCTGTGACAATGATGACTCATGAAAAGTGATCTCTACAGAACAGGAACTGTTGGTATATGATTGGGCAAAGACACAAAAAAGGCAACAAATTGAAAAAAAAAATGCCACTAGCAAAAACGCTTGCATTTTATAATTAAAAGAGACTTTCAGCTAACATCTGGAGCTGGGTTTAAAAAACACAAAAATACAAAAACCTATGTATCAATCCCTGAAAAAAAAAGGGATTTTTTCCCCACTACTAGAAGTGATGGAATATCTATGGGATATTTCCATTACTTCCTAATTGGTGAGGGTCCAACCCTCTTTACTGGTCTTTCCTGCACAGTGACACGTCAGGTTTCTCACTTCCTTTCTCTTAAAGGGGTTGTTTATTTATTCATTGCACTTATATAATGCTACTATATTCCGCAGCACTTTACAGACATTAGCATCACGCTGTCCCCAGTGGAGCTCACAACTGATAGTTCCCTATCAGTATGTCTTTGGAGTGTGGGAGAAAACCGAAACACCCGGTGGAAACCCACACAAAGACGGAGAGAACATACAAACTCCATGCAGATGGTGACCTTGGTCAGATTCGAACCTAGGATCCCAGCTTTTTTAGATTTACATCAAGCTGACATATCAGGGGGCATGTCCATTGTGCTGCACCTCTCTCCCTATATGCGGTCATCTCAGTGAGCCACACAAAAAAATAAGAAAAAAGAACAAAAAACTGGTGGCATAAGGAGAAAAAAGACAGGAGGCAGCGCCTCATGTGTGGTGCTGTTTGGTTAAGGAAATTACATAAACAATAGTTGTGCTTACCCTTAGTTGTTGTGAAGAGTCACAACGGCTATATTTCACTTTGCTGATAATTGCCCGATTATGCGGGATGCCTGCGCTGTTGCCTTGGTTCCTACCCGTGCCGGAGATACGGTCATCGGGATAAAATGATCAGTAGCGAATAGAAGGAAAAAAGTGGAACCTCTATATCTGCGCTGTAAGTAGGAGTCTGGTAAAGCAGACGACGATTTATTTTCAATGTGTTAGGTATTACTGTCCTGATGAAGGGCCGTTCCGCCCTTGAAACGCGTTGACTTAAAATAAATCACTGTCTGCTTTTACCTATACCTACCTGGTACCAGACTCCTGCTTACAGCGCCGATATAAAGGTTCCATTTTTTCCCTTCTCTTCTCTACTGAAAAAACAGGTGGCGCTATGCAGATACATTTTATTGAATAACTCAGCGACTATGCTAAATTTGTAATTAAAAAAGTATTCAGATCCAGGTGAGGTGCTGATTTGAAAACTGTAGAATATTTTTCATGGGACAATCCTTTTAATTTCCAACTCCACCCATCCCTTGGTTGAACTTGATGGACTTGTTTTTTTTCTTTATGAAAGGCCAAGGTAGGTGCTTTCTATACCCATGCAACAAAATAGTGCAGCATGCCACACAAAAACATGCATTAGGTTGTGGTCCATCGCAGGTCCCCTCCGTAAGAGAATGGCCCCCCATAAACCATTCCTAGTCCCTCTTGGCCAGAAGGCTCCTGCAAAGGTCCAGGACAAAAGGCAATCCCCAGCCGAGGCCGACGGTACACCAGTCTGTGCTCCGGCTTCCACCCAGGCTGTCACTCAAGGTGTAGGCACGGAGCTCAACAAATCTAGCTCTGGACTCTCCCCCGAGGAAAAGCCCAAGGGGTTTGCAGGGGGGTGAGAAAGCAGATGTCCATACCCCCCCCCTTAGACCTCAGAGGTTGCCCATAACGGCGCTACTACCCTGAAAAGTCCTAGAGACAAGCAACGTGGAAAGTGAACAAAAAAAATAAATGTGAATGTATGCTTATATACAGGGAGTGCAGAATTATTAGGCAAGTTGTATTTTTGAGGATTCATTTTATTATTGAACAACAACCATGTTCTCAATGAACCCAAAAAACTCATTAATATCAAAGCTGAATATTTTTGGAAGTAGTTTTTAGTTTGTTTTTAGTTTTAGCTATTTTAGGGGGATATCTGTGTGTGCAGGTGACTATTACTGTACATAATTATTAGGCAACTTAACAAAAAACAAATATATACCCATTTCAATTATTTATTTTTACCAGTGAAACCAATATAACATCTCAACATTCACAAATATACATTTCTGACATTCAAAAACAAAACAAAAACAAATCAGTGACCAATATAGCCACCTTTCTTTGCAAGGACACTCAAAAGCCTGCCATCCATGGATTCTGTCAGTGTTTTGATCTGTTCACCATCAACATAGCGTGCAGCAGCAACCACAGCCTCCCAGACACTGTTCAGAGAGGTGTACTGTTTTCCCTCCTTGTAAATCTCACATTTGATGATGGACCACAGGTTCTCAATGGGGTTCAGATCAGGTGAACAAGGAGGCCATGTCATTAGATTTTCTTATTTTATACCCTTTCTTGACAGCCACGTTGTGGAGTACTTGGACGCGTGTGATGGAGCATTGTCCTGCATGAAAATCATGTTTTTCTTACCTTGCAGACTTCTTCCTGTACCACTGCTTGAAGAAGGTGTCTTCCAGAAACTGGCAGTAGGACTGGGAGTTGAGCTTGACTCCATCCTCAACCCGAAAAGGCCCCACAAGCTCATCTTTGATGATACCAGCCCAAACCAGTACTCCACCTCCACCTTGCTGGCGTCTGAGTCGGACTGGAGCTCTCTGCCCTTTACCAATCCAGCCATCTGGCCCATCCATCTGGCCCATCAAGACTCACTCTCATTTCATCAGTCCATAAAACCTTAGAAAAATCAGTCTTGAGATATTTCTTGGCCCAGTCTTGACGTTTCAGCTTGTGTGTCTTGTTCAGTGGTGGTCGTCTTTCAGCCTTTCTTACCTTGGCCATGTCTCTGAGTATTGCACACCTTGTGCTTTTGGGCACTCCAGTGATGTTGCAGCTCTGAAATATGGCCGAACTGGTGGCAAGTGGCATCTTGGCAGCTGCACGCTTGACTTTTCTCAGTTCATGGGCAGTTTTTTGCGCCTTGGTTTTTCCACACGCTTCTTGCGACCCTGTTGACTATTTTGAATGAAACGCTTGATTGTTCGATGATCACGCTTCAGAAGCTTTGCAATTTTAAGAGTGCTGCATCCCTCTGCAAGATATCTCACTATTTTTGACTTTTCTGAGCCTGTCAAGTCCTTCTTTTGACCCATTTTGCCAAAGGAAAGGAAGTTGCCTAATAATTATGCACACCTGATATAGGGTGTTGATGTCATTAGACCACACCCCTTCTCATTACAGAGATGCACATCACCTAATATGCTTAATTGGTAGTAGGCTTTCGAGCCTATACAGCTTGGAGTAAGACAACATGCATAAAGAGGATGCTGTGGTCAAAATACTCATTTGCCTAATAATTCTGCACGTAGTGTACAGCCCAGACATCCGTCCGGAATTATAAAAATTCCTCCTCCTTACGCCAGGCCGGAAGGCCGGAAGGCCGGGCAAAGAATACAGGTGAGTGCGCTCAAAATGTGTGAAAGTGAAGGCAAATGTGCGGTCATTCAGTGGGGTCCCACCCCCAGCGAGTTCAGGTACCTCAGGGTCACCACTCCTGGGGCACTTCTGCACCTTGGGCTTTCAAACACATCTCGATTTGGTGGTCCCTTGTTCATCTAGCATTGGGTGCATTGGCCCCAAGCCGTACACCCTAGGGATAACTCTGTTCTACATCCTGGCAGTGGCTCTGAACCATCAGGACACTGATAAGAACAGATACTACACTTGATCATATCAAAAAGGCCGAGAAGCGAAATTGGTGGGCTTGTGTCTATTTTCAACCGTATTAACGATGTGATTATGTATCTACCAGCTATGCATGAAAGCACTACATAGGCCCAGCGGGTAACAATTTCCTTGTGGAGAGAGCCTGGTACTGGCTCGACTATAATCCTAAAAGAAGTATCAAGGCCTTTTTCTAAGGTTGATTATTGACGTATAGGATAGCTACCTTCCAACTGGTGGCACCACTTCCTTTTTTTTTTTTTTAAAGGGCTATTTTTGCATATCCAGGCCCATTCACTTGAAAACAGTGTCTCTCGCTCTGTCAGACCAGGTTTTCCATGCATTACATGGATGGTTATTCATACACTTATTTCCCAGTACCCAACACCCACCCTTATTTCTCCAACTACCACCCTCCCAGGACTACACTACACTAGGACTATGAAGGTAAAACAGCGTGCTGCAGCATGTAAAGCAACATTACTCTTGCAGTAGGGAGACACGGCTTTCCCTGGCAATTAAAAAAAATTGTAGGGTGTAAGAGAAGCCAGAGCTGAAAAAAAAATATTGATGTAACTCCTGAAACTTTCTGAAAGCCCCATTTCCAACTCTTCCAAATCAGTTTTGAAGTACAGGAGTTTCCATTGGCTGTTGACACTGAAATGAGATTTTTTTCACTTCTAGTCTCCAAATGTTAAAGTCTTCAAGGGCTATACCCATCTCAGATATTAGTAGTATATCACCAGGATTTGTCACCAATGTCAAATAGATGCGGTCCCGCCTCTTGGATCAGCTCCTATATCCAAACCGGGGTCTTCGAAGAGAAGGAGAATGCACCATACATGCGTGGTGCTACATTCAATGCTATGGGAGTTCCAAAAATAGCTGAGTCCCATAGCGATGAATAGAGAGCTCACCATGTATGCACGGCCACCTCTCCATTCACAGCTATAGGACTGCTGGAAACAGCTAAGCCACCGCTCAGCTACTTTCAGAACTCCCGTAGCTGTGAACGGAGGGTGTCTGCGCTTGCGCCGTGTGCTCTCCTTCACTTTAGGGAGCCAGTTCTGGTAGTAGGAGTGAGTCCTAGAGGTGGCATCCACGTCTTTTAGAGAATGGTGGCATATCCTAGGGGCCACCAAGGTCTGAAAAGGGAATACCACTTTAAGTCAATGAGATATCCCAGGGGCAGACACAGAAGGCCTCCATGCTAGAACAGCATAAGGGCCTAAAACTCTTCAATAGCTCATTATTATACTGTAGCCTTCTAACAATCCATCAGTAATTTGAGAGCTATGAAGTCCATTAACTCAGTCCCTAACATGCAATCTATTAGACAGTAGGAAGCTGTTATTTAAGTGTGACGGTGGTCCCCATTGCCTACTGGGCCACTGTGTAGCTGCACTTGTTGCGTGATGTGCAGCTGCCAGCAACTTTTGCTTGATAGTTCTCCGTAGACGTCAATCAGGAGACCAGAGCATCTGCGCAGACAAACAGGACAAAATAAAAAATAACGTAAGTCACCCAAAGCTTGGAAGTTCCATAATATGGTTGTATTTATTGTGTTCTGTAACCACTAGTACCAAATGTTTTATTTGTACATAAAACATATTAATTTCTTTAACAACAATAGGAGGAAGGAAGGAATTCAGAAGAATAAACTAAAAAAGTAGCATTCTTAAACAGATATGCATTACTGCATGTCCACCACCAGGGGGTGACCCAGTCCACGCTATAGAATTTAAATGCTCAGAGCATCTGTAGAGTGCAGGAGCATCAGGGATTAACAGACGTGGACTGGGTTGCAGTTGACTCTTTTCTGAAGAGGATGAGGTGGCAACTTCAGAACAATTTGGTGTTTAGACTTTGCATAGACTAGATGCAATTTTTGGGGATGTCTGCCCCATTAATCCAATTTGCTTGTATCTCCAGCAGTAGTGTGGATTGTACACTCCTTAACTCCATATGTGGCCAGCTGCTCTTGTATCCAGCTGGTTCTGACACTTTGCACAAAGACCATGAGGTTGCAACTTTTCCTGTCGCGGCTTTGGTCTCCTACTTTGGCTGCCCTGGTACCCAGGTTCTGACTGTGACTGAGCTATAATGTCTGGGGTCACCAACTAGAATTCCCAGCAGTTTTGGTGACACAACAAACTGCATGCATATGGATCAGAGCATCCTGTGCCTCATAGAGACTACATCTTTCATGGGCCCCTGCTAACGTGAAGAGATGCAAAACTGACCTGCTGAAAAGAAGACTGGTGTTTGTGGAAGTAGCTGTTAGCAGATCTTGTAGTGGAGGTTTCAGGGAGAAGCCTGCAAAAAGCAAGGGGACAGCAAGAAAACAGCAAAGGACGATTTTAACAGACATTGCAGGTCCTGTCACATGTTGTTTGGTGACATCGTTATGTGTTTTGAAGTACTGGGCCCTGGAAAATGGTCTGTTATGCAACAGGGTGTGGCGGTGGATTCTCTAAGGCCTATCCATTTTATGTGGAGCATAGAGTCTACGGGATTATATGTTCTTCACCCTATACCCCTGCAAGGGATGGACTTTCCAGCAGTAAATCCCCAGGTCATGCTTACCTAGAGTAGCTTCAGATACTGTAGAAAATGTGGTCTAGTAATAGGCAAAGGTCTGAGACAAGAAGTCAGCCAAAGTACTAGGGGTCAAGAGAGTAACAAAGTCCAAAGCTAGCTGGGCTAAGAGCCACGGAACCACAGCAATACAAGGAGCAACAAGAATGGCAAAGTCTTGATCAAGTTGAAGTCAGAGCCATGGTACCAGAGGTGTCAGCAATCCAAGGAGAAAAACATTTAGTAAATCAGAGAGAAATTCAAAAACATTTTCCCAGGTACCCAGGGAACTGCTGAACTTAAAGTGGTTATCCAACTCTTTGTAACAATCACCTGACGTCTGCATAGGTCATCAGCAGGCCCAGCGCCCAGCTGCGCCTATCACACGTGACCAATGGTTGTGATGTCACTGTCCTAGGGTAAGCTGCGAGAAGGCCTCTGCACTCATAAGAGTCCCGGGGTCTTCTCGACCAGCTGATCAGTGGGGATCCTGGGTGTCGGACCCCCACCGATTAGATGCTGATGACAAGGTTGGACTGGGGTACCTTGGGCCCACCAGAGTAAATTATTATCTGGCCCAACCTCTATATCATCAATGAAGTCTACTAGGTATTGGTTTCAAGAAATAGACCTTCGCTACAAGTTATTGACTCCAAATGAATTTTTCTCCTGGACCTTTGGGGTCCATTATGTTATCAGACCCTGGGCCCACCAGAGGATCCTCCGTTACTCTGGTGGGCCAGTCTGATGCTGCTAAAGACCTATCCATAGGACAGGTCATCAGTTACAAAGAGTTGGATAACCCTTTTAACAGAGGGAGGCTAGCACTAAACCCATAATCAGGAGACCAGGAGGTGGTTGTAAACTTGCCACCCATGATATCCTCATAGGCGTTGGCTGCCTTGATAAGTAACTGGCAATCTGGCCTAGCAGTGCAGAAAGCAGACCAGACTCTGGCACAGGAAAGAGATGACCTGTTCCTGGATGGATGAGTAACATGGTCACTGAATGGCACTGTTCTATAGTTATTCTATGGCAGTTTTGAGTAGGCACTGTGCAGGGAAGATTAAAGAATGTGGATTTCATATAGTGTATGTGTTGTTTGTTGCTCCTGCTTGACTAAATTAGCTAATGATTCGAGATGAGCAAATTCCATATTTTGAAATTCGTTTGCTCTTCGTTTGGTGGTAAAAGCAGAATTGCGTTATGGATTCCGTTACCTTACCACGGACCATAACGCAATTCTATGACGGAATGCATAAAGGAATGCCTTTAGAGGGATTCCGTTATAATAGAAGTCTATGGCCTGCATAACAGATCCGTCCCATTTCCGTTATGCAGGGGAGGACTCTCCTAGATAACGGAAACGGGACGGATCCATTATGCAGGCCATAGACTTCTATTATGACGGAATGAATAACGAAATCCCTCTAAAGGCATTCTTTTATGCATTCCGTCAAAGAATTGCATTATGGTAAGGTAACGGAATCCATAACACAATTCTGCTTTTACCCCCAAATGAAGCGCAAACGAATTTCATACCATGAAATTCGCTCATCCCTGCTAATGATAGTATTTAAAGTATTTTCAGATAAAGCAACTCCTAAATATTACAGCCAGGTACCAGTACCTCCTAATTTCACAAATCCTCTAATCAATTGACTTTTATCTGGTGTCTTTCTATGTGCAGAGAGGCCTTTGGGCTAGGGTGCAGCTACTACTTTGCTATGTCCGTGCTAATTGGGCCACACTTGACAAATGTCCCCAATCACAGTGTTTCAGTGGGTCCATGAATAAGAAATGTACACCATGGATATCTCGTTATTTCTTCTCTGGGAGTAAAAAAAAAGTCAGGAAATACATTTTTTTTAGTCCAGGACCAAACAGTCCAAATGTTTATTCCATGAATAAATGCTGTGAGGGGGTCATGCGCTGCTTTCAAATCCAATAAAAGTGTAATTTTGCCATTCAGAGAGTTTATCCTCATACTTTCCAACCATTTCAGCCTCCTGGGTCAATGTGTCAGGTATGTTATTTTTGCCTCCTCCTGCACTCTTTTTGTACAAGTGGCGAAGGAGGAGGAAAAGGGGAAAAAGTCTCAATTTGTGCCAAAAATTTTGACTTTTCTACCAAAGAAAACTGGCCTACAATTTTGATACAATTCCTTCACTGTCTTGTAAGTTCGTCCGATATTAGAAAGTGTCTGAAGGTGTTTCATAGTGCATGGAATTGTGGGAGGACAGGACAGATTAAAAAATAAAAATAAAGTTAGAAGTCGGCTGTAGTTTTTGACCAGTGCTGGTCTGGTGTCTTCAGCTTCACAGCCGAGCCTGTGGACCCCTCTCTGGTACCGGACTTTTGTGGAGGGATTAGCTGCCAATAGTAACATTCAGTGGATTCTAGACACAATGTAGATATGGGAGTGGAGAGAGAAATATCCTTTCTACATGTTTAGAGTAGAAGTATAATTTATCGTGATCTCACCGCATCCTGATCGTGTTTTGTTATGATTTGCGACAGGACATTAAACAGAGGATCAGAACAATGCTTAAAAGGACAAACTAATTGAAGAGCAAGATAAATTTACACGCCACAGTCCTCAGGGAACCCAGCAAAGAGAAACCACTCACAGATGGAATGGAACTAAGCACAACATAGAAAAATAACATGTCTACATATTATTAAAGATATACACTAGGAGTACAGAGAGGCATTGGAGAGAATCCATTGTGTCCAAAACTGCCCTGATAAGTTATTTTGCCGTTAATATCAGGAGGAGTAAAGATTTCTAAGAGCACAAAACACTCAAATGTGACATATCATCTATACACAAAGAGGTTCTGCAGAAGGCGTGGTTGTAACGTGGCAAAACTGGAGCAAGATTAGGCAAGGTCCCTGATGGTGACTGTCTGGCAGGGGGGATAGTTCTTAACACAGTAAGGGCCCATTCAGACGGCCGTATGCTGTCTGCAAAAATGCAGATCCGTTTTTTTGCAGATTAGATGCTGTCCCATTCACTTCTATGGGGCCCTTTTCTTCCATTGCAAGGTTCAGCAAAAAAAATTAAACATGTCCTATACTTGTCAGTGAAAATCAGGACATGGCCCTATTAAAGTCTATGGATCAGCAAAAAACAGAATGCAATAAAAAAAATTGCGGACATGCCGAACTGTCCGCAAAAAAAACGGATCCGCATTTTTGCGGACAGCATACGGCCATCTGAATGAGCCCTAACATAGTTCAGAAGGCTGAATAAAGACATCCGTCCATCCAGTTAGGCCGTCGTGTAGAGGCTCGTAACTCTGTACCCCACAACCTCAATAACCTGAGGGCTACTCTTCAAGAAGAGTGGGTGCCATGCCTCAGCAGACAATAAGTCGACTTGTGAGCAGCATGAGACGCCGTTGTCAAGCTGTAATTGATGCTCAAGGCCACGTGACCAGTTATTGAGACACTGACATATTTGTAGGGGTATACCCAGCACTGGTGTTGGCTTTTGTTTCAATAAATTTTTTGAGATGAGGAAATCACCATTGTTGCTTCTACTTAAATGCCCGACTTTCATGATATAATATCACTGGAGCGTTTTCCATAAATTTCACCTGAAAGCCAAATATCCCTAACTTTTTGTGAGTACATTATATTGAAGAGAATAGGGCCCAATACTGACCCCTGAGGTACCCCACTAGTGACAGTGACCCAATCTGAGTGTGTACCGTTAAGGCTACTTTCACACTTGCGCTTGATCGGATCCGTTCTGAACGGATCCGATCATATTAATGCAGACGGAGGCTCCGTTCAGTAGGGATCCGTCCGCATTAATAACTTAGAAAAAATTCTAAGTGTGAAAGCAGCCTGAGCGGATCCGTTCAGACTTTCAATGTAAAGTCAATGGGGGACGGATCCGCTTGAAGATTGAGCCATAGGGTGACATCTTCAAGCGGATCCGTTCCCATTGACTTACATTGTAAGTCTGAACGGATCCGCTCGCCTCCGCACGGCCAGGCGGACAGCTGAATGCTGCAAGCAGCGTTCAGCTGTCCGCCTGTCCGTGCGGAGGCGAGCGGAGCGGAGGCTGAACGCCGCCAGACTGATGCAGTCTGAGCGGATCCGCTCCATTCAGACTGCATCAGGGCTGGACGGAGGCGTTTGGGTCCGCTCGTGAGCCCCTTCAAACGGAGCTCACGAACGGACCCATGAACGCTAGTGTGAAAGTAGCCTTATAACCACCCTCTGTTTTCTATCACTGAGCCAGTTACTTACCCACATACAGACGTTTTCTCCCAGTCCAAGCATTCTCATTTTATATACTAACCTTTTATGTGGTACAGTGTCAAATGCTTTGGAGAAGTCAAGATATACGACATCCATTGACTCACCCTGCTCAACTAAGCAACTAAGACACAAGCACAGCTCAGTTCTTCAACTCAACTCACTTTTACTCCAAGGAGCAAGGTGGTTACTCACAAAGGCAGGATATGCTTGTTGGTTGCACAATGGGCAGAATTCTTGGTTGTAGGCTCTTGCAAACACCTAAAGTGGTTGGCTGTGGTGTCCTCCCATTTAAATGGCTCTCTCGCAGTCTCTGGCTGCAGCTTGTCAATACCCAATACTCACAGACAGGGGTTTGATGACTCACTTACACCCTGCATGGTATCACCTTGAGTCTTGTTAATGACTTACTTTCTTACAGCAGCTCACGGTTGCCCCATTCAGCTTCCTTCAGTCTGTGTCTCAGGTCACACATCCTTCCTTACACTACCGCGGCCTCAGATGTCTTTGGCCCACTCTTGGCATGTTCACCTGACAACACTTTACAGTCTTTGCTGCTTCTCTGAGATCAGTACAATGCACCCCAACCTGCTGCCACCTGGTCTGCATCACAGATACTCCCTGACCCAGCTGCTACAGAGGCTGTTTTCCACCGCACGTATAGGACCAGACATGTTTGGCACCAAGGGCATCTGCTTTTGTGAACTACAGTTGGTCTTGTCTCCTGAATATTCAAATATGATGTCCTGTTGCCTGAAAACTCCACACAAAGTATACAATGCTGCCTCAGAAATGCATATGGGGCCATTGGCAAGAGACAACCACCCCAGGCTGTCTACAGCAGCATGCCCTGTGTCTCTCTCACTTCTGGACCTCTTCATGAAGAACATATGTATTGCCCTGGAACAGGGGTACTTTGAAGTCTGGACATTTGCTTATTTCCCCTGTGCAAAGTGATCAACTCCTAACTTTATTTCACTTTAAAGTCTTAACCTGCATTGACTTATACTATGTAATACTGTGTAGATGCATTTTATATGTATGTTGTGATATATATCCTATTCATTTGCACTCTGTGGAAAGAGTTAATGCATACTGAGAGACTTTTGGGACTTTCTAGCTAATAATGAGACGCTAGTAATTTTCCACAGCTACTATAGGGTTTAAAAAAGAGCATGTTTTGGAGGAAAAAAGCCAGACCTGTTTACCACCAAAACCAGACAGACTGACCTTGTCACTGTCTCGTTTAGCTATTTTATTGTGTCTGAAAACTTGTTTGTGTCCGGAAAAACTGCTGTGTCATTGTCTCTGAGTATCATTGAAGCTCTAATGTAAGGCCTCTTTCACACTTGCGTTGTCCGGATCTGGCGTGTACTCCACTTGCCGAAATTACACGCCGGATCCGGAAAAACGCAAGTGAACTGAAAGCATTTGAAGACGGATCCGTCTTCAAAATGCGTTCAGTGTTACTATGGCATCCAGGACGCTATTAAAGTCCTGGTTGCCATAGTAGTAGTGGGGAGCGGGGGAGCAGTATACTTACAGTCCGTGCGGCTCCCGGGGCGCTTCAGAATGACGTCAGAGCGCCCCATGCGCATGGATGACGTGCCATGCGATCACGTCATCCATGCGCGTGGGGCGCCCTGGCGTCACTCTGGAGCGCCCGGGGAGCTGCACGGACGGTAAGTATACTGCTCCCCGCTCCCCACTACACTTTACCATGGCTGCCAGGACTTTAGCGTCCTGGCAGCCATGGTAACCATTCAAAAAAACGAAGCGAAGTTTAGCTTAAGGCCGGATCTGGATCAATGCCTTTCAATGGGCATTCATTCCGGATCCGGCCTTGCGGCAAGTGTTCAGGATTTTTGGCCGGAGCAAAAAGCGCAGCATGCTGCGGTATTTTCTCCGGCCCAAAAACGTTCCGGTCCGGAACTGAAGACATCCTGAACGGATTTCTCTCCATTCAGAATGCATGGGGAGAATCCTGATCAGGATTCTTCCGGCATAGAGCCCCGACGACGGAACTCTATGCCGGAAGACAATAACGCAGGTGTGAAAGAGCCCTAAGTCTATTAGAGACAGAAAGTGTAACAATGTTTCTGTTTGTGCTGAGTTTCTCCACTCCACCCCTCCCACTAGAAGGTTCTAGTTCAGCCAGAAAGTTTATATAAAGAGAACAGTCAGAGCCCCTAGTGTTCTGCAGTTATTAGTGCTTGCAGGGGAAGACTCTGCCAATCTGCATAAGTAACTTGAAGAAGACTCTGAGATGGGGACACTGAGCCACAGACCATGGGTCACCAACCCTGTGACCAAGGAGCCACCTGGACTACTGAGGTACTGACCGTTGGCCTTCAGCCTTTGGCCAGGGTACCAGCCTTCTGAAAGAGAAAGAGGGACAGCCAGCTCAGGCCTTTCCTCAGCATCAAACCTTTCTTCTGCCCGGGAGGAGACTGGAGAAGCCAGCCCTGTGCCTCGCCTGGATTGTTTTGCACCTGAATTCCTCCAACATAGAAGCACACTGGTTTACTGCAAACCCTGACTCTCTGGGCTTATTTCCCATTGGCGTGCACAGTGCTTTACCATCCCTTCTGGAGAGCAGCAACACATGGTGACACCTCAATGGTGTCGGGGGGACCCATCGTAACGTTGGGGCCACCTGCAAACCTCGCCACTGCACATGTAACCACAGGTCCTGAAGCATATGACACAATAGTATCACATTCAAACATGCAATGCAACAGGGGCATCTAGTGGCCAAAGTGAAACACTGCAGCACATACAAGCATCAGCATTATTAAAAGGAGTCTTGAGCCCGGTCATGCAGTGCATATGTGCCAGTTACTGATGCAAATTTGGAGTGACGGAAGTGGTGCAGCACGAGCAGACAGCGGTAACCAGCGCATGCGCACTGCATATCTCTGTGCCTCTGTCCACAGTGGGCAGTGCACTGCGCATGCCTGGGCCTGGCCGTGATGCACAAAGGGGCTACAGGGAAATATGATGTCACACAGACACAGGGCTGGCCGGAGAACACTGAGGGGTGGAGATAGGCCGGGGTGCACTTGCAGCAAACTCTCTGCCCCTGAGCACCTGCGATTTGGAGGATTTGAAAAACTAAATGGCAACATCTGTGTCATGTCTTTTTGTCCCTTGAACTATGTGATCGGTTTAAAACTGGTCAGGTTGGTGACAGACTCCTTTTAAGCTCTTTTGCTGAAGAAAGAAAAAAGGGGTTAAAGGGGTATGCTGGCTGTCTGAAGTTTTCCCTACCCACAGCACAGGGGATAACTATTACATCAGTAGGGGTCCCAGTGGGGGCCCCGTACCCCCTGCAGGCCCCCTGAAATAAATGGAGCAGCCAGTTGCACATGCACATGGCAGCTCCATAGCTGATTATAGCGCTCGGCTATCTCCGGAATTCTCACAGAAATGAATGGAGCGGCAGCACGCATGCCTGACTAGCTGCTCCGTTCATTTTAGGGTGGCTGCAGGGGGTACGGGACCCCAATTCTCGTGTTCGGTGGGGGTCCCAGCGGTAGGATCCCTACTGATCCAATAGTTATCCCCTATCCTGTGGATAGGGGATAACTTCAAACAACCAGAATAACTTTTTAAAGCAGGTAAACATATAACATTTGACTTTTCAAAATCAGTACCTGGCACTGTGGGGCATGTTTACTAGATGTGATGGGGCAAATACGCTGCTTCATTGCACCGCTGTACCCCTCTTCTGTTTTGGCACCCTGTATGCTAATCTATAGCATCGGTGCATGGATGGGGGCGATGCAAGCATTTTTTAGTGGGCATCTCCTTCTCCCTGGCTGTGAGCTATCCAATCATAGCGGACCGCGTCACAGCCAGGAAGAAGGTGAGCTGTTTTTTTCTTAATGGTTTTGACGTGGCCCACTGTGATCGGATAGCTCACAGGTTCCGACAGAATTCATATACTCCCCAAAAGGCATTTGGGGGGCATGTAAATTTATTAGTGCTCCTAAGGGCTCATGCACACAAACGTATTTTTTTTTCCGTGTCCGTTCCGTTTCATTTTTGCGGAACCATTCACTTCAATGGGTCCGCAAAAAAACGGAAGTTACTCTGTGTGCATTCCGTTTCCGTATGTCCGTATTTCCGTTCCACATTACGGACAAAGATAGTACAGTTCTATGAAGGGCCAGCTGTTCCGTTCCGCAAAATACGCAATGTCATTTTTTTTTAATACATACGGTCGTGTGCATGAGCCCTAACACAGTATTGCTTATTTATCACATTAAACTAGTCTCTTGGGGCTAATGGGTTGCAAGAAGGGGCCCTCCCCTCTATTTATACCCCTAAACAAAAGGTAATACATATGCATTTAAACCAATAATTACATTTTAATATATATTTTTAATATATATACACATGGGAAGAGTTATCAATGCTTTTACACTACGACAACGGTGCACAAAAAAGTCAAAAATTATATTTGCTGCATAATTTGTGACATTTTGAGCTTCTCGACACTTTTTAATAGTGTTGTGGAAAGGTGCAGGTCTACCACGTCCTGCCGGATTTTCTATTAGTTACCCCAGAAACTGGCAGAAATTGTAGCTTAAAGGGGTTATCCCATGATTAATGTAAAAAATGAGAATCAGATATCATATAGTACATAATGATCTCTTTCTAACAAGGCTAGAACCAGCCCTGTACCTCACATGGATCCAGAGATCTCCTCATTCATAGCTCTGCTAGATTTATATCAAGCTGGCAATTCAGGTATTGTGCACTTTTTCAGGGCTGATGGAGCTGGTGGCAGTACAAGGATGGAGCGGAGCATGTGTGTCCACCTCAGGAAGGTGGACAGAGAAATTAGGAAAAGAGCCAACAACAGGTGGCGCTATACACATAGATTTCATTGAATAACTCAGTGGCTATGCTACATTTCTAATCACATGCAAGCATTCCTTCCCAGCAATCTGCTGATCGCTAGCGGAGAAAACCACTGCATTTACATGCAACAATCTCCTCCAGGAGGAGTGATCGCTACAGACATACAGACTCGCTGTTTCCTGGCTGTTTCCAGCATGATCTCCCACCTGGAAGCAAGGATTTTTTGTGCACAAACGATCCAATTACCCGATGACCAAGCGTTTCACTCGTTCATCGCGTAATCGGCTGTGCATTTACACCGCCAGATCATCGCTAACAAGCGTACTATGATCTGTTTAAT
Source organism: Bufo gargarizans (assembly GCF_014858855.1). NCBI lineage: Eukaryota > Metazoa > Chordata > Amphibia > Anura > Bufonidae > Bufo > Bufo gargarizans. Next base: position 22,176,157 of record NC_058089.1, read on the forward strand.
TCTCGTCCTGTGTAAAGGGCCCTTTAGGGATAGTTAGTTACCATATACAAAGCCATTGTTCTGAGTCAGATAACCACCAGGCCACATTCCAGAGTGGTTAACTCAAAAGACATGCATACTCCACACTGGACATCCTTAGGAGAAGGGGCTGAAAGGTATAAACCTGTGTGCCCAAAGACAAAGAACTCAGCTCCAATGAGAACATCCTCCAGGTAGGATGTTGTAGGTCACTATCTCTCTCTTGTATTACCATGGGACATCAGCCATGTATTACGTGGATAACGTGGCAATAGGAGCTCCCCCATTGTGTTGCAAAGCCAGGTGATTGATTCTTATTTACCTTTACTATTCTGTATGTGATTTGTCTGTTTTATATATTTAACCAAACTTAGTAAATATTTTTATCACTTAGCCTGTCTAAGCCTATCTATTTTCAAATCCTCAAATCCATGTTAAAACAGTACATGGGCCCATCCATTTCTATGGGTCAGCAAAAAACATGGACAGCACACGGATATCACTCATGTGCTGACCACATCTGTGTGGCCATTCTGAAAAATATAGAAAATATAAAAAATAGCCAGTTCTAAGGAAGGGAGTTTGAAAATTGTGGCATGCATCCGTATTTTGCAGAAATGGCTTGTGGACCGCAAAACAGATATGGTCGTGTGCATCTAGCCTTAGGCATATATCAGGTAAAAACAGCTATGTGTGCATCAGTCCACAGCACACATGACCGGTCTGCAATCCTACACGTGAACTCAGCCTTTTCCATGTCTTGTTGGCTTTCTTTCTTCAGTTATAGATAATGAGACCCTTTTATTGCTTTTTTTTTTTTTTTCCTAAAGACATCTGCAAAACATTCTCAGCATGCTTACCCAGAGATACAGCACCCATTTTGTCTGTCTATATGGATACCGCCATACAAACGAGGTTTTGTATTGTGTGTATGTGTGTAATTGGAAGGGGAAGGGGGGGGGGGGGGGTGCAAAGCCGGAAGGCCGAAAATAGGTTTAGTTAAAAGCCTCTTGTGTGGACACTGCGTGATCCACACACTGAGAGCAAGGACTGGGCTGGAGTTCATTTTACCAGTTGAGTGAAATGGGGTCTGCAACAAGTACAAAGGATAATGCCTGGAGCAACGGCCTGCTGATTCCTTCCAGATGTGTTCCCAAGCAAACAAATAGTAAAAAGTGATCATGGTAGTAAGTGCAGAGAGATGGGGGGGAGGGGATGACTTCTTCTCTCTACCATAACAAACCTTACAGCCAAGTGCAGATAGCGTCGGAGCCCTTGAGACCTGGCAGAACATCATAACATTATAGGATGCAGCATGACCATGAACACAAATATGGCTCTTCGTATTGTACATCTACTATGAGCTGAAATAGCTTCAGGGACCACATAACTCAAAGATTTCAGCAATTTAGGATGATCTCAGATCACTCAGTTATTTCTATCTCACACGTATGGGCAGGGTTCTTTTCTAATGTTTCAAGCCTACGACGTAGGTCAGGGCCAGATGTCAAATGTAGACATACAGTACATTCGTGCATCGACCAAGTGATGTCAGGCTGGACTTTTTTCAGGCTTCCATCATTTGGCAATTTGTGCAAGCCCACCGTGTTGGTTTTTTGGCCGATCATAATCTTTTATAGAAAATAAATAGGTTGAATCAATAGATAACTTAAAGGGGTTATCCCATGATTATTGCAAAAAAAATGAAAATCCGACATCGTACAGCACATGACTATCTCTTTCTAACAAAGCTAGAACCAGCCCTGTACCTCACATGGATCCAGAGATCTCCCCATTCATAGCTCCATTTGAGGTGCTAGGTTTATTTCAGGTTGGCAGCTCAGGGGGCGTGGCCTGTCTCAGGGGGTGTGGCCTGTCTCAGGGGACATGTTCTATGCTGCAGCTCTTTCCCTATCATAGCTCATCCAAACATGTTGGACTTTGTCGTAAGTCGCATGTTGCCCGCGACATTTACTCTATTGACTTCAATATAAGTCACGTGTGGCACGCAACTCACCTGCGACATGCCTGCAACTTGGCACACAGCCCTGAAATAGTCACGTGACAGCAAGCCGAAGACAAGTCGCACATACTTTTGTGTCGTGTAGGGCTGTGTAGCCCCAGCTTGTCACAACATCTAACGGAAGACATGGCTGGTGGCAGTGATGAATGAAACTGAGCATGTGCGACCACTTCAGTAGTGGACAGAGAAATACGGAAAAGAATAAACAGTAGGTGGCACTGGCACTATACAGTTGCATTTCATAGAATAAATGAATGGCTATACTACGTTTTTTTTTACATTCCAATACAAAAAGTGTTCAGATCCAGATGCAGGTTTAAAAAAAATATAATATTTTTGCGGGGACAACCCCCTTAAAGGGATATTCTCATCTTATACATTTAAAACATATCCACAGGATATGCCTTAAATGTCTGACAGCTGCAGGCCCCAATTATGGGATCTGTACCTACCTCAAGAACGGGGCTCCGTCTTTTGGTCTCGCTGACATATGAGGCCGTCTAAACAGATTCTGTATGGGGACAAATGATGGCATTAGCGATCGCTCCTCCCCATACCGCGGAGGAGATCCCTGCATGTAAATGAGGCGGTCTTCTCCACTGACGAACAGGCGCTGGCCCGGGAAGGAATCGCCTGCTATATTGTCCCTTGCAAAGGGACCTTTATTTAGCATTATCAATGGGGGGGCAAAACTGAACTGAACGAAACGGAGTGCACCAGTACGCATTGCGTTCCGTGTGGTTGCGTTCCCATCGCGGACAGAATAACGCTGCCATGTGATGGGGAGCAAGACGGATTCGTCCTGACACGCAATGTAAGTCAATGGGGATGGATAAGTTTTCTCAGACACAATAGAAAACGGATACGTTCTTCCATTGACTTTCAACGGTGTTCATGACGGATTCGTCATTTCTATGTTAAAGATAATGCAACCGGATCTGTTCATAACGGATGCAGACGGTTGCTGATCCATGGCGGTGTGAAAGTAGCCTAAGAAAGCATACTAAACATAAAACATAATAAAGAGGATAGGTCATCGGTAGAAAAAACTCTCTGAAAATCCCTTTAAACTCAAGCAATTACTATTTAGCAACAAGAAAGCAACCTTTAACCATTTTTGTTTCTCTGCAGGAGGTAACTTTTTAGGCTTTCAGTGTTAAGGATACTTGTTTGTGTTACATTAGTTCAGTGACGGAAAGTTTCGAGGGGGGATACAAAGTCACACACAATAATTTCTAAACACACACTACATAGAAGCACACACACACACACACACTACATAGAAGCACACACACACACACTACATAGAAGCACAAACACACACACACACACACTACATAGAAGCACACACACACACACACACACACACACTACATAGAAGCACAAACACACACACACTACATAGAAGCACACACACACTACATAGAAGCACACACACACACACACACACTACATAGAAGCACACACACACACACACACACTACATAGAAGCACAAACACACACACTACATAGAAGCACACACACACACACACACACCTACATAGAAGCACAAACACACACACTACATAGAAGCACACACACACACACACTACATAGAAGCACACACACACTACATAGAAGCACACACACACACACACACACACACACTACATAGAAGCACACACACACACACACACACTACATAGAAGCACAAACACACACACTACATAGAAGCACACACACACACACACACTACATAGACGCACAAACACACACACACCACATAGAAGCACACACACACACACACACACTACATAGAAGCACACACACACACACACACACACTACATAGAATCACACACACACACACACACTACATAGAAACACAAACACACACACTACATAGAAGCACAAACACACACACTACATAGAAGCACACACACACACTACATAGAAGCACACACACACACACACACTACATAGAAGCACACACACACACACTACATAGAAGCACACACACACACACACTACATAGAAGCACAAACACACACACTACATAGAAGCACACACACACACACACACACACACTACATAGAAGCACACACACACACACACACACACTACATAGAAGCACACACACACTACATAGAAGCATACACACACACTACATAGAAGCACAAACACACACACTACATAGAAGCACACACACTACATAGAAGCACACACACACACACACACACACACACTACATAGAAGCACACACACACTACATAGAAGCACAAACACACACACTACATAGAAGCACACACACACTACATAGAAGCACACACACACACACTACATAGAAGCACAAACACACACACTACATAGAAGCACACACACACACACACACACACTACATAGAAGCACACACACACACAACACACACACACACACTACATAGAAGCACACACACACACACACTACATAGAAGCACAAACACACACTACATAGAAGCACACACACACTACATAGAAGCACACACACACACACTACATAGAAGCACACACACACACACACACTGCATAGAAGCACAAACACACACACTACATAGAAGCACACACACACACACACTACATAGAAGCACACACACACACTACATAGAAGCACACACACACTACATAGAAGCACACACACACACACACACACTACATAGAAGCACACACACACACTACATAGAAGCGCACACACACACTACATAGAAGCACAAACACACACACTACATAGAAGCACACACACTACATAGAAGCACACACACACACACACACACACACTACATAGAAGCACACACACACTACATAGAAGCACACACACACACTACATAGAAGCACAAACACACACACTACATAGAAGCACACCCCACACACACACACACACTACATAGAAGCACACACACACTGCATAGAAGCACAAACACACACACTACATAGAAGCACACACACACACACACACACACACACACACTACATAGAAGCACACACACACTACATAGAAGCACACACACACACACTACATAGAAGCACACACACACTACATAGAAGCACACACACTACATAGAAGCACAAACACACACACTACATAGAAGCACACACACACACACACACTACATAGAAGCACACACACACACACTGCATAGAAGCACAAACACACACACTACATAGAAGCACACACACACACTACATAGAAGCACACACACACACACACACACACTACATAGAAGCACAAACACACACACTACATAGAAGCACACACACACCACACACACACACACACACACTACATAGAAGCACACACACACACACACTACATAGAAGCACAAACACACACACACAAAGCACACACACTACATAGAAGCCACACACACACACACACACACTACATAGAAGCACACACACACTACATAGAAGCACACACACACACACACACACACACTACATAGAAGCACACACACACTACATAGAAGCACACACACACACACACACTACATAGAAACACACACACACACACACACACTACATAGAAACACACACACACACACACACTACATAGAAGCACAAACACACACACTACATAGAAGCACACACACACACTACATAGAAGCACACACACACACACACACTACATAGAAGCACACACACACTACATAGAAGCACACACACACACACACACACACACTACATAGAAGCACAAACACACACACTACATAGAAGCACACACACTACATAGAAGCACACACACACACACTGCATAGAAGCACAAACACACACACTACATAGAAGCACACACACACACACTACATAGAAGCACACACACACACACACACTACATAGAAGCACACACACACTACATAGAAGCACACACACACACACACTACATAGAAGCACAAACACACACACTACATAGAAGCACAAACACACACACACTACATAGAAGCACACACACACTACATAGAAGCACACACACACTACATAGAAGCGCACACACACACTACATAGAAGCACAAACACACACACTACATAGAAGCACACACACTACATAGAAGCACACACACACACACACACTACATAGAAGCACACACACACACACACTACATAGAAGCACACACACACACACTACATAGAAGCACACACACACTACATAGAAGCGCACACACACACTACATAGAAGCACAAACACACACACTACATAGAAGCACACACACTACATAGAAGCACACACACACACACACACACACTACATAGAAGCACACACACACTACATAGAAGCACACACACACACACTACATAGAAGCACAAACACACACACTACATAGAAGCACACCCACACACACACACACACACACACTACATAGAAGCACACACACACACACACTGCATAGAAGCACAAACACACACACTACATAGAAGCACACACACACACACTACATAGAAGCACAACACACACTACATAGAAGCACACACACACACACACACTACATAGAAGCACACACACACTACATAGAAGCACACACACACACTACATAGAAGCACAAACACACACACTACATAGAAGCACACCCACACACACACACACACACACTACATAGAAGCACACACACACACACACTGCATAGAAGCACAAACACACACACTACATAGAAGCACACACACACACACACACACACACACTACATAGAAGCACAAACACACACACTACATAGAAGCACACACACACACACTACATAGAAGCACAAACACACACACACTACATAGAAGCACACACACACTACATAGAAGCACACACACACACTACATAGAAGCACACACACACACTACATAGAAGCACACACACACACACACACACACTACATAGAAGCACACACACACACACACACACACACACACTACATAGAAGCACACACACACTACATAGAAGCACACACACACACACACACACTACATAGAAGCACACACACACTACATAGAAGCACACACACACACACACACACACTACATAGAAGCACAAACACACACACTACATAGAAACACACACACACACTACATAGAAGCACACACACACACACACACACACACTACATAGAAGCACAAACACACACACTACATAGAAGCACACACACACACACACACACACTACATAGAAGCACACACACACACACACACACACTTGCGCAGAACAGATAGAGACACACGCAATCTTGGCACATCAGAGAGTGTGACATCTGGGAGCGGATAGAGAGATCTGCATCTGGCAAAGCTTTCTATCCGTTCCCAGATGTCACTGTGGGGCCACTTCCTTCTTACTATGATGTGAGGGGCTCCTATCCCATCAAATTCATCAGCAGCAGAGAGAGGGAGAAAGTGAGTCAAAGGAGGGAGAGCTGAAGAGAGGGGAGGATGGAGAGTTTTCAAAGGTGATAGTTTGGGATGGGACGCCGCTAAGGACACGCATTAGGGAAAAAGGGAGGCTAGAAGAAAAGAAATATCTAATTAGAGATAGAGAGAAGACGGAAGGTGGCTGAGAGAGGGCCAGAGTCAGGACCGAGTCAGGACACAGGAAAGGGGTCAAGGAAGCTCAAGCAAGAAGCAGAAGTTCTGTAGGTTTCAGAGAGTGGACAGAATTTTTTATTTATTTTTTTCCCCTTTTTTTTTACTTTTTGGAGTAAAGGTGACAGACCCAGAAAAGAGAGGAGAGACAGCGCACGGAGATCCCACTCACTATTGGTCTCTGCTGGATATGGGGCTGGTTCGAGGGCTCATCATGATCCCATTTTGGATGAGGGTGTCCTGCATACTCCTCCTAACTGCTGGAAGAGAAGGGAGAATTTACAACGGGAGGAAGAAGCCGCCAGCACTGACAGCACAGAGGTATATTGACACAGCAAGACTGACTCAGAGAAATTCTGAGACGAGTATCCCCGGGCATGCGCAGAGACCGAGGGGGGCTGCATTACCATGAGGATGGTGCTTTCCACTCGGGCAGTGCATTACACCCAGACATGGCTGCGCTAAGGGCATTGTACCCCACTGGAACCATCCATGGTATTATAATACATTGCATCATGTACAGAAAAACTACATTACAGGATGATGGGAGCAGGAGACCTTCTACCATGTCAATTCCTGTGACTGCTTGTGTTATGGGGGGACTCTGGCTTGCACAATGTACTGTAGCTGCTACTGCGACTAGGGGTGCTGTGTTCTGGCATTGCTATCTCTGCAGGCACTGTTTTGGGGGCACTGTGATTGCCACTGTAGCCGATTCTGTATAAAGAGCTCTGTTATTGGGCACTATTATTGGGTGCACGATAGGTGACTCTTTGGAGGGGGCTATATTGCACTGTGGCTGATGCTATAGCAAGGTAAACTGTGGCTGCAATGTTACAAAGCATGGTAGCTGGTTTGGTGGCTGTGACTTTTAGGGGGCACAGCTGCTGCTGTTATGGGGCGCTGTGGTTGGTACTGTTATGAGGGTACTATTTCTAGAAAAACCATTTAAGCACCGTGGCTGGGTCTTTAGCAGGGGGATACTGTGGCTGCAATGTTATGAAAGCACAGTAGCTGGTTCGGTGGCTGTTACCATTAGGGGCACAGCTGCTGCTGTTATGGGGCACTGTGGTTGGTACTGTTATGAGGGTACAATGTATAGTAATAGCATTTAAGCACAATGACTGGGACTTTAGCAAGAGAAAATGTGGGTGCAATGTTAGGCCCTTTTCACACGGGCGAGAATTCCGCGTTGGTGCAATGCGTGAGGTGAACGCATTGCACCCGCACTGAATCCGGACTCATTCACTTCAATGGGGCCGTGCACATGAGCGGTGATTTTCACGCATCTCTTGTGTTCTTGCGTGAAAATCGCAGCAAGCTCTATATTGCGCATTTTTCACGCAACGCAGGCCCCATAGAAGTGAATGGGGCTGCGTGAAAATGGCAAGCATCTACAAGCAAGTGTGGATGCAGTGCGATTTTCACGCACGGTTGCTAGGAGACGATCGGGATGGGGACCCGATCTGTATTATTTTCCCTTATAACATGGTTATATGGGAAAATTATAGCATTCTTAATACAGAATGCTAAGTAAATTAGGGATGGAGGGTTAAAAAAATAAATAATTAAACTCACCTCATCCACTTGTTCACGCAGCCCGGCTTGTCTTCTTTGAGGACCTGGGAAAAAAGGACCTTTGGTAACGTCACTGTGCTCATCACAGCTCATGTGATGAGCGCAGTGACGTCACCAAAGGTCCTTTTCTCCCAGGTCCTCAAAGAAGAAGAAAGAAGACAAGCCGGGCTGCGCGAACAAGTGGATGAGGTGAGTTTAAATATATATTCTTTTTTTAACCCCTCCATCCCTAATTTTCTTAGCATTCTGTATTAAGAATGCAATTATTTTCCCATATAACCATGAAAAATATAAAATCTACACAACATCGATCCCAAACCCAAACCCGAACTTCTGTGAAGAAGTCTGGGTTCGGGTCTGGGTACCAAACACGCTGATTTTTCTCACGCGCGTGCAAAACGCATTAAAACGCTTTGCACTCGCGCAGAAAAATCGAGCATTTTCCCGCGACGCACCCGCATCCTATCCGGCCCTCACACGCGACGCCCGTGTGAAAGAGGCCTTACAAAGCATGGTACCTGGTGCTGTGGCTGTAACTATTAGGGGGTACAGCTGCTGCTGCTATGGGGCACTGTGGTTGGTACTGTTATGAGGGTACTATGTCTGGTAATAGCATTTAAGCACTGTCGCTGGGATTTTACCAAACAAAGTGGCTGCAATGGGGCTTGTTATCTGGCTTGTGTTAGGTACTGTAACTGTTCCTATTGTGGGGTGCAACGGCTGTTCTTATGGGGCACTGTGAATCAGACTTTTATGGCAGCACTGTTATCTGCGCTGTTACAGGGGCACTGTGGCTGGCACTGCCATGTACTAGCGTAGCTGGCAATATTAAGGGAGCAATGGATGGATGCACAGTGCATGGCCCTGTCATGAGAGGTATCTAGCTGGCATGTTAGGAGCAGTACTGTGGCAATGTTATCAGGGCACTTTTGCTGGCTTTCATATTATCACTGTATACTGTATGCAGGGCTGCACCACCAATGAGGCCAAGTGAGGCGGGTGCACCACCAATGAGGCCAGGTGAGGCGGGTGCACCACCAATGAGGCCAGGTGAGGCGGGTGCACCACCAAAGAATCCTCTTCTATGTTTGTGTACAAAATACTGTACATCTTTAAATACACGTACACATGTAGTACACACTCATACATACTCACTGAACTAGAGATGAGCAAATCGATTCTAACGAATCATCTCTACACTGAACACATATTACATACACATATATACACATTACACATACATATACGGTAGAAACACATCACACATACTTACCTGTCACAGTGGGGAGGAATCTATGGTGATCAGAGCAAAGTCTGCTTCCTGCCAGAGCTGCTCTCTGCACCTCCCTCTCCTGTCTGTTACAACAGCCGGTAAGATGCTCTGGCAGAAGAGGCAGGAGAAGGAGAGGGAAGGCAGGAATTTCAGACAACTTCATCCTGTGCTCCTCTCTATGTCCAGGGATAATGCCCAGCCTGGCCCTTCCCCCTTGGTATGTGTCTGCCCAGTGGTTATGCTTAGCATATTAATAGCATTAATACGGAGTGCCTACTGTTTGGGTCTTTCGGCTTCTCAAAAGCACATAGGATGGTTTCTATTATTTTTGTTGATGACTTTTTAAATGGAAGCCCCCCCCCCAAATATAATTAATCAGATAATTTTTATTAAAACATTTTACAATAAACACAATTCTCCCTTCAAACATACAGTATATAGTTAATATAGCGCTGACATATTTCGCTGCGTTTTACAGACATTTAATCAATTGCTGTCTTCTTTTGAGCTCACCATCTAAGTTCTCTATCAGTATGTCTTTGGAATGTGGAAGGAAACTCATGCAAAGACCTCTTTCAGACGGTCAGTATTTTTCCATCAGTATTTGTAAGCCAAAAACAGGAGTGGGTCCAAAACACAGAAGAGGCACAAATATTTCTATTATACCCTTTCTCTGTAGGTTCCACTCCTGGTTTTGGCTTACAAATACTGATGCAAAATACTGACCGTGTGAAAGAGGCCAAACACTGGGAGAACGATGTGTTGGATTTGAACCCAGGACACCAGCACGGCAGGACTACTGAGCCTCCTTGTTAATATACTGTATATGTATTAGATATAATGTTAAAACCGCTGACTGGTAAAGTAACATTGATTATCTTTTGACAGTCAGCTTTTGAACTTGATGTTTTGGAAGTAGGAAAAATGGGCAATCATAAGGATCTGAGCAACTTTGGCAAGGGCTAAATTGTAATGGCTAGACTTGGTCTGAGTACCTACAAGATGGCAAGATTTGTGGCACTGTTCCTAGAACCTACCAAAGCTGTTCAATGAAGTACAGTCGTGTCCCAAAGTTTTGAGAATTACATAAATATTGAAAATTGGAAAAGTTGCTGCTTAAATTTTTATAATAGCAATTTGCATATACTCCAGAATGTTATGAAGAGTGATCAGATGAATTGCATAGTCCTTCTTTGCCATGAAAATTAACTTAATCCCAAAAAAACCTCTCCACTGCATTTCATTGCTGTCATTAAAGGACCTGCTGAGATCATTTCAGCAATCGTCTTGTTAACTCAGGTGAGAATGTTGACGAGCACAAGGCTGGAGATCATTATGTCAGGCTGATTGGGTTAAAATGGCAGACTTGACCTGTTAAAAGGAGGGTGATGCTTGAAATCATTGTTCTCCCATTGTTAACCATGGTGACCTGCAAAGAAACGCGTGCAGCCGTCATTGCGTTGCATAAAAATGGCTTCACAGGCAAGGATATTGTGGCTACTAAGATTGCACCTCAATCAACAATTTATAGGATCATCAAGAACTTCAAGGAAAGAGGTTCAATTCTTGTTAAGAAGGCTTCAGGGCGTCCAAGAAAGTCCAGCAAGCGCCAGGATCGTCTCCTAAAGAGGATTCAGCTGCTGGGATCGGAGTGCCACCAGTGCAGAGCTTGCTCAGGAATGGCAGCAGGCAGGTGTGAGTGCATCTGCACGCACAGTGAGGCGAAGACTTATGGAAGATGGCCTGGTGTCAAGAAGGGCAGCAAAGAAGCCACTTCTCTCCAAAAAAAAACCCATCAGGGATAGATTGATCTTCTGCAGAAAATATGGTGAATGGACTCCTATTTAGGATACACAGTACATAAAGAAAGAAGTACTTTAACAACAAATCACAGCATTTGTAGAGCACTTGTCAGCAGGATCCACTCTATTAAGCCAGGCATACTATCTTGTAGGGTTGATTCTGCTGATTAAAATGATACCAGTCTTCTGAAAATCAATTGTGGCATCCCCCCAAAAAATACTTTTATGCTTTATGTAAATGAGAGCCTCAATGAACTTAGGGGAGTGGTCTGGTATCAGCTCCTCAGATTTGCAATGTTGGCCAACCCCTTGGTGCATTGTAGTCCTCATTTGCATAAGAAATAAAAGTCATTTTTTTTTCTTGGGAAGCCTCAACCGATTTTCACAAGACAGGTATCATTTTAATCAGCAGGATCAACTCTACCAGGCAGTATGCCTAGTTTAAAAGGGTTGATCCTGCTGACTTGTGCTCTTTAACGAAGCAACATTAAAGTGCCTCTGCTTAACCCTGTCCATTGCTGTATGCATTGGTTCTTGTCTGGCCGAAACCCAGCACTCATGTTAGAAAGCGGTTAGCAACAATATCCAGTTACACCAGATACGGTGGACTCTGGCAGTCTTTTTTTCTGCGAGATCAGTTAAAGGGAGGTGTGACCCTAACCCTAATGGACACGTGAGTATCCGTTTCTGGACCATACAGCAGTGGAAGAAGGTGAGCTGTTCTGATGAATCATGTTTTCTTCTTCATGATGTCAACAGCTGGGTGCATGTGCATCACTTAACTGGAGAAGAGTTGGCACCAGAATGTACTATGGAAAGAAGACATAGCAATAGGGGAAATGTTCAGTTAAGAATCCATGGATCCTGGCTTCACATAGATGTTGCCTTGACCCAGCTCTAATGCCCTTCAGAAATGGAGTATTGTGGATGTTTGGTAGCTTGCTTGTCAGTGATAGTCCGCATACTACAGTTTACATTGCCACACTTTTAGAAATCTATGGTTTTTCTATTGCTTATTGATATAACTTTTTGAGTGTGTTATACTTTATATCTGTGTGACCATATAATCACCATGACCAGAGCTTAAAAGGCTAGTACATTAACATAGAATACCAGCATTGACTGTCATGATCACATGAGTTAAAGGCTATGTTGCAAACAAATTCTTATTATTGTCCCAATGCATCTAAATCGAAACATGCAGCAACTTTACAAGAGGTTTTAAGTAGAAATTATCCATCGTTTTGTTTTATTTCTAGATTCACTATTGTTTTGTTTCCACACCCCTCTGCAGACCTATGTGTCTCCACGGTAACAGACAACAAACAAACCTGGTAGTCTGATCCTGTAGACATAGTCACTTCCATCGGTTCTCTACTTCTACCTAACATACTAAATGTCAAAAAAAGGTTGGGAACAGATGGAAGGCACTAGTAGCATGTTAGCTAGGAGATACATAGTTCTGCAGAAGAGCTGTAGCAACAAAACAATAGTAGATTTAGATACAAGATTGGCTTATTAAGGTGGACATGTCCTTTCAGGAAGACATATCAAGTAGCTAAAGTAAAAAATATTTTCTAATAAAAATGTGTATCTGTTTTTTACAACTATTTTATTTCTTCCTCTATCCTACAGAATGCGTTCTGGACCTCATGTGTGTTTTTCAGCTATGGGAAGTGGGTGTTGTCCAGGTTGGACAGTATCTCCAGGCACTGGACTTTGCCTCCAGCGTAAGTCTCCTGCGATTCAAGATCACTAAATGTTTTGTCAAAGATATATCTACAGTATATATTTATTATGGTCATGCAGGTGGAATACTGGTGGAAGGAAGGTATATTTCTCACCTGGGTGAAGTAAGTGTAATCCAGGGAGTGCTGTGGCCTGAACAAACTTAGTTGTTTAGGCAGGATTTTTTCAGAAAATACTTGGGGCCTGGATTATGCGGAACGATTGTTAAGGTTGGTAGTGGGATCAACCGTTCCCTCCCTTCCAGGCCAGCTTGTTGGTGTGCCCTGAAACACCTGAAGGCAGTTAACCTTGTTAGGTTGCTATATAAAGGGTTCTGTAGCTCAGAAGGAGAGGCCTGCAAGGAGAGCACCTGGTGCTAGGACAACTGAGGACCAGTGAGCAAACCACATGCCGTGGGAACGGCAGCCTAACAGCTGTAGCCTAGGTGAGACAAACTCTTTATGTTAGTAGTTAGTCCCAGATGGGAAGGTTTTTGTTTTTGTGATTTGTTACTGAAATACTGGAAATCCTGGGTTCCACTAAAGAACGCATGTGTTGATTTAAACCTCATGAAACTGGATCCTAATAAAAGTGACGTGAACTTTATGCCACCCGTGCCTCCGTGAGTGTTCGTAACCGTACGCTACCCCCCACAGGCTTACAATATATAATTGCTGTTTACTCATTTTGTGCTAAAAGTCATTTTATTTCAATTGGCCTTTATTAAAAATGTTCAGACATTTTTGAGTACAGGGGTTAAAAAATCAGTCTACATTGTATCACTTCTAAGTCCCAGACATCTCATGTGAAACCTTATCTTTGATCTTCTGACCTTATAAACACTAATTTAAGCCATATTCTTATCAGTTTGATAAGAGTTTAGCGATAATGAATATTTATGAGGTCAGGAGATCAAATATATGGCTTGTGGTCAGGGCGACGGTCCCTGGATGAAGGAGCTAGCGCCGACCTCTGGCTGGTTAATGCCGGAAGCCTGTAACGAGGATAGGCCTAAAAGGGGGCCTATCCTTAAGGAAGAGCTAAGAAAAGGGGAGGGAGGGAGGGGTACCTGGCTGCACGTCCCGTCCCTTGCACTCCGTGGGATTTATAGCCAAGGGGCGGGACCTATGCCCCTCCCACAAATACATCTACTTGTGGTCAGGGCGACGGTCCCTGGACGAAGGAGCTAGCGCCGACCTCTGGCTGGTTAATGCCGGAAGCCTGTAACGAGGATAGGCCTAAAAGGGGCCAAAAAGGAGACACAATCATACGGACAGATACTTATGGTACCGTTACAGGGCAAGAGAACAGAAAGCATTACGCATCTCTGATTGAGGATTTGGAACGTATCTAGCAACACATGACGACCTCCAACGCCCCATTCACCTGATGACATGAGGAGGTATCTGGTGCCTAGATGCCGCAGAGGCCGCCTCACTACGAAAGAAGTGTCCCGAGATGCCCTTCGGGTCCTGACCTAACCCCGCCACTAATGAGCGCACATGTGATATGAACTGGGGCGTGGACAACGGCCCTCCTTTGAAGGGGAGTAGGGGACTAACTGCTGCCACCGCCTGCCGGGCCACAGACAACTGTCGCAGCACATTGACCGGGCACCAGTCGTTGTGCGAGGGGTAGAAAGAAACCAGGGTTGGAGGCCCTGTCTGAGCGGTCTTGGTAGACGAATGCTCAGTACAAACAGGTCGTGATGCCAGGTCAAGTGCTGCTTCTGGAGATGACGGACGTTCCGGACGGAGGCGGTGAATTCCCCCGGACGAAGGAACCCGTAACACCCTAGGTAAAGGGCGGCTTTAATGATGGTGCTAACCAAGGGCCCAAAAAAATCACCATCCAGAGCCAAGGACAACTGCCTGAACAAGGAGCCGGACATGGGTTGCCGGACCACCCGCCTACTTGCTTCTCAATGCCCCGGAGCGTGGCCTTGATGGCCTGCGATGTAAAGAAAGAGATCCGGGCCGGTTTGTCCAACGTGAACTGATGTTGCACCCCCGCCAAATACAGGCGGATGGTATTGTGAGCGAGTCCGAGGTTGGCATGGCAATGCGCGATGAAGGCCATAATGAATGACACGTCATCCCCGCTGCCCTGTGGATGCCTCTCTGCAAATTTTCTATACAGATTCCAGCCCGTACGATAGTTCCTAACTGTATTTTCAGACAGGCTCTGGTGCGACAGGTCCTTTGCCCTGCTGATCAATGATGTTAGTCCCACACCAGGTTGCTGTATGCCGGAACGCCTGCCCCCGCTGCGTCTGCGAGTGGCATGTTCAGAAAGAAGATATCGACGTTAAACCGGGACAGCACATCAGCAGCAGTATTCTTGGAACCCTGAATGTGGGAGGAACACCACACCGGAGCAAAACAGGAACACAACACCTGAGCAACTCAGGGAACATACCACCCGAGCGATCCAGGGAACACACCAGACCTGAGCGATTCAGGGAACACACCAGACCTGAGCGATTCAGGGAACACACCAGACCTGAGCGATTCAGGGAACACACCAGACCTGAGCGATTCAGGGAACACACCAGACCTGAGCGATTCAGGGAACACACCAGACCTGAGTGATTCAGGGAACACACCAGACTTGAGTGATTCAGGGAACACACCAGACCTGAGTGATTCAGGGAACACACCAGACCTGAGTGATTCAGGGAACACACCAGACCTGAGCGCTTCAGGGAACACACCAGACCTGAGCGCTTCAGGGAACACACCAGACCTGAGCGACTCAGGAAACATACCAGACCTGAGCGACCCAGGGAACACACCAGACCTGAGCGATTCAGGGAATACACCAGACCTGAGCGATTCAGGGAATACACCAGACCTGAGCGATTCAGGGAATACACCAGACCTGAGCGATTCAGGGAATACACCAGACCTGAGCGATTCAGGGAATACACCAGACCTGAGCGATTCAGGGAACACACCAGACCTGGAACGCTACCTCTAAGTGACCAAGGGGAGGCAGACGCCAGAGTGATTCAGGGAACCTGAACCCTGAGCCACTGAGGGAAGACATGACACATGCGATTTTGGGAACATGACACCTGTGAATTGGAGAAAACATAACCCTGAGTGATTCAGGGAAGACATGACACCTGTGACTCTTGGGAACATGACACCTGTGAATTGGAGAAAACATAATCCTGAGCGATTCAGGGGAAACATGACACCTGCGATTTGGAGATAAACGTTACCCTGAGCGATTCAGGGGAGACATGACACATGCGATTTTGGGAACATGACACCTGTGAATGGAGAAACATAACCCTGAGCGATTCAGGGAATACTTGACATCTGCGATTCTTGGGGACATGACACCTGTGATTTGGAGAAAACATAACCTGAGCGATTCAGGGAAGACATGACACATGCGATTCTGGGAACATGACACCTGTGAACGGAGAAACATAACCCTGAGCGATTCAGGGAATACTTGACATCTGCGATTCTTGGGGACATGACACCTGCGATTTGGAGAAAACATAACCTGAGCGATTAAGGGAAGACACGACACATGCGATTCTTGGGGACATGACACCTGCGATTAGGAGAAAACATAACCTGAGGGATTCAGGGAAGACATGACACATGCGAATTTGGGAACATGACACCTGTGAATGGAGAAACATAACCCTGAGCGATTCAGGGAATACTTGACATCTGCGATTCTTGGGGACATGACACCTGTGATTTGGAGAAAAACATAACCTGAGCGATTCAGGGAAGACATGACACATGCGATTCTTGTGGACGTGAAACCTGTGATTCGGAGAAACATGACACCCGAGCGAAACAGGGAACAAAAACCTGAGTGATACAGGGAAGCCAGACCACCGGCGTGCTTCAAGAAATACCACAAAACAAAAACACAAGTGCCTGAGCGGTTCAGGGGACGTATGGCCCCTGACTGATTCCAGGAATGCGCATACTGAAAGAACCCTGGAATAAAACACAAAACGTACCCTTGCGCAATCTGGCGACCCCAGTGCCTTGGGGACACCGG
Source organism: Bufo gargarizans (assembly GCF_014858855.1). Lineage (NCBI taxonomy): Eukaryota > Metazoa > Chordata > Amphibia > Anura > Bufonidae > Bufo > Bufo gargarizans. Next base: position 22,194,175 of record NC_058089.1, read on the forward strand.
GCACTTCCTTTTTTTTTTTTTTTTTTGAGGCCGCAGCTGGCCGGCAGAACCCACCCCCTGATCTGTGGGGGACAGAGGAGCGGCGCCCGCAGCGGGCCGGCTGGCAGAGGACCGTGACTCCTGCTAGCCACCCCAAGCTCCCCAGGAACAGCCTGCCCCCCCCCCCATGCTGACCCTTGGTGACAGGGACAGCTGGGATGCTCGTTGGAGGACCAGGCATGGCCAGCAGGAGCGGCGCAAGCCCAGGAAGACAGGGGGTGACCGGGACCTTGCCGCCTGACTGGATAGTCAGGAGGCCATATCCACAGAGAACCTGTCCCTCACCTGAGGACCGCGGCGTCGACTAGTGCCCCCGTGCTGCCGTACCGGGGGGAATGCAGGAGACGCCGTGCGGGTCCCACGACCGGACTTGCTCTAGTCTGCATGGAGAGAAGCGGGGGTGCGTCAGCACTGCCAATAGGGCTCGGCTACCCAGCCGGGACCACTTACCGGAGGCACCGCGGTCTGGATTCCACGAGGACGCGAAACCGGAAGTAGCATCACGGACGGGCAGGTAAGACCGACCCTAGACTATGGCCGGGCCTGACGGACCAGAATTGATACTCACCTGGTTATGGAATTTGATGAAAATGGAATAGATACCGTACTGGAGGCCCGCACCACCGACCGAGGTGGAGGCCTTGTTTATGGAAGGCCGAAGGCACTGAGACCCCCCAACGTGCTGCCATACAAACAAAGAACAATGTATGAAAATCTAAATGCACTGGGAATATTACCAACCTGGTTGTGTCAGGCCGTGCAGTCTGCCCCTAAGGGTAAAAGAAAACATGGCCTAAATGCCTCAGGCAACAATGATGAGGACTGAAGAGCCAACAAACCAGGATGACATGGCCCCGGGCGTGCTGCTAGGTCATGCATGCTGCTATGGGCGGATGTGTGCCAAGATTGGTGAAAAAGACCCTTTGGACGTACTTAGACAGGACACCATGCCGCCGGGGCGGCTGACGCGACATTGCCTGAACGCTTCAGACAGACGTGCAACAACAGACGAGTAAGACAACCTGGACGTACCAGGCAGGACCACGTGCCACGGGGTGGCGGACGTAACATTTGCCTGAACGCTTCAAGCAGACGTGCAACAGGAGATGAGTATGACAACCTGGACGTTCCAGGCAGGACCACGTGCCACCGGCGTGGCAGACATACTTTGCCTGAACGCTTCAAGCAGACATGCAACAGGAGACGAGTATGACAACCTGGACGTTCCAGGCAGGACCACATGTCACCGGAATGACCAACATAATAACGCCTGAACGCTTCAAGCGGACGTACCACATGAGATGAAAAAGACACCCTGGATGATCCAGGCAGGACAATGTGCCAATGAAGTGGCGGACGTAACATTGCCTGAACGCTTCAAGCAGACGTACCACAATAAACAAAGCGACAACCTAGAGTTCCAGGCAGGACCACATGCCATAGGAGTGGCGGACGCAACATTGCCTGAACGCTTCAAGCAGACGTACCACAATAGACAAAGTGACAACCTGGACGTTCCAGGCAGAATCATGTGTCACCGGGGTGGCTGACAGAATGGCGCCTGAACGTTTCAAGCAGACGAGCAATGAGAGAGAGACGAGTATGACAACACGGACGTGCTAAGAGGGACAACATGCCACCGGTGCGGCGGACATAACATATGGGAGACGTGTGAACGTGCCTGCGGCTTTTTTTTTTTTTTTTTTAAGGCCCAACCCAGCTTTCCCGCCAGAGCCACAGGCCTGCCACAGGACGCAGGCACTGCTGCTCCAGCACGGAGAGCCCCACACGTTAACAATACCGTGAATAATGCTGGACCATATGGAGCGGTCGTAACTATAAAGTAATGCAAATGGTGGAATGGTAGTCCTAACAGACTAAAAACAGAAAAACACCTGGCCATGAGAATATATATATGAAGTTGTCCCGCCACGTATAATCTCCCCACCAGTGTGAAGTGCTCATGTGTAATGGTCAGTAAAAGCGCTCGTGTATATGGCGGTCATGCGACGTGCTCGTCTGTACAGGGTGTTCTGCGCACATGTATGCAGCGGTCAGTATAAAGCAGTTCTGTATATGGTGGTCAGCAAGCATACAGCAATCAGCGGGAAGCGCTTGTGTATATGGCAGTGTGTAATGTGCCGTGTATACTGGTGTGGGGAAGGCCGCAGGTTTAATGTACCGCCGATGCTCATGAGGAAATAGGGAACAGGTGACAAGAGGTGGCAGCTCCCATGCGGTTATGACCTGACACAAGGGGGCACATGCGGCGATGATTGTGACATACAGGACGCCTCCGGCTGCAGGAGGGATCCCTGTAACCCGGAGCGAGCGTGGCAGGGGGCGGAGCCGCCGGGCGTGCCTAGCAACCGGCCCCCGCAGCCGCCTCTTGCACACGTGACCGGAACGAGAGCGGCCCTGCGCCACCCGGCTTGCCCTGTGCCGCGAGCAGAGGCCCATGAATCTCTCCCTCTCTCCCCCCCGACGGACCTCCGTCCCCCTGCACAGGGGTGAGTACATACGTTGCTGCGTGCACGCTGCTGCCGCCGTCGATGCCCGGCACCGGACTCCCTGCTTACCTCTGGCCGCATGACCTGCCGAACCGCCGACCTGCGATACTTACCTGGCTGCACGTCCCGTCCCTTGCACTCCGTGGGATTTATAGCCAAGGGGCGGGACCTATGCCCCTCCCACAAATACAGGCTGCACGGCAGCCTTATCTACTTAACATATGCCATCAACTGGCAAATAACAGGACTGATAAATGAGACTCTGCAAACAGACTGATTTGTTTAACCCCTGTACTCAAACATGGCTGAACACTTTTCATAAAGACCAATTGAAAAAATTATTTTAGCACTAAATTAGTAAAAGGCAGCCATAAAAAAAATTGCCTAAAGTTGTCCAAACCCTTTAATGTGTGGCCATATTAATATGTATACATAGAGGATGTGGGGGAGGAGGGGGATGCAACTGCATTTTTCTGTCTCCCTGTGTTGTGTGAGAGTTGATGCGGTGGAGAGGGAGAAAAAAGGACTGGTTCACAGTGCTGAGCTCGGCACTAGCATCACACCAGGGTAAGCCCACCTACTCAGCGGGCCAGGAAGGAAAGAAGTGAGCATTTCCAAAGTATATGCAGAAGAATAGAGAAAGACTCAAAACATAGATTAGACAAAAATATGCATTCCTAGATCATCGAAATAACCGTGACTTATTTTTATCCTGTAGCTCTGTGTGCTTACGGCTGTGGCAGCGGGTTCTGTATCGCCCCCAATGTGTGTTCCTGCAGAGATGGCCATCAAGGCATCACCTGTACTGGTAATGAATGTATTACTTATCCCAACGTGTATTCTGTCTAGCCACTAAGCAGACCAAAACCTTTAAAGTAATGTCTCATTTCAGATCATTATATCATTGAACGAGAACTGGAAGATAAAGGTATGTGGCGCACCTAAAATAGTGAAAAATAGGAACTCCCATCTAAAAAAACTGTACAGAAACTATAATGTTAGATTATTGTTTGCATGGACGCGTGTAAGGAGGCTTGGTTGGCCAGCCTAAGCGGTGCTTCCTGATCCACCACTAATCCAGTAACTATCAAAAGTGATTCCAATAAGGTTCTTTTTACATGGTAGCTCAAATACAAAAAGTAAAAATGGGAAAAAGAAGGAATATACATGTTAATTATATATAAAAAAAACACATAATAGGAAAAAATAAGAACATGAACACCACAAGTATAGGTGCAAGAAATACCCATGGCCCAACTAACATGTTAGGAGGCAAGTAAGTTGTCCAATATGACATGGTGCTGCAATATCCAAAAAGAAGAACCACAGAGCAAAGAAAAATTTGTGAAAAATCTATTTTAGTTATAGATACAAGAAAATTAGGTCCCTTAAGTCCGGGTCCATTGGTACCCCCACACATATCACATACTCCCCAGCTTCTTAAGTACTTCTTATGTAGGACAACATGATTTTAAACAGCCATTGTGTGTTAAGCCTCTCGCCCAGTTAAGCCAGTACTCTCTGCTCTGCACCTATGATGGGCAATCACCCCGAAACAGCTGTCCACAGATGAGATGCTGGCTTATTTAATATCCGACTTAATGTCTCAAGGCCTGTTTAAAGGTTCAAACATTGATTTATAGGATATCTGCCTTACATCTGGTGGCATTAGAGGCAGAGCTTGTTAAGAGCTCATTTCCATCCCTTTCTTTCCAGAATTCCAGAGGAGCATGTATGGCCTATAAGTCTCCCCACGCCGATTAAGGCTCTCACTTCCCAAGGAGAGATATTACACCCCAATTCCTAGCATTTGCAATGGTCTGAGTTCTGTGATACCAAGGGCCGGTGCAAGGATTTTTGCCAACACAAGCGAAGCTACATTTTGCCCCCCCCCCCCCCCGCCACCGCAGCTCACCTGGCCCTGGTCCCGTCTGCAGCAGCTGGCTTCTCCTCTGTGTGGTCCTGGTATCTTCGCTCTGCTTCAGACAATCGCTGGTTTAAGGACAATATTTTTCGCCCTATAAGACGCACCGGCCCATAAGACACACCTAGGTTTTAGAGGAGGATAATAAGAAAAAAATATTTTCCATTACACCTCAGGTCAGACCATCAATCAGACCCCCAATGTTAATCAGACCTCAGCTCACAGCCCTAATCAGACCCCCAATGTTAATCAACCTTAGATCAAACCCCCAATGCCTCAGATCAGCCCCCCATGTCAGCCATCAGCCCCCATCATCAGCCTCCCATGTCAGCCATCATGCCCCCCATGTCAGCCATCATGCCCCCATGTCAGTCATCATGCCCCCATGTCAGCCATCATGCCCCCATGTCAGCCATCATGCCCCCATGTCAGCCATCAGCCCCCATGTCACATTTCTCCCCCTCCAGGTCAAATCACCCCCTATGTCACATCAGCCCTCCATGTCACATTTCTCCCCCTCCATGTCACATTTCTCCCCCTCCATGTCACATTTCTCCCCTCAAGGCCTCAATGTCACATTTCTCCCCCCCCCTCCATGTCAAATCACCTATGTCACATCAGCCCTTCGTGTCACATTTCTCCCCCCCATGTCACATTTCTCCTCCTCCATGGCACATCACCCCCTCCTTTTGACATCACCCCTATGACCCCCTATTGTGTCACATTTCTCCCCCCCATGGCACATTTCTCCCCCCCATGGCACATCATCCCCCCCATGGCACATTTCTCCCCTCACCATGGCACATCATCCCCCCATGGCACATTTCTTCCCCTCCATGGCACTGCCACTGGCACAGACTACAGACAATCCCCCCATGAATGTTGTGTGAGTAAAGTAAGTTAATAAACATTATGCGCTCTGTGTGCCTGTGCTCACCTACCACTCCAGTCGGCAGTCTGGCTGTGTGTGACTCACAGCATGAGTCACCACCAGCTCCCTACAGTCCCTGCTGCTGCCCGCCGCCGCGGGTCGCGGCGCCACTCGCCCCGCCAGTTACACCCCCTGACCCTGTGACCGGCCGTGCTCACTCACGTGCTGCACCTGCTCTGTGAGTGAGAGCTGCCGCCGGGGCCGCACTCACGGCACACACTCACAGCACACACTCACGGCGCCCTGCGGCGCAAGAACTACTCAGAGTACTTGCACGCAAGTGAATTGCCTTATGGTAGCGCCGGCCTGGTGATACCAGGGAAAGAACCACCTGTATGTCACAATTCACCTACTGCACCCCACTTTTCTGTGACTTAAGGGTGAGATTACTTAGGGTTCATGGGCAGATTTTTGCCCAAAATGAGCACCAGTGATTATATAGCATGTCAATTGCTGCTCGTTTAGCTCCATTCACATGGAGCAACCGTGCCCTAACAATTGTCTAGGCAACAGACTTCCATAATTGTGGACAGCACATTCCTGTCTACACATAGCAAAGTTCTTCCGAAAACCGAAGAATTTTAATGCTGCCTAAAAGATGCAGTCTCCTAGTTATATGCCTTTAATATCTGTGATAAAACAATCCGATTAGGTGACAGATGAGTGAATTTCCTAAAATCCATTTTGGGTCTGATTCAGTGGAATTGGCTGTCAGATGCCATTTGAATAAATTTGGCTTGAGTCAAAGTGCCCCATTGTCCAGAAAAGTCATGTATGCTAACGGCAAGACAGTATAAGGGCTTTTTTACGCGACCGTATATATTTTGCGGTTTTCAAAAAAACTGACCTGCAAAAAATACGGATGACGTCCGCGTCCATTCCGTATTTTGCGGAACGGAACAGCTGGCCACTAATAGAACAGTGCTATCCTTGTCTGTAATGCGGACAATAATAGGACATGTTATATTTTTTTTGCAGAACGGAAATACGGACATACAGAAACTGAATGTACCTTCCGTTTTTTTTGCAGGCCCATTGAAATGAGTGGTTCCGTATATATTTGGCCAGTAGTTGACACGAAGTGTTGATCACATGTGAGCTACTCTTTGGATTCTATGACCCAAACATTTCTTACCTTCCAGGTTATTCTCTTACCTGTCTATCTGCAATGTGCGAACAAGGCTGTGCAGTTATCAATGGCGCCACTGTGTGTAGCTGCTTCCATGGTTACTCTCTTGGAAAAGATGGTAAAAGCTGTTATGGTAGGTTCTTTCATTTTACTGAAAATAATGAATTATCTGTCAGCAGATTTGTCCCTATGACACTGGCTGACCTGTTACATGTGCGCTTGGCAGCTGAAGACATCTGTGTTGGTCCCATGTTCATATGTGTCCGCACTGCTAAGAAAAATTATATAAAGAATAAAAATATAAAACTACCAAACAACTCATTTTAATATGTACAAGCAAACAGACTTGTAACAGTCACATAACAGATCCTGTAAAATCAGAAACCAAGTCAGATCTCAGCTCAATAATGTAAAGTAAAATAGGGAACATATAGGGACGGGCAGAAGGTAGGCTAAGAAAAGGAAAGTGTCAAGATCCCTGTCAGATCCAATTATAGTCAAGGCTAGTCTTGAACTGGTGAATGGTGAACTCCAGCAGAACAGCCACCATTTAAGGCAAGTATGATCCTACCCTTAGTCATCCGTTACTTCATTCTGAAGAAAAATTACTTTTAATCCATAAACAAACGAACAGTTAAAGGGGTTGTCCCACGAAAAATATTCTGCAGTTTTCAAACCACCAGCTGGATCTGAATGCTTTTGTAACTGTATATAATTAAAAATTTTGCATAGCTACTGAGTTATTCAATGAAATGTATCTGTATAGCGCCACCGGCTATTTATTCATTTTCTTATTTCTCTGTCCATCTCAGTGAGGTGGACACACATGCTTAGTTCTATCCTTCCACTGTTTCCTGAGCTGTGATAGGGAAAGCTGTAGCAGAAAGGATACGCCCCTGAGCTGCCAGCTTGATATAAATCTAGAACATCAGTCAATGGGGAGATCTCTGGATCCATGTGAGGTACAGGGCTGGTTCTAGATTTGTTAGAAATAGCTTGTCATGTTCTATATAATGTCGTGTTTTTATTTTTTACATTAATCATGGGATAACCCCTTTAAGTGCACCAAAGACAGACCCGCACCTTCGCTCCTCCTACCTCTCCTTCTTGATTAACAGGCCCAGGAACAGGTGACAAGGAAAATGGTGACACCCAGTTATCCATGTATTCATACCTTACCAGGAGGAATAAAAGAGAAACACAAAAGGGCTCATTTACCAAACTGGTGTAAAGTAGAACTGGCTTAGTTGCCCATATCAACCAATCAGATTCCACCTTTCATTTTGGACAGCTCCTTTGGAAAATGAAAGGTGGAATTTGATTGGTTACTATGGGCAACTAAGCCAGTTCTACTTTACACCAGTTTAATAAATGACCCCAAATGTTCTAGGAAAAATGCTCCTGAATTATTATTTTATGGACAATTCAAGTTTTCACTAAGACAGACATGTCGGAGAGCTGATCCTCGTGATCCTTGTTGTATGTTCTTATGATTTATATCAATTTACTGTTTGCTTTTGTGTCAGATGTTGATGAATGTTCTCGACCTCAAGCCTCAAGTCTTTGCCAACAGCAATGTAAGAACAACGTAGGAAGCTACAGATGTCTGTGCTATTATGGATATCAGATTTCTCCCAATGGCCGCTCATGCGTGCCTATAAAGCACCCCAACACAATTGCTGGTAAGACTTACGAGTTCTTCTAATATTAGACGTTTTAATGCAGCGTATTATTACTGCAAGTTATGGAATTATTGATCTTGGCAAAATGTAAGAGTTCTGGGGGTCATTTATCAAACTGGTGTAAAGTAGAACTGGCTTAGTAGCCCATAGAAACCAATCAGATTCCACCTTTCATTTTCCAAAGGGGCTGACCAAAATGAAAGGTGGGATCTGATTGGTTGCTATGGGCAACTAAGCCAGTTCTACATTACACCAGTTTGATAAATGACTCCCTCTATCTCCGAATGGTTGGAGGGTTTTAGGTATTCTTAGAACTTATTCTAGTAAACTGTTCCTCCATGCTACTCATCACAATCACATCCTAGTATATCTGGTGAAGCACTTTGATGTTAAAGGGGTTGTCTAACGAAAAATGTTCTACAGTTTTGTAAACCAGCGCCTGGATCTGAATACTTTTATAATTGCATGTAATTAAAAATGTATTATAGCCACTGAATTATTCAAGACAAACTGCATCTGTATAGCGCCACCTGCTGTTTGCTTTTTTCTTATTTCTTTGTCCTGCTCACTGAGATGTCCGCACATGCTCAGTTTCAACCAACTTGTGATAGGGAGAGAGCTGCAGCTGAATGGACACACCCCCTGAGCTGTGATAGGGAGAGAGCTGCAGCTGAATGGACACGCCCCCTGAGCTGCAGCAGAAAAGACACTGCCCCTGAGCTGTCAGCTTGGTATAAATCTAGCAGAGCAATGAATAGGGAGATCTCCGGACCCGTGTGAGGTACAGGGCTGGTTCTAGCTTTGTTAGAAAGAGATTATCATGTACTATCTGATGTCTGGTTTCTATTTTTAACATTAGTCATGGGATATCTCCTTTAAAACAAGGTATCTTGGTTCAGAAAATTATGGACAGCACGGTGGCTCAGTGGTTAGCACTAGTGATGAGCAAATCGTTAATTTCTAACGATAATTTGTTTTACCTTAGTCCTAACAGCAGCACAGATGGGGTTAACTGCCCCCCGTGGACTGGTAGGACCGGCGGAATGTTTAATGAGCCCAAAGAATAAACCAATAAAAGAACTCCATCTCCCTTAAAGGGTTCATCCCCCAGCCCACCGTGTATATCACAAGAAAAAAATGCTTTAGGGCGGGAAATTTGTGTGCTGCTGTTAGGACTAAGGGAAAACAAATTATCGTTAGAAATTAACGATTCCCTTACGTCCTACCAGCAGCACAGATGGGGAGATAGCAAGAAGAATCCCCTAGGGAGGGTCCTCATGCTCGGCAGAAGCAAGAACTGTCTGCCCAAAAGCCGAAAACTCTGATACCCTAGCATCAATCCTATAATGGGAGATGAAGGTTGATTCAGAGCTCCAGGAAGCTGCCTTACAGATCAACTCTAGGGGGAGAAGACTTCTCTCCGCAACAGAGGTAGCTACGGCCCTTGTAGAATGGGCCCTCACAAACTCCGGAGGATCTAAGGATTGAGAGGTGAAAGCTTCCCTGATAGCTTCCTTGACCCAGCGACTAATAGTCGTTTTAGACGCCTTACGGCCTTTAGACTTACCGGCAAACAGGATAAAGAGATTTTCATCCAACCTGAATTCTTTGGATCTATCCACATAGATCTGAAGGCATCTAGATATATCCAGTGGATGTCGCACTGGGACATCAGAGGAGGAGGCAGAGAGTAATACAGGTAGAGAGACTACCTGATTAATATTCTGAAAGGTTGAAACCTTAGGTCTAAAGTAAGGTAGAAATTTTAAAAGGACCCTATCCTGTAGAAACATGGTATATGGGTATAACGCGGAGAAAGCTTGTAGCTCCGAAATTCTTTTGGCCGAAGTTATGGCCAGAAGAAAGACCATCTTAAGTGTTAAAAATTTAAAACTTGCCTCCTCCAAGGGTTCAAAGGGGGGGGGATGCTAGCCCCCTGAGAACAACTGACAAATCCCATTGAGGGACGGGTTTCAGTATTGTAGGCTTCAATCTTTCCGCTCCTTTAAGGAAGCGCTTGATGAGAGGGTCCCGAGAATATGGTCTGTTAAGACAGGCCGAGATGGCAAACACTTGGACCTTTAGGGTAGATGGGGCGAGACCTCTGTCCATCCCATCCTGAAGGAACTGTAAGATCGCTGCGAGGGGCGGATCTGCAAACGCCACCTGGTTGGAGCTACACCAAGAGGTGAAGATCCTCATGATCCGGGAGTAGGCCTTTTTAGTAGACTCTGCTCTGGAATGCGATAAAGTTCTCAGGACCGACTCAGAGAGCCCATCCACTCTGGGAAGGGACTGATCAACCTCCAGGCTGTCAGGTTGAGTCTGTGCAGATCTGGGCAGAGATGCGTGTCCCATGACACCAGGGTCTGCTCCGGGGGGAGTCTCCAATATTGTCCCCGACTCATCTGAATGAGCTGGGAAAACCAGGATCTCTTGGGCCAAAATGGTATGATGGCTATTACCGAGGCCTGATCCTGACGGATTTTCATCAATACCCTCGGAATCATGGAAAGGGGAGGGAAGATGTACGCCAGCCTGAACCTCCACGGTGTTGTCAGAGCGCCTATCGCCAGGGGGTTGACCTCCCTGTCTAGGGAACAAAACCTCTGTACCTTGGCGTTGAACTCGGTTGCCATGAGATACTCCTATGGCATCCCCCATCTGAGGACTAACTATTTGAAGATCTCCGGATGTAGTGACCATTCCATGGTCGATAGGCCGCAATTTAGGCGGTGCGTGATGACGTTGAAGGAGCCTCAGATGTGAGTGGCGGATAGATGGGATAAGTTCAGCTCTGGCCACCGCAGAATTACCCCGATCACAGACGGAAGGGGTAAGAATCTTGTGCCTCCCTGCTTGTCTATATAAAGCACGACAGTCCTGTTGTCTAACGGGACTTTCACTGCTTTGCCCCGAATCTGAGGGGCGAAGTGAAGGAGGGCTAGCCGGATAGCACACATCTCGTGGAGATTTGAAAAAAGATGCCACTCCTGAGGAGACCAGGATCCCCGAACTGGGGACCCGTCTATATGAGCGTCCCAGCCTACTAGGGACACGTCCATGGTCAATATGAGCCAAGCTGGTTGGGTCATAGACTTCCCCTGTGGTAGATAAAACCACCCTGTGGGGGAAAGTTGGGACTGGTTGAATAGGGGGCACAGGGAATCTAGCCCCAGGGGGCTGCCGTTCCGTTTGTTTAAGACCTCCGACTAAAGGGGCCGGAGGTGCTATAAAGCTCAAGGGACTGCATCCACAGTCGCTGACACGAGCCCCACCATCTTCATGAGGGTCCATATGGAGACTCATTGTGGTACATAAGGGACCCTTACTAGGTCCTGTATCCGCATTCTTCTTTCTGGTGTCAACTGGAGGGACATCTCCAGAGAGTCGACTAAGAATCCTAGATGACGGATAGAAGTCGAAGGGCTCACGTTCGACTTCAGCCAGTTGACAATCCAACCTAGGTGGAGCAGAAGAAAAAATGCGACATGAAGAAGATGGGAAAGTAGAGGCCAGATGTCCAAGTAAGGGACAATGGTCAGATCTTGGAGTCTCAATGCTGCCACTACCGATACTATGACCTTGGTGAAGGTCAGGGGGGCAGACGAGATTCCGAAGGGAGGGGCGGCAAACTGGAGATGTCTGCCTACTCCTAGTATCTGGACCGTGATCGTGAAAAATTTCCCAGCCTTGAGGTCCAGAATGGCCATCACCTCCCCAGAGCTGGGGAGGTGGCTGACCGACCTTATAGTTTCCGTGTGGAATCTGGTCCTCCTTAAAAAGGGATTGAGAAGTATTCAATCTCTGATCGTCCGAAGATCTCCCGTCTTCTTGGGAACCAGGTATACTGGAGAATAAATCCCTAGACCCTTCTCCCCTGCCGGTACCTCCTCCAGGGTTCCCTTGGAAAGGTAGTCTTGAACATAGACCTCCAAGATTCTTTGCCTGGCCGGCAAAAAACTGCGACTTCCTGGGGGGAGAAAAACAAGGTCTATTAGATTGCCTATGGCAACGATATTTTGGACCCAAGGATGCGGGATTTCTTGGGCCCATAAGAGTCTGGGTAAAAGACGCCCCCTTAGAGGGAGGTGGAGAAGGGGTACGGGAAAAACCAGAAGTGTAACGACAGGGATAGCAGGGCTTATCCAAGAGCCTCAGAGAGGCCCATAGTCAGGAGGTTTGTTTTGCCTCCCTGGTGGGTTTACGGGAGCGCCTAGAAAATTTTCTAGGCGGCCCCCCCCAATCTCTGCGTCCAACCTGCTGTCCTGGCCGGCCCCCGCGGGCTTGTCTACCCCTGCCTCGAAAGGATTGTTGGGGGAGACTCTTCCCCTTTTTATCTGAAAGACCCTCCATAATGGTGTCTAATTCAGATCCGAATAGACGGCCAGGTTCAAAGGGGAGCCCACAGAGGTTATACTTGGACGCATTATCTGCGTTCCAAGGTTTCAGCCACAGAGGTCTCCTAGCGGCAGATACTAAAGCCATTGTTTTGGCTGCCAACTTTAACTGAAGTTGGGCTGTGTCACATAGGAAGTCCATGGCCAAATTGACGGACTTGAAGGCAGCGAGGATATCATCGCGAGAGACACTCTGGTCGACATCCGTCTGGATCTGATTCAACCTGGCTCTGAGGAAGGACGAGACCTCTGTGGCAGCAATGGAAGTCGAGGCGGAAGCGGCGGCAGCCGAGTAACCTCGTCTAAGGGTGCACTCTGTCCTTCTATCTAGAGGGTCCTGCAGGCTAGACCCATCGTCCGCAGGAACCAGAGTGCGCCTGGACAACTTGGCAATTGCCATGTCCACCTTAGGAATGGAACCCCACGATTCCACTAAGGGTTTAGCCATTGGGAACATTTGTTTGAATTTCCTGGTAAGGACTGGGCCTTTTTCCGGCTTTTTCCACTCTGTGCGCATCACAGAGAGAAGGGTCTCATCTGCCCTAAAGACCCGCTGGGTCCGGTAGGCGGGATCGGAAGACTCCCCTACGTCGACATCATGGTCCCCCGACCTGATGGACCTCAGAAGCTTCTGAGTCTTTTCCGATGGAAAAAAGCCAGAAGTCGATTCTTCTTCCTCAGAAGAAGATGACCCCACAGAAAGGGGTAAAGGCCTATCGGGGCCCCCGCTCACCTCCATAGGAGCTTGGGAGGGAACAGGTAGCCTCTCATTAAGGAGACGTACGACCCCTTGAATGGAATCGTCAACATAAGTTTTGGCCCACTGGTACATGTCCTGCATCGAAGGCTCAGTAGCAGTGGTGGAACGACAACTGTCACACCTGGAGAAAGGGCAGCTCTCATCAAGAGGCGTATTGCAATCATAGCAAGCCAGGTGTTTCCTCTTGGTAGCTGTTTTCCGTAGCTGATTGGGCTCTTGGGGAGAGGCCATAGCTGAAAATAGAAAGGGAAAACAATTAAAACATCAAAACATCCTAAAAGAAATAAGGGAAAAACCCTCCATGATTTTAGGAGCACGAACCAGAGGAGTCAGTAATAGGCTCTGAAAGGCAAAAAAATCCCGTCTGGATAGAGAAATATCACAGAAATGCAGGAGACTCTGGAGCTTGCTTGTAAGAGCAGCGCAGCCAGAGACCGACTGAATGGAAGCAGGGAGCTTAAATAGAGTAGCTCCGCCCAGGGGAGTGGTCTTTGTTAAAATAATCCTCCCCCTAACGATACTGCCATTCATCAGCTGTAGCCTTCCCTAAAAGAGAAGGTTAATGAATAAGTGGTGATCACCACCACACCTCCATCCCCCCTGGAGAAGAAAAAAACCGGCCGGTAATCTTTATCCTGAATTTCTGCAGTCAGGACCGAACGGCCGGCCGAGGGACCGGAAGTGACGCCGCGGCTAGGCCCGCGTCACTTCCGGTCATGGCGGCGCCCATACCAGCCATGCAGCGGAGCGCTGCCGACTCACAGGGGGAGACCGAGGCAAGTAGAAATAATCCACTTGCAGAAAATGAGGCGCAAATATAAGCGCACTAACAACTGGAAAAAAAAAGGGGGACACTCATGGCTCAAAGAGTCAAAAAACGTCCCCAATTCTCAACAAGGAGAGAGTAAAACTCGCCAGTCCACCTGTCCAAAGGACAGAAAAAAACACGGTGGGCTGGGGGATGAACCCCTCCCTTTAAGGGAGCTGGAGTTCTTTTATTGGTTTATTCTTTGGGCTCATTAAACATTCCGCCGGTCCTACCAGTCCACGGGGGGCAGTTAACCCCATCTGTGCTGCTGGTAGGACGTAAGGGAACTTGTGTTTTCACGTTTAGTATACAAGATTGGGGTTCAGGTTATCTAAGAATTCCGTTATGGATTCCGCTAGCACGGACCACAACCTATGGTCCGTGGTAGTGGAATCCATAATTGAATTCTTAGATAACACGAACCTTGTACGCCGAACTTGAAAACACAAGTCTGCTGATCCCTAGTTAGCACTGTTGCCTTGCAGCGCTGGGGTCCTGGGTTCATATCTGACCAAGAACATCTGCGTGGAGATTGTATGTTCTCCCCATGTTTAGGTGGGTTTCCTAGGGGTACTCTGCTTTCCTCCCACACTTTAAAGATCTACTCATAGGGAATTTAGATTGTGAGCCCCACTGGGGACAGCAAGCGATTAAGATGTCTGTAAAAGCGCTCTAGTATATGTTGGCACTATATAAGTAAGGACATTAAATTATAATAACATTTACTAATATACAACTATTATATTTATTTATTTTTACACAAAAGACAACCTGTATAAACCATTAATCTCATTACACAATATGGGTGACATTCTTTATACAGGGACTCTGTCATCAGTGACCTCCCTGTTCAACTGTTTGCATAGACATTAGTGTTAAGTGCGAATATTCGAATCACAAATTTTAATCGCGAATATCGGCACTTCGAGAATTCGCGACAATTTTGAATATAGTGATATATATTCGTAATTTC
Organism: Bufo gargarizans; assembly: GCF_014858855.1. NCBI lineage: Eukaryota > Metazoa > Chordata > Amphibia > Anura > Bufonidae > Bufo > Bufo gargarizans. The sequence goes on from NC_058089.1 coordinate 22,209,331, forward strand.
GAATATTCTAGATTTTTTTTTTCACAGTACACATGATCCCTCCCTGCTTCTTGCTTGTGGGCCAATGAGAAGGCTGCAATGTCTTTGTCAGAGCTTAGCAACATCCCTAGCAACCAATAGGAAAGTTGCCTACCCCTTACTATATAAGAAAATTTCCAGCAGCTATTTTGTGCTGTTTCATGCAGTTTTCAGAGAGAGAGAGAGGAGTGTGATAATTGTGCTGTTCTGAATTGATGTTCTATGATACTTCTCATGCCTTATATATAATCCAGATAATTAGTGGTAGATAGTGTAGGTTAGTTGGTGAATAGGTTAGCTGATTAGGTTCCAGTGTAGGGTATTAGGTACATTAGTTAGGTAGCTCAGTAATATATATAATCCAGATAGTTAGTGGTAGATAGTGTGGGTTAGTTAGTGTAGCTGATATCTTCCATTGTAGGGTGTTAGGTACATTAGTTAGTTAGTTAGCTCAGTCCTATACACTCACCTAAAGAATTATTAGGAACACCTGTTCTATTTCTCATTAATGCGATTATCTAGTCAACCAATCACATGGCAGTTGCTTCAATGCATGTAGGGTTGTGGTCCTAGTCAAGACAATCTCCTGAACTACAAACTGAATGTCAGAATGGGAAAGAAAGGTGATTTAAACAATTTTGAGCGCGGCATGGTTGTTGGCGCCAGACGGGCCGGTCCGAGTATTTCACAATCTGCTCAGTTACTGGGATTTTCACGCACAACCATTTCTAGGGTTTACAAAGAATGGTGTGAAAAGGGAAAAGCATCCAGTATGCAGCAGTCCTGTGGGCGAAAATGCCTTGTTGATGCTAGAGGTCAGAGGAGAATGGGCCGACTGATTCAAGCTGATAGAAGAGCAACGTTGACTGAAATAACCACTCATTACAACCGAGGTATGCAGCAAAGCATTTGTGAAGCCACAACACGCACAACCTTGAGGTGGATGGGCTACAACAGCAGAAGACCCCACCGGGTACCACTCATCACTACAAATAGGAAAAAGATGTCAAATTTGATAGTTGTATCTGCGCTGTCACAATATGTCCTTTCTCTGCTATACACAGAGCCGCTGCTGAACACCTAAAAGATAACGGTTGCCCCGATCCACAAAATAAATATATCAAATACAAAAGTGAGGCATTAGCACTGGAAAAAGGACATGGGGCACAATTGAGCAATGAATACCTGTTCATCTGGATATAGGTTCGGGAATACTCCTAGTCCAGATTCAGTTTTCGTAGCACTTGTCAGTGCGGGATGGGTAGCAATTCTTCTTGCTCTACTTCAAAAAAGGTGCGCGCCGATCCGGCCGGCAGCTGGCGCACGCAATGTCACGTAGAATTAAGGCAGTTCTGAAGGCAAAAGGGGGTCCAACACCGTATTAGTATGGTGTTCCTAATAATTCTTTAGGTGAGTGTATATATATATATAATCCAGATAGTTAGTGGGAGATAGTGTGGGTTAGTTAGTAAATAGTGTAGCTGATAGGCTTCAGTGCAGGGTCTAGTGTAGGTTAGATAGAGATATAGTAAAGTGTAGCCTTTTGCTGTCTGTTTAGTCTGTGAAAAAAAAAAAAAAAACACACACAAAAAAAAGGCTTTGCCTTTTTAGGGTTTCGTTTGTTAGGGAGGGATTATTGTCTGCATCTTTTGTCTGTGAAAAAAAAAAAAAAGTTTTTCTGTTTTAGTGTTACTGTTTTTGGGTTTTTTTTGTACTAGGGAGGGATTATTGTCTGCGTTTTTTGTTATTGAAAAAAACAAGAAAAAAACAAAAAAAAACATTTTTGCCTGTGATTTAGGCTTTCGTGTCTATTTTATTTAAGTTTTGCCCCATTGTCCTCAAGCCAATAAAGTTAAGTTTGCCCAAACTCCCTCATTATTTTCTTTCTCTATTTTTTTTGTGTTGTTTAAAAACTTTTTGGTTTATTGTAAATTATTAGTCAAAATCATGAGTGGCTGTGGTCGTTCCAGCAGCTGTGTTCGTGGTAGGAGAGTTGGTTCTAGTGCTGGACCGCTGCCAGCATGGGGCCGCTCCTCTACCCACAGAGGGGTGGGCACAGGTGGCAGGGGTGTCCGCCTGATCCGTGATTTTTTGGGGGTGGAAGCCACCCCATTTTACCTCAGGACGCCGAGGCAGTGGTGTCATTCGTGACCCAAGCCAGTGGCACGGAGTCCTCTGCCCTGGCTCTCAGCAGCAGCTCGCCGCCTCCTGCAGGACCAGCCCCCAGCCCCCAAGACCCTGATGCTGTTTGACAGCGACAGTGAGACGGACACCTTGGCGGTGGTAATGCAGGAGAGTGAGCTAGAGCTTGGTCTGGATGGTCAGGACCTTTTGGAAGGGATGGAGGAGAAGGAGGGGGTACCGCCCATCAGTGCCCCAGTGGCATCCCTTCAAACTGGTGCGGGTGGTATCAGCCACAGAACCCCCACACCTAGTCAGACCAAGTCGTCAGTGAGGGGACAGCCTCCACGGTCAGGGGCTCCACGTCTGCTGTTCCCCTTAGTCAACCACTGGTCGACCTTGGGTCTGACATTACAGGCGATGAAGAAGAGGGTAATTTTGAATGGGGGCCACCTCCCTTTTCAGGTGATGGCAGCACTGATGAGGAAGGTAGGCACCCGAGGCAAACGGTGCGCCAGGTCACCAGGGAGCTCAGTGGCAGGGGCTCCACTTGTAATGGCAGTAGGAGGCGGCAGCAGCAGGTGCCGGCTCCACCTGTGCGCACCGAGCCCGAACAGGCGCAAGCCAGCACCATCCAATCTGACAGGAGGTCGGTGCGTAAGTCGCCTGTTTGGGCTTACTTCACCTTGGCAGCAGACGATGTGAAAATTGCCATCTGTCAGCTGTGCCATGCTAGGGTAAGGAGAGGGAGGTCTGTTGCTCGGCTAAGTACCACTGCCCTTGCTCAGCACCTGAGAGTCAACCATTGGCGGGAGTGGGAACAGATGCAGGGTGGTCATAGCAGCGCCAGCAACAGTGCGCAGGGGACAGCAGCTCATGCCACTGTCCTGCAGCCACCCCACCTCCTTCCAACAATGCATTCCCACTCCCCCACTCCCTCTCTTATAGGTACTAGTACCGGCAGCCAGACCTCTGCTTCCTCTGCACCCTCCTCTACCGCCTCCACTGTCTTCCAGCGCCAGCCGTCGGTTTCTGATGCATTTGAACGCACCGCGCCCTACGCCCCCGGGGACCGACGCTTGCGTTCACTCAATAGGCTTCTGGCAACATCTCGCCCAACATCTGCTGCCCTTCAATATTGTGGACTGCAATCCATTCCGGCAGATGTTGGAGCAGGCCCAGCCCAGGTGGCGTGTCTCCAGCCACCATTTCTTTGGCAGGACCGGCGTCCCTGCCCTACACCAGCACATTGTGCAGAATGTATCCCTGTTGCTGGATCACGCTGTCAGCGACAGGGTGCATCTGACAATGGATGCTTGGACCAGCAGACATGGGCAAGGACGATATATAAGCTTTACTGCCCATTGGGTGTCCCTCCGAGGCACCGGGGAGGGATCATCAGATGTGGTGGCATCTCAGTTTGTGGTGCCAGGGGAGAACTGCTGCTCTCCCTCAAGCCACGGTCTCCACCGCTGCTGAGCCCGCCAGCAAGCGTGCCCGTAGCTATGCTAGTTTGGGGCACGTCTTCTGCATGGCACATGTCCTCAACCTTGTGGTACAGAAGTTCATACGCACATACCCAAGGTTGAGTGACATCATGCCAAGGGTACGTAGGATTGCCATCTCCGACTCTCCCCAACCGCCACCTGTCCAAACTGCAGCAAGACAACAGTCTGCCACCTCACAGGCTGATTGTGGACAGCGTGACGTGGTGAAACTCCACCCTCCACATGCTGGAGAGGTTGTGGGAGCAGCGACGGGTGGTGAAAGAATACCTGCTGGACCAAGGCACTTCTGGGCCATCACACTTACTCCCCTACATCACCAATGCGGAGTGGGGGCAGATACATCAGGTCTGCCACGTGTTGGCCCCATTCGAGCAGGCAACCAAGATGGTCAGCTGGGAGCTTGTCGGCCTCAATGACGTGCTCCCCATAGTGTTCCTGCTGGACAAGACAATAGATCGCCTGCTCAAGCTGGGGAGAGTGCCTTGGAGGAGCAAGTAGAGGCAACAATGCTCCACCAAGACCAGGCCCAGGACGAGGAAGAATTTGTTGAGGAGTTTGCCGACATCCAGGAGTCTGGGCCTGGTCAGGAGGGAGAGCCGGTGCAGGGGGGCACCGTTAGTCCAGGGGTGCGGCAGCTCCCACAGGGAGCAGCAGCAGCAGGAGGACCAAGATGTCATTGTTCCGGGCAGCCAAGAAGAGTCACAGCGGGCCGTTCTCTTCCCCATGGCTGCCCACATGCGGCAAAGCCTCAGGAGGGACCCCCGGATCAGAAAAATTAAGGAGATGGATGAGTTTTGGTTGGCCACACTTTTAGACCCTCGCTGCAAGGTGAAACTGGAGCAGTTCATCCCAGCCAGCTGGAGGGAGGCCTGTATGCAAAACCTGCTCCTCCAGCTGGAGCAGGCAAACCCTCATCCTTATGCTCCAGTTCTCCTTGCCCATCTCACCCAGCAGGTGGCTGGCCCAAGAAGCATATCCAGCCGAGCAGGTGATCTTATGGGTGAGATGAGGTTGTTCTACCACTCTCCGCGATCCAGCAGCAGCAGTCACCACCAGCGGCTGGCCCGCATGGTGCCAGACTAAATGGGGTCTGTCGGTGCTTCCGACAGCATGAGCACCAACGACCCCATGGAGTACTGGATTGCCAGGCTGGACACCTGCCGTGAGCTCGCTCAGTATGCGCTGGAAGTACTGTCTTGCCCCCCCTTCCAGCGTACTGTCTGAGCGGACATTCAGCGTGGCAGGTGGGGTGGTCACAGACAAGCGGACCCGTCTGTCCACTGACTCCGTGGACAGACTGACATTTATCAAAATGAATGAGTCCTGGATCGAAAGCAACATCTTGGACCCCGCTGTCAGTTCCGGGCGCTGAAGGGTCCCTTGTCAATCCCTCTCCTTGGCTCTCCCTCCCAAACGTTGTTGTTTTTTAACTTTTGTATATATTTCTTGATGATTTTAATTATTTATTTATTTATTTATTTATAGATGAAATTTTTAATATATTTATTTATTGATAACTTTTTATATATATTTCTGTATTGATGAATTTACTTATGTATTTATTGATGATTTTATTTATTAAATTATTTATTTATGGATGATTTTTTATATATTTATATATTTATTGATAACTTTATATATTTTTGTATTGATGAATTTATTTATGTATTTATTGATGAATTTATTTATGTATTTATTTATTGATGACTTTATCTATATATTTCTCTATCGTTGCATTTCTTTAAATATTTTTTGGACGACCAATTTATTTTTTAAATCAAATCTTTCAGTTTATTTATCTTTTTTTTCCATTAATTTATTAAACCTCTTATTTATTCATTCATTCATTCATTCATTTAACTAATTTTAGAAATATATATGTATATATACTACACATTAAGCCCGTTTGAATAACGGACGCTAGAACAGTAGTGAATAAACATTAGTAGGAACATTATATCTTAAATGTCAAGGGAACTTTACCACATTGACTTTTTGTGTCGAATAACTCGATTCAATTGATTAATCTTTTCAGCCCTAGTATAGTGTAACCCTTAGTCCTCTGTGTTATCTCTGGACACTGCCCTCTATACATAAACCCTATTGGAAAATAGACCTCTGAGATACCAATTGGCACACAGCGCTCGACACGCTGCCCACTCTGGTCTGCTCTCAGTTTCCATATCGGGCACATCGAGTCTGGAGAAGAACACTGCGGTAACGCAGCCTGCCGCGCCATGAGCTGATTCCTCCAAGCCAGAGGGCAGCAGGACTGGCGGGGTTTAGCAATGGCTCTCTTATCCTCCTTTTGTCTGTGAAGAGTCATGGTTACCGACGCTCGCACAACCCATACATGACCGGCGCCACACACACGCTGGGCTCCAGTCATCGGCAGCACCCTGCCATCCTCTGCCCGTCAGAGCACAGAAGCCAGTGAGGAACCAGCTTGCCTTGGCCAGGGAGTGAAAGTGTCCCCAGCTCTGCGGCCAGCATCAGTTCCTCTCCCCTCGGTGATGACTCTGCGACGGTCCGCAGCTGGTGGCGGGGTCCTCGGTGGCTGCCTTCAGTGCGCAGCGGGGATGATCAATCGCAGGTCATGCTGCAGAATAAGCCTTTAGCTACAAGGCTTGGCTACACACGGGGGGGGTAATGTCACACAGCCCGGGGCAGACTTCACCAGGAAGGGGCTGACAGGCACCGGGGAGCACCTACACTGTCATCCAGCAGAGCGGAGTTTGTAGTCTGTTTTGAAGGCAACATGTGTTCTGGAGTTATATAGAACTGCCGGTAAACTTACCCCACAAAAAACATATGCTCTCCCTGGAAGCCCTGCATTATTCCCCCCCTCCAGACATCTGCATTGTAGAGGACCGGATTACTGTACGTTTTTCTGGAACCTACAGGATCTGAATTTCTCTGTCAAGTCCACAAAGATGAAGCAGAGCTGCATTTGTTTTTTGGGGTAAGTTTAACGGCAGTTCTATGTAACTCCAGAACACATGTTGCCTTCAAAACAGACTACAAACTGCGCTCTGCTGGATGACAGTGTAGGTGCTCCCCGGTGCCTGTCAGCCCCTTCCTGGTGAAGTCTACCCCGGGCTGTGTGACACTACCCCCGGTGTGTGGCCAAACCTCATAGCTAAAGGCTTATTCAGCAACATGACCTGCGATCGATGATCCGTGCTGCGCACTGAAGGCAGCACAGCTATGTTATGATAATGTGCACATGCGATTTTTATAGAATCAAAGCTTTTCACTTTACAATATAAAATGTGGTATATATAATATTCTTGAAGACATGTCACCATTTTGGGAGTTACTCTTATCATTTCCAAGGTTTGCTATCATGTGACCGCACAGACTGGATGCGTTTGTGTCTCAGCTTGCGTTCAATTTCTGGTGCGAACACGTGATTTGTTATCATGTGAACGATCTGTCTAAGGACACTCGCGGCCTGAGTGTGTTCCTCCTTCGATGCGATTATTATTGCATTACATTTTTCTTTATGTAATGCGAAAGCAATGCGCCAACATGCACAGTTAACCAAACGGGAAGCTATATTGGATCCATGCTGGTTAGTTCTTGGCCCCCTCCATTATGTTTTTAATCAGTACACCTGATATTTTAGTGCCAAAATTGCTTTTTGATATATTTTTTTAATATTGAAATTTGATGAATTAAGAAGATAATATGAATTCACATATGTTAATAGAAGTTATTAATCTCTCCACAGTATGGATACTAGTATATTATTGCATTTTTTTAACATTATTTTTTTGTTTTAGACACAATACGAATCAAACACATTAAATCAAATTCTATTTTTAATAGTTTTCATTGCTTGAGAAAGGTCCCATTGTGTGGACTATAACGTCGCTTTTGGTTGAATAAGCGCACATTTTCTTGAGGCTGTGCCATGGCATGTGTTTATATACGGTATATACAGTGGATATAAAAGTCTACACACCCCTGTTAAAATTCCAGGTTTCTGTGATGTAAAAAAATAAGACAAAGATAAATCATTTCAGAACTTTTTCCACCTTTGATGTGACCTATAAACTGTACCACTCAATTGAAAAACAAACTGAAATCTTTTAGTTAGAGAGAAGAAAAACATATAAAAATATAATAATATGGTTGCATAAGTGTGCACACCCTTAAACTAATACTTTATTGAAGCACCTTTTGATTTTATTACAGCACTCAGTCTTTTTGGGTAGGAGTCTATCAGCATGGCACATTTTGACTTGGCAAGATTTGCCCACTCTTCTCGGCAAAAACACTCCAAATCTGTCAGATTGCGAGGGCATCTCCTGTGCACAGCCCTCTGCAGACCCCACCACAGATTTTCAATCGGATTCAGGTCTGGGCTCTGGCTGGGCCATTCCAAAACGTTAATCTTCTTCTGGTGAAGCCATTCCTTGGTTGATTTGGATGTATGCTTTGGGTCGTTGTCATGTTGAAAGATGAAGTTCCTCTTCATGTTCAGCTTTTTAGCAGAAGCCTGAATGTTTTGTGCCAATATTGACTGGTATTTGGAACTGATCATAATTCCCTCTAGCTTAACTAAGGCCCCAGTTCCAGCTGAAGAAAAACAGCCCCTTGGCATGATGCTGCCACCACCAGGCTTCACTGTGGGGATGGTGTTCTTTTGGTAATGCACAGTGTTGTTTTTGCGCCAAATATATCTTTTGGAATTATGGCCAAAAAGTTCAACCTTGGTTTCATCAGACCATAACACCTTTTCCCACATGCTTTTGGGAGACTTCAGATGTATTTTTGCAAAATGTAGCCTGGCTTGGATGTTTTTCTTCATAAGAAAAGGCTTTCGTCTTGCCACTCTACCCCATAGCCCAGACATATGAAGAATACGGGAGATTGTTGTTACATGTACCACACAGCCAGTACTTGCCAGATATTCCTGCAGCTCCTTTAATGTTGCTGTAGGCCTCTTGGTCGCCTCCCAGACGAGTTTTCTTCTCGTCTTTTCATCAATTTGTGCCATATTTACTCCACTTGATGATGACTGTCTTCATTGTGTTCCATGGTCTATCTAAATTCTTTTGTGCTCTTATCCTGACTGATACCTTTTAACAATGAGATCCCTCTGATGCTTTGGAAGCTCTCTGTGGACCATGGCTTTTGCTGTGGGATGAGACTAAGAAAATTTCAGGAAAGACCAACTAGAGCAGCTGAACTTTATTTGGGGTTAATCAGAGGCATTTTAAATGATGGCAAGTGTATGCTGACTCCTATTTAACATGATTTTGAATGTTATTGCTTAATTCTGAACACAGCTACATACACACTTATGCAACCACATTATTTCATATTTTTTTTGTTTTCTTCCCTCCACCTAAAAGATTTTAGTTTGTTTTTCAATTGAGTGGTACAGTTTATAGGTCACATTGAAGGTGGAAAAAGTTCTGAAATGATTTATCTTTGACTCATTTTTTTACAGCACAGAAACCTGACATTTTAAAAGGGGTGTGTAGACAACCTTTTCAACACTTCATGGAGGTCTGACATTTCCTTCATTCTTTTATTTTTTATTTCTTGTTGGCTTTACAATCTGAAAAATCCTTTAAAATAAAAATTGGCAAAGGAATATATTGAAATTTGTATGCATGGGAACACATTTCTGCTGCCAACAAAGAACATGCTGCTGTCAGAGGTGTATAAGTTTATTTTTGGGGTTGCCTCGGTCTGGCGGGGGACCATTTGTGGGAACATATTCATCCTACAAACAAAGAACCGGCTCCTGTCTGTTCTGACTGAGTTTGGCCCAGCTATGTGTAGGGCCTTATACTACACCATTACCATTTACCTGCTGCTGTCTGTCCTGATATGTTTGGCTGAGCTATGTGTAGGCCTTATACTACACCATTACCATTTATCTGTTCATGTTTGTCCTGATGAGTGTAGTGGAGCTATTTGTAGGTCTTTTACTACACCATTATGAATAACCTGCTGCTATCTGTCCTGATGAGTGTGGTCAAGGTATGGGTAGGCCTTATACTACATCATTACCATTTACCTTCTGCTGTTGTCCTGATCCTGCTGAGTTTGGCAGAGCTATGTGTAGGCATTATACTACAGCATTACTATTTACCTGCTGCTGTTGTCCTGACCCTGCTGAGTTATGTGTAGGCCTTATACTCGACCGTTACCATTTACCTGCTGCTGTTGTCCTGATCCTGCTGAGTTTGGCAGAGCTATGTGTAGGCCTTATACTACCACGTTACCATTTACCTGCTGCTGCTGTCTGTCCTGAACCTGCATAGTTCGGTTGAGCTATGTGTAGGCCTTATAATACCACGTTACCATTTACCTGCTGCTGCTGCCTGTCCTGATATGTTTTAACCAGGTCTAAAGGGTCCTTACTGCAACCTTATCGGTTTAAATTACATGAAAACATAACAATATAAAAAATTGCAACCAAACGTTATAACAGGAAAACTATATTTATTTACGAACAGGCCTCTAAGGCAACTTTTTCAACACTTCATGGAGTGCTGACATTCCCTTTATTCTTTTTCCATGCAGCACCTCCATCTTACGCAGCTGCCTCTGCATATCCTGCAGCCGCCTCCGCATGTCTGCATAGTGTTGGGCTTGCAGCTAGCCCATTTTTTAATTGAATTAGTACTGTTAGGATAGAATATAGAAAAAATAATTAATTGCAATTCAGATTTAGATGCATGAATACCGAATGATATTGCTGTATGAACATATTTACCCTCCTGGGGGGGGCTGTTGACAACCTCCTCCTCCTTTTCAGGAGCCGAGTGTGGGGAATCTGGCTTCTGGGAGGGACCAGACTCTTCCACCTCCACCTCCTTACCCACTTCAGGTGGTGTTGGTGGTGCATCAGGCTCGTGCTGGGAGTGTCCGGCTTGGTCTCCCTCCTCCTCCTCGCTGGACACCACCACTACCTCCATCTTGTCGGTTGATGACCTGCGACGGACTGAGGGAAGTGGAACCCCTGTAATCACACAATGTTCAGAATTTAGACAAACAACTCGGAACTCATAATAACATATGCAAATTCACCCCTTAATGACGGCCATTTTTCACCTTTCTGCCCAGGCCATTTTTAGCAAATCTGACATGTGTCACTTTATGTGGTAGTAACTTTAAAACGCTTTTACTTATCCAGGGCATTCTGAGATTGTTTTCTCGTCATATATATTATTTCATGACAGTGGTAAAATTCATTCTCAAAATTTCATTTTTATTTTTAAAAAAATACCAAATTTAACAAAAATTTGATCACTTGGAATTACGCCTTTTGTGATGTAAGGTGACAAAAAATGGCTTTGTTGACACAGTTTATAATTTCTTTTTTTTTTTTCGGTGTTCATCTGAGGAGTTAGGTCATGTGATATTTTTATACAGCTGGTTATTACTGACGTGGCGATACCTAATAACTTTTTTTTGGGATATTAGTATTACACAATAACAGCATTTTTTAATCGAAAAAAAATCATGTTTTAGTGTCTCCATATTCTGAGAGCCATATTTGTGGGTTTTTTTTGGATGATTGTCTTAGGTAGGGGCTCATTTTTTGCGTGATGAGGTGACGGTTAGATTGATACTATTTTGGGGGTCGCTTGGTGCTGCACTTGGTGCCAAAAAAATGGTTTATTTAGCACAGTTTTTATTTTTATTTTTTTACGGTGTTCACCTGAGGTTAGGTCATGTGACATTTTTATAAAGCCATTCGATATGGACGCGGCGATACATAATATGTCTACCTTTTGGGAAAAGGACGCTTTATTTTTCTAATTTTTCTAATTAGAAACCTTACATTTTTTTAGCTTTTTTTTTTCTGTTTATTTTTTGTCCCCCTCTGGGACTTTAACTTTTGGGGTTCTGATCCCCTTTACAGTGCATTACAATACTTCTGTATTGTAATGTATTGGCTGTAAGTGTATTACCAGTAGCTGGATCTCACAGGCCCTCCCGGAAGGCATCAGGCTACCTTCCCTGCCATCAGGTCTCCGTCACAGCAGCGCGGGGACCCGATGGACACCCCGCACATGTTTGAAGCTCACACGTGCCGCGGTCAGCGCTGACCGCGGCGTGCAGGGGTTAATGTGCCGGCATTGGTGATTTCATCGATGCCGGCGCATACAGCAGTAGTCCGGCTATCAGTGACTTCCGGACGCCTGCCCCCGATCGGGTGGGCGCAGCTCCTGCACCCGCCTGATCACCATGCAGTACATTTACGTCACTGGGATGTAAGTCACGTCCAGATCTGACATACATGTACGTCATCAGGCGTTAAGGAGTTAGGTGTGTGATGTATCTAATGTAATGATGTACGGGGCCTTTTACTGGAATACAGAATGATGATTGCAGTTTATGTATATATATATAAATATATATACACACACATATATATATATATATATATATATATATATATATATTTCTGTGTGTAAAATGCACGAGGAACACCTGTTCTATTTCTCATTAATGCGATTATCTAGTCAACCAATCACATGGCAGTTGCTTCAATGCATGTAGGGTTGTGGTCCTGGTCAAGACAATGTCCTGAACTCCAAACTAAATGTCAGAATGGGAAAGAAAGGTGATTTAAGCAATTTTGAGCGCGGCATGGTTGTTGGTGCCAGACGGGCCGGTCTGAGTATTTCACAATCTGCTCAGTTACTGGGATTTTCACGCACAACCATTTCTAGGGTTTACAAAGAATGGTGTGAAAAGGGAAAAACATCCAGTATGTGGCAGTCCTGTGGGCGAAAATGCCTTGTTGATGCTAGAGGTCAGAGAAGAATGGGCCGACTGATTCAAGCTGATAGAAGAGCAACGTTGACTGAAATAACCACTCGTTACAACCGAGGTATGCAGCAAAGCATTTGTGAAGCCACAACACGCACAACCTTGAGGCGGGTGGGCTTCAACAGCAGAAGACCCCACCGGGTACCACTCATCTCCACTACAAATAGGAAAAAGAGGCTACAATTTGCACGAGCTCACCAAAATTGGACTGTTGAAGACTGGAAAAATGTTGCCTGGTCTGATGAGTCTCGATTTCTGTTGAGACATTCAAATGGTAGAGTCCGAATTTGGCCGTCCCTCATGACCATCATGTACCCATCCTCTGATGGCTATTTCCAGCAGGATAATGCACCATGTCACAAAGCTCTAATCATTTCAAATTGGTTTCTTGAACATGACAATGAGTTCACTGTACTAAAATGGCCCCCACAGTCACCAGATCTCAACCCAATAGAGCATCTTTGGGATGTGGTGGAACGGGAGCTTCGTGCCCTGGATGTGCATCCCTCAAATGTCCATCAACTGCAAGATGCTATCCTATCAATATGGGCCAACATTTCTAAAGAATGCTATCAGCACCTTGTTGAATCAATGCCACGTAGAATTAAGGCAGTTCTGAAGGCAAAAGGGGGTCCAACACCGTATTAGTATGGTGTTCCTAATAATTCTTTAGGTGAGTGTATATTAACTCATGGCGAGGTAGAGATGTATGATGTAACCGGCTGATTTGCTACATGTCACACCAGTTAATAAGTAATCATTTGTAATGGGATTAAATACTTATTTTCATAAATGTATATATACATTACAGAATGTTGGAGAGAGATACAAAAGTAACTTAAGCATTGTACCTGGGCATATTCTGTCCCGGATCTCCCTGATCCGATCCGAGTTCCGACGCTTCAAATCGGACCATTTTTTCAATATGGCCATGGGAGGGTGATTGACTTTAAATTTTCTTTTCAGCTTGGACCGGATCTCACTCACAATGGCCTGCTTCTCTGCGTTGGCCCGGGTCTGGTCATAGCCCCACTCCAATATGCGCTGCAGGATAAAGACGAAGAATATAATCCCAAATTTTTTAAATAATAAGTATTGAAAATAATGTCCTCAACAAAACATCAAAAAGTATTTAAGTCTTTGAACGGGAAATATTACATTTGATGTTACCATTATAAGATCGGATTGTATTGCGATTGTATGTGTGTGGGGTCTGAGCAATCGGATATTGGCCAGCTGAGCAGAGATGTACCTGTCTAGTGAAGTGACGGTGCGGTATGGGGTGTAAAGCTGGTTCGCCTCCTCGTGGTGCACCCTGGGTAACTCTAAAGGAACCAGCAAATACTGGCGGTAATACAAAGAAAGCTTCTCCTGAGTCCCGACCAACAGGACACAAACTCTAATCTATAGACTGTGTTTGTGTGTGTGGGGGGGAGGGGGGTATATAGTGTGCGGCAGAAAAATGGATGTGCAATGTGCATGTGAGAGAGATTTCTATGCTGTCCATACACACATGCTACAGACATAGTGCTGTGATGTCGCATCAATACTTAGTGCACCAATCAGTAATATCTACTTAGACCTGAGAAAATGTGAAGTTGTATGTATTGCGAAAAAACATTTGCATCATAATTGGCGATTTTCGCAATTCTGAATATTTTTTAACACTCTATCTGCATATATAGCGATTGTGCTGACATGCTTGTGAAATGTAATTATATACACTGCTGTAATGTCAAATTACTTACAGTGATCATAAGTTCTTCCTCACTGTTGCGAAAATTGCTTCCCACCATCTTTTCCAATCTTCTCAAACTTAGGGTAGTTTGAAAACAGTTGCGGAATTAGGCCACGCCCCTTGTGAATGCTCATTAAGCGAATTTTAGTGTACGAAGATAGCGAATTCGCAAATATATGACAAATATTCACCCATATATTCGTGAAATATCGCAAAATCGAATATTGCCCCTGCCGCTCATCACTAATGGACACATGCTGTGGTTCACCTCACTGAAAACCCTTTTTTTCTTTTGTTGATCCAAGGCTCCATTCCCGAGTTATGGCACTAGTTCTAAATATGCAAATCATGCCTTTGGTGCAATGATGGTGTCATTATTGGCCTTGTTGCACCCAAGCTCTGCTCCTTTCTCTGGCCAACCCCTCCCTCGCTGCTTTGTCACTGCCTGGCCCTGTCATTCAAAACAGCAAGTGAGGGGCCTTGTCACAGAAATGAGTAGAGCTTGGGTGTAACAAGAGCAATGGTGATGCCCTCAAGGCCTAATATTTTTTGCAGTGCGGAGGCAGAAAACCCCACAGAAGAGCCTGTAGTGCTTCCGTGGGATTCCGTGCCTCCGTTCCGTACCACAACTTCTGGATTGCTGATTCATTCAAGTGAATGGGTCCGCATTTGTGATGCAGTGCAAAAATGGCCGGGGCCCGTATATTGCGGATCCACTGTTTGTGTGCATAAGCCCTAATTGTGATACATCTGTGCAGATCCATGTGCCAGAAGTGAAATCTAGTTTTCCGCTGCACTTCTCTCCCTACCCCACTGAGTAAAACCATAAATAGACTTACAAACATTGTACAAGCATTTTTGTGCAAGTGTGGGTTTATGCAAAAATATGTGGCTTTTTGATACCAGAAAACTGGAATGATAAATGTACCCCTATGTATTCCAACGTCCAGCCCCCTACAAGTGGAAAAATGCCAATTCCAGGTCCATTCTTATTTCTTGGCCTTAGATCGATATAATCCTGCCACTAATATTTAGGTTCAAGGTGAACATCGTAGGTGTGATAGATATAAGCCATAAGTGTGTATAGTTTCTGGCTCTATAGGTTCTGGCACCTTCAAAATACTAAAGAACAGGTAGTTTTGGGACTTTCTAAACCACTGATTAGTATACATAACCATAAATACACTTAAATATTAATTTTATAGATTTTATAAAATAAAGAAAATAACCTCTTCCTTATAGTTTTATCAATTTGAGCAGCGCAATATCAAAGGAACCCAATTAATTTCCTTACCCAGACATTTTGGACATTTACCTGTTTCTCCCTTTCCTATACCATAGAGGAACTTTTTTGAAAGCTATAATCTGTGATTGATCATGACCTGAGTTGTTTTGTGAGAATAGATCCTGGCCAAATGAATGGCTCTACTATAGATCTTCACCCATTGTGATTTAGTGATATCTCCAAGGTCTAATTTCAATTTTTCCTGGGAGTTAAATGTGATTCCCCCCCGCCCCCCCCCCCCCCCCCCCCCAAAAAAAACCCATTAACCTCTATGCAAATTTTGGAGATAAACTCTTTGCCCTTGGGCACATGGTTATCAAGTCTATTGTTTTATTAAAATTGTAAAAATAATTTGGAAAGTGACAAGGAAATTGAGAGTCTGCACTCTGAAATTTAACCCCTGTAACAAAAACTGCTGAAATGTTTTAATAAGGACCAACTGCAAAAATGATTTTTAGCCTAAATGCGTAGAATGCAATAATAATAAAAAAAATTGCCCCCAAAGGTGTGTATAGCCTTTAAGTGTAGGGTGATCCTGTAGTCATATACACTTCCATCTATCACCTACTTTGTGATAACCTACCAAATGTAAATTAGAAATAATTGGGGGACAATGGAAGGACACGATACTACAGGATCAGACTATACTGTGCTTATGTGTAGTTATAACCACGGAGACACCTTGGTCTACATTGGAGCTGTATGCACAAAATTGGATATTCTTAATCAAGACTTTCTGAAAAGAGATTGGGGGACTATGGAAGGACACAAGAATACAGGATCAGACTACACTGTGATTGTGTGTAGTCTGTAACCATGGAGACACCGTGGTCTGCTGTATACACAAAACAGAATACTTTTAATCAAGACTTTTTGAAAAGTTACTTTTTTTAATATATATAATTTAGAGGCTCTTGAACAAGACAGCATTATTATATATTGTATCTAGTTTAAGAGAGCAGTCACTGTCTTTGCTGCAATTTATTGTTCAAGATGTTGCATGTCAAGACAAACTTTCAGGTCCTAAAGAGCAGTGTAAATGTGTATCTTCACATCTGATAAAAGGAGGAAACCAGAACGTTCTGCAAACATCTGTATCCTGGGGCACTGGTTCCCTGGTGGAGAGCAGATGTCTCCTAATGTCAGACATTAAAGACCAGGCTCTGGATAATTCTCTTCAGCTTTAGCTGATAGCGGAGAAGGAATGTGAACACATACATATGCCCAGCATCAGTCTAGTATCACAGTCACTGTCATGCAGAGGAAGACGTTAAAAATAACATAATGTTTTGTCATTATCTCACAGCGAGACAAATGTGTTTATCCCCAAGTCTGTCAATCTACATATGTAATCTCTACCCCCCCCCCCCCGATTCTTTCTATGTATTAATTATAGTCAGATGTGATACAAAGCAGCAATGAGCTTGTTTTCTATTATAGAACATAGCTTTTATTTGCATCCAGATTGGAAAATTGTGCTGCAGGAAAATTGAATACTGGAGTTCCCAACAAGTTAAAAGCTATGTAAACCCTTGGGGGCAATTAACCTGTTGTGACAGAACAGCTCAATATTTTTAATAAAGACCAATAAAAATAAATAAAAATAAGAGTAAAATGCAATCATAAAAAAATTTTTAGAATTGCATTTTACTCTTTTTTTTATTTATTTTTATTGGTCTTTATTAAAAATATTGAGCTGTTCTGTCACAACAGGTTAATTGTTTTTCTAGCTGTGTGAATCATACTTTTTACTTTCATTTTGTGTCGGTCATCTAATAAACCTTATCTGTAAATTACTAAAAGGTAGTAATCAGTAAGATAGAAAATGAACTATAATAAGTATTTATAAGGTTAGAAATCAGACATAAGGAGCCATCAGCTCAGCTGCCTGACAGAACAGAGTGAAAATTCGGATCTTGCTACTAGATAAATTAAGCCCTGTACAAAGAAAAGGGCTCCAGATTTTTTATAAAGACCAATTGAAAAAATTATTTTTAGCTCAAGATGAGTACATGTCACAGATGTACCGAGACATACGGATGTCCCCGTGACAGTGAGTGGCAGGAGATCATTGAGACTGGCAACACGTGGTTTGATTTGACATGTTTACCTTGTGAATCAATAGGCGTCTGTGTTGTTTCTGGTACTGGCCACATCCTTAACCTCCAGGTGTTGCTATTGTGGTCATTTAACTTTCCCTATTTATAGTTGTTTCTCCCAAAATGCTGTGCAGTTTATAGCTTCATTTGGACCTGTGGATAGCTGGTGATTGGATCTCGGCTGAGTTCCTGGTGCTTTCATAGCTTCTTGGAAGTTAAGTGTTACCATACCCCTTTGTATTTTGGCTTTTGTGTGGTGCATTTCCCTGTTGTTTTGTATTAGGCCTTAGGGAGACTCATGTTCATCCTTCCTTTTGGAGGAACAGGATGTCTAATACCTGTCATTAGTACCAGGGTCCTTTAGGGATAGATAGAACTTTAGGTATTCCTGTGTATGAACTCACCTCCCTCGGGGGTCTGTTCATACTGGTAGTTAGTCCGGCCTTTGATTAGGGTTTTCACTATGATTTGTCTATCTTCCTTCCCTAGTTTTCAGGCCTTATTTCCTTTCCCCTTTGCCTCCTATGTTCGGTGTGGGGGTTTCCCTCCCACACTAGAGCGTGACAGTACAAAGGTGTACACAGCCTTTAAAGTCGATATCATTCTACTAATTTTGGACTGCAACTAATTTTTTTAAATGGTGTTTATTAAAAACGTTCAACCCTTTTCTCTATACAGATGTCAGTCTCTGTGTATTTGCAGAGTAGCAGGCTCTCTGTTCACAGTGAGCCCTGTCAGATAGAAGCCCTGACGTTTCATGTGTATCTCTGAATTCCTGACAGCTCACAAACACTCTTTTAAGCCATATTCGTATCAGGTTGATAAGAAGTTAGCTTTAATGAGTGTTTATGACCTGTCAGTATTTCAGACATAAGGGCTACAGAGCAAGCCGTCATCTGAAAGGACTCAGTGTAAAACAGACAGTGACAGTCTGCATAGAGACTAAAACTCAACCCTGTAGCACAAAAACTGCCTAACCTCCAATCAGCACTTCAGAAAGGAGGAAACCTTAAGGCTAGGGCTACATGGTGACAGCTGTTGCAGCCAGCATCTGAGTAGGGGTGATCCCATAGAAATTAATGGGGTTGCCGCTGCAGTCGCAAGGAATCCAACACTATGATCTATGGGATCACTGCTACTCAGCGATCCTGGCCGCGACAGCTGTTGTTCGACCAGTGTTGCTTTGTAGCCATAGCCTTATGAAAGTGGGCTAATGTTTCACAACCCCCATTTGCAATAGTTAGAGCTGCATGCATAGAAAGCTCCCTTAAAGGGAACCTGTCACCGGGATTTTGTGTATAGAGCTGAGGACATGGGTTGCTAGATGGCCGCTAGCACATCTGCAATATCCAGTCCCTATAGCTCTCTATGCTTTTATTGTGTAAAAAACCTAACCTACATAACCTACAAAAAACAGAGATGAGTCAGAGCTTGAAAATATGACTCTTCTCTGGTCACACAAGTAAGATATGACTCTTTTATGTTAATTCGCATATGTATCAAATCAGATTTTTTTACACAATAAAAGCACACAGAGCTATGGGGACTGGGTATTGCGGATGTGCTAGCGGCCATCTAGCAACCCATGTCCTCTGCCTTATACCCAAAATCCTGGTGACAGGTTCCCTTTAAACTCATGCTCCTTCCTGTAGTGCCAAGAATAGGTCAGGGGGTCCCATTCTCCAGATATATGGAGGACTCAAAATGACCACACAGTACACCATTAGCAATTACTGCCCCTGCTCTTAAACTCTGACTTGGAAAGTAGGCACACACATAGACATGCATTTCTGGATCCAGATTGTGCATCCCTGGTCTAAGGCATAGACCAACAGCTATGTCATATTCTATCAGAATGCGGCATCTAGAGAGAAATTCCCTACTTTTAGGCCTTGTTCACATTTCCGTCAGTTCTACGGACAGTATACGTATTCATTGAGTTTAATACTTTTTTCACATGTCAGTATTTTTTTACTGACCACGGGTCAGTGAAAAAAAATCACGGAGATATGCACTACTTTGGTCCGTGATGTGGACCAAACACTGAAGTCTATGGATCCATGAAAATCAAAGAGACAACATGAATAGCATCTGCGTTTGGTCTGTTTTGCACTGACCATTGGTAGGATATGCTTCTGAAATTAGTGTCCATGAAATACGGATGACATACGGCGTGCAAAAAATGGACACACGAACCAAGCACAGATCCTTCACGGTCATCTTTATGGATGGACTGATTTTTTCATGGATGTCAAAGGGACATGGGGATGTGAACAAGGCCTTAGTGAATATTTTCCCAGGGCTGGCCTCAGTTTAGAGCACCTTCAGTACAATCAAATGAAGCCCTCTTCATATAGCATACCATATCATCTCGAAATTACATATTATAGAGCGCTCAAAGGACATGGTTTAAAGTGTCTAAAAATACCCCATCAATATACTATGGAACAAAGCTCCACCCTGTGTCGCTGCCCTTCCATGGGTTCAGACTCAAGTGTGGGATCATAGGTACAAACTCTGGGTGACCAAACCATCAAAACCAGTATTATCCCCCTCAGTAAGGACAGCACAGGCCATATACCAATCTGGCTGGCTCCGTTGCTGCAACAGGTCTTCCATGCTGATCTAGAAAGAAATACAAATTCTGACCACAAGGGGTCAGTGCACACTAGCTTTAGATTTACATTCACATAATCAAAAGCTTAACATATAGTTACATAGTAATACAAACGCCTGTTACTATATACCAATAATATTGTTTCAATTATGTTATAGTATTTGCAAAATACACTACTCACAACAAGTTAAGGATATTTGGCTTTCAGGTGAAAATAATAGAAAAGGTAAAAAGTTCACACTACAGTGATATTATATCATGAAAGTCGGGCATTTAAGTAGAAGCAGCAATGGTGATTTCCTCATCTCAAACTATTTATTGTGGTGGGTATACCCCCACAAAAATGTCAGTGTCTCAATAACTTGTCATGTGGCCTTGAGAATCAATTACAATTTGACAACGACGTCTCCTGCTGTTCACAAGTCAACTTTTTGTCTGCTGAGGCATGGCATCCCACTCTTGAAAGGTGGCCCTCAGGTCATTGAGGTTCTGGGGTGCAGAGTTACGAGCCTCTACATGGCGACTCAGCTGATCCTATAGGTTTTCAATGGGATTCTGGTCTGGAGAAAGTGCAGGCCACTCCATTTAAGGTCCCCCAGTCACCAGCAGCCGTTCCCTAATGTTGCGACCTTGGATGAGCTGGTGCATTGTCGTCCATGAAGATGAAATTAGGCCTGTGTTGTCCATGCAGAGGCACAATGACTGGATTAATGATGTTATTCCAGTCGTATGGTCTTGTCACTGTACCATTCACAAAGTGTAGGGCGGTTCTGTATTGACTAGACACACCTGCCCACACTGTAACACCACCACCACCAAAGGCTCGTCTGGTGACAACAGTGGCTGATGCATAGCGCTCTCCTTGATGTCTCCAACATTGTTGGCGTCCATCATTTCTGCTCAGCGTGAATCGACTTTCATCAGTGAACAGCACTGAGGCCCACTGGTCCCTTGTCCAGTGTAGATTCTCCCTAACCCATACAAGACGATGACGCCTGTACCTGGTGGTGTGGTCAGGTACCCTTGCAGGTCGTCTAGCACACAGACCGTGCTGATGTAAATGGTTTCGAATGGTCTGACGTGACACTTTGGTGCCTCTCACCTCCCTTAAATGTTCCTGGAGTTGTGTAGCATTCATCATCCGTGTGGGATGTGGCCAAAGGACGTCCACTTCTATGCCTTTCTGTGACTCTTCCAGTCTCTCTGTATCTCTGATACAACCTGCTGATGACACTCTCTGACATTCTACGCTCAGTGGCCACTTCCATCTAAGAACATCCTGCTTGAAGCTTCGCAGTGGCGAGGTAATGTTCATCAATTGTTAGGTGTCGTCTTGGTCTCATGATGTCAATATGTGAACACCATGATGAGGAGGACTGTTTAAATGTCAATTCTTCTTGAACCAGGAAATTTATTGGGCGATTCATGGATGAAACACCTGTTGTGAATTTTGCGATTAAGCTCCTTGTTAGAGAACAGCAAGTTGTGCAACAAGTACTGAAATACTGAACAGCTGGACATGTGCATTCAAAGGTTTAGAGAAGGTCACATTTAGTTCACCTGTAAAGGTTAGAGTGCATTTTAGGTTCATCCTGAAATTTCTCCCACAAGCCAAACATCATTAACTTTTTGTAAGTAGTGTATATACAGTTGCAAGAGAAAGTACGTGAACCCTTTGGAATGATATAGATTTCTGCACAAATTGGTCATAAAATGTGATCTGATCTTCATCTAAGTCACCACAATAGACAATCACACTCTGCTTAAACTAATAACACACAAAGAATTAAATGTTACCATGTTTTTATTGAACACACCATGTAAACATTCACAGTGCAGGTGGAAAAAGTATGTGAACCCTTGGATTTAATAACTGGTTGAACCTCCTTTGGCAGCAATAACTTCAACCAAACGTTTCCTGTAGTTGCAGATCAGACGTGCACAACGGTCAGGAGTAATTCTTGACCATTCCTCTTTACACAACTGTTTCAGTTCAGCAATATTCTTGGGATATCTGGTGTGAATCGCTTTCTTGAGGTCATGCCACAGCATCTCAATCGGGTTGGGGCCAGGACTCTGACTTGGCCACTCCAGAAGGCGTATTTTCTTCGGTTTAAGCCATTCTGTTGTTGATTTACTTCTATGCTTTGGGTCGTTGTCCTGTTGCAACACCCATCTTCTGTTGAGCTTCAGCTGGTGGACAGATGGCCTTAAATTCTGCAAAATGTCTTGATAAACTTGGGAATTCATTTTTCCTTCGATGATAGCAATCTGTCCAGGCCCTGACGCAGCAAAGCAGCCCGAAACCATGATGCCCCCACCACCATACTTCACAGTTGGGATGAGGTTTTGATGTTGCTGTGCTGTGCCTCTTTTTCTCCACACATAGTGTTGTGTGTTTCTTCCAAACAACTCAACTTTGGTTTCATCTGTCCACAGAATATTTTGCCAGTACTGCTGTGGAACATCCAGGTGCTCTTGTGCAAACTGTAAACGTGCAGCAATGTTTATTTTGGACAGCAGTGGCTTCCTCTGTGGTATCCTCCCATGAAATCCATTCTTGTTTAGTGTTTTACGTATCGTAGATTCGCTAACAGGGATGTTAGCATATACCAGAGACTTTTGTAAGTCTTTAGCTGACACTCTAGGATTCTTCTTCACCTCATTGAGCAGTCTGCGCTGTGCTCTTTCAGTCATCTTTACAGAACGGCCACTCCTAGGGAGAGTAGCAGCAGTGCTGAACTTTCTCTATTTATAGACAATTTGTCTTACCGTGGACTGATAAACAGCAAGGCTTTTGGAGAAACTTTTATAACCCTTTCCAGCTTTATGCAAGTCAACAATTCTTAATCGTAGGTCTTCTGAGAGCTCTCTTGTGCGAGGCATCATTCACATCAGGTAATGCTTCTTGTGAAAAGCAAACCCAGTACTGGTGTATGTTTTTTATAGGGCAGGGCAGCTGTAACCAACACCTCCAATCTCATCTCATTGATTGGACTCCAGTTGGCTGACACCTCACTCCAATTAGCTCCTGGAGATGTAATTAGTCTAGGGGTTCACATACTTTTTCCACCTGCACTGTGAATGTTTACATGGTGTGTTCAATAAAAACATGGTAACATTTAATTCTTTGTGTGTGATTAGTTTAAGCCGACTGTGATTGTCTATTGTGGTGACTTAGATGAAGATCAGATCACATTTTATGACCAATTTGTGCAGAAATCCATATCATTCCAAAGGGTTCACATACTTTTTCTTGCAACTGTATATAGCTGAAACAGCCTCTTTAAGAACAAGCTGCTCTGTAGTTCCTTTTTTAAAAATGGGCAGAAAAATGTTCACTTTTTGGCAGCAAATGCCTGCAGGTGTGTGTACACATATACACACACAACGCCTGGGGTCACCTGATCCTTCTTCTTTATCTCTCCAGTCTTCAGGTGTGAAAAATGGCTCAAGCCATTTTGAGAAATTACCCGCATATAAATGCCCAAAATTCTGATTTGGTCCTAAATTTTTGAAAAGTCATATTGAATTTGATTAGTTTAGAACTGATTCACTCATCTCTAATATTAGCTAATTAGAACCAAATTGTGTATTCAGTGTGAATTCCCAAAAGCCAGGCAGTTGTGTGGGTTGCCATTAATAATGAATACTGAGCAAACAATTATGTTCTAATTAATTAAAACTCTTCTGCAGCGTATATGGCCACACTGTGCATCCCAACTGCAGCACGGCGGCGCCATGTTGCTGTTCCCATTTGCCCATCTAACCATACTGGTCCCTGCAAGATATTCACCTTGTGTCCCTACTCCCTGCATCTTCCTCAGTGATCAGATCTTGCTTCTTATTCCTTTTCATTACAGCTTCTGCCCCATGCGGAGAATACGGCTGTGAGTTAAGTTGTAACGATGGCGGCTGTGAACACATCTCCAGGGTTTGTCCTATTGGATTCAGAATGACAGAGACAGCTAATGGAGTGACCTGCGCAGGTAACCCAGAGTCCCTCTCTATACATGGTGTATGAAGCTTGTGGGCACCTGTTTTATTGTTCAATCATGTTTCATCCAGACATTGACGAATGTGCAGCGTCTTCCTGTAAAGGGACATGTCTCAATACTGAAGGCGGGTACATGTGTGACTGCAGTCCCGGGCTAAAGCTGGCTGCTGATAGGAGCACTTGTATAGGTAAGAAATTCTGTGAAAGTGACAATCTAAGTAACGGCCATCACATGGCTAATTTTTACAACCAATTAAAGTCTACAAGGCTATTCACATGACCACTTTTTTAAAGGCTATGTACACCATCTTGCATTTTACTCAGTTTGGGCTAAAAATCATTTATTCAATTGGTCTTTATTAAAAAATATCGAGCCGTTTTGTTACAAAGGGTTAACTGTTTGTCTAGCTGTGTGCATCCTACTTTTAGGCCTCCTGCACATGAACGTGTGCGCCCCGTGGTCATGCACGAACACCGTCCTATTCATTTTAATGGGACCGCGATCCGGCCGTTCCGCAAAAAGATAGGACATGTTCTATCTTTTTGTGGAATGAAAAAGATCCTGCTCCTAGGGGCTCAGTTCTTCCACCTCTGTCACCTCCCTCCAAGTCTTGATTGACAGGGCCAGGCAGCATTCGAATCCTCCTGCTGGCCCTGAGTGCATGTTAAATCTCACGCCTGCGCCATACCTTTAGTATTCACGCAGGCATAGTGAAGAAAGGATACTCACTGGCTGCCGACTTCCTTACTGCGCCTGCGCTGAATACTGAACGGCGCAGGCGCGAGATTTACCATGCACTCAGGGCCAGCAGGAGGATGCGAATGCTGCCTGGCCCTGTCAATCAAGACTTGGAGGCAGGTGACAAAGGTGGGAGAACGGAGCCTCTAGGAGCAGGAGCAAAGCCCCTCCCCTGCTCCTAGAGACAAATTTGCATATTATAAAAGTTACATTTATGGAATAACGGTGGCATGGATAAAACTAGGAATAGGCTAGTTAGATTTTGCTGACATTAGCACATCGCTAATGTCAGCCAGTTTAATTTGGGTAATTTTGGTGACAGAAACCCTTTAAGCCAAATACAGATCCTGCTATTCGAGAATCTCAAGGCTGTACAGAGAAAAGGGCTTAAATATTTTAATAAAGAAATGATAAATGATTTTATCTCAACATGAGTACAATGCAATAATAAATAAAAAAATTGCCCACAAAGTGAACATAGGCTTTAAGGACCAGTGAATAGCTGGTGTCAAAATATAGGACATGTCCTATTTTTGGCCATTTTAGGGCTAAATGGACCCCATTGAAATCAGTGCAACCGTTAAAAATGAATACGCTAGGGAAAAAAATGGCCTTTCAGGGGTTAAAATAGAATTAAAAAAAATCTCACCTCAATCACCTGCATGTGCGGGGACACTTGCTCTTCGCCGGATGCAGCAGGACCTGTGCTCCCAGTGTGATGGCGTCACTATGCTGGGAATGTCAGGTCCTGCTGTGGAGCTTCAGTTTACAACACTGATCCATTAGCCACCAGGGGTACCATTATTAACTTACTAGATACCAGGGACAACAGTAGAGACTATTATTTCTTTTACTATTCTTCTTATTGTCATTACCATAATCATTAATATCATAATAATACAGTATTATTTATCCACTAGACACCAGGGATATGAATGCACCCTACTGGACCTTGGGGATACCATAGATTATAAATCAGTAGTTTTTCTCTATTACTATGGCATTACCATTACTATTTTGCAGTAACACATACTTCTAATTCTTTGTCTGACGTTCTAACTAGGGATGAGCGAATCGACTTCGGATGAAACATCCGAAGTCGATTCGCATAAAAATTTGTTTTAGTACCGTACAGAGCAGGAGCTCTGTAGAGTATTAGAATGTATTGGCTCCTATGAGCTGAAGGTTTTGCTTCGCAAAGTAAAAAAACTGTTGGAACCGAACCCGAGTTCGGGAAATGTTTTTTACAGTACAAATTCATTTATGAAGTTATTGTGCGATGTCTCGCGAGACTTTCCAAAGCAATAACTTCGGCTCATCTGAGCCAATACATTCTAATACTGTATGGAGCTCCTGCTCCGTACACTATTAGAACAAAGTTTTATGCGAATCGACTTCGGATGTTTCATCCGAAGTCGATTCGCTCATCCCTAGTTCTAACCCAAATGTGTGTTTGCAATGTGCTGTAATAACGCTGAATCATGTATGTAGTCTCAGCAGTCGCCTGATAGTCGCCTGTTCTTCCGTGCTTCCAGATATTGATGAGTGTTCGGTTCATAGATCTATTTGTCAGCACAGATGTAAAAATGTTCACGGGAGTTACAGGTGTTTGTGTGGAGCTGGGTTCACCCTACTGAGCAATGGACACACCTGTGCAGGTAATATCATAGATTATATATATATATTCCTTGTACTGACATTAGGCAACATTCCTTGATGTTTCAGCGTCTCCCTATAATACATTTTAGTGATTTTCTTCATATTAAGGGTCCATTCACACATCCGTGTGTGTTTTGCGGATCCACGGATCCACGGATCCGCAAAACACAGACAGCGGCAATGTGCGTTCCGCATTTTGCGGACCGCACTAAGAGAATATGCCTATTCTTGTCCGCTGTTGCGGACAAGAATAGGACATGTTCTATTTTTTTCAGGATCGGAATTGCGGAACCGTAAGTGCGGGTCTGCAATTCCGATTCAGGGTCGCACGTCGTGCGGCCCGATAGAAATGTATGGGTCCGCAATTCCGTTCCGCATAAAATGCAGAATGGAATTGCGGATGTGTGAATGGAGCCTAAGGCTAATATCAGACACTGAACAGTAATTGATGTTGGTAAAGTTAATTCTCCCACTGCATGACTGGAGGTCAGCTTAGGCTACTTTCACACTCGTGTTTTGGGCGGATCCGTCGTGGATCTGCAAAAACGGATTAGTTACAATAATACAACCGTCTGCATCCGTCATGAATGGATCCGTTTGTATTATCTGTAACATAGCCAAGACGGATCAGTCATGGACTCCATTGAAAGTTAATAGGAGACGGATCCGTTTTCTATTGTGCCAGATTGTGTCCGAAAAAACGGATCCATCCCCATTTATTTACATTGTGTGTCAGAACTACTCAGTTTGGCTCAGTCTAGTCAAGCGGACAGCAAAAAGCTGTAGGCAACGTTTTGGTGTCCGCCTCCAGAGCGAAATGGAGACTGATCGGAGGCAAACTGAGGCATTTTCCATTCAGATCCTTTTCCATTCAGAATGCATTAGGGCAAAATTGATCCGTTTTGGACCGCTTGTGAAAGCCCAAAAACGCCAGTGTGAAAGTAGCCTTAGCCGTTACAGGATCGGTGACATGTATTTGCAAGCAGGGGCGGATTGGCCATAGATCCTACGGGGAAATTTCCCGGTGGCGAGCCACCCAGGCACTTCTCATGGCCGCCAGCCAAGTACATATAGATGTGATTCTCTGCTACGCAAGTAGGCCAGTAGCCGCAGGTGCCGTCCTGAATTCAACTATATTGACATCCACAGGACAGTGATACAGTTGAATACTGTGGGGCAGGTGGCAGTATTTTGTGCTGCACTGCGGTACTCGGTTTAGCTGGGGTGGTATATTGCTCTGCACTATGGTATTGTTGGCACTGCCTAATTATGTTGCCCTGCCTTCTGTCTATTTGGACCTGCCTGCACTTGGGGCCACGTGTGAATGAGGCTTAAGTGAAACTGGCGTCTTAGTGCATAAGACAAGAGCACATATAAATGGAAAAATCCTATAGGTTTAATTATGCTCTGCCATTTTTGTACCTCACTAGAGCAAAAAAAAACTAAAATAATGGAGTGCTGGATCCTTTCTATAATGGACACCAGCAACACCCGGCAGATAATGGGTCTGTTGGGTTTCCAACGGAAAGAATAACACAGAACACTGAGCAGTTTTTCCCCGGTAAATATAATGGGAGTTCCGACAGAGGTTCCTGAACTAAGCCTTTCTGATACACAAAGGCCTTGATTTATCCGGACAGGTGTGTGCTGAGCTGGTCTTCATAGGGCCTGTGCCGCTGGAGGAGGCACTTATCAAACTACTGTAAAGTAGAAGTGGCTTAGTTGCCCATAGCAACCAATCAGATTCCACCTTTCATTTTTCACAGCTCCTTTGGAAAATGAAAGGTGGAATCTGATTGGTTGCTATGGGCAAATAAGCCAGTTCTACTTTACTCAAGTTTGATAAATTACCCCATTCAGGGTGCAGACCTCGTCATAAATTAAATGCGTCCTCCTGGAGTCCCTGCTCCAGACTGTAATCTATGGCAACTCGGAGCTACCGTTGATTTCAGTAATTATTTAAGCCAGTTTCTGATAAATATGTCAGGACTGATGTCCCCGCCCATACCCCACCCTTGTCACACTTCCTTTTTTGGAAACTGGCGAGGGTGGTGTCAAGATGGAAGTTCCAACTAAAAAGTCACTTTTTAAGGCCTTAATGCACACGACCGCGCTGTTTTTTGCGGTCCACAAACCGCGGATCCGTAAAAAACGGAAGCCCGCCCGTGTTCCTTCTGCAATTTGCGTAACGGGCGTCCCATTGTAGACATGCCTATTTTTGTCCGCAAAACGGACAAAAATAGGACATGCTATATTTTTTTTGCGGGGCCTCAGAACGAAGCAATGAATGCGGACATCACACAGAGTGCTGTCCGCATCTTTTGCGGCCCCATTAAAGTGAATGGGTCCGCACCCGAGCTGCAAAAACTGCGGCTCGGGTGTGGACCCGAACAACGGTCATGTGCATGAGGCCTAACTCCAGTTTCTTCGACTATCCCATAAAAACTAAATAAGTCCACGCTGCAGACATTGACAGATTCCTAGCCGGCTGTAATGTGTCCTATACTGTAGCTCTGCTATTACCCGCATTATAGGTACATGTTCATGCTGTTCTTGCTGAGTAATAAGTCGTATTCCAACTTGGGTAACTCAGTAAATCAGTTCCAAAACCTCTCCGTTCCATGAAGAAAAACATAAAACCAAAAAGTTTCATATAATTATTATCATATCTTTAAATTAGGTTTAGCTAAAGTGTAAAGATCGGTTTATGGGTTTCCATATTATATATTTAACTGCTCTGCTGCCTGGAGATTTCCACACTTATAGCAAACACAAATAAAACCTAAACCTTAAAACTGAAAAAAAATCAATTAGGGTAGGTCATCAATATTTAAGTCCCAGACAACCCCTTTAATTTGATAGCAAACTGTACCTGGGATGCGACAAGTCACGATGTATTACATTGGTCCTTGGCGCTGAAAGGGTTAAATGGGTTTTGTCCCATGAAAAATATTTGAAAAAATATTTTTCAAACCTGGGTCTGAATACTTTTGTATTTTCATATCATTTAAAATTTAGTATAGCCACTGAGCAATTCAATAAAATGTATCTGTATAGCGCCACCTGCTGTTTGCCCTTTTACCCAAATTCTCTGTCCAGCTCTCTGAGGTGGACGCACATGCTCAGTTCCATCCTTCAACAGCCACCAGCTACAGCAGAAGGAACACTCGCCCTGAGAAAGTGCACATCCCCTGAGCTTCCCGCTTGATATAAATCTAGCAGAGCAATGAATGGGGAGATCTCTGGACCCATGTGAGGTACAGGGCTGGTTCTAGCTTTGTTAGAAAGAGATTATCATGTACTATCTGATGACTGATTTTCATTTTTTACATTACTCATGGGATTAAGACAATCCCTTTGTAAAAGGAAGACGACCTCAATGATCAGCTGATCACAATAGATCTAAGAACTGTATTACTGATGGGCTACTTTCACATCTGCGTCTTCCTTTCTGTTTTTGAGATCCATCAGAGGATCTCAAAACCGGAGGAAAACACTTCAGTTTTGTTCCCATTTTTTGTCAATAGGGAAAAAAACAAACAAACCAGAACAGAGAGCAGCAGAAAGCATTCCGTTCCGTTTTGTTGCGCTCCCATGCCAGACACAAACACACTGCAACGCTGATCAAGATAGATCCGGCATGAAACACAATGTAAGGCCTCATGCACACGACCGTGACGTTTTTTGTGGTCCGCAATCCTCGGATCCGCAAAAAAACCGAAGGCACCCATGTTGCCTTACGCAATTTGCGGAATGGAACGGGCGCCGGCAATATAAATGCCTATTCGTGTCCGCAACGGTCGTGTGCATGAGGCCTAAAGCCGAATGCACATGGCCGTGTTCCGCGGCTGAGAGCGGTCCGTGGTATGCCGGGCTGGATTCCTGTTCAGAGCAGGAGCGCATGGCGTCATTGGCTGCTATGACGCCGTTCGCTTCATGCCGCCGCTGTACAGTAATACACTAGTATAGATCATACGAGTGTATGACTGTAGTGCAGCAGCGGCATAAAGCGCACGGCGTCATAGCAACCAATGACGCCGTGCGCTCCTGCTCTGAACAGGAATCCAGCCCGGCATACCACGGACCGCTCTCGGCCACGGAACACGGCTGTGTGCATTCGGCCTAAGTCAGTGGTGCCAGATCCATTTTTTCTGACACAAAAAAAAACCAGATCTGGCACCCATTGACTTACAGTGGTTTAAGTTCCGGATCCGTCTTGCTCATTTTGGGGATAATACAACTGGATCCATTCTGAACGGATGCAGATGGTTGTATTATTGACCGGATGCGTTTTTGCTGATCCCCTGACAGATCCAGCAAAAACGCAGATGTGAACATAGCTTTACCTGGCACCTACTCAAACAAACAAAGTAGCACCTGTCTCGTCTAAGTCTTCCAAAGAAGGGGCCATGAGGATGAGCCCCTCTTCTATCATTTACATACACCCTCCTAGAACAAGGGTTTAGAGCAGGCATCCTCAAACTGCAGCCCTCCAGCTGTTGTAAAACTACAACTCCCACAATGCCTTGCTGTAGGCTGATACCTGTAGGCTGTTCGGGCATGCTGGTAGTTGTAGTTTTGCAACAGCTGGAGGGCCGCAGTTTGAGGATGCCTGGTTTAGACAATTCCTCCAGTTCCTACAAGTACGTAGTAAATCCAGTCGGCACTCAATCGAACTACAGGTTGCAGCGGGAAGGAGCAAACTCCACGTGGAATATATGAAGAAATCCCGGCAACCGAATCTTGCTTCAATCGTGGTCTTTTATTTTTCTTATTTATAAAAGAACACGATTGAAGAAAGATTCGGTTGCCGGGATTTCTTCATATATCCCACAAGAACATAGACAGTCTGTTCTGGGTTTTTTATTCATGTGCTCATTAAGATAACACTATTGTAATCTTTTGGTTCCTTTCAAGACATCAATGAATGTCGCCGACCAGGAACTTCCCATCTTTGTCAACACTTCTGCCACAACACACAAGGAAGTTTCTTCTGTTCCTGCCAAAGCGGCTTTGCTCTTAGTTTGGACAGAATGTCTTGTGTTGGTAAGTAATTTGTGGGAAAAGTCATGTTTAGGGCTCTACTAGATCATGATTATTTATGCTGAAAGTGGTTGACTTATTGCAACATTGTGTTTGTGAATTATACCGCCTGCAGTGCAACCTCCCTTTGTAATGACACATTACATAAATATGTAACTGCCAAAAACCATAGGGAAATTGGGTTGGAAACCTTTTAAGACTTCATCTGTCTCTTCTAGATCTGGAAACCATCCCTTCAGTTTTGAAGAAGATCCATCACAGGGAAATTCAATGTTAAACCAGGCACAATGGGGGTCATTTACCCTTTTCATATGTACATTAATAATAAGAAATAATAATAATTTACTAAGGTCCCTATGTGCGTTATTAGCACAAAAAAAGTCAAAAGACTTATTTTTTATGACTTTTTTTTTTAATGCCCATACAACGATATTTTGTCGCATTGGGATTTTTTAAGCTGTCCTTGTCACTTGCGGGCGTGGTGGGGACCCGGGGCTGGGAGATCAGAAGTAAAAGTTGGCAAAAAACTATTAAACTCCCAGTTTTTAATTTCAGGCGCATGGACTACCAGAGGATGCACCTAATTTATGATGCGTCTCATCATAAACTAGGCACACCCTCCGGCAGTACAGGAAGGAATGGAAGATCATTGTGGTGTTTGTAAATGACCCCAAATGTCATGCATGGGCTAGTTCAGCTGAATGTAATGATACATTTCACTTAGTGATCCATTGCTTCATATGCTAGTGAGCAGTTTAGTGCACCAAGGTGGCTCTGCACCATTTTTCTTCCTGCTTCCTTTGTCAGCCCTTCCTTCTCCTTCTCGATTGGATTGACAGAGTCCTGGCAAGATGTAGTAACCTGGCCTGGTCAATCGGGAAGGAGAGGGAAGTACTGGTAGAGAAAGCAGGAGCAGCAAGGGTGCACTAAGCGGCTTAGGCTCGTCCTCAGTGCACTTAAGTGCTCATTTGCATAGGTATTAAAAGTTCTTTTTTTCAGAATGAAGCAACGGATCACTGTAAAAGGTATTTTTAGGTTTAGCTAAGCTGGCCCTACAAGGCATTGCACCTGGTTTAAGAATGAATTTCTTGATGATTACCCTACCGTGATTAAAGCCTCTAGGCTAGCCATTTGAAAAAGCTGGATATCACCAATATACTAGAGTGAAACCTTTCTAAAGGGCCACCACTTTGAGAAGACAACCAGTTCATTAAGACTACATTTCCTACGACAGGTTTTCAGTTCCATCATATGCTATCTATACACATTCTTTGAGAGGACTGGAGTGAGCCCCTGAGGAACTGGTGCAGAAGATGGGAGTGGTAGTGGTCCCAATGAGATGTCTCATGGTGTACTCCATCAGGCCATCGCTCTTTGGGGTTCAGTGCAGCTAAAGTGTAGATTGTCGAATCAGACCAGAAGTAAACATATAACAGTCTCTCTTTACTTAGAGCAAAATGTAACCTGTGGCACATCCAGCAGCAACAAACACAAAGTGCAGTTTCTCTAGCTCCAGATGTGGAGGTATGGTGGCTGGTTGGAGGGCACTACCAAGCACTTGTGGATTTAGGTGTCCACTGTAGTATAAGCTTAAAGAGGACCTTTCACTCGTATACAAACTAAAAACTAACTCTATCTGTGGGCAGAGCGGCGCCCAGGGGTCCCCCTGCACTTACTAGTATGCCTGGGCGCCGCTCCGTTCGCCCAGTATAGGCTCCGGTCAGAGGCGGCTCTTCCATTAGGCCACTTAGGCCGCCGCCTAAGGCCTTGCGCTGGTGGGGGCCTCGCTGTGGCTCCCACCAGCACCTGACACTGCCGCAATTTAATTGTCTGCACTCTGCTTCTCCGGACCTAGTGAAGACATTAACTTAAGACAAGCCGCCACGGCCAGGCCGCTCGAGCCCCTCTGCTCTCTGCCTCTTTAAGAGAGCAGAGGCTGCTGGAGCTCAGAGCGTGTCGCCGCACAGGCACGTCTCTAAATGCAACGGCAGACCCGCCCCTAGAGCTGGCAGGGAAAGAAGGAGCGCCAGCCGCCAGTTCCCTGCTCACCTCACCGGCTGTGTCTGTTGTCCAGTGACCCGACCCGACCGTTCTGGCTGCCGCCAGCGCCGCCCTGAAGACAGTCAGTGGTGGTGGACTGTCACTGTGGAGTGTGGACTGGTGCCACCGAACCGAAGAAGAA
This sequence comes from Bufo gargarizans, assembly GCF_014858855.1. Classification (NCBI taxonomy): domain Eukaryota; kingdom Metazoa; phylum Chordata; class Amphibia; order Anura; family Bufonidae; genus Bufo; species Bufo gargarizans. Next base: position 22,243,142 of record NC_058089.1, read on the forward strand.
TCCTCCAAGGTGTTCAGGTGTGTGTCCTTGTCCTGCTGGCTGCTGTACCCCCCCTCTGAGTCCCCCCTTCCTGGCAGTGTGTGGGGCAAATTACTTAATGGGGGCAGTGTAGGGGGCAAATTACATGATGGGGCAGTGTGGCTGACAAATTAATGGGGGCAGTGTGGCAAACAAATTAATGGGGGCAGTGTGGGGGGCAAATTACTTAATGGGGGCAGTTTAGGGGGCAAATTACTTAATGGGGGCAGTGTGGGGGGCAAATTACTTAATGGGGCAGCGTGGGGGGCAAATTACTTAATGGGGAGAATGTGGGGGGCAAATTACTTAATGGGCACAAATTACATAGTGTGGGGCAGATTACATAATGAGAGCAAATTACATAGTGTGGGGCAGATTACATAATGGGAGCAAATTACATAGTGTGGGGCAGATTACATAATGGGAGCAAATTACATAGTGTGGGGCAGATTACATAATGGGAGCACTGTAGGGGGCAGTATTACTAATGAGGGCACTCTAGAAGCGAATTACTATTGGTAGGACTATGAGGAGCACTATTACTATGGGGCACTATTATTTCTTCAGGATAGTATTTGGGGGTATTGGGGGCATAGCGAGCATCAGGATAACACTGTTGGGGACTCCAGGTTGGGGGATGATGATAGAAAAGTAAGGAAGCTAAGATGTCTGTGTGTCACACTCTGCAGAGATGAGGCGGCTGAGAGAAGTGTCCGGACTGAATGGAGAAGATGATGACAGAGAAGATCTACATCGGAGGAGACGTCACCTGGAAGGCCCTGGATGTGAGAGGTATGTGCTGCTGTATAGCGAGTACAGCAAAATGTGTGTGTGCCGGGGGAAGGTCGATTTAGAGAACTAGGCCAGGGTTAATGCAAAGTGTTAATATGCACTGTGAATATAAGCCCTGTACTGTGTTGTCACTGTGCATTTTAACCCTTTACTGTGATGTCACTGCATATTAAAGGGGTACTCCGGGATAGGAAAATAAATCCCCTATCCAAAGGATATGAGATAAGTGTCTAATCGGGGGAAGGAGGGTCTGGCCGTTGGGATCCCCGACGATCTCCTGTATGGTACTCCGGATCTCCTTGTGCTCGGAGCGGTGGTCAACACTCCCCCTTAATGTATCTATGGGAGAGCCGCAGATACAGCACTTGTGTATCTCCGAGTCTTTCATAGAGATACATGGAGGGGGAGTGTTGACCACACCACTGCTCCGTGCGGTGGTTGACACAGCTTATTTCTAGAGGACTGAGCCGTGGCGCCGTACGGGAGAACACGGGCATCCCAACGATCTTCGTGGGGCCTCATGTTTGAGTTTCGCCTAAGGCCTCACAAAGTCTAGAGCCGCCTCTGGCTCCGGTGTCTCAGCTCAGTCTGTTGTATTGGATTGATTTTTTTGTAGGAGGCGTGTCCCTTGCTGCAGTGCTGGCCAATCGCAGCACACAGCTCATAAACTGGCTATGAGCTGTGCGCTGCGATTGGCCAGTGCTGCAGCAAGGGACACACCTCCTACAAAAACTCCGCCCAGTACAACAGACGGAGCTGAGACACCGGAGCCTATACCGGGCGAAGGAGCGGCGCCCAGGCATACTAGTAAATGCAGGGGGACCCCTGGGTGCCCACAGATAGAGTTAGTTTTTAGTTTGTATACGAGTGAAAGGTCCTCTTTATGGTTAGTCTGGTCTAGTGATGGTTTAGGTAGGTGGTGGTGTCTGAGCTGTTGTCCCTTACTTTGCAGCAGTGTCTGTAAGGGTGGGTTCAGATCAAGTTTTATGCCTCCGTTTGACGTATACGTTAGAAAAAAGCAAAAATGTAGCACACCACGTTCTTGTATCCTGCAGAGTCCGGTAAAAAAACATATAGGTTTTTGTGTGGATGCCAATGTATGGCATCAGTCTGAAGCATCCATTTAACGTATACGTTAAACGAATGGGAAAAAAGTGATGTGAACCCACCCTAAAGCTATATGTTGCTGATCACTCTGCTGTCTCTCAAGTGTTTTCTTGAGGCAGGATTAAGTCCTTCTCAGGGGAGAAGAATATCTGGTACCTCAGTTTCCCTGTGGAATGTTGGTCTCACAGGGGAATAAGATACGGTTGCTGAAAGTCGGAGTTCTGACATGTGCTTCCTCACGTCCCCCCTAATCAGAACAGGAATTCTCTATTTTCTCCTCTCTCTGTCCCATTATACTGGAACTTCCTCTTCTGGCAGGAAGCAGGACCAGCCAACTCGTACCGAGGGGGAGGAACCGAGTGGTTAGCCCTGTTCCTGCCAACCATGACCCCCTCTGCTGGAATAACTAGTATAAACATAAAATACAATACATTACATATGAAACATTAAACAACTGCAGACACCCCCAGGCCTGGCATACTTCGGGACCACACCTCTGGAAGACCAGGTTCCAAATAAACCTCACTTGTCTAATGAGTATCCGCAGAATGAACAGATGTAAGGGCATGTTGTGTCTATAACTATGATGGGACGTATGAACTAAATAAAAGAGGACATGTTACCTCTCCTGACATCAGCAACATCTAGTCTTATGACTCTATTATGTTTCATTCCTTGAATATTTCTGCTAGAAGTTATAAATGAAATACTACCAGTTTGCAATGAAGGTCCAGATGGGTGTTACCAGTTGGCAGTGTGTCCCTGCATAGTTTGACACTATCAAATCAGTGCTACCATTGTCAGACTGTGCAGGGACACACACCTAACTGGTAACACCCATCTGGACCTTAATTTCCAGCTAGTAGTAATTCATTCATAACTTCTAGCAGGAATAATAAAGAAATGGCACATCATAGAGTCATAAGAATAGATGCTCCAGAATTGTTATTACATGGAGAATGCAAGTAGTTAATAAAAGAGGCAAGTCAGGAGAGGTGAAAGGTCCTCTTTAACATGGTATATGAGTACTGTATGTTTGTCTCCTAGATGTGAATGAATGCCTGCAGAATACCACCCTTTGCTCCTCTGGCAGCTGCATCAATACTCTAGGGTCTTATATCTGCTCCTGTCCTGCTGGGTTTCTGTCCATCAATGGTGGTTGTACAGGTAACACCTTCTATTAGAACAGTTTACCTTGACCAACTCAATATCTGTGAAGGTGAAATATGGTAATATTTTGTCTCTCTATATGCTTCAGCAATTGAATTGCAGACGGTTGGCTTTCTACAGGCAGTGCACAATTTACCACAGATTAAGCCAACATACCCATCACCAATAATCCTTGGCACACCTGTAATCACTGCCCCCCAGACTACCATAGCCACCACTATCCTAGCAGAGACCTCCACCACAATGCCTACCTCAAAACCACAAGCTGCAACAGACAATCTGGATCCTTTGCCGCCACCTCAACATCTCAAAACGGGTCATTCGCCATTAGCTCAAAAATCCTCAGGGATCTCTCATATGCCAATGCAAGAACATATATTATTCCCGACTGGAGCTCCAACTACCCTGCAGACAAATCTACACTGCTGGCACAACAAAGAATTACAACAGACGGGAAGCTCATGGACCGAGGAAAAATGTATGGATTGCACTTGCCAGGTAAGTGCCACAGTTTGAAGATTTTGTCTTCTAGTGCAGTTCATAGAATTATGGTCTCAAAAAATGTGTGTTGCAGGAAGGTACCGTATCCTGTGAAAGAAGAATATGTGGCCCAAACTGCTCACATCCAGTCCTGCACCCAGACAGCTGCTGTCCTACATGTGATGGTGAGAAGACGTAGAGCTCATTAAAGTCAGATCTTTCCGATGTGCTTAGTAATTGATCCATGTTATAAGATTTTCTTTGTCTTGAGGCAGCTAGTATAAATTTGATTAAACCTTCTAAGACTTGGACTGTTGACCATCATACATGGAATTTTTGTGGTCTGTTACAGGGTGCTTCTTTGAAGGGTCCTCAAGAGCAGATGGAGAACTGTTCACCAACTCCTCTGATAACTGTACAATATGTATTTGTTTGGTAAGTTATTAAGAAGAAATGCGCCAGACAAAAAGTGTTAAATGTTCTTTCCTGGACGCCCTACGGCACCACAACTTTCGCGACTGTGCTGCCTATGGACTACAGGAAATGGGAAATTTCAGGTAAATAAATGTTCATTTTCCTGAACATCCTACTGCAGCATAGTCACAAAAGTTGTGCTGCCTAGAGACTATAGGAAATGAAAATTTCAGGTAAATAAATTTTCGTTCTCTTTTTGATACTTTCCTGCTTTTACTTACCTAACTTCTAATCTCCCTATCCATTTTACACTCTACAATTAACTTCATAGAATGTCAATTGAAGGAAACCTTCAATCTATCATTAGACTACAAGTAGGTTTGGTTTCAGTTCCATCTCTATACTGACAACACCCAGAGTTGGACAAGATTTGACAATATGTACACCTTTGGGGGCATTTTTTTTTTAATTACTGCATTGTACTCCTTTTGAGCTAAAAAAAATGGGGACATCCTAAAACATTTAATGTGAAAATGGCTTAATGTAGCTTAATGTACCATAATGTGTGTAAACCTCAATCAATTGCCTAAGTTCCCAGCCTACCAAACCTACCCTGGAAGTTTCATGGATTTTGGCTACCCACAAGGCAAATGAGTGACATTAAGCTTGTTTTTTTGGGAGCTTAATGTGGCTTAACATACAAAAAACAACTCAGATGTTCACCAATTTCCAACAAACTTCCCATCCTACTAGACTCTCTCTATGCCAACATATTCTGAAGATTTGGGGTCATTTGATTAAACATACCAAAAGTTATTCTCATGAAACTATTTTATTCCTTTTTGAAAACATTTAGCTTAAAGGGAGTCTGTCACCACATTTTAGCATGTTAGACCGTTAAAATAGGGTTATGTGATCCACCCAGAACATAAAAATGGTACCTTTGTTGTAGAAAACGGACTTTTCTTTTTGCCGAAAATGAACTTATAAGGTTATGTTAATGAGCCCTCTCAAGTGCCCAGGGCGGTCTCTCAATCCTCGGAGCCCCAGGCAGCACCTCCTAAACGGCTCATAACCCCGCCCTCCGTGCGCCTCTGCCCGCCCGTTTACTCCCCTACCCTGTCCTTTTCCACTGCGGCTGTGCGGTCCAAATCGTAGCGGGCGCAAGCGCAATGCGATGCCCGCTCCTGTCAGGGCATCGCAATACCCACTGCGCATGCGCCCGCTACGATTTGGACCGCACAGCAGCAGTGGAAAAGGACAGGGGAGGGGAGTAAACGGGCGGGCAGAGGCGCACGGCGGGCGGGGTTATGAGCCGTTTAGGAGGTGCCTGCCTGGGGCTCCGAGGATTGAGAGACCGCCCTGGGCACTTGAGAGGGCTCAGAACATAATCTTATAAGTTCATTTTCGGCAAAAAGAAAAGTCTGTTTTCTACAACAAAGGTACCGTTTTTATGTTCTGGGTGGATCACATAACCCTATTTTAACGGTCTAACATGCTAAAATGTGGTGACAGACTCCCTTTAATGTAAAAAGAGCTTAATGTGCCATAATGTGCCTAAACCTCAATTAATTGCCTTGGAACTTTGCACAACCTAAGATCTCAGCTTCCCAAACCTATCCTGGAAGTTTCATGGATTTTGGTTACCCACAAGGCAAATGAGTGACATTAAATGGGTATTTCCATCTCAGACAATGGGAGCATATCACTAGAATATGCCCCCATTGTCTGATATGTGAGGGTCCCACCACTGGGACCTGCACCTACAACGAGAACGAAGCGGGGAGAGCTGTGGCTGCCAAAACGCTGCCCCCATAAAAGTGAATGGGAGCGCACCGCGCATGCGCGGCCCATGCTCCCATTGATTTCTATGGGGAAGATGGCAATAGCCAAGCCAGCGCTCGGCTATTTTCGACGGCCCATAGAAATGAATAGAGGGCGACTGTACATGCGCAGTGTGCCCTCCGTTCATTTCCCGGCTCCGGATCGATGGGCGGTGCTGGGCTCCAGGAGATCGTGGGACAACCTCTTGGGCTCCTGACAGAGGTGATTGACATATGAATAAGATCGATTTTTATAAGAATATAAGGGATGATTAGAAACACTGCATTAGGACTAATGGGCACATATAAATATCTCCATATCGTTAATCCTGGTGACAGAATCCCTTTAAGCTGTTCACATTAAATGTTTTAGGATGGGAATAAAATAGTTTAATGTGAATAACTTTTGGTATGTTTTCTCAAATGACCCAAAGTCTTCAGAATATGTTGGGATAGAGAGAGTCTTGTAGTATAGGAAGTTTGGGGAAAATCGGTTAACATCTAAGTTGTTTTTTGTACGTTAAGCCACATTAAGCTCCCCAAAAAACAAGCTTAATGTCACTCATTTGCCTTGTGGGTAACCAAAATCTATGAAACTTCCAGGATAGGTTTGGGAAGCTGAGATCTTAGGTTGTGCAAAGTTTCAAGGCAAATTGATTGAGGTTTAGGCACATTATGGTACATTAAGCTCTTTTTACATTAAAGGGAATCTGTCACCTATTTTGACCATATAAAACCGTTTACATAGCAATGTACAATAAAGTACCTTCTTACCTACATGTGTCTTCTTTCTTTTATTCAACTTTTCATTCTTATAAAAAAGCGATTTGTCTAATATGCAAATTAGGTTCCAAGGTGCCCAGAGGGACGTTATTAGTCTGCTCTAGTGCCCAGTAACGCCCCCCTGCAGTGCCCAGCCCGCCTCTCTTCCAAGCTCAGCAGGCCTCCTAAGAAATAAATGTCCTCCCACATACTTCCGAACGGCGCCGCCCCCTCCCCACTACGCCATTTAATTTATTCATTGCACCATCGTGCTTCCTCCTCTCTTGGCCTACGGCGCCGCCCCCTCCCCATTACGTCATTTATTTTATTCATTGCACCGGACCTCCCTTCCTCCTCTCTTGTCCTCCGAAATCCCGCGCAGGCGCAGTATCGGTGAGTGCCTGCCTGCACGATTCTCCTGTTCTAGAGGGCAACAGCCTCAATAGTGTCACTGGGCTCGGCGCATGCTGCCAGGCAGGAGGGGGCAGACCCCCCTTCCTCCCCAGTTTTAAATTCATTGGTGGCCAGTGCGGCCCCCCTCCCTCCCCTGTATTACATTCATTGGTGGCCAGTGCGGCCTCCCCTCTCCCCCCTTCCTAAATAAAATCTCCCCCCCATATACTATGGCCCCAGTTGTGCCCCCATCTTTATATTATGGCCCCAGTTGTGCCCTCATACATATACTATGACCCCAGATGTGTCCATATACATATATTATGGCTCCAGTTGTGCCCCCATACATATATTACGGTCCCAGTTGTGCCCCCATACATATACGATGGCCCCAGTTGTGCCCCCATAGATATATTATGGCCCCAGTTGGTGGCAGCAGAGAGTTCCGATCGGAGTCCCAGTTTAATCGTTGGGGCTCCGATCGGTAACCATGGCAACCACGACGCTACTGCAATCCTGGCTGCTATGGTTATTTAGCAATTTTAGAAGCATTATACTTACCTGCGCTGTCTGTGGCCGGCCGGGCGCTCCTCCTACTGGTAAGTGAAAGGTCTGTGCGGCGCATTGCTTATAGCACAGACCTGTCACTTACCAGTAGGAGGAGCGAACAGCCGGCCACAGACAGCGCAGGTAAGTATAATGCTTCTAAAATTGCTAAGTAACCATGGCAGCCAGGACTGCAGTAGCGTCTTGGTTGCCATGGTTACCGATCGGAGCCCCAGCGTTTAAACTGGGACTCCGATCGGAACTCTCCGCTGCCACCAACTGGGGCCATAATATATCTGTGGGGGCACAACTGGGGTCATAATATATGTATAGGGACACATCTGGGGTTATAGTATATGTATGAGGGCACAAATGGGGCCATAATATAAGTATAGGGACACATCTGGGGTCATAGTATATGTATGAGGGCACAAACTGGGGCCATAATATAAAGATGGGGGCACAACTGGGGCCATAGTATATGTGGGGGGATTTTAATTAGGAGGGGGGGAGAGGGGAGGCCGCACTGGCCACCAATGAATGTAATACAGGGGAGGGAGGGAGGGGGGCCGCACTGGCCACCAATTAATTTAAAACTGTGGAGGGAGGGAGGGGGTCTGCCCCCTCCTGCCTGGCAGCACCTGATCTCTAACAGGGGGCTATGATACGCACAATTAACCCCTCAGGTGCGGCACCTGAGGGGTTAATTGTGCGGATCACAGCCCCCTGTAAGAGATCGGGTGCTGCCAGGCAGCAGGGGGCAGTCATGTACACAGTTCTTAGTATATTCTAACTTGAAGCGTCCCCATCACTATAGGAACGCCTCTGTGTTAGAATATACTGTCAGGTCTGAGTTTTCACGAAGTGAAAACTCAGCTCTGAAAAAGCTTTTATGCAGACGGATCTGCGATCCGTCTGTGTGAAAGTAGCCTACGGACACGGATCACGGACGCGGATGACAATCTTGTGTGCATCCGTGTTTTTTCATGGACCCATTGACTTGAATGGGTCCACGAACCGTTGTCCGTCCAAAAAACAGAACAGGTCATATTTTTTTGACGGACAGGATACACGGATCACAGACGCGGATGAACAACGGTGCACTTTCCGAGTTTTCAACGGACCCATTGAAAGTCAATGGGTCCGCAGAAAATCACGGAAAATGGAACAACGGACACGGATGCACACAACGGTCGTGTGCATGAGGCCTAATGCTGATAACACCCAACTACATACCTCATCCTGTAACATCCCTCCTGCAGTACATCAAGACACCCGTGATTGTCTGTCCGCTCTCTCTAACATCAAGTCCTCTCTCTATCTGAAACTGAATCTTTCAAAAACTGAACTACTGTTTTTTTCTCGTCTACTAACCTACCTAAACTTGATGTTTCCATCTCAGCGTGGCACTATCATAAGACCTAGGCAGCACACCTGCTGAATTTATTTTAAGCAGATCTTTCAATAACCCCGTACATTCAATCATTCACCTGCTCATGCCGCCTACACCTCAAAAACATCTCTAGAATCCGTCCTTTTCCTTAACCCCTTCCCGACATCCAGGTACATGTATGGTGGATGTTGGGTCTTTAAATATGGCTTCTACTGCGATCTGGGCCACTTTAGAAAATGAAAGGTGGAATCTGATTGGTTACTATAGGCAACTAAACCAGTTTTCCTTTACACCAGTTTCAATAAATCTTCCCCTAGATGTTTTCTGGTTAATGGAAATGTGTCACCAATTATTATTTTTCCTGCCATTTAAAACCAGATAGTAACACGTCTCCTTTTTTCCAATTTCTTTTTATTTTCTGATGGCAGATTTTTTATTCTATTTTCTGAACATGATTAAGGGGGCGGCCATCTTGCCTGGGCTTTTCTTAACAGAATTTAGAAAGCATTAAGAACATTTCTTTACAGCAGCCTCATGTTCCATAGACACAATGGTCAGGAGGGGACCTCAGTGACTTCTAGGGGAGAGTTTTCTAGGCCTGCTCTGTGACCTGGGCAGAGGTGATTGTACAAGAAAACAACAGATAATCTTTGACTGACACCTATTGTGAATGGTGGATCCTGTCTTATCTATATACAGAGGTGATATCATTACAGGCAGGATTATAATGACAGATGAGCAAGTAACTGCAGTAAAGTGATTTCTACAGACCAAGAAGTGACGTCTATTTTTTAGGCTTAGTGGCCAGTGCGGAAACTGCAAGAGTTTTTGTTTAAATATAGATATTGACATGGAAAATAAAAAATAACATCACCAAATATTCTTTAAAAATATATTAAACATAAAAATGGGATTTAAACAATCACTCATTTCTCTGATGACACATTCTCTGTAATGACTGTTATTATTGCAGGCTGGAAATATCACCTGTATTCCTCCCGTGTGTCCACCTGTTTCATGCGCTGAGCCTCTCATGTCAGATTGCTGCTTGCAGTGCCCAGGTTTGTACCAGGTTGTATATAACAGTGTAACTGGGCGGGTAAAAATCAGTGCAGTCAGGGTTCATATGCCTACGAAAAGAAACTATGACCTGTGGGAACTATTCAGAAGCTGGCTGAACTTTACTTCAGTTTTTTGATGCATTCCGTAGACTGTCCCTAATTTTCTGAAACAGTCCCCACAAATTTGGATTGTCATGGGCCAAATATGAGTGGGGCTTGTGTAAGCGGGACCCATACACGAGTGGTCTCCATGTGTTACGGGTTTTCCCATTTTGGGGCTTACATGTTACCTACATGTCCCAAATTTACCGACTGCTGATATTGCAACTGAACCTCATACACTTGAAAGGGGATTAGCTGTAATACCAGATACAGCCAATGGGAAAGAATGGCGCTGTTTCTGAAAAACAAAAACAAAAAAAACAGACCCTTATTTTTGAACTCGACAAGCCCTTTACAGGGGTTGTCCCATGAAAACAACTTATTCCTGGTCCACAGGATAGGCCATAAGTGTCTAATTAGTGGGGTTCTGATCACTGGGGCCCCCACAATCACTACTACAGGAGTCTGTTTCCTGTTTGAATGGAGCGCAGCCATGCAGGTGCCGTGACACCAATTGTTTTATATAATGTTATTTGTATATTATATTGTGATGTAATGTACAGTATATCAGCAATGATAAGAAATGGTTTGTATTAGGAATGGAACTTAACATTCCATTCCTCCCCTCTTGGTTGGCTGGTCCAACCTTCTGCCAGAAGGGGGAGCTCTAGAGAGTTTCAGAGAGAGCTAGCTAGGCTAGTGAGGAGTGAGGAAGCATGAACATCTGCTCCTGCTCCATGGTTCTTGAGGGCCACAGAATCAGCTTAACTATTAGGAACACTGCTCCAGTGAGACTAAAGGAAAAGGACCATGGAAATTCTCCATAGCTACAGTCAGTGGGGTGACCAGAAACTATACCTTTACTGATCCTGCTGCAAGTGAGGGACAACACATTAAGACACCTATCACCATAGCACAGCTCAGGCATGCTCAAAAGCCACAGATGCCAGTTTATAGCTGTAGTAAAGGGAAATCAGGAGAGGGAGAAGAGTACCCTACAGTACTATTGTCTACCATCATGCCTACCACCATATCTCATCAGTTGGGGATAGAGATATTGCACCTGGTACAGATGAAAGCTGTACTGTAATTCACCCTTTGCACTTAGTAAAGAAAAAAAAACCTTGTTGTTCTTATACATCTACCTGATTATTTCACACAACCTTTTCACTGCACCAAAGCCCAGGGGTGACAGCCTGAGGGAGTATACCATGACACAACATCTCATCAGGGCCACTACCACTCCCATTCTCTGCACTGGCTGCTCAGTGGCTTGCTGCACATGCCATTCAACTCTATGGAGCTGGTGGAGCTAGCCAAGTACAACCGCCAAGCTATCTTTGGCAGCCCAGTAGAGCTGAATGGATGCATGCACATGTGTGTTTGCTGCTCCATTTAAATGAGAACCATGGGCCCCCATTCAAAGGATCAGCAGGGAGCCCGGCAGTCATTCCCCATGGAGCAGGCAGTTATCCCCTCTCCTGTTGAGAGGGGATAAGTTGTCATAGGACAACCCATTTAAATATAAGACAATCTGAACACTGTTAGAGTCCTTCTATCCTATACAGTGACCGCTGTCTTGCATACTGTACTTTGTAGATGGGTGTGAATTCCAAGGAAACTTTTATCCGCACGGTGCCAAGTTTAGCCGGGATGAGAATGGATGCACCTCCTGTCTGTGCCAGGTTTGTACAAACACCATTCTTTTTCCTATGTGCATATTCTTCATTGTAAATATTGCCTCATGTCTTATATTACATCTATTTTCCTTTAGAATGGAGCAGTAGAGTGCTCATTTGTCCCGTGTCCCAGCTTAGAATGCCCGAGAGAGGATTGGGTGCTGGAGGCTGGAGAGTGCTGCTTCAAATGCCAGGAGCTGCTACAACACACAGGTATGGGGCACTCAGGAGAGAAAGGAGGGAGAAGCCACAGAAGGAGGACCCCAAGATATCTCCGTTTTGTTAGCAATAGATATTTGTGGCTCATAATATGCCCTCAGGATAGGCCATTACTATCCGATTGATGGAGGCTCCAAAACCCCATGTCCCACTGTTCTGCATTAGCTCCGGCACTGGAAGTCATTGCCCACACTACTCAGCTCTGTTCACTGTGCAGTGGATGGAGCTGGTTAATGCAGCGGTGCTCCGTTCACTTCAATGATGGCAGCGATGTAGTAACCAGCTGTGTCCACTGTGCAACGAAGATGTGTAGTCCGATGCTGGGGCCACTGCAGAACAGCTGATCGTCAGGGGTGTGGAGTGTCAAACCCCTACCAATCTGATAGTGATGCCCTATCCTGAGGAAAGTCCATCACTTGTAAAAGAGTGGATATCTCCTTTAAAGTCTATACTGCACTTAGGACCTTTTGTACAGTGTATAGGAATGCTTATTGTGTAACTCCACCGCTGTATCTATAGGATGCCCATTTGATGATAATGGAATTGAGATTCCTATCGGGCAGATCTGGTCACCTGGAGATCCCTGTTCCATCTGCATTTGCCAGGTAAGTTCAAACACCGTCTTGTGGGCAGCACAGTGGTTTAATAATCAGCATGGTTGCCCTTTAGTGCTTTGGCTCTTGAAGGAAACATCTACATGGAGTTTATACAATACATTTGGAAAGACTCTTTCACGTTTTCACATTTTGTTATGTTGCAGTCTTGAACTGAATTAAAATCCCATTTAGAAAACATTGCTAATTTATTTTATGGTCAGGGCTAGGACAACGTCGGCGCACGCAGAGACACCTGCCCTGAACATAGTGGCTGAATTGTGCCGGGAGCCACGGCGCGGGTACACCAGTGAAAAAAAGGGGGCATACCTGAAGGGAGTTTAGAGAAAAAGGGCGGGAGGGAGGGGCGTGAGGCTCGGGCGCCTGGCTGAGCGGCAGGTAGGGGGATAAATAGCCAGACGCCCCTCCCACAAATGCAGGCTGTTAACAGCCTTATTATTTATGGTCAGGGCTAGGACAACGTCGGCGCACGCAGAGACACCTGCCCTGAACATAGTGGCTGAATTGTGCCGGGAGCCACGGCGCGGGTACACCAGTGAAAAAAAGGGGGCAAAAAACATCAGTTAGGTACAACACTTTTGCAAACTACAAAGCCAGTGATCAAAAGGCGCGAGATATCTCTACTCGAGGATTGGGTATATACCTAGTGAAGCAGGAGGGCCGCCACCGCCCCATGGACCGGATGACATGAGCTGGCACCTGATGCCGAGAAGCAGCGGAGTCTGCCCCTAGTGACATGAGTGGCCCGAATTTACCCTGGGGTCATAGCCTAGACCCTGGGCGAGGGCACGGATGAAGATATAAACTGAGGGTGCTGAGAAGCTTGCCTGCGTGTGGCAGGAGCGGGCTATCTGGTGATGAACCTTGGATGAGGCCTAGCAGTTGACGCAGCACCTGAACTGGGCACCAATCGTTCAGCGTGGGATAGAATTTACCTCAGAAGGGGGTCCCGTCTGAATGGTTTTGGTGGAAGGTAGCAGGGGAGTGTAATGGCCCTGGCCCCATAACAGATGCTGCTTCAGAGGATGGTTATGGCGATTTGAACCCGCCAGAACCTCACCGGGCCGGAGGAATCCATAAAAGGTGAGATGCATGGCCGCTTTCAAAATCAGGTTAGTGAAGGGCCCAAAAAGGATTACCATCCAATGACGAAAAAGATCCCTGAACAATTTACCAGACACAGGTTGCCTATGGCTCACGGACCCCTTCCCCTCCTTTTGAATACCCCGAAGGGTGGCTTTAGAAAACGAAGACAGAACCTGGGTGATCCAGGAACGCTGACCACCTGGGCGATCCAGGAACGCTGACAACCTGAGCGATCCGGGAACGCTGACAACCTGAGCGATCCGGGAACGCTGACAACCTGAGCGATCCGGGAACGCTGACAACCTGAGCGATCCGGGAACGCTGACAACCTGAGCGATCCGGGAACGCTGACAACCTGAGCGATCCGGGAACGCTGACAACCTGAGCGATCCGGGAACGCTGACAACCTGAGCGATCCGGAAACGCTGACAACCTGAGCGATCCGGGAACGCTGACAACCTGAGCGATCCGGGAACGCTGACAACCTGAGCGATCCGGGAACGCTGACAACCTGGGCGAAGCGGGAACGCTGACCACCTGGGCGATCCGGGAACGCTGACCACCTGGGCGATCCAGGGACGCTGACCACCTGGGCGATCCAGGGACGCTGACCACCTGGGCGATCCAGGGACGCTGACCACCTGGGCGATCCAGGGACGCTGACACCTGGGCGATCCAGGGACCTGACCACCTGGGCGATCCAGGGACCTGACACCTGGGCGATCCAGGGACACTGACCACCTGGGCGATCCAGGGACACTGACAACCTGGGCGATCCAGGGACACTGACAACCTGGGCGATCCAGAGACACTGACAACCTGGGCGATCCAGGAAGACAGAACCTGGGCGATCCAGGGACACTGACCACCTGGGCGATCCAGGGACGCTGACCACCTGGGCGATCCAGGGACGCTGACCACCTGGGCGATCCAGGGACGCTGACCACCTGGGCGATCCAGGGACGCTGACCACCTGGGCGATCCAGGGACCTGACCACCTGGGCGATCCAGGGACACTGACAACCTGGGCGATCCAGGGACACTGACAACCTGGGCGATCCAGGGACACTGACAACCTGGGCGATCCAGGACACTGACAACCTGGGCGATCCAGGGACACTGACAACCTGGGCGATCCAGGGACACTGACCACCTGGGCGATCCAGGGACGCTGACCACCTGGGCGATCCAGGGACGCTGACCACCTGGGCGATCCAGGGACGCTGACCACCTGGGCGATCCAGGGACACTGACATTTAAAGAAGACAGAACCTGGGCGATCAAGGGACACTGACCACCTGGGCGATCCAGGGACGCTGACCACCTGGGCGATCCAGGGACGCTGACCACCTGGGCGATCCAGGGACGCTGACCACCTGGGCGGTCCAGGGACGCTGACCACCTGGGCGGTCCAGGGACGCTGACCACCTGGGCGGTCCAGGGACGCTGACCACCTGGGCGATCAGGGACGCTGACCACCTGGGCGATCCAGGGACGCTGACCACCTGGGCGATCAGGGACGCTGGCCACCTGGGCGATCCAGGGACGCTGACCACCTGGGCGATCCAGGGACGCTGACCACCTGGGCGATCCAGGGACCCTGACAACCTGGGCGATCCAGGGACCCTGACAACCTGGGTGATCCAGGGACACTGACAACCTGGGCGATCCAGGGACACTGACAACCTGGGCGATCCAGGGACACTGACAACCTGGGCGATCCAGGGACACTGACAACCTGGGCGATCCAGGGACACTGACAACCTGGGCGATCCAGGGACACTGACAACCTGGGCGATCCAGGGACACTGACAACCTGGGCGATCCAGGGACACTGACAACCTGGGCGATCCAGGGACACTGACCACCTGGGCGATCCAGGGATACTGACAACCGGGGCGATCCAGTGACACTGACAACCCGGGCGATCCAGGGACACCGACAACCCGGGTGATCCAGGGACACCGACAACCCGGGCGATCCAGGGACACCGACAACCCGAGCGATCCAGGGACCCTGACAACCTGGGCGATCCAGGGACCCTGACAACCAGGGCGATCCAGGGACACTGAAAACCTGAGCGATCCAAGGACACTGACAACCTGGGCGATCCAGGGACGCTGACAACCGGGGCGATCCAGGAACATTGACAACCTGGGCAATCCAGGAAACACTGACAACCTGGGCGATCTGGGAGGCACTGAGATCCCGGGAGGGCCAGGGGACCCCGGCCATACGTAAAGACCAGGAGACAGAAGCAGATTTGAACCGGAAAACGAAAAACCTGTGTTTTCTGAGACCGTGAAGTGAAAACACGTAAATCGCTAATTCTGGTATTGTGATGCAAGGCAGATAAACTAAAAATTAAACGTACAGAGCCCCAAATAATTTGGCAGGGGACCCAAAACTGCGCCCCCCCCTGAAAGCGGGAGGGCAACCTGCATCCCAAAACCAGAATTAATAGATATGCAAGATAGCATGGTTATATGTGAAAACAACCTCTGACACCATTTTTAACACAATAGGCTCTCATGCTGAGCCGGCATGTGACCGGCAGTTCCCTGACTAGAACGCCGCTCCCCCAACCCTGCCGCCCGCACACGTGCGAGCGCAACATGCTGGGGGGGAGCGGCAATCAAGCGTGCACCAACAGGTCATATGCACACCGGATCCGAACCTGACTAAACGCCTAACAACCCCAATTGACCCTTGCTATATGTGCTGCACTGATGCTGCCACAATTATTGATAGCGCAGCATCGCACTGCGTGCATTCATCCGCTGGAATACCATCAAATGAACTCCTTTTCCAGAGTGTAATGCTACTTTCGCCTAAAAGAGCGGTCTGAGCCTTAATATAATATAAAACTTGCTGGAGTGTCACCGTATGACTATCACGTCAGCCTGCCTGAGCAGCCCACACATCTCAGAGCGGAGAGGCAAAACATAGTACTGTGACGCCGCTCCCCCCCCCCGCCCCCGTCACCTGAACCAGCGAGGGGGATCCGTGCTGGGGGAGAGCGGCGTCTAAAACCAGCCCCGGGAGCTGGAAACCGGCTGGGAGAGGAGCTGAGCTAGACCGAAGCTAGCCGAGCCCTGATTACTTTCTGGGAGCCAGACGATCGACGATCCAGAATTCGGTGGCGCAGGCGCAGAAGACCGGAAGCCACTTGGACGGACGAAATGAGGAAGCGCGATACGCAGGAGATGCGTGAGGCTCGGGCGCCTGGCTGAGCGGCAGGTAGGGGGATAAATAGCCAGACGCCCCTCCCACAAATGCAGGCTGTTAACAGCCTTATTATAAAAAGGAAAAACTAAAATCTTGCAATAACATAAGTGTTCAGACCCTTCATTCAGGACTTAGTTGAAGCATCTTTGTTGGTGATTACAGCCTTCAGTCTTATTGAGGATGATGCCACAAGGTTTTTACACCTGGATTTGGAGATTTTCTGCCATTCTTCTCTGTAGATCAAGCTCTGTCAGGCTTAATGAGGACTGTCAGTGGACAGCCATTTTTAGATGTTCAATTGGGTTAAAGTCAGGGCTCTGGTGGGGCCACTCAAGG
Source organism: Bufo gargarizans (assembly GCF_014858855.1). Taxonomy (NCBI): domain Eukaryota; kingdom Metazoa; phylum Chordata; class Amphibia; order Anura; family Bufonidae; genus Bufo; species Bufo gargarizans. The sequence continues at coordinate 22,260,365 of NC_058089.1, forward strand.
ACGTTCACAGTTGTCCCCAAGCTACTCCTGTGTTGTCTTGGCTGTGTGCTTAGGGTCATTGTCTTGTTGGAAGGTGAACCATCGGCCCAGTCTGAGGTCCAGAGCAATCTGGATCAGGTTTTCATGAAGAATATCTCTTTGCTTTGCTCCATTCAGATTTCTCTCAACTCTGACCAGTCTCCTTGTCCTTGCCTCTGAAAAATACTCTTACAGTATGATGCTGTCATCACCATACTTCACTATAATGTTAATACTGGGCAGGTGATGAGCAGTGCCTGGTTTCCTCCAGACATGACGTTTAAAATTGAGGCCAAAAAGTTCAGTCTTGATTTCATCAGACTAGAGAATCTTCTTTTTCACAGTCTGAGACCTTTAGGTAGTTCTTTTTTTTGTTGCAAACTTTCATGTGTCTTTTACTGAGGAGAGGCTTTTTTTCTGGCCAATCTGCAATAAAGCCCAGATTGGTGGAATGCTGCAGTGATGGTTGACCTTCATCTTGATCTGCACACAGGATCTTTGGAGCTCAGCCAGAGTGAACATTGGGTTTTCAGTTACCTCTCTTAACAAGGCCCTTCTTCCTCAAATACTTAGTTTGGAGGGATGGCCAGCTCTAGGAAGAGTCCTGTTTGTTCCAAATGTCTTTCATTTAAGAATTATGGAGGCCACTGTTCTCTTGAGAACTTTCAGTGCAGCAGAAATGTTTTTGTACCCTCCTCTAGATCTGTGCCTCCACACAATCCTGTCCTCCTCATGGCTTGGTTTTTGCTTTGATAAGCATTCTCAGCTGTGAGACCTTATGTAGATGGGGCTGTGTCTTTCCAAATCATGTCCGCTCAACTGAATTTTCCACAGGTGTACTCAAATGAAGGTGTAGAAACATCTCAAAGATGATCATGAGAAATGGGTGGCCCCCAGAGCTAAATTTCAAGTGTCATAACATAGCCTCTAAATACTTACTGTATGTCCACAAGAAATTCTAAAATTCTTTTTTCGCTTTCTCATTATGGGGTATTGAGTGGCGGAAAATGTGATTTATTTTTTATTTTTTTTATATATTTTTTTTATTATAGCACAAGACTGCAACATAAGAAAATGTGAAAAAAGTGAAAGGGTCTGAAGACTTTCTTCTTGCATTGTATGTTTTCTCTGTGTTTGGTCACTTTCAGACGAGCGACAGCACCCGTCCTGAACTTGCAGCATTATATTTATTTATGATGCCATGTAACCCTTACAGCTCTGGATTGTATTGGATAACACTGACATAATGCTGTCCGTGTTATCCAATACATTCCAGAACTGCCAAGGTTACATAGCATCATAAATCAATATAATGCTATCTTACCCTGGCAGTGCTGGAAGTTCAGGATGGGTGCTGTGCTGAGAGTCCGGAACGTGACATTAGCTCGTCTGAAAGTGGCCTTAGCCTGGATTTCTTCCTAGTTCTCCTAGTTCATTCCACACTCCAAAACCGTACTGACACCTTGATTGGTTTCCTATAAAATTGGCCCTATTTTGTGTTTGAGATAGGGAAATTAAGTTGTGATGACAATCTCTGTACAGCTCTACAAAATATGTTGGCGCTAAACAAGCAACCGATATAAATAATTAATCTGATAATGGTATGTTACAGTATTACTGCTGTTTCATTTCTCATTTATTGTTTTTATGCAATGATCTTGGAGAAGAATGTCCACCACATACAGTCATTTTTGTTTTGCTTGGATCTAGGCAGACGGCTCCATTGTGTGCAAGAAGACAGATTGTGTGGAAACATGTCCTCACCCTATCATGGTACCAGGACAGTGCTGTCCTGACTGTTCAGCAGGTAACATGCATAAGTTTCTTGGTGTCCAATAAAGCACCTAAAGAGTAATGGCACTCTGTTGCCCAGGAACAATGCGGCTGTATGAGGATGAGTGATCACAGTAGTCATACTGTGGAGGTGATCGCTGCATGTAAATGCAGTACTTCACCCCACTGAACAAGCAGCCGACTGTCGGGAAGGAACGTTTTCTCCAAGATAATCGTCCGCTTCTCGCCCCATGTAAACTCACCATTAAAGTTGCCAATCTGAATAAGAGCATATACACAAATGGAAGAGCTCTTTAGTCAAGATTGTTGATAAAGTGCCTTCATTTTTTATTTCACATGCACTGGAGCCATAAAAACTGTTGCCTGGATCGCCAACAATTAATGTTTTTTGGTTTCCTATAATATACTAATAATATTTTTTTTTTCCAAAGGTTGCTCTTACGGAAGGAAGACCTATAGGAATAACGAAAGCTTCCCTTCATACCCGAATCCCTGCCTTACGTGTATTTGTTTGGTAAGAAGCCTTGGGGTAGTAATAATACGTTCTTAGAGTGGATGAATGTGTGTATTGGAATTCACAGTCCTAGGATGGTATGAAAACAGGTACATTATCTTTATAGGTGGGTACTGTTGCTTGCTCGCCTATTGAATGTGCGCCCACCTGCACTTACCCTTTCCATGATGAAGGAGAATGCTGCCCTGTATGTCGAGGTAAGAACTATCTTCTACCTTCTGTCTCTTATCTGCTTTGGGTCCATGACATGAACCTGTTCGTACCCATGCAGATTGCACATACGATGGAAGGAAAGTACTAAACAGGCAGACTTTTTCACTGGAAAGCGAACCTTGTACCAAGTGCACTTGTCAGGTGAGTCGTTGTTTTATTAGATATTCACCAAACTTGAAGTCAATCAAGTGGCTGAACACTCATTCATTGTACAGCTATCACACCCAGTCCCCTCATACCCCATCCATCTCAGGTTGGCCAAGCAAGCATGTGTTCTCAGTAGGAAATGGAGAAAGAAGCCACTGCCGGACTCCTCTGGCAGCAGCTTATCTCTCTGAAAACAAAATAAACTGCTCAATCTCATATATTGGTGGTATATGGTGGCATATGCCTGATAGGTTTTGGTCTCAAGCCTGGTACCCGCTCCTATCTCCAGAACGGACCTTCCCCCCCAAAATGAATGCAAGTGCACCACTCATGCATGGCGTGCTCTCCATTGACTTCTATGAAAGTTCTGAAAATAGCCAAGTCAGCTATATTTTTGGAACTTCCATAGACGTAAATGAAGAGCGCAACACGCATGCATGGCCACCTCTCCATATGCCTATATGAGACTGCTAGAAATAGCCAAGCCAGCGCTCAGCTATTTTCAGAACTCCTATAGAAGTGAATGGAGGGTGGACACGCTTGCACTCTCACAGTGTGGGACCCACACCTATCTGACATTGCAGGCATACCATTTCAATATGCCACCAATGTACCAGATCAGACAACCCCTTTTAAGTCCCTCAACATCTGGTAGAGGGGGAGACTCAGAAGGCCACCATGCAAATTAGATGGTTGCCCAATCCAGTGGAAAACGGAAAGTTCAGCTGACATACATCTAATGTGTATGACCTACCTTAAGGTGCTGTGCCAATCCGTTCAACATCAATAGTCTAAGTCGGTATATCACTAAATTCGACATCACAAATATACGCTGGTATGCCAACAAATCCTATATACGTAAAATAAGTAGGTATGCCTACAGTAAGTAAGTATACCAATCCTTTCAACATAGTTAATATTAGTGGGTATATTAATACATCCAACATCGATAGGAATTACAAGTGGGTCATACATTAAAAAAATATAAAAGGATAAAGTAATTTTTCTAAAACCTTTTTCTTTTCTTTTTTTTAACGAGGACGGTGAGGTACAATGTGAGTCCATCTCCTGTTCCATCTCCTGCTCCCATCCGTATACTTTTCCTGGAGAATGCTGTGCAACCTGTGAAGGTACGGACTGTTAAGTGCCACTTTTAAAGTTCTGTCTGCATGTTCTGTGATAGATTTGCTGTACTGTCTTGTGGTTTATATATGCTATACTACTCTATATACATGATCTTCATGCTGGAGAAATAGGCACTAGTGAAATTATAATTTCAGAATGCGCCTTTGAAGAACATGTTCTGGAGAATGGAGGATCCTACATGCTGAAGGTGGATCCATGTGTTGTATGTCATTGTTTTGTAAGTATTCAGAATTTTCCATCAAAGTTCATGAAAGTTTCAATACTCATAGGTTGGACCAAACCATTTAGTCCTAGTCTTAGACAAATTACATCCTGCATAGTCATGAATGGGATATAGTGATGGTTATACTGCATTTCTTCACTAGGCTGGAAATGTTCATTGTGAAGAAAGGGAAGGTTCTTGCACACCGTGTGACCAGAAGTTTCAGGATTGTCTGAATGGTATGTCAACTTTGACAAGAATTTTATGTAAGTTTCTAGATAGTCTATGATAATGTATTTTTCTTTCCTAGAAGTCCCAGGCTCTTTCCACGTTAAGCAGTTGCAATTCTCCCAGCAAGATACAATAGTACGAAAAGACCACTTTCCAGTGAAGTTACTGAGTGTGACCGACCCACCCCCACCTAGCCGACTGTCCTTAAGCTTAAAACTGATGTCAAGGAGTAGCTCTATGACTGCATCCACCGCCACGGCTCTTTCCAGTTTTGTTTCTCAAACAGAGGTCCCAAGTCAACACTCTTTTTATCATAAAAAACAGAATGACCATGACAAACCTCCTCAAAACCTCAAATCAATGTCTCTACAATCTGAACTAAAATCAGATGTTGAGCCAGATATAAAGGTTGAACCAATATCTCATGGTGACCTCATGAAAACTAATTATGTGTCTGTTTCTACCTCAGCTGTATTTTCTACTCAGTCTGTTGCCTTCTCAGGTACCACCAGAAGACCTTTGCTTTCAGCAAGTCACTTTACCTCAAAGATTTATGATCACATTGTTACCATTCTACACCCTAATGGCCTGTCTCAAGGATCTTCTGAGCCATCTGTTTTACCATCATCTTCCACTAGTTCCTTTCAACAATCAGCACAGGTTTCCATGCTTACAACCTACTCTGGAGCTTCTGTCAGAGAAGAAGAGCTTCGTGAATCTTTAAATAATTTTGGTAGGTCATTATCTTTGACGGATAACACTGATATGGCTTCAGTTACTTCAAAACCTCCAAGTGGCATTGTCTTTACATCAACTCATTCTGGTAATCTTCAACATTGGACATATAGCACAAGGCTTAAGCTTTCACTTCCAGATTTGGAAGAAACCAAGCTGACATTTTACGAGACTGAACAACCTGGAGGTAAAATATATTGCAGAATTTTACATTTGTTGATGTTTAATAGTATAATTATCCTATAGAAAAAAGTGCTATGTGGAATAAGTAGTACTAATAAAATTATAGGGGTGGATAATTAATAAAGAAGCTCATCATTAATTGGCATATTCACAGCGAGTTCTCTTCTATCAGGACAAGGATCTGATGCTTAGTGACATCACACATGAGTCACATGGTGATGTTCGCATGCATAGCAACACATTAGAGCACAGTCTCAGGTCCGAGAGCATGGCCTCTCATGCATGTGCACACATGAGAGTCATAAATCATAAAGGGAAGCACCAATCCACTAGAGGGCAGCACAACCATAAAACAGACTTACATCTGTTATTAATAGTTGTAATCTGCTCACATCAAATTTGTGTAAAGAAATAGGTAAATCTCTCTTCCCTCAGCCGCAGTCAGAGACAGACCCAGGTGCTACCATCTTGATTGAATTCTGAGCAACTCCTCCTCCTTCCTGCCCAGCCTGTTCCTTTTATTTACTCACAAAAGGTGTAAAAGGGGCTGGCCCAAGACAAGGATACAGGAAGTGATAACATACAGGAAGTAATGACATGTCAAAGGACAGGGAGGGGCAATCAATGTGGCTGGACAGACAATGCACACACCCCATCCCTGTATAAGGAAGGATGAGTCATGTCCATTGTCTGACCAGCCAGGTGGCCGCCCACCCCCCATCACTGTCAGCATGGACCTCATTCAATACTGCTCAAAAGTGACCAGTATCTAATAAAGATCATTCTACTGGTTCTTATAGGTTTGAGATTATCTGCGAGACATTGCTACGGCTATTGTCAGTATACGGTACGAGTATACCGACAAGGCAGATGTCTTAAAAGCAGATATGTATCCAGAAAGGGATAGCGAAGCCACAGCAGAGGTATAATATGTATCTCTCGTTATGCAGACTTCACTTCTCTAATGTGTATAGACATTTGAAGGAAAGAAGCCCAGTGCTTGCACTTAGTGCTCACAAACCGGAAAACGCCCCCCTACACACTGAGAACACGTCTCCAAGCCCATGAGAAGGCTTCCATACTGACGGTTTTACCACTGGTCCTGATTCAGCCAAAGTACCCTCTGCTAGAGCGCTCCTCGGCTAAATTCGACACAGGAAGACAGATGACAAGCTATAAAAACACACACACATTCTAAAATAAAATGTCTGCATAATAAAATTTCCACAACACATCAATAATTAGCAGATTCATGCAGTGGCCATGATTAATAGAAAAAGATGGTAGACAACACAAAAATAAATAGAGATACTATGATAAATAATAGAGAATATAAAATTTAATGTCCAAATAATAAAATATATGAATATAAGTTGATAAATAAAAAATAAAAAATGAATAAAAAATAAATAATAATAGTAAGTAAAAAGTGTGAACTTGTTTAACGAACGTGAAAAAATTTATGTAAAAATGTGCAAAAATATATACAACAAAATGTAAAAATAAAATATGAAACCTAGGATGAATGTGACCAAATGAATGTGATCAAACATGTAGGGAAAAATACAAAAGTGACAAAATAAATAAGTTAAAAAAAACAAGGAAAATTCCAAATAGAAAGAATATGAAAAAGTCAAGTGAAATAAGCGTAAAAAATATAATTATAAAAATAAGTGTGAAAAGGAAAAAAGAAAAAACTATTAACATCATGAAAATAAAAAACAACAAATATGAAGCACCAAAATCCATATGTGCTAACTTATCAAAGGAATGCCGCAAAGCCCAGACCCTCATTTAGACAAGTGTTTGTTGGTGCCTGACCCATTTAGCCTCATCTTTGTAGAAGTTAAAGGGTTCATCCAAGATCTATAATGCCATCCATATGCCTGGGGCCCCTCACAGAGGTTGCACTTACCTCGCTCCCTGGCACACGCGTCGCTTCTCATACCGGCACAGCCACTGCTGCATCACCCGCGATGCTAGGGAGGCTTGGTGAGATGCAGCAGCGGCCGTGCCAGTATGAGAAGCAACGTGGGTGCCCAGGCATATGGGGGAGGGCTCTTGGATAACCCCTGCCACTTTATTATTTACTTGCACTAGCATAATAGATTTACATGAACTGTGATTGTGCATCTTTCTATTTCGGTCCTCTGCTTGCACTATGTATTCAGCAGCTATCTGCACTTTACACTTTATTTACTTGCACCTAGCATACTGGGTTTACGTGAACTGTGTTGTGTATCTTTCTATTTATATGCGCTGCTTCCACCATGTTTTCAGCAGCCATCTGCATTTTGCACTTTATCTTTCTTCAGTTTGTATGTGATGTGAGACAGGGACAGGAAGAGTGATTGATGGCAGGTATTTTTCCCCCCGAATCCTGTCATATGCAGCTTAAAGGGGTTGTCCGAGTTATATTTATTCATGACCTATCCTCAGGATAGGTACTCAATATCAGATTGGCGGGGGTCCGACACCCGGCACGCCCACCGATCAGCTGTTTGAAGAGGAGGCGCGCGCCGTGCTGCCTCCTCTTCATTGTTTACCTTCTCGCCGTTACAACTGCAGTGGTGAGCAGGTGTAATTACACCCAAGCCGTCCTATTCATTTCAATCGAACCGCTTGGATGTAATTACACCTGCTCACCACTGCAGATGCAACGGCGAGAAGGTAAACAATGAAGAGGAGGCAGGGGTGCCGGGTGTCGGAACCCCGCCGATCTGATATTGATGACCTAAATATAACTTGGACAACCCCTTTAAGCTCCAGGGAGTGCCCAGTATGCAGTGGAAAGCCGAAGCTTTCCTGAGGTGGCTTTGTAGAAAAGCCGATATAGGGCCTGGAGTTTTGGATTGGGGAAGAGTTGGGTGGGTTCCCCAATCCACAGTCATCTTCTGGTACAGATCTAGCCTGCTGCCTGATTAGCTGCACCTGCAGCAGTTGCATAAAGAGAACCCGGGCAGAGAGTCTGGGCCTGGGAGCTGGATTATATCCGGAACTGATATGCTGGTGCTTGTGATTAGCTTGCTGTGGTGAACTTCAGTGCAGACAATATCGTATCTAGGACAGTTAGTGAAACACTCCGTAGTTAGTGCTCAGACGAGCAGGATTTGTTTTGTGTTTTGCCTGAAATGTAAAGGCCCTTTATTTTTTTCTTTAAGCCACAAAGTGGAACTTTGTTAGGACTCCATCCCGTGTGTCACTGTCTCTGACTTTCCGCAAGCCGGCCAATCCTTCCTCTATCAGAGCTAAATCCCACAGTGGATATTTGCACTTTTGCATATTATAAATTATTATTATTTTTTATTTGTTCTTTGTTAATATTCCATTTACATGTTTTTTTTTTATGGTGCTAGGGGAAGGGGTCTCTGTCTGGTTTTACTGGGGTTTATTTCCTGAATTCTGCACTCTTTTTTTTAATATGTTTTCAATATTATGTATTATAAAGAATATAATTTTATTGGTATTACTTGTTCCGCATAGCACTTTTTTTTTAATATGTAGGATAGGTATTCGTGGTATTACCTGCCATTTTTACCAATAGATACAATTGGCAATTTTGATGTTTAGGGTTCTTTTGGTTGATTTTTTTTTTAATAGTAATTAGTGGTATAATGGTGGCAGTAGATTTGATGCATTATATCCCTATTGAGGCAAGTATTGAGTAAGGCACGTTGAAAAAAATATGTAAGTGGACTGAAACCCTGTTAAGATCCTCCACATACATACTCACTGACCGCCCCTAAACAACCGCTATGTGGGTACAGCCACACGGTCAGGTTTCCTGATGCAGTTTTAAAAGCCAAATGAGTGGATCATAAAAAGGAGAAAAAATACAAAGGACAGATACAACTTCTCTTTTTTAAATTCCCTCCCATACTTAACAATGTTTTAGCTGGTAAAATAAGGTCATCTAACGCCCCAACCCCCCCAATGGATCACCCACTTGTGGGCATGGTTTATGTTAGCCCCAGCCATTTTGGGCCCAGGACAGCACAGATTTCTAAGAACTGTCTCTGAAAATCCGGCCGTACCCTTAGAAAAAACCTTATTGTGAAAATTTTTTGAAATATATGTTCCATGTACTTGACAGGTTTCAACCTTCTGTTCCTCCTTGTACTTATATGTATTACAACAATTCGTACTGCTTGTGTGCGTATTCACGGAAATTTGGAAGACTGAGTGCAAATCATGTTTTTTCTTTTCTTTCCTCAGATTGCTTGCTAAATGACCGAATATTCACCAATGGCTCTGTCTACATTGCTGACTTGGACTACTGCCTGCATTGTGAATGTCTGGTAAAACTCAGCCTACAAAGAGGCTCCAATAATCAACCATAATAGCAGAGACATAACTTCATGGGTTCTCCCAGTGCAGTACTATTGTCCCTGGTATCTAGTGGGTTAATAATGCTATCTCTGGTGCCCAGGGGTATACCTTGAAGCTCCAGTGCCCCAATGCAAAGCCAGTAGCAGGGAGCCCCTCACATAGCATGTGTTTGGTGTCTTCATATGTCGTAGCATGGTCTTTACGCCCAGATGCAATAGCCACCACATCTCCCCCTATAGATACGCCCTACATACCGGTCCATAAACATACACATTAATCGGTCTCAAGAGTAGGGATCAAACATCATGTGTGCTTGTGTCTGAATGTTAATGTTACTTACAAACTTTAACTGTTATCTAGGCAAGACGTTCAGCTTCAGAGAAATGTTGCATTACTTGGCAGCTTATAAAGTGGCTCTGGCTTACAGCATGGCTCTATTCTGGTCCTAAACCTTCTGGGTGGAAATTCTCTGATTGGGTTGTCCACTTTGTACAAGAAGAAGTCGCAAAATATGGACCATATCACTGCTAAGATCCCCAATGATCAGTTCCAATCTGTGAAGAACCTGACAGCAAGTGTCCCCTTCCCCTGCATCACCACCATAGGAGATAAGAAGAAATACACAGTTTACATCTAAAACCATGGGCTGTATGTCTTATAGGAAACCATCTTTGTATCTACTCTCTGATGAGGTTCCTGATTAGACAAAACTCCCTCTTAACTCTGAATTCACTAATATTGTGTTTGACGTGTATTTCTAAAGCAGACAGCCTCTTTACTGATCCAGTCACAAAAGATAATTTGTGCTGAGCAAAGCAGTTCGGTCCAAAGTTGAGCAAAACTTAGATTCGCAACTAATCCAAATTTCGGAATTTTGAATTTCAGTTTTTCCTAAAATGGCATCTGCATGTTACAAAGTGAAAGTAAGAAGCCTGGGAACCTGAGATCCCCCATAATGCCATGCAGCCATCCAATTCACAAATAGCCAGCCCCTGTGATGTCACACCCCTATAAAACCCTCATCCCGCACGGTCTCCACCATTGTCCTGTGGGATGAGCATAGGGAGAGACGTGGCAGCTCTCATGCACAAGGGACAGTGCTGCTGAAAATAATTAATAGAAGAATATTGGAGAAGGGAGATTACAGGGAGAGTAAAGGGAGACTACAGAGAGAGCGCAGAAGAGTGTATGGAGACTTATTGTGCATCAGTTTTATCTACTTATTCCTACATCACCCGTAAATATAATTGAATACCAATAAGATGGAAGCCTTTATTATTCTGGTGCCAGCGTGCCAACCAATACCATCCAGTCTGCACCCTTTAGAGGGGCCAGGTCTTAATGATGACCATCTGGCTTTACTTCTTCCAAATCATCCTTCAAACTCTCCATGTCCTAGAAAAGTTATCAAGATGCAGAGAGAGGAGGAGCTGGATCTTCCTGATGACAAATTCTCATCAATATTAGATGAGGTGGAAAAGGAGGAAAAGCAGATGGCTAAAGAAGGGCTCCCCCCTGTAGGGTAGGAGAGCGGTGGGGTTTGAGAAGTGGGTATTCCAGAGCTGATTAATATTCTGTGTTTACTGTCAAATAAACTGCAGGAGCTTGAAGGCAAGAATGGCAATAATATGCATATTGTGCCCTCACCTAACCAGCCAAACCTGTTTAAAGGTGCCGTGCCGCCATTAACAATGAAGGACTATACAGTGCGGTCTTTATTATTAAATGAAAGGCCGCTGCTGGATAATTGGCCGCACAGTTCTTCACAGCAGCATGGCTGCAACCCACGCCCACAGTATGGCCACTCCGTGTGCCTGTGCCCAGCTACCAGTCGCACAAACAACAGGTTAGCCAGTTCCATAGGTACAAATCTACTGACAGATGCCCTTTAATACTCCACCTATGGGTGCATATAATGGTCATATTTTTTTTATCTATGGCTAACTTTAAGATGCAGTTTTCCTGTTCCCTTTCAGAAGGAGGAAATCTATTGCAATGCACCAACATATTTATCCAGCGGACTGTGCTGTCAGGGCTGTGATAACGTCCCAGTGGATTCCTGCTCTAAAGAAACAAACCAGGTAATTGCCCTCTTTTAGATTATGATGACAATGAGAGGAGTGGAGCCTTCATCTATAACTGAATAAAGTATGCAAATATATGAGATTGTCATCTTCTGTAAAGATTAGACTGTTTTCTCTTAGCATAAAATTATTATTATTATGAAGGAGTATTTGCACTGAGGAAATGATCAGTCAGTGACCATACATATTGTGCAATTAAACCATAAACCATAAAGAAAGTTGTATGTCTCATAAATTAATTAAAATAGCTCTACCTTCGAACATAGCTATAGGGTTCAGATGTAGTAGTCACGCACAGGTTCTGGTAACTGAAGGAACCTAAGGACCCCATCTGCCACATATGAAGTTGTCGGTATTATACATTGGTATGATGGTAGATGAGAAATTCAAGTTACACTTCTACAACTTAGTTAATTAAATGTATCCTCATTGCCAAAGTAATCACTGTAATTAAGAGTGTGAATAGATAATGATATAGTCTGATGAAAGCACGTTGGTGCTGAAACGCGTCACTATGTTGTAATATGTGACCAATAAATTTACTGTACTAAAGATATCTACTGTGAAGTGCCGTATTTTGCAACAATGTATTTAAGATTGGTCACCTAAACTTTCTATGTGAGTTGGTATGGGCTTCCAATAAAGAAAAAGAATAGTAGATACTTGTTAGCAGCATCTGACTAATGTCCCCTGGGCCTATACACCTCTTTGTTTACAGGACCTTAAGAGCCATTTTTCATTAAGGGTCTATTATTGTCAGAGCTTGGGCCCACTGGAGGATCCTCAGGTACTCTGGTGGGCCAATCCAACCCTGCTTGTGACACACTTATTGGAGATGACTGGGTACATTGAGCCCTCCTTGCACATGTGCACCATAGTATCCCCATGATCTACACTTCTGATCAGTGGATTGCTGTCACGGATGTAGTAGGGGAGAACACCAAAAGACAACAAGAAGGAAGGGGAAAGACACTAGGCCTCACCGCTAGGGAAGGAAAAGGGTCACTACCTATAAAACCCTGCTCCTGGTCCTAACTCCTATCCGTATGGGCACCTCTCGATAGTAGAGATACCCATACACAGGAACCTAGAAAACCCTGGTGACCCTCAGATGCCCTAAAGATAATGACAGGGCAGAGACCACCCGTTCCTTCCCTGGTGAAGGAACTAGCGTCTCACTGAGGCCTAGTAAACAAACCAGGGGGAATACAAAACTGAACAAGTGGAACACTTAACTTCAGAGGATGATGGATGAACAGGACTCCAACAAGAACCACACTCCAGCTCTTCCAAGACCAAATGAAGCTATCCCAAGCAAGGAGTGATGGGTAAAGTCAGACTAAATAGGGCGAGGTAAAGGTCACATGATCCACACCTGAGCAGGAGGTGTGGCCATACCAGCAACACACAGACAAAGTGAAACCGAAAAAGGCTGTCAGATCACTAATGCGTAGATAATCTTTCAGACCTTCTGAGACCTGTCACAAATGTGAAAATTGCATTGGCTAGATTATATGTTTTTGACTAGCATTACGCATGTCCATCATATTGTTCTTCTGCAGATTCAGACAGAACGAGGGGAAGGATTTGAGTTCTGTAAATGTCAAGGAGTAGCCCTTCAATGCCACTCATGTTCCTCCAAACATGGATGCGGCAGGGAAGCCACCTCACAAAGTTCAGAGTCAGGTAAGTGCACACAGTATTAGCAAAATTCTAATCCTGTTTTGAAGGTCATAACAGAATATGTAGGGTAATGAATGCTAGGAGGTAATGTGATCAAAGAGTAAAATGTTTGAGTTGGGTTCTTCATAGGATTGATAATATCCTAACATCACTAAAGATGTATGAAAGTCATAGATCATATTGGGCACCCAACAGGAACACTCACAAAGGTACACAATTTATTGCGGTGCCCCAATGTATAGGAAAAAGCAGTATGCAGCAAGTACAAAAAAGGTATACTGATGTATATCGTCCCACCAAGGGAATCAAAATATGGAAGTGTTTGACGTATATTCTGGGAATTTTTCCTTGCACATACCCCAAACATAGTGCTCTGTGCACAGAGCCTAACACATTACCTTTAGCAGAAATAGCTTATACAAAACATATATTTCTCAACAGAATACGAAAAACATACAAGTGGCTGTAATATTATAATTCCAAAATGTCTGGCTTGTCTGTGTATTGGTCTAAGTAATAGTAACATACAAGTTGGTTTACATAAAGGAGATACTAGTCAGTTATGACTGGGATATTTGGTGATCTCATGGTTGAAACAGCTGACCATTTTAACTTTGCTTTCAGATCAAAACCCTACAAACCCGAGGAACTGGGTACCGTTAGTTATTTTTAACAAGCCTAAGATTGTGGATGAGAATTTGAGGCCTTGAGAACTTGACGTTTAGAAGATCCAGGATTAAATATACCAGACCTGTTATTAACTTCTGATGTCAGCTTCTTGAAGGTTCTTCGTCATTCCAAAGGTGAGATCATCTGAAAAATGACCATGCCTACCTGATGTTAGTATCTGCAGTTTCCAACCCAAAGCTTATTAGATGTTTAGGTAGTTCCTAGCAGCCATATGAATTACCTATAACCAGTGTTTTTCAGGATTTAGCCTACCTCTCCTCTTCCTTCCTTGTCCTTATTATGAAGACGTCATGTATATATTAGTTGCCCTACTTGATATGTGTCTTTTTTCTAGTTTGGTTTAGTACCTACTGTCTATCTACACATTTCTATTCTTTTTTGTTTTTGAACAGTTCTCAGAAGTACAAAGCATGGTTGACAGTACATACGACATGTCCCAATAACACAGCTGACATCTACATAAGTACTACTGGAAAGCAGTTTATTATTTTGTTCATGACTGATACTTGATGTAAGAAGTTACTGCTGTGTCCTGGGTGAAGAAGATATACAAGGTAGTACTACTGGATGATAAGGACAAAAAAAGGCAAAAGCTTTCCATTGTTCGAAAATGGTTTCAGAGAGCACTCTTGAGTAGAGTTGAGCGAACCCGAACTACAAAGTTCGGGTTCGTACCGAACTTTGCGAGTTCAGGTACCCGGACCCAAACCCAGACTTTTTCACTGAAGTTCAGGTTGGGGTTCGGTGTTCGGGTGATTTTATTATTTTCCGTTGTAACATGGTTATAACGGAAAATAATAGCATTCTTAAAACAGAATGCTAAATAAAATTGTTTACTGAGGGCTAAAATAAATAAAAAACTCACCTCATCCACTTGATCGAGCAGCCGGTATCTTCTTTTCTTCAGGACCTGCGGTGATGTCACCGCACTCACCACATGGTGAGCGCGGTGACATCACTGCAGGTCCGGCTGAATGAAGATAGAAGGACCTGCGGTGAAGTCACCGCGCTCACCCCGTGGTGAACGCGGTCACGTCACCGCAGGTCTTTTTGCAGGTCCTGTAGAAAAGAAGATACCGGCTGCGCAATCAAGTGGATGAGGTGAGTTTTTTTATTTTTAACCCCTCAGTAGACATTAAATTTAGCATTCTGTTTTAAGAATGCTATTATTTTTCCTTATAACCATGTTATAACGGAAAATAATAAAGTGAAGTTCGGGTTCCCATTGACTTAAATTGACTTTTACCTGAAGTTCGGCCGAACCCAGCGAACCCGATATTCCACGGGTTTGCTTAACCCTACTCTTGAGTAAAGCTTCCAGACAAGGCCAGAGGGCAAAAGAAGCAACTGCCCAGGAATCTCCATCTCTCAATTTCCTTTAGCCACTTCCTAGACAAGTCATAGACGTTTGAAAACATTTAAGTATGCGTCCAATCATATCAGCATTAAAGGGGTTGTGCAGCTGATTAGAATTTTTTAAAAAGGATCAAAATGGTGTCAAATAATAAAATAAGTCATATTCACCTTAACAATCCCTACCACTTCAGTTCTTATATGTTCCAGGCACCCACTGGTCTCTACTTCTCTACATTTTGGAAATAATCTCCCAGCCAAGTAAGTGGCTGAGCAGTAATTTCCTGTTTGTCAAGAGGGAGCAGGAAGTATAGACCAGCGGGGGACTTGGAAGTATAAGAATGGGAGCGGTAGGGATATGTACGTAAGGAAAGTATGAATTGTTTCTGAGCCTTTTTTTTAACAATTTTAATCAGCCAGACAATCCCTTTTAATGGATGTGCAGAAGAGATGGTGTGGATAAAATATCACCACACATTGATATGTACAGAGAAAAGTAAGGAGATGGAGAACTATCAAGTTAGGTAAGTATATTAAAAAGTAATTTTTAAATTTTGGATATTTTGCCCCAATAAAGTCACTTTGAATTTAAAAAAAAACATTTAAAGAGGACCTGTGAGCTGTATCAGTCCTAGTAAACTGGGCATACCTATTTGTTCCAAATCCATTGAGCCATTGTAGGGGGAAAAAAAGCTTTATTTTGTATGCAAATTAGATTTTTACAGTACTGAGGGGAACCCTCTAGCCCAGGGATGCTCAACCTGCGGCCCTCCAGCTGTTGCTAAACTACAACTCCCAGCATGCCCGGACAACCTACAGCTATCAGCCTACAGCAGAGCATGATGGGATTTGTAGTTTTTCAACAGCTGGAGGGCCACAGGTTGAGCATCCCTGCTCTAGCCCCTTGGTGCACCTCAGCTTCTCGGCTGTCCAGCATTTGTCATGCCCCTTGACTGACAGGGCCAGGTATTATCATATTCCTCTTGCTTGGCCCTGCAATCCTGTGATTATATGTTATTGGTAGATCTACTTCAGGTTTCCCTACTGCCAAGATGATCACTGGGCATGCGCTGACCAAAGAGTCTATAGCACGTGCACAGGATTACAGAGCTAAGCATGAGGACAATGATGATGCCTGCCCCTTTCAGTCAAGGGGAGGGTGTGTGAAAATGTTGCTGAGCGGAGGAGCTGAGAAGCACCGAGGGTCTAGGGCACACCCCTTAGTGCACATAGGATAAAACTCTTTTTGTCTGATTTTGAGCGAGGAGAAAGAGCGCACTATGCGAGTGCTTCTCTCTCCTCATTCTAGCGATCAAAGGGGGTCTCGGAACCCCACAGATCAAATCCTTTGATATGTTGCTATGACATGTCAAAAGTTTTTTTTTAAATTTTTTTTTTAAGTTTGGTGACCCTTAACCACACAATATATGACATCTGAGAGGGATCCCCACAAATTTTTTTGTAAAGGAGCTCCCAACAACCTTGATCTGACCTTGCTTCCAAAGTAAAAAAGTGACAACCTTCATGGTCAGTGTTTCTGATCTGTTTTCATCTCACCAAAAGACATTAGGATTAGTTTTGTGCACCATATTTATGTAAAAGTGGCCAGTATTTTCTGTATCTTCAACCACATGTGTCTTGCAGTCAGCTCTCCATGTTCTACCACTCTTCAGTAGATGCACTGACTTGACATGCGGAGCCACCTATAGTAAACATAGAGTAGTCCTAGTAAAGATTATAAAAAGTATATCTGCTGTATGGAAAAAATGGATTTTTTTAAGTATACAAGTTATATGTGATGTGTATTAAGTGTTTGTAAAATAAAATTCATATTTGATAAGATAATAAAGCAAAACAATTACTTGTGTTAAAAATAAATGGAACAGATTAAATTTTAATGTTGTAAACATTTTAGTTTTGCATTTAGTGGACAGTGTAAATAAAGGTTGCCCATAATTTGATATAAACAGGAAACAAATAGCACATAAAATAATATAC
This sequence comes from Bufo gargarizans, assembly GCF_014858855.1. NCBI lineage: Eukaryota > Metazoa > Chordata > Amphibia > Anura > Bufonidae > Bufo > Bufo gargarizans. Next base: position 22,277,685 of record NC_058089.1, read on the forward strand.
ACCAACATCTGATTATACAGCCCCCATTAGCAAATGGTAGATGTACAGTATATTGTTTTTTTTTCTGCATGGTTATTCCCATCTCAGACATTGTGGGCATATCGCTAGGATATGCCCCCAATATCTGATAGGTGCAGGTTCCACCTCTGGGAACCCCATCCTATGCTTAGAACGGAGCCCGCAAAGTCCCAGAGTGCAGTCACTGCAATGAAGAAGATGACCATTCCCATTTCCTGGAAGTTCCTCCTTCACCCAGGATCAGGGAGCAGTACTAGACATGATCATGTTCTTGTTTCCGCAGATACGGCTTTGGGAGTTCCTTAGTAGGTTGTAAGACATTATAATAACTTGCAAACAACAAAAAGAAAGTGCCACCTTAAAGGGACTCTGTCACCACTTTCTAACCCCCACTTTTAAAACTATAGTTCTGTCCATGGAGCCCCTGTGATTACAATGGTGTTGTTATATGCGAAATCCGCCGTCTCGTTTTGATAAAAAAACCTTTTATCTAACCTGTCACTCATGAGGATAAGGTGCCCAGGGCGTTTCTCCTGGTCTGAACATGCCGCCCGCCGCCGCCGCCGCCGTTGGTGCCCAGCTCCTCCTCTGATCCTTTCAGCGCCGCCTGAATGTGAAGAAATACACCTCCGGCTCTCCCTCAGTCCCCCCTCCTTTTCTAAAATTTCGCGCGTGCGCACAGGCCTGTGCCTGATGCGCCCGTGCGGACTTTTTGATTCAGCCTCATTGAGCGAAGTGCGCATGCGCACTTCGCTCAACCTCCCGATAACGCGAACACTGCCGCACGCGCGGGATCTTAGAAAAGAAGGAGGGGGGACTGAGGGAGAGCCGGAGGCGTATTTCTTCACATTCAGGCGGCGCTAATTCAAGGCAGAGGAGGAGCTGGGCACCAACGGCGGCGGCGGCGGGCGGCATGTTCAGACCAGGAGAAACGCCCTGGGCACCTTATCCTCATGAGTGACAGGTTAGATAAAAGGTTTTTTTATCAAAACGAGACGGCGGATTTCGCATATAACAACACCATTGTAATCACAGGGGCTCCATGGACAGAACTATAGTTTTAAAAGTGGGGGTTAGAAAGTGGTGACAGAGTCCCTTTAAGCATCTAGGAAATGTAGCATCTCTCAGCCGGGTCAACACCATTAGACCTGGCATACCGCCTGGTAAGGTTGATCCTGCTGACTAAAATTATACCTGTTTTGTGAAAATCAGTTGTGGCATTTCCAAGAAAGAAGACTTTTATTTTTTAAACAAATGAGCGTTTCAGTGCACTGGGGGGGCATGGCCAACACTGGAAAGTGGAGGAGCTGAGTTGTACTGAGGGGTTATGTTTAAACTGTTTTTATTTAATGCTCATGCATACAACATGTGTACATAGCATTTGTTCATACATGTGAATTGTATATATAACAATAAAATGAGTATTCAATAACGGTACAGCCATATTCAATAAATTCCGTGTAGCGCGGGGTATATCCCCGATTTCTGTCTTCATACGGCAGTGACTGTGTCATAGATGAACATGAACTTATAAGTTGTCAAGATAAAGGCGAGTATATAAGCAGCTGAGGAGAAGAGAAAGGAGAGAATGAAGAGAAGATAGAGCTAGCAATAAAGGAAAGGAGGGTAAGGAAAGGGGAATGGGCAAGAGGGGAGGGAGAGAAGGACAAGGGGGGTGAATGTCAGTGAGATCAACCCTTCAAGATGCGAGCACAGATAAGAGATCTGGGGATTCTTGAAAGTCAATCCATTGTGGCCATACCTTGTGATATTTGATCGATTGTTTAGAAACCTCTGCCGAGATCTCCTCCATTCTAGCGATATGCAACATTTCCTGACACCATTCTCTGATATTAGGCACATGTGTGGTGCGCCTATGCCTGGGTATCACGGATCTAGCTGCAGAAATACGGAATCATAGAATACTTTTTTTCTGAGATGCAATGGAGCCTGGCAGGATGGAGAGGAGCGCTATCTGAGGGCTGTTTTCAACTGATTTCTTTGTTATCTTTTTGTATATTTTGAAGACATTATCCCAAAATGGTTGGACCATGCTACATTTCCACCAGACATGAAGCATAGTTCCCTTTTCTATTCCGCATCGCCAACAAGATTCCAGAACAGAGGGGAAAATCCTGTGGAGCTGGGTACCTGTACCATCGTGAGATAATCTTATAGTTCTTCTCCTGAGCTGAGCAGGCCATTTGTGAGAGAATATAAACGCTTTTTGTTGGTCCTCTTTTGGTATAGAGGTTCCTAGTTCCTGTTCCCAGCCCAGGATAAAACTCGGGGTGCCCTTATAAGAGTCCTCTAATAAATTCTGATATAGCGAGGAGATCAGGTGAGTCGGCGGAGATGACAGTGAAAATAGTTTTTCTGTTTCGACTAAGGCTGTCCCGAAAGAACATCTCTCTACTTTTGAGGAAATGTATGATTTAATTTGTTCGTATTCCAACCAGGATAAACGGGTGTTTGGATGTTTAGCGGACAGGTCAGAATAGGACGGTAACGGAGCCCCAGATAACAGGTGATAAAAGCGTGGATCTGCTGAAGCCTGTAACCCCAGAAAAGAGTCTCTGTTAATACCAGCTTGAAATGCAGGGTTATGGAGAATTGGTGTAAAGGGACTTTGTTTCCCAGAGCATATATCTTTTCGTATGTACGAATCCCATAATTTTAGGGTCTGTTGTGTCATTTTATTATGTGTTTTGAATCGAGGGCGAGCATCTGCATCAATCCATGGAGCATGTTTGAGGGGAAAAGAGTAAAGGGACTGTTCTATTTGCACCCACTGCTTTGAGTCGCCATGATAATGCCAGTCTAGGAGCCTGAGAAATTAGGAAGCTGTGTGATATAACTTAAAATCTGGTAGACCCTATTCGGGGGTTTGTGGGGCCCCAAACTAATTTAGTAATGGAGGTCTTCAATGAGCGAAAAAATGAAGAAGGAGGTGTTAGGGGGACTGTTTGGAAAATATAATAAAATCCATTTTTAGGACATTTATTCGTCCGAACCAGGATAGTCCCTTTTTGTTGAAACTGGATAAGTCTTTCAGTACTCGTTCTAATAGCGGGAGGTAGTTTAATTTAAATAGGAGATCAGCAGTCCTCAGGAATTTGTACCCCTAGGTATTTTATTGATAAAGGCTGGTGCTTCAAAGGGAACGAGGTGAGTAAGTTGGTAAATTCCTTTTGCGGAATGGATACATTCAGGATCTCACATTTCGTGTAATTGACCTTGAAGTTGCTTAAATGTCCAAAACATTCAAATTCCTTCCAAATGGAAGGGAGGGAGATAAGCGCTTGTGTGACATAAAGCATTAGGTCATCAGCATATAATGCTGTCTTGTACTGTGATCCATTCACCATGGTCCCATGTATTAAGGGATTTGTGCGTATAGCCGTAGCCAGGTGTTCCATCACTATAACGTATAGTAGCGGGGAAAGTAGGCACCCCTGTCTAGTGCCATTGTGTATTTTTATTGAAGGTGATAGTAGACCGTTGACTCGTACTTTAGCTGTAGGAGTAGAATACAACGCGCGTATTCTGTTCATAATTTTAGGACCTAGCCCTATTTGTTTCAGTGAAGCGTCTAGGAAATTCCAGTGGACCCGATCAAAAGCCTTTTCGGCGTCAATTGATAGTAGACATAGGGGAGAGGCACTGCATCTCGCCGTGTTAGCTAGGAGTATGGCTTTGATTGTGTTATCTCGTGCCTCTCTGCCCCTTACAAAGCCCACTTGATCTGAGTGTATTATTGTTGGGAGTAAGGGGGATAATCTGTCTGCCAATATTTTGGAATATATTTTAATATCTATATTAATTAAAGAGATAGGCCTGTAGTTTGAGGGGGTGGAGTGGTCTTTGCCAGGTTTAGGTAGGAAGCTAATATGGGCCTCTAGAGATTGAGTAACGAATGTGGAGTGTGTGTCTATGCAGTTGAAGACCTTTGTCAAGAAGGGGGATAGGGTGTCCTTAAAATGTTTATAGAATGCTGGTGTGAAGCCATCAGGGCCGGGGCTTTTCCCTGTGGGTGAATCCGCGATAGTGTGGGTGACTTCTGCAATTGTAAAGTCTGGCATCCATATCCAATTCTGATATTGTAGGATAGGCTGTTTCAGTAATGTACTCGTCTATACGGGTATTAATAGCTGAAGTGGGTAAATCCAAGAACTGACCCTTTATGTTGTATAGTTGGGAATATAATATGTACGGAACTCTTCCAATATTTCTGTGGGATTATAAGTGTTGTGGCTATCAGCCTTTTTTATGAATGGGTTTGAGGTGTCCTAGGATGTAAGAAACGTGCCAGCGGTCTGCCACATTTGTTAGAGTATTCATAGAAAAATCTTTTCCCTTTGTCTATATATCTTTTGTATTTTTGGTCTATTAAGGATTTATTGGAATCCCTGACTTTCAGTAGTTCAGCATGGGTTGTAGGTGATAGGGTTCGTTTATGTTGCATTTCTAGATTATGAGCCTGTGTTAGTAGCGTGTGCAGTTTATGAGCTTTTTTCTTTTACAGTCTGGAACCATGTTTAATAAAAGTTCCTCTAAGGACGCATTTTAATGTTTCCCATTGAGTTGGAAGGGAAGTATTATCAGTGGCGTGTATTTGGAGAAAGTCATCTATTGTCTTTTGAATATCAGTAATACAGACCACGTCTTTAAGGAGATTATCATTGAGTCTCCAGTTCCATGGCCTATGTATGGAGTCTGGTACCTCAATAGAGAAATAAATAGGGGCATAGTCTGAAAAGAGGATGTCTCCAATAGATTCTGTAGGTTTCCATGCTAATGTGTGGTGGCTGGTGAGGAAGAGGTCTATGCGACTATAGGATTTATGTGGGGAAGAGTAGAATGTGTAATCTTTACCTTGTGGGTATAAAGTTCTCCATACGTCAACGAGTTGTAGAGAGTGAAGATGTAAAAGTACAGATCTCAGTTGTCGTCCGGAAGAGGTGCCCTGGCCTGCACTGGAGTCTATTGCTGGGTCTAATGTAAAGTTGAGTACTGAGGGGTTATGTCCCATGCTTTGGTGCACTGAAGCTTTAACTTAAAGGCTATGTACAACTTTGGCGGTATTCTTTTAAATTATTGCATTGTACTCAATGTGAGCTAAAATAATGTTTTAAATTGGTCTTTATAAAAAATATGGCATCCTTTTTCTGTACAGAGCTGACATCCTCTAGTAGCAGCCTTTGGATTTTCTGTCTTTTCCTTCAGACCAGGAGCAGACAGACTCCTTATCTCTGTTCTTTGACCTCCTAAACTCTTATTATAGCTCAGTTCTTATCTTAGTGATAAGAATGTGGCTTAAATAAGTTTTTATAACCTCTTAGTTAGTGATGATCAAGCATGCTCGCCTGAACACCAGTTCTCTGCACATCGCGGTGTTTGGCCGAATACCGCGTGTGCTCGAGCGCCATGCTTGAGTCTCCTTCCCGCATGTTTGTTGGCTGCTACGCAGCCAATAAACCTGCGGGTAAGTACTGTCACTCACTGTAATGCTGTAGCCATGTTGGTTACTGGCATCACAGTGATTGGCTGGCTAGAACGCATCATTGGGTGCTATAAAGCACCCGATGACACGTGGTTCGGGCAGTCTTAGTCAGGGAGAGCTGTGCTGTAGAAGGGACAGATAGTGTAGGGAATTCCTTTTTATTTTTTTGTTAGGCAGGGTTGGTGTTAGAGACCCAAAAGTCCTTTTAAGGACTATTGTTATATCTGGCAGCAATATATATTCTTAGCGCATACTGCGCTAAATTGCGTGCAATTGATAGAGACCCAAAAGTCTTTTTAAGGACTATTGTTGTATCTGGCAGCAATATGTGACATGCAGTGTACTTTTTCCATAGATAGTGTCCACTGCAGACAGTTGCATTACCTGTGCTACATCTCCTGTATAACGTGTGCGCATCCTAAAAATATCTGTGAAGAATCTGGTCAACAGAATCCTCACCCTGATCCTCCTTCCTCCCACCATGGAGAATCTTGGCAAACAAGTAATCCCACACTCGGATATTCCGAGGAGCTCTTTTCATCGCCATTCCTTGATTTGGGCCTCTTACCAAGCCCCTTGAAGAGGGACATGAGGAGATTGTGTGCCTAAACTCTTGAGCATCCACAATCAGAAGAAGATAACGGTGGGGAATGGCAATTAGTGTTTCACGAGGTGGATGATGATGATGAGACACAGTTGCCAATAAGGCAACGGCAATTAGTGTCTCAAGAGGTTGATGATGAGGATGAGACACAGTTGTCAATAAGTGAGGTTGTTGTTAGGTCAACAAGTCAGGAGGATGACCAGAGTGAGGAAGTGGAATAGAAGGTGGTGGACGATGAAATCACTGACCCAACCTGGGAAGGTGGCAAGCCGAGCAAGGACAGCAGTACAGAGGGGTAGGGATCCGCAGCACCGCAACAGGCTGGAAGAGGCAGTGGGGTGGCAAAAGGCAGAAGGCGAGCCACACCAAACAGGCCCGCAACTGTTCCCCGGAGCACCCCCTTGCGACGATCTCCCTTGCCAAGGGGTAGGTGTTCCGCAGTCTGGCACTTTTTTTAGGAAAGTGCGAACGATAAAAGAATTGTCCTTTGCAACCTGTGCAGTATCAAAATGAGCAGGGGCGTGAACACTAGCAACCTCACCACCACCAGCATGATCCGCCAGATGGCATCAAAGCACCCTAATAGGTGGGCCGAACACCTGGGTTCACAATTAGTGTCTGCGGGTCACACCACTGCCTCCTCTTCCCCTGCGTTACGTGCTGGCCAATCCCCTGTCTAAGACGCAGGCCCGGATGCCTCCCGCCCTGCATCTGGACCTTCACAAGCACCATCAGCTAGCACATCCACTTCTGTGTCCCAGCGCAGCGTACAGATGTCCATACCCCAGGCCTTAGACCGAAAACACAAATACCCAGCCACCCACCCACAGGCCACAGCACTAAATGCGCACCTTTCCAAATTGCTGGCCCTGGAAATGTTGCCATTTAGGCTTGTGGACACTGAGGCTTTCCGCCACAATTTTTCCCGGTGTGTCCCCGTCTTACACCAGCATGTGTCCTGCAACATCACCCATGCCCTGACCAATGCAGTTATTGGGAAGGTCCACTTAACGACTGACATATGGACAAGTGCTTGTGGCCAGGGACGCTATATTTTCCTGAAGGCACACTGGGTGAACGTTGTGGAGGCCAGGAGCGAGTCGTACCCTGGGATGGCACAGGTGCCACTGATGCCAAGGATTGCATGCCCTACTTCCATCAGGATTTCCGGCACCACCTACAATAGTGGCTGCAACCCCCTCTTCTCCTCCTCCACCTCCTCCTCCACTTCCACCTCTGAATTCTCATCTTGCAGAACCAGTCAGCCATCAGTCAGTAGCTGGAAGAAGTGTAGCACTGCAGTGGGGAAGCGGCAACAGGTCGTGCTGAAACTAATATGTTTAGGTGACAAACAGCACACTGCCACAGAGCTGTGGCAGGGTATAAGGGATCAGACTGAGCTGTGACTCTCGCCACTCAACCTAGAACCAGGCATGGTTGTGTCTGATAATGGCCGTAACTTGGTGGCGGCTTTGGAGGCTCGGCAAGCTCACACACATATAATGCCTAGCCCACGTGTTCAACTTAGTTGTTCAGCGGTTTCTCAAAACCAACCCCAATTTGCCTGAGCTACTGGTGAAGGTGCACCACGTGTGTGCCCATTTCCAAAAGTCATCTACAGCTGCCGCCGGTCTGGCAATGCTGCAGCAGTGCTTGCAATTGCCAGCTCACCGACTGTTGTGTGACGTGAGCACGTGCTGGAACTCCACGTTCCACATGTTGGCCAGGCTTTGTGAGCAGCAGAGGGCAGTAGTGGAATACCAGCTGCAAAATAGTCGTCACCTTTCCAGTCAGCTACAAGCGACGGGTGGGCATGGATGTCTGACCTCTGTGAGGTATTACGCAACTTTGTGGAATCAACACAGATGGTGAGCACCGATGCCGCTATTATCAGCGTAACCATCACACTTCTGTGTCTTCTGAAACACTCGCTGCTCACAATGAAGGAGGACGCTTTGCATGTGGAAGAGGTGGAAATGGGGGAAGACAGTACACAGGGTGATAGCCAGACCACTCTCCGTTCATCTTCTGAGCGCGAATTGGATGATGATGAGGAGGAGGAGCAGGAGACAGTTGCCTCCGCTACAGAGGGTAGTACCCACAGCAAGTTTATTCCATCTGTTCAGCGTGGAAGAGGAGGAAGAGGATGAGGAGATTGCAAGTCATCCTCCTGATGAAGACAGTGAAGTCTTGTCTGTTGGGACTCTGGCACACATGGCTGACCTGATGTTATGTTGCCTTTCCCGTGACCCTCGCGTTATACACATTTTGGCCAACACCGATTACTGGTTGTCCACCCTTCTCGACCCCTGCTACAAAGATAACTTCTTATCTCTCATTTTTGTGGTGGAGAGGACTAGCAAAATGGTGCAATACCAGAAGTTCCTTGTGGAAAAATTGCTCCAAAAATTTCCAGCTGACAACGCTGGCGGCAGAGTACATAGTTCCTTGGGCAACCGAGGAGGGGAGACGAGGGGAACACACAGCAGTTCCAACAGAGGCAGGGCAACACTCTCCAAGGCCTGGGACAGTTTCATGACACCCCGTCAGCACCCTCAGCCTGATGCGCGGCCTAGTGTCACAAGGAGAGAAAAGTTTTGGAAGATGGTGAAAGAGTACGTAGCAGATCATGTCAGCGTCCTCAATGATCCCTCTGTGTCTTACAACTATTAGGTGTCCAAGCTGGACACATGGTCAGCAGCAGGCCCTCAACCATAATTTTTTTCATGGTCAGCAGCAGGCCCTCAACCATAATTTTTTCCATGGTCAGCTCAGCAGCAGGCCCTCAACCATAATTTTTTCCATGGTCAGACCAGCAGCAGGCCCTCGGCCCTAATGTTTTAGAGAGTCAGCTCACCAGCAGACCCTCAACCATAATTTTTTCGATGGTCAGCTCAGCAGCAGGCCCTCACCCCTAATATTTTAGATGGGCAGCTCAGCAGTCAGACCCTCACACCTAATGTTTTAGATGGTGAGATCAGCAGCAGGCCCTCGCCCCTAATGTTTGAGAGGGTCACCAGCAGGCCCTTATGCCTAATGTTTTTGAGGGTCACCAGCAGGCCATTAATCATAATTTTTCAAGGGTGTGTTTGATGCCTGCCTTTATGTGTGATAAAGGGTGTATTGGAGTGCCGGTTCCTTGTAATTTTTGGCAGCCCTTTCACTTAGTGCATAGGCTTTATGAGTGAAGGAGTCCCACTACCTGAACAATTGTACCACAATGTGAATAAGGACCTCCTTTATGTGTTATACAGGTTGTATCGGAGTGCCTGTTCCTTGTAATATTTGTCAGCACTTGCACTTTATATACAAGTAAATATACAGGAAAGAATGTTTCCTAGAAATGTTTCCTCTAAAATCGATTTTATCTTCGGTTTTGTGCGTATTATTGTCAGTCTGTAAAAGTGGCGTACTACTCGGACAACATCGTTCCCAGCAGCGACCCGGGAGTCCAAGATGCATCCAGACATCCTCCCCATGCTGCTCCCAAACCATTTCAGTGGTGTTTCCATCTATATCTGACCTTTTGCTGTGAACCAGACACCCTCCCTTCTTCAGAGCATGGGGTGCCTGGTTTAATGCTCGGGTTCTCCCATTGACTTTCATTGTGCTCAGGTACTCGGTAGAGCACTCGAGCATCCCGAGGTGTTCTACTCGAGCACCCGAACACTTTGGTGGTCGATAAACACTACTCATAGTAGTTTAGAGATATGGGTTATTAGATGGTTTGCACAAAGTGAAAGTGCCAGTTACACAGCTAGAAAAACAGTTAACCCTTTTTGACATAACAGCTCAATATTTTTAATAAAGGCAAATTGAAAAAATGAGTAACATGCAATCATAAAAAAGAATTGCCGCTGAAGGTGTACCCTTTAAATAAATAGAAGTATTTTTTCTGAGGAATGCTGCAACCATTTTTACAAGACAGGTATCATTTTAATCTGGCAGTATGCCTGGTTTAATAAGGTTGACAGTTGATCTTGAAGGGGTATTGCTGCACACAACAAAAGACTCCCAGCAGCTGCATATTTTGTAAAAAATAATAAAGCTTATACTCTTATCGTCTCTGCCATTCAGATTGGTTCCGTTTTCCCTGTTGCACAAATCTGCAGCCAGTGATTGCCAGGCGTTTCCTGCCATGTAGAGACTGAAGTAATAAGTGGAGTGCAGCCAGGGACCCCCGCACCATCAGAACGCCAGGGGCAGGAAATAGGCAAGCTAATTATAAGTTTTAATATTTTTTAAACTTGGTGACAAGTGAAAATTTGAAAACACAAAAATATACTCTTTGTGGTCCTGGACTGGGGTATTTCTGCTATCATTTTTCACGGGAAAAACAGAATCCCATTTTGCCAAATGCTTGAATGCTGACCGGCAATATGTGACACCAAGTCATCCTCTACTCTGTACACATCCTCCTCTACACCATTCTTTTTATTTCCTTTTCAGGATGTCTTCTAATGGTTCTGCCTCTACATTTCCCTACCACAGGCAATCTGACATTTTTCAAATCATCAAGCTTTCAAATTTTTATTGTTCATTTACTTCCTAAATGCAAAACAGAGCAACTTCCTAAGCAGTCGCCGTTAAACATTCCTACCACTTTGCTTCTGTGGAGTGTGTGTACATCAGTCACCTAGCTGCTGCAGCTTCTGAATCTGATATAAACCCGTCAGAGCTCTGTCTCTGATGTCTCTCTGCTCTTTTCCAAGAGGAAGACAGCAACATCCTGGACACACAAATCTAGTATATATTACCAGGAGAGGAACATTCACAGGAATAGGTTGGCAACTGTATCAAATGAAGGCTTAGAAGTTTAGAAGCATATCTTAACATTTTTTAATACATTTCCAAAACCCAATTTTTAAGGGCCAGTTCAGGTCTGAAGTCACTTTGTGGGGCTTACATAATAGAAACTGTGACGAATACCACGCCTCGTGCCCGCTTGAGGTCACCTACGTCGAGCTCACGAGAGGCAGTATGGTCACTTGTTACCAAAGCGTGGTACAGTTTACACAGACATCCTCCTGTCCACGCGGGCACAGAGAGGCAACAAGCTGAGAGAGCCATTTCACTGCCGCAGTGAAAACAGAGCTGTCTCAGCCCGGGTATCTGCCACCAGCTATTTGTTTGATATAAGCCTGGTCATCCTGCAAAAAAACTGTAAACTGTACCAAGCTGACCTTACCTGCTCCTCTGGAGAGCGTAACGTCACACCTTGGTACAAATTGACCATACTGCGTCTCGTGAGCTCGACGTAGGTGACGTCAAGCGGGCACGAGGCGTGGTATTCATCACATATTACTGTTCCATCATGTAGCAAACTTAACTGGCCTCTGTGGCTTCTGCTCCTGCTCCTCAGCACCCCGAACTGGCTCCCAGGGCCTGTCCAATACATAATCAATATCATATTTCTCACCTCCCCACCACTTTTATCAGGCAGTGATATGTCGTTTCGAATTTCCTGCCACCACTGTGGCTACAAGTGCAACTACTACTTCTACTACTGGCCAGATGGAGGGTGTTGCTATTACTGCTTTTATGCAAATTCTGACTCTTGGATGACAAGGCATGGGTCTTTCTTTTTATACTCTTCTGTTTTCCATACATTTTAATATAAATTAAAAGTCGTGGATTTAGTACACAGATGATTAAATAAGCAAAATGGCCAGTATTTGAGTCAAGTAGCACACTTGGACCACACATGGGATATTTCTTAAAACTGCACAATCAAGGTAATACTGTAAATGTTGAGTCTTATGTCCCTTTTAACATGCACTGTGTTAAAAAAAATAGATTTGAAATCCAAAAATTCTAATTCTGCAAAAAACAAAATGTTCAAATTTCAGTCCCATTTTGTGTTAATTTCTGTCAAACACTAAAAGGGTTAACAAACTTCCTAAATGTAATTTTGAATACTTTGAGGGTAAAAAAATTTTTGGACATTGCCAATTTTTTACAATTTTCAGCTACCATACTTTTGGATTATTTTTGAAGAAAGAAAAAAAATTACTAAATCCACCGACAGTTACTATTAGCATAAAGTAATGTGTCATAAAAACATTCTCAGAATTGCTTTGATAAATAATAACTTTCAAAAGTTATTACCAGATATTGTGACACTTGAGATTTGAAAAACAGGGCTCTAGCGTTTGGTCCACAATGGATTCTTCTGGAACGGGTTAAAGGGTTTTAAGAATAGAAAAATAATTACATGAGATTGAGTGTAGAAAAACATGACTTCTAGAAGCAGTGCCACTGTTGTCCATGGACTGTGGCTAGTGCCGCAACCAGATCTTTCAAACAGGCGACATCAGGATCTATAGCTAGTAGGTGACCATGCTGGAGCTTCTGACCACCTTGATGCGCTGTGTATTATGGGCAAAGCAGCATCTTCTGCACCTACAGTATTTTATTGCCAGAATAGCTACTGATTCCTAATGCTGAAGACATGAACATTACAGAAGTTTCTGACCCCTGATCAGACCACTCATATGCCAGTCTGTCTGTTGTGTCATAAAGATTCAGACTGGAAGTCACATGATTCTTATTTCCAGGACAATAAGTATAAGATTATTCTAAATGACTTTAAAGGGTTTCTGTCACTAGAATTTTCAGTATTAAAGGGAACCTGTCACCTCCCAAAAGCATCCCAAGCCGCCAGCAGTACCTGCGTGAAGCCAGCAGTGTGTTTCTGATTATGCCTTTCTTCCTTAAAGGGATTCTGTCACCTCCCCTAACCCAAAAAACGATTTTAAAGCAGCCATGAAGCACAGCTTACCTTGATTAGGCTGTGCCCTTTTATCTTGTAATCCGTCCAGCAGTTTCTGCAAAAAACGACTTTGATTGATATGCAAATGTGTCCTGAAGGTGCCCAGAGGGGCGTTTTGTTCCTCTAAGAGAGCCAAGTAATGCCCCTCTTACAGTGCCCAGCCCGCCTTCCTTGAACTGTCTAACCGTCCCCAGCCTGCCACAGCCTCTCCTCCCCCTCCCTCACGCCGAACGAACTCTCGCACAGGCGCAGTACCCACTGAGGGCTGCGCCTGTGCGATCAGCAGGAGACTGAGGGCAGGAGCTTCATCCTCGTCACTGGGCATGCGCCGAGCCCAGTGACCTCCGATGCTCGCTCTTCCCTCAGTCAGCAGGGAAGAGCGAGCATCGGACACGGCACATTTGCATATCAATAAAAGTCGTTTTTTGCAGAAACTGCTGGACGGATTACAAGATAAAAGGGCACAGCCTAATCAAGGTAAGCTGTGCTTCATGGCTGCTTTAAAATCGTTTTTTGGGTTAGGGGAGGTGACAGAATCCCTTTAAGGAAGAAAGGCATAATCAGAAACACACTGCTGGCTTCACGCAGGTACTGCTGGCGGCTTGGGATGCTTTTGGGAGGTGACAGGTTCCCTTTAAACTGGCTGACATTAGCGATGTGCTAATGTCAGCTGCAGCTAACTCTACTAGTCTAATGATTATACGTGCCGCCGTTCCCAGTCTCCCACCTCAAGTCAAGCCTTCCAAGTGTTGATTGACAGGGACAGGCATCGTTCGCATCCTTCTGCCTGCCCTGTGCCTTGGGGAAATCTTGCGCCGTTCGATATTCTGCTCAGGGGCGGTGAGGGAAGGACACTCGCAGGCTGCCAGCTTCCTCAGTGAGATTTCCCCAGGGCACAGGGCAGGCAGAAGGATGCGAATGATGCCTGGCCCTGTCAATCAACACTTGGAAGGCTTGACTTGGGGTGGAAGACGGGCACGGATAATCATTTATTAGAATAGCACATCGCTAATGTCAGCCAGTTTAATACCGTGTTTCCCACGAAAATAAGACATACCCATAAAATAAGCCGTAGCAGGGTGGCGGCTTATATGCTTAATATAAGACAAACCCCCGAAAATAAAGCCATAGTGATGGGCGTGGCTTCGTACCGGCGTAGAGCGGTAATGAAGACACGGGCAGCCCTTCTCATCTGACGCATTGTGACAGCCGCTGTAGGTGGTGTCTCACCTACTGTACGCCATCGTGACAGCTGCTGTAAAGTGCTGTCTCATCTGCCCCACATCTGTAGGTGACAGGAGAGTTGCGGGCAGCCCCATCAACACGGTCGGCTCCTCCTGTCAGGTCCCGCAAGCTGAGGGAGAAAGTGAAAGTAAAAGTCGCATCAGCATCAGTGTAAAGATTGGACCCAGTTCTCACTGGATCCCTGATAAATAAGCCATAAGACATCCCCTGAAAATAAGCCATAATGTGTTTTTTTGAGGAAAAATAAATTTAAGACAGTGTCTTGTTTTCGGAGAAACGCGGTACTGAAAATTCTAGTGACAGAAACCCTTTAATAGGATAACCAGAAGAATGAGTGTAACGATAAAGATAGTTATTAAACTCCAAAGCATTCCATAATATATATGTGTGAGGCAGACATTTACAGGCTATGTCTTAATCTGTCCTATAAACAGCCATGAAAACATCACGTCATTTCCATAAATCCAAGTTTATTCACAGGTTTCAAGCCTATTAACTCTAGGAATTTATTAAAACTAATTCACATAACTTATTAAAAACTATAATGGTATAGCACAGTGAGACTGCCAAGAGGTGCTTTTATCAGGGCCCCTCTTCTTCTGAGAGGCAATCCTGCTTGGGTCTCTGTTCTGGCCCGGCGGTCATGTGACCGCCGGGGCCGGGAGAGTGCAGGAGCTGTCGGGTCTTTCACAGACCTCGATCAGCCCTGCACCGAGTGCTGTAAGCCTCTCAGGTGGTGTATTTCCACTGAAACTGGGGCTACTATGTCAGCCCCAGTTACAGGATATATCAAAAGTGGAAAAAAATAAATAAAAATGAAGTCAAATGTGCCCCAGAGGTCTTGTATGACCTTATAGGGGACACAAAGTGTAAAATAAAAAATTAAAATGTAAAAAAAAAAATCCACGATTAGGTAATAAGAAAAATAATATTAAAAATAGGAAAAAAAGAAATAAAAAATACATATTTGGTATTGCCGCGTCCGTGACGGCCGGCTCTATAAATCAAACAATCATCTCATCCTGCAAAAAATGAGACTCTACCTAAGACAATCGCCCCAAAAAATTTAAAAAACTATCACTCTCAGAATATGGAGACACTAAAACATGATTTTTGTTGTTTCAAATATGATATTATTATGTAGAACTTAAATAAATATAAGAAAATATATATATTAGGTATTGCCATGTCCGTAATGACTGGCTCTATAAAAATATCACATGAACTAACCCCTTATATGAACAATGTAAAAAAAAAATACAATAAAAACTGTGCTAAAAAAAACACCTTTTGTCACCTTACATTACTAAAAGTGCAACACCAAGCGATCAAAAAGGCGTATGCCCCCAAAATAGTACCAATCTAAAAAAATGAGCCCCTACATGAAACAATCGCCCAAAAAACTAAAAACTATGGCTCTCAGATTTGCCAAAAATATGGAAAAGGACCTGTGGTGACGTCATATGTAAAAGGACCTGTGGTGACATCACTGCGCTCATCACATGGTCCATCACATGGGCCATCATGGTGATGGATCATGTGATGGACCATGTGATGAGCGCAGTGACGTCACCACAGGTCCTTTTCCTCACAGATGAAGGCAGAAGAGAAGCCGGGCTGCGCAAACAAGTGTATTAAGGTGAGTTCAATTATTTTTTATTTTTTTAACCCCTCCAGCCCTATTTTACTAAGCATTCTGTTTTAAGAATGCTATTATTTTCCCTTATAACCATGTTATGAGTGAAAATAATTACATCTACACAACCTTGAACCCAAACCTGAACTTCAGTTCGGGTCTGGGTATCACATTCAGTTTTTTAGCACGCACGTGCAAAACGCATTAAACCCGCGCGATAAAAACTGAACAACGGAACACAATCGCAATCAAAACTGACTGCAATTGCGTACCTACTTCCGCGGGTTTGCCGCAATGCACCCGGGATGCATCCTGAGCCAAAACATGACGCCCGTGTGAAAGAGGCCTAAGAGCTGGAGGGAGGGGGTAGGGTGGTTTAAAGCAGGTCTAGGTCCCCTTATTCCAAAGCCAGAGCATGGCTATCCCTACGCATATGTCTTTAATAAACTGCACTTACTGTAACACCAAAATCGAACTGTTCTGACTGATAAAAGTAAGCTCCATCAGTAAGGACACGTAACATATGTATGCTATTTGCAGTGAGCCAAGGAGAGGGGAGATCCAAGGAGAGGAGTGAATAGCAGGAATTATGTTCGTAGTGCTCAGTCACGCTGTCGCTTTTCTGGGCCGTGCAGTGATGGGAAGGGCACACCTGTTCTTCCCTTCAAGGTACTCTCTGGTTTAGAGGTCCTCCTGCCTGACATTGGTTGAGGTGCCCTTGATGTTGATGGTTTTGAGGTACAAGGCAGGTTATCTTGGTGGAGCTGCGGATGTTGATATAGTATAGCGGGTCAGGAAATAATGAAGCAGAGCAGCAGAACGGCTCTTTACTGGAGGATTAAGTTGAATCACATCAGTTACAGTTCTCAGCATGCAATGGACTGGCAGGCATTACACAAATGCACTCGTCACAGTTCTTACAGGCAAGACGACTGCACAAGAACTTAACAGGCCAAGGTGTTCCTTTTAAAATTACCTTACATTGCACTTCTCTAGCTGACTTGTACATAAGCATCCAGGCATGAGTTAGAACACTTCTCTTTTAAGTAATGCAACCACAGAGTGGACCCTAAACATCTGGCTATGCTCCTCACCTTTTCTGAACAGGTTGCCGCACTTATAATGTACACATTCAGTGTCCCCTGCATGATGTAGATTTTTTTATGCTTTTTTGTGATCAATTCTCTCTTGGTGTGTCCAGGCAGTGGAAGAAAACTCCTGAACATGTGGCAACGAAGACTAAATGGTCCTTTTTATGACAGCAATTCTCCAAAAACTTTAGCACTACACTCCCTCATCATCAGGGCTGCTTTTCTAAGTAAAATTATTTTCTGGTCTTGGCACTTAGTTCAGGGCTGGCTGTTTGGTCTGCTATCCCATTTTGCATCTGCTCTCTCTGTTGATGAGCGAGATGAGCGTATCGAATCCAACAAAGTGGATAAATTTGATTGACCGCAAAGCCGAATTTCCTCATGCTTCATGGTAGTGAATCGATTTAACCTGAAATAGTGTAAAAAAATAAATAAATCATACTTACCTCCTCCATTTACTCGCGATGGGACGGCGGCCGCCATCTTGATTGAAGATCTTGGGCAAAATCCTGTGCGTGATGACATCACCACGCCGACCTTGCGAGATTTTGCGCGAGATCTTCAAGCAAGATAGCGGGGGCCAGCCCGTCACGAGCAATTGGAGGTGGTAAGTATGATTGACATTTTTTTCTGTTAATTTTAAACTGTATTATTAATCTCAGATGCCACGATCGTGTATGAAAGCAGCATCTGAGGGGTGCAATTAAGGGGGGCGGCGCTATCGCAGCTCTCTACTTTACAAAAAAATGTGATTCCTGACAAATTTATTCGTCATGAAGTGAATTTTTTTGTAAAATTCGGGGAGGCAGCCAAATCGAATTTTCCAAAGGTTCATCTCTAGTGGCTAGGCTTAAACTGACTGACCTGTTTCTAAAACGTTCCTCCTCAATAAGGTGACCTTTAAGAGAGAAAAGTACTTGTTTTTGTGACACCAGTTGCAGTGAAGCAACAAGGGCACAGGGCACCTTTTAGTGATATGGTAGATGGTACCCAGGTGTAGGAATGCCAGAGTGGTGTAGGGTGGCCTAAATGCCCCTTAATGTTGGTGCACGTGTCACGGTGCTCCTACATGGATACATTGGACCCCAGGCGTTGGCTTTGAAGCAATGAAAAGGGGGGTTGTTCTCTACCAGTTTCAGGCTTTGTCTTAGTTTCCAGCAGGCTTTGACATTAACTGTGGTAGTCAAACTCCTCTCTGCTACACCAGTTTCTCTCTGGCTCTGCTGCACTGACAGGCTGGCTGTATACCTTTACTTTAGCTGTAGGCTACAACTTCTTTCTTTAGGCTGACTCTAGATTTGTTCAGGGAAAACTTTAATCCTGGCTTGTGGCCTCCATAACCAGCAGCGCTGAAGGTGCTCCACCTGGCCTAGACAGGGCTCATTCAGCAGGGACATGCACCTGCTGCCTTCCCCTAGCAGGGGTTAAGCTAAAGTGACTTCTAACTTGATCTCCACCCTCCCAGCAGTTAGTGGGACACGCCCACCACACCAAAGAGGGGTGTTAGAATGGAAAATAAAGCTCCATTCTATGTAACTATAGCTCTGCCTTGTATGCTGCCATCTGCTGGTGAACCAGGCATATTACATGTGAATATAACAGTTATATAACAGATTAGAAATGCACATTGTACAGGACCTGGAAATAAATACAGAGGATGACATTAGGTTACCCATAGGAGATAGTAGTGAGGTGCAGAAGTGGTAATGCCATTCCGGGGCATTACACCCTTACTTACAAACCAAGCCGCCCTCGGCTTGTGTTTAGGGTATATATGCTCTAAGGGTACCTGGGAAAAATGTAGTGCTGCATGAAAATACACAGACATTGACTGACATATAAGACGGCTACCTATATAATGATACAGAAACAAAATATATCAGTTTGCATACAGATTTCCGGATTCGGCAGGCAGTTCTGGCAACGGAACTGCCGGACGGATTCTTCTAACGCTAGTGTGAAAGTACCCTTAGTTAGGGGCGTTCTTTTACTTTCAGGGGTAACTGTACAAGAAGAAGATGCGCCATTACTGGTAAAAATGGCGATTTAACCCTTTGGATGCCGGCGCGCACAATTTTGCTCCTGTTGCTCAGCAGCAAATTCAATAAAGTCATTTTTTAAGGGTATGTTGTCAATTCTGTAGGCATTATAATCCAAGGGAATACAGATTTATCCTGCTCTGATCCTGTTCGTGATGCCAAAATTGCAACGGGCACCTCCCCCCCAGGGCCCTTTAAGAGAGAAAAGTACTTGTTATCGTGACGCCAGGGCCCCTATTAGTGATATGGTAGATGGTACCCAGGTGTAGGAATGCCAGAGTGGTGTAGGGTGGCCTAAAATGTCCCTTAATGTTGGTGCATGTGTCACGGTGCTCCTACCTAGATACGCTGGACTCCAGGCTTTGGCATTAACTGTGGCAGGCAAACTCCTCTCTGCTACACCTCTCTGCACTGACAGGCTGGCTCTATATCTTATATTTAGCTGTAGGCTGCACCTTCTTTCTTTAGATTTGTCCAGGGAAAACTTTACTCCTGGCTTCAGAGGCTTCCAGCTGTGGCCTCCATATCCAGCAGAGCTGAAGGTGCTCTAGCTGGCCTAGACAGGGCTCGTCCAGCAGGGACGTGCACCTGCTGCCTTCCCCTAGCTGGGGGTAAGCTAGACTTTCCCCTAGAAGGGGGTAAACTCAACCTTACCGTAGAAGGGGGTAATCTAAACTGACTTCTAACTAGAACTCCACCCTCCCTGCAGCAAGTGGGACACGCCCACCACACCACAGAGGGGGTGTTAGAATGGAAAAGAAAATTTACAAATGGTCCAGAGGACCAATGGTTGTCTCTTAGTTACATGTGCTACTAATATCCCATCCTAAAACGTAACTGCTGGTCGCCCTATAGAGAGTGCTAGCGCTGTTTATTTGCAGTGCAATGTTAACCTGGAGACTGCTCAGCAGTGTTATCTATATTCTTTTGGCTAGAACTCTTCTAGATTATACAGATATTATAATGCAGCCAGATTTAAGGTGTGCATGCTGTTTAAAAAACATTTCACAATGTCACTCTGGGGCGTTACAAATGATTATGAAAACGTGTAGAAATCTGAGTCTCACTTTCTTCTGGGATTCGCATCCCATAGTTGAACTTGATGGAGTTATGTCTTTTTTTTCAACCGTATCAACTATGTAACTATGTAACATGGGATTATGGATTGTCTGCAGTACTCACCAATCAAGTTTGCTATGTTTTAACACTGGCAATGTTCTCCTGTTTTATGGGCATTTAAAAATAAATATTTATAGTTCAGATGTTCTGACGTGTGAGAAAATGGAAGCACCTCCATAGTTTATAGCAAAGAAATGGGCATCACTTGTTATACAAACCTGTAAGCCAGCCTGTTCTAACAAATCTGGAACTTTTATAAGGCTGGTAAATAGCAGCACGTACAAAAGGTCAAATACACTGCCTCTCCAACAAAAAAAAGTCAACACCAATAAAAACACTCTAATATTTAGTTGGACAGCCTTTAGCTTGGATTGTGGCACGCATTCTCTGTGGCATTGTTTCGATAAGCTTCTGCAATGTCACAAGATTTATTTCCATCCAGTGTTCATTTTTTATCAAGATCTTGCATTGATGATGGTAGAGTCTGACTGCTGAGCAAAGCCTTCTCCAGCACATCCCAAAGATTCTCAATGGGGTTAAGGTCTGGACTCTGTGGTGGCCAATCCATGTGTGACAATAATGTCTCATGCTCCCTGAACCCCTCTTTTACAATTTGAGCCCGATGAATCCTGGCATTGTCATCTTGGAATATGCACGTGTCATCAGGGAAGACAAAATCCATTGATGGAATAACCTGGTCATTCAGTATGTTCAGGTAGTCGCTGACCTCATTCTTGGAGCACATACTGTTGCTGAACCTAGACCTGACTAACTGCAGCAACCCCAGATCATAGCACTGCCCCCCAGGCTTGTACAGTAGGCACTAGGCATGATGGGTGCATCACTTCATCTGCCTCTCTTCTTACCCTGATGCGCCCATCACTCTGGAACAGGGTAAATCTGGACTTATCAGACTACATGACCTTCTTCCATTGCTCCAGAGTCCAATCTTTATGCTCCCCAGCAAATTGAAGCCTTTTTTTTTCTGGTTTGCCTCACTGATTAGTGGTTTTCTTACGGCTACACAGCTGTTCAGTCCCAATCCCTTAAGTTCCCTTCGCATTGTGCGTGTGGAAAGGCTCTTACTTTCACTATAAAACATAGCCCTGAGTTCTACTGTTGTTTTTCTTCAATTTGATTTCACCAAACGTTTAAGTGATCGCAGGTCACGATCATTCAGGATTTTTTTCGCCACATTTCTTCCTCGAATACGATGGGTCCCCACTATCCTTCCAGTTGTTAATAATGCGTTGGACAGTTCTTAACCCAATTTTAGTCGTTTCTGCAATCTCCTTAGATGTTTTCTCTGCTTGATGCATGCCAATGATTTGACCCTTCTCAAACAGACTTTTCCACGACCACGAGATGTGTCTTTCGACATGGTTGCTTAAGAAATGAGAAGCAACTCATTGCACCAGTTGGGGTTAAATAACTTATTGCCAGCTGAAAGATAATGGCCAATGCAGTAATTATCCAATAGGAGGCTCATACCTATTTGCTTTAGTTAAATCCAATTTGTTTTTTTGTTTGTTTTTTAACACAGTACACATCAGGTGATCATCCCTCCCTTCTTCTAGCTTGTGGGCCAATGAGAAGGCTTTGTCACAGCTTAGCAACATCCATAGCAACCAATAGAAAAGTTGCCTACCCCTTACTATATGAGAACCTCCCCAGGAGCTATTTTCTAAATTTTCTTGCAGTTATGAAAGAGACAGCAGTGTCATTGCTGTGCTCTGTGCTTTGTTGTATTGCATTAGACAGTGAACTTATATATATTATTCAGATAGTTAGTGAGAGATAGTCAGTGAAGGTTAGATTGATCTATAGTGTAGCTGATTCTGCTGTCCATACATACATGCTACAGACATAGTGCTGTGATGTCACAAGTTGCAAGTATTCCGAAAAAATATGCGCATCATTAATTGCCGAAAATTTGCAATGTGCAAGTGCAATTATATTGGAGCACGCTATCTGCATATAAAGCTATTCTAATGTTCTGCCGTGCCAACCATTTTCTCCAGTCTCAGGAAACATATACCAGCTTGAAAAATGTAACATAAGTGACCCACGCCTGTATTTCGTGAATATTACATTGCCGATTTTCGCAATCAAGAAAATAATCTCGAATTTGCGAATATATGACAAATATTCTACAAAATATTTGGGAAATATCGCAAATTCGAATATTGCCCCTGGCGCTCATCACTAGTCTGATGGACACACATTAACCGCAGCCTCCACAGAAAGGGATAATTGGGCATCATAAGTGATAGATTGAAGCAGTGGTCTTAAGGCAGATATAATATACCGTAAATGGCAATGGTTGGTACTCCACTCTAGATATATTCAGGTGCACAGTGATGAGATAAATACCCAATTATATCAGATGCTGTAAAATCACAGCACTTAAATTATTTTCAAATTAGAGGGTTTTATTCCATCCTTGGATTGCACATGTATTTAATTGCGGCCAACGTTTCGAACAAACCTGGACCTTTTTAACAGCCGGTACAGCAAGACAGAACGGGAGTACAAGATGGCGTTGTGCTGGATTTACACTGGGCAATTGTCAGGCTGATTATCAGGAACGAATGTTAGTATGAACGCTCGTTCCCGATAGCCGATCTGTTAAGAGGTGCCGCAGATCACCCGATCAATGAGCAAAAGAGTCGTTCATCGGGTGAATTCATCGTTCATGGGCAGCAGATCATCCTGTATAAACATCGACCTGCTTCAAGAAATAATGAATCTGTGAGAGGATGAGCGATGGCAGTAGCGATCGTTCGTCCTCATATAGTGGAGATGATCGCTGCATGTAAATGCATCTCTTTACCTCCATTGACGAGCAGGCGGTTATCGGGAAGGGACTGTTCCTTCCTGATAACTTCCTGCTCATCAATGGTGGTAAAGAGGTTGCAGAACTGCCTGTTCAGTCAGCGTGTGTAGATGATCTTTTAGCATCAGGTTCATGGGAGGTATGATGTGATGATGTTAGTAATAAGGAACTTGGGGAGTTAAGTCTAAGGAATCTTCCGAAAGCCAGGTTTATGCTGCAGATTTTTTTGTTGTGGATTTGCGCGTAGAAAATCTGTATTGTATTACATTTCCAGCAAAGGATTTTACAAAATCCCATCTGCACAATGTGGAAACAATCCTCAATGAAATCCACACGTACTGTAGCATTTTCCGTGTTGCAGAATAAAACTACAGCATTTTATGCTGTAAATTTCATCCTTTGAAATGTCGAGTGAAATCTGTGGGGTCCCTACAGTATTTATGTTATAATTCTTCCATTGTGTAAAATCCTCAACAGACTTATCCCATACATACCAAAAAACAAGAGTTCTCCTGTTTTAAAACTGGCGTTTGCTCAAATCGTGACCTTAAAGGGGTTTTCTGAGAGTTTTTTATTGATGACCTATTCTCTCGTCAGGAAATGTATATATACATGGACTCTCTAAATAAGTACATCCTCTGGATAGGTCATCAGTATCTAATCAGTGGGGGTCTGACACCGGGGACCCCCGCTGATCAGCTGATTGACAAGGCACTGGCAGTAGCGTCGTGACTTTCTCATATCGTTGCCTTGGCCATGTGACATCACGTTCATCGGTCACATGGCCTAGGCATGGCTCACCCCCATTGAAGTGAATGGGCTGGGCTGCCATAGCAACCACAGCTGCTATCAATTGGATAGCACTGTGCTTGGTGAACAGAGAAAAGGCTGCGGCGCCGCTGCCTTCTCAAATAGCTGATTGGCAAGGGTCCCAGGTGTCTGACCCCCACCTATCACATGCTGGTGACCTATCCAGAGGATAGTGATAGCAGTGTTCAGAGCAGCACTCACTACCATGAAGACATACACTGGAGTGCATCAGCCCATCACGACCTCAGATCCACTTTGGTCATCCGAACAGTGAAGAAAAGCAGATTGACGGCAGCATCTCCGGAAACGTAATTTATTCAAAGTGGGTCCATATGACACATGTGCAAAGATCGCCAATAAAGTGCTGCAACGTTTCGGCTAGCAAGTAGCCTTTGTCAAGCACGTCAAGCATCCAGAGGATAGGTCATCAGTAAAAAAAAGTCTCTAAGAGCCCTTTTAATTATGTGTTTAAAATTAAAGGGACTTTATATATCCATATACACTCACCTAAAGAATTATTAGGAACACCTCTTCTATTTCTCATTAATGCGATTATCTAGTCAACCAATCACATGGCAATTGCTTCAATGCATGTAGGGTTGTGGTCCTGGTCAAGACAATCTCCTGAACTCCAAACTGAATGTCAGAATAGGAAAGAAAGGTGATTTAATCAATTTTGAGCGTGGCATGGTTGTTGGTGCCAGACGGGCCGGTCTGAGTATTTCACAATCTGCTCAGTTACTGGGATTTTCACGCACAACCATTTCTAGGGTTTACAAAGAATGGTGTGAAAAGGGAAAAAAAACCAGTATGCGGCAGTCCTGTGGGCGAAAATGCCTTGTTGATGCTAGAGGTCAGAGGAGAATGGGCCGACTGATTCAAGCTGATAGAAGAGCAACGTTGACTGAAATAACCACTCGTTACAACCGAGGTCTGCAGCAAAGCATTTGTGAAGCCACAACACGCACAACCTTGAGGTGGATGGGCTACAACAGCAGAAGACCCCACCGGGTACCACTTATCTCCACTACAATAGGAAAAAGAGGCTACAATTTGCACAAGCTCACCAAAATTGGACTTTTGAAGACTGGAAAAATGTTGCCTGGTCTGATGAGTCTCGATTTCTGTTGAGACATTCAAATGGTCCGAATTTGGCGTAAACAGAATGAAAACATGTATCCATCATGCCTTGTTACCACTGTGCAGGCTGGTGGTGGTGGTGTAATGGTGTGGGGGATGTTTTCTGGGCACACTTTAGGCCCCTTAGTGCCAATTGGCCATCGTTTAAATGCCATGGGCTACCTGAGCATTGTTTGTGACCATGTCCATCCCTTCATGACCACCATGTACCCATCCTCTGATGGCTACTTCCAGCAGGATAATGCACCATGTCACAAAGCTCGAATCATTTCAAATTGGTTTCCTTAACATGACAATGAGTTCACTGTACTAAAATGGCCCCCATAGTCACCAGATCTCAACCCAATAGAGCATCTTTGGGATGTGGTGGAACGGGAGCTTCGTGCCCTGGATGTGCATCCCTCAAATCTCCATCAACTGCAAGATGCTATCCTATCAATATGGGCCAACATTTCTAAAGAATGCTATCAGCACCTTGTTGAATCAATGCCACGTAGAATTAAGGCAGTTCTGAAGGCAAAAGGGGGTCCAACACCGTATTAGTATGGTGTTCCTAATAATTCTTTAGGTGAGTGTATATATGGACTTTCTAAGGAAGTACATCAGCCTCATCAGGTCTAAGAGAACTATTTAATAATGCATGAAGTTTGTATTGTAAAATCTGTTGACAGCTCCCCTGTATTATCAATCTGAATTGTTGAAATGTTTCAGGCTAATCAGTAATTCAGAAATGGAGGGTCAGATCTAACAAAAATTTCTGCTGAGTAAAACGATGTCTTACAATTTCCCAGTTCCACTCTAGTATATACTGTAATTGTATATTTTATTACTCCCTGGATAATATGTATTTACTAGCTGAAGGACCCGGCTTTGCTCGGGTATATTTCATCTATTTCATTTAATGTTTGTGTGTGTAGTTAAAAGATATCAACAGTATCCACTATAACAGTGACATCTACGGCACCCTGTCCCCTTAACAGTAACCCCCCCCCCATCCAACAGTGCCCCATCCCTTAAAATTGGACCTCCACAGCAGACCACCCCCTTAACTTTGACCTTTACAGCAGCCTTCCCCTTTAACAGTGAGTTTCACAGCATACCACCCCCTTGACAGTGACCTCCACAGGGGCCCGCCCCCTTAACAATGGCCTTTACAGCAATCTTCTCCTTAACAGTGACCTCCATAGCGGACCATACCCTTAACTGTGACATCCACAGGTGGCCAGAGGTCTAGTTTTAGACCGGAAGTCCGGCTTTCAGACTCCCTGTCCTCCATCTGGCGTAGGGCCTGGATGGACACAAGGATGTCCTTTTGAACAGCTGCAGGAAGAAAGTCACTGTTCCTCCCACCTCTGCAGCTGACAGAAGTTGATTTTTAACTTCATTTTTTCAATCCCTGTCGGCTAAGGAGTGGGAGGGGCGTTGCCTAACCAGATTGGGGCGTGGCTTAGAGGGACCTAGGAGTTGATTTTTAACCTCTATTTTTTCAATCCCTGTCGGCTAAGGAGTTGGAGGGAGCATGGCCTAACCAGATTAGGGGCGTGTCCTTTTGAACAGCTCAGTCTAAGACAATAGCACTGTGCTGTCTGAGTGTGAGCTGCAGGGAGAAAGTCACTGTTCCTCCCACCTCTTCAGTTGACAGAAGTTGATTTTTAACTTCATTTTTTCAATCCCTGTCGGCTAAGAAGCGGGAGGGGTCATGGCCCAACTGAATCGGGGCGTGGCTTAACAGGACCTAGAAGTTGATTTTTACCTACATTTTTTCAACCCCTGTCGGCTTAGGAGTGGGAGGGGGCATGGCTTAGTGGGACCTGGGGGTGGGGTTTTAAGTTTGTCTTTTGAGGATGGACACATTGTGGCAGGGGACATGTCTGGGCTCCTTCCTGCAAGAGTGACGCTCCTTTGGGCACCTTACTGGCTCATTTGCATTTCAAATAAACTGGATTTTCAGAGGATAAAAACACCAAATTATAATGAAAACAGCCGGAGATACTACTGTAAACCCTGTATATTAACTGGTCGAGAGCAGCCACCACCCTATAAAATGGCTCCATCAGACAGGAAAAAGGCTGGACTTGTAAAGTGTGCGGTCAACAGAATTCCGCCTCCAGTAATACGTGCCTAGCCTGTGGTGCTTTATGCCCACATAACCATGCCTCTGTAGTTCCCTGACACATCTCATCAGTCTCCGCTATGGCCCCATCTTTTCCACACCCAATGCCCATGGCTGGACCTTTTAATCTCCTTTGGCCCGGATCCCCCCGTCACCCCTAGTGTCCCGGTGGTCTCTACGCTGTACCCAATGATAAACCTGGATGGCACTTTTATGACTCCCCTTCAGATCACGACCCCCACACCCATAATAGTGGGAGGTCAGACAGAAGAGCCCAATCAAACGCAGTCTGACAAGGTGGTAGAATCTGTGTCGGGCACAAGGACTCCCGCCCCTCCCCAATTGGCACCATGAAACGATGGTAGTCCTTCTGCACAGAACCCAAACACCGCCCTCTAGTCTCAGATTACTGCATTGCAAAGAAACATGTAAGATCTAGAGAGGGGCAATTACTAAACTCTTAGGGAAACCCTGGCACTAATACGTCCCCAGGGCCCACCCAAATATGTGTCCTTCACACTACAGCAGTTGTTCACCATAGTGAATCTCTTGCCAGATCCCGATACTCAACCAATGCCATTTTACAGATAACTATCTCAGGTGCACCAAACCTATGGATGCACATGGTCAGACCTGCAAAGCATCGTGGAGAACAAGACAGGCGAATACTCCTCACTGATAATGGGCCACATTCCCATCCCTGAGCTGAGGGGTCAGAACTTTGACCCCTGGGATCATGAGTCTGGGGAATACTTTATAGAGCAACTACAGAAACGGGCAAAAGCAAAATTAGCAGATCATTCCACCACATTGCAGGACAGCTACGTGCATCTGCGGGGGGAACTGTTGACCCCCACCTTTTCTTTTCTCAGAAATGTTAGTTTATGCTGTGCTAGTTTAACATCATCTTTGTGATAAGACACTGTTTCGCTTCTTTGTGGTTTTCGCTCAACTGCCGGATGTCTGACAATAAAATTCTGCACTGAATCATATGAGCAAGGGTATTCGCTGCAAACCATTTTGCACCTCATCCCCGATACTCTCTGGGCCAAAGGACCCCAGGATATCGGACGCCTAAATGTCCCACCAGTCACTGTGACCCTGAAGGGCCCCAAAGTCCTACCATACAAAGAGACTGGACCCAGTAGCCAGGGCAGCCCCTTCCTGTGTCAGAGCTGTACATGCAGCCAGTGCCCTGCTGGACACCACTTCTGATGTGGTACTAGGCCACCCCCTTACTATCCTAGCACCACATGACATTTCTGCCATTCTCCAACAAACACAACCTAGGCATCTGACTAATCAACGTCACCTTAGTTGCAAGGTAGCCTGCTCCTACCTGATAATGTCACTATTCAAAGATGTCACCTCCTCAATCCTGCTGCTCTTCTCCCTCTTCCAAAGGGGGAGTATAATGGAGTATCTGAAGATTTTATTGATCTACAGGCCGAAGAGGAGCTTCAAGAATAAGAACTATGGGATTCCTCTTACTCAATTTAGGCTGAAGTAGGAACGCCACCATCAATTCAGGACACTCCATTACTCAATCCACACTGGACTCTCCTTGTGGACTGCTCAAGGTACGCCGATGACAAGGGGAAGTTCCATACAGGCATGGCAATCACTAGTGAGCATGAGGTGCTGTGTGCAAGACAATTGTGCCGGTTGTGCCCAGATCAGTCAGCACAGGAGGCTGAACTCATTGCTCTCACTAAAGCCTGCCTCATGGCAAAAGACTCAACTGCCAACATTTTTAAACTGACTCTAGATATTCCTTTGGAGTAGTTCATGACTTTGGAGTAATATGGAAGGCCTGGGATTACTTCACGGCCGCAGGAACCTCAATCAAGAATAGCGGCTCTAATGGCAGCAGTACTCCTGCCCACCCAAGTGGCAGTGATTAAGGTAAAGGCTCACACTCGAGCTGACACCTCTGAAGCCAGAGGAAATGCCCTAGCTGATCAAGCAGCAAAGCAAGCAGCAGTAAAAGAAGAAGAAGAACAGACCTCACAAGTCTTGATGGCAACAGAGTCCACAACAGACCTACAGGTAACACAGAAACCAAAAGAGGTCTTCTGGGACCTGCTAGTCCAGTTACAGAAGCAGGCCACGCCACAAAAAAAATTGGATTGGCTGAAAGAGTCAGCCCAAGAAGAGAAAGAATCTGGACTGTAGACCCAAGGAAAGAGAGTATGTCTGCCCAAAGCTCTCTATCCTCTGATAGCTTCAATAGCTCATGGGCCCCCCCACAATATAAGACCATCATGAAAGAACTAATTGACAAAATATGGGTGGCCCCAGGGATAACCCATGTCCTGGTGAGGCATACTCAGTCTTGCCTCATCTGTGCGCAGTGCAACCCGGGAAGAACTGAACCTACACCAACCAAATGTCTCCCAAAAGTCCAGTACCTGTTCCAACGGATTCAAATTGACCGCATCCAGATGCCAATGTGCCAAGGGTTTCAATATGTGCTAGTAGTGGTAGACTTGTTCTCTGGGTGGCCAGAAGCCTACTCCGTCTGAAATCAGACAGCCACAACAACTGCTAAGAAACTAATGCAGGAAACTGTTTGCAGGTTCGGAGTACCTGAGGTCATTTAAAGTGATCAGGGCCCAGCATTCACTGCTAGATTAACCCAAGAAGTCTGGAAGATGGTAGGGTCACACTTAGCCTATCACACCCTACAGACCCCAAAGCAAGGATAAAGTCAAACAACTAAACGGGGAACTGACTGAAGTCCAAGATGCTGAAAATGACTAGGGAGACAGGGCTCAGTTAGGTACAATGCCTGCCAGTAACTGCTTAGTTTTCCCTTAAGGTGTCAGGATGCAGTGTTTTACTCAATAAATCAAACCTACTAATGTCCCATGGACTAAATTACACCTCTTAATCCTGAACCTGTTTATTAATAAAACTTAGCTTTTATTTATTTATTCTATCTAATATATTTCTAAAGGGTGCTTTTAAAAATTGCCAGCTAGTCTCAGCCTGCACTTCTAAATGTTGTTTCAGTTCCTGCTCTAATATTCTAGCTAGGACTGTGACATTGTTACCATTGCTGGCTGCGCGCTGCCAGTATAGTTTGTAGGTACAATGTATCTTTTACTAGTTATGGAGTCATCATGCTATTGCTTTGTTTGAGGCTATGCTGAATTAAAACATATGAGCAACACTGCCCCCCGACATGTTTCGCCGAGTTCCGGCGTCTTCAGGGGTTAGGGCAGAGTGTGAGCGTGCTCTCTGTTCGGCTCAATTTATCATCTCTGTTTGCATATCGTCATTAGAGCGCGTTATTGGCTTAGCCAATAGGGGTATACTCATCAGTGAACTTTCAATCCAATTAGTAGCGATTACTAGCCTCGCCCTCTGCTGTCATCAGCTGTTCAACCTGACTCTTCTGGTTGGTTCCGATCAATACATGTAATCAGTGAGCGCCGCGCATGCTACAGAGACTTAGACTCTTCTCTCACTGTCCGTGTCATTGTGCATGTCATGGGAGTTAGAATTCTTCACTTCCATGTCTTTACCGCAAACCGCGCATCCATTGAATGATACTTAGTTGCTTGTGCTAGCATTGGACAATGTCACTGAACTTAGTCTCGTTTCGCTAACATTCGTGCCAAGGCGCATGTCACTGGACTTAGTCTCCTTTTACCATTTAGTTGCTCTTGCTTGTTTGCGCATCCTATACATTCCGCGCCTGCGCCACCTCTTAGTGCAATTCCTTTTTCGTCATGCTAATGCGCATGTCTCTGGACTTAGATCTCTTGCACAGACTATTATGTCTATGCCTACCTTACAGCTGAGTTACTGGCACTGAACATTAGTACCACTATGCATATAATGGAGCTTAATATCTCTCACTAACAAGTCACTATCGCTGAGACTTAGTTGTTCGTACTACTACTCTAGTTGAAGCGCATGTCAGGGGACTTAGTCTTCATCACTATAAGATTATAGTGATCTATATTTAGATGTATTCTTAAGGGGCTTTGTGTTTCTCACTGATAGAGTAGGATTAAAGGTTGCGCATGTATTATTGAATTGTCCTATATCATTATGTCCTTTAGTTGAATTGATTAGCCTATTAGTTACTTTTTTCCGAACAATTTCTCTGTTTACGCTTTATTTTTTTATCATTATAATAAATTCTTTCTTTACAGTTTATTAAATAGTTTTTATTTTCATTTTCTCTCTTAGAAGGGGGTTAGGTTACAGGAAAGATGAAAAGGTGAAACCTTTCAGGCCTCTTGGGGATAGACTGTTTAAACCGTAGATTTGTCTCCTCTTGCTGGAGCCTTCTGTCAATATCTCCTTTACGTGGACCTGATTTTATTTTAGTCACTCTCCAGAATTTAAAGTTGCTTTTATGTTTTTCCCTCATATGTCTGGCTAGGCCTGTATCTTCTCCTGTATTGATACTGCTCAAGTGTCTCGAGATCCGTCTTCTTAGTTCTTGAGTAGTTTTCCCTACGTACAGCCTGGGACAGTCACATTTGATAATCTACACTACTCCTTTTGTTTTACAGTTTATGTAATCTCTTATTTTGTAGTTTCTCCCATCGACTGGATTTTCAAACGTTTTTATAATATTCATTCGATCACAGAGGGTGAAATCTCCACATGGATATGATCCTTTATGGTTTAACCAGGTTGTTTTATAAGTTTTTTTTATGGGGTTGATAGTGACTATGCCCTAGCATCTCTCTCATATTTTCTTCCCCTTCTATAGGTTATCATAGGGTATCGGGGTATCACTTGCTGTATATCACTGTCTGCTTGTAAAATATGCCAGTGGCGTCTCAAAATCTGCCTAACTATGTCATGCTCAGTATCATATGTTCCTATGCAGCGTATAGTTTTATCTCCTCCTTTTTGGATCTTACCCGCCAGCAATTCTAGTCTTCCCATCTTTTTGGCTTTTTTGTATGCTTTATGTAAGCACTTTTTTGAGTATCCCCTGTTTTGGAAGCGTGAGTACAGTGTACTACACTCTCTTTCAAATGCTTCCTCGGTAGAGCAGTTCCGCCTGGCTCTAAGATACTGCCCCACTGGAATTCCTTTTTTAAGGGGTTCAGGATGGAAGCTTTGCCAATGCAAGAAATTATTGGTGGATGCTGGTTTCCGGTATATCTCTGTTTGGATGCTGCCGTCAGGTTGCAATAGAATCTTGAGATCCAGGAAGTTGAGTGTATTTTTGTGTATTTCTGCTGTAAAGGTCATTCCAATTTGATTGTCATTAAGATGGCAAACAAATTTGTGAAAAAGTGCTTTTGTGTCTTCCCAAAAAATCTATATATCATCGATATATCGACCCCAAAATAAAATGTGTTGAGTGTATTTACTGTAAGTGTCCGTGAAAACTATACGGTCTTCCCATCACCCTAAAAAAAGGTTAGCAAAACTTGGTGCACAAATCGTGCCCATAGCGGTACCGGTTGTCTGTAAATAATATTTTCCATTAAAATAAAATAGTTGTGCTTCAACAAAAATTCCAAAAGTGTTAAAACAAAACAATTGTGCTCATGATATTGTACCCCTTTTGTGTTAAGATAATGTTCAACTGCCTGTATACCCAGGGTGTGCTGAATGCTAGTATATAAAGCTTCAACATCCAGACTTGCTATAAATGTTTGCGGATTTACCTGCATCTCCTGCAACCTGACGACAGCATCCTTTGTACCTTTAAGATATGAGGGTAATGATTTAACAAATGGGGCATTCACTAATGCCCTCACACAAACTCTGGTTACCTGAAACAATGGGTCTACCTGGAATAGGTTCTCTTTGTTTATGTATTTTGGGTATGGCATAAACTGTAGCTATGGTAGGATGTGGTCTGAAAAGTATGCTGAATTCTTCCTTGGTAATCAGATTCCTATCTTTAGCACTTTTTAGTATCTTTTTTAAGTCTAGTACATATTTTTCAGTTGGATCAGCACTCAGCTCTTTGTATATGCTTTTTTATTTCAGCAGTGTCATTACTATTTTTTCATAGTAGTCTTTTTCCAATAAAACTATGTTTCCCCCTTTGTCCGAGGGCTTTATAATGAGGTTCTCATTTTCTGCTAACTCTTTCATTGCTGCTTGTTCTTCTATAGTTAGGTTGCAGAATGTATTGTTTTTACGTACTTAAATTTTTTGTAGGTCTCTCGTTACTACACCCACAAAGGTTTGGATGTTTGCATACTGTCACCGCCAGATATCTGAGAAGCTCTGACAGACGTTCTTCAGAACCTCCTGCTTGAGGTTCTTTTGTTTTGCTTTCGTTTTGTCATCTCGTTTCCCTCTCTCAGCTGTCATCTAGTTGCACTGATTGCATCCCTTTAAATCCCCTCCCATACTGCATCACTTTGCGGTTTATACAACTTCCTGGAGTGTGTGCATGCTGGATGCTGCAACTGATGCTTCTACAGATAAGTCTTTTCATTTATTTGTGTTTTCCTGTTGGCTTGATCCTAGGTGACCCTGACTGCCTCCGTATTAAGTGTAGGGAGCCGGTGGTCGTGTCCCCTCACTATTATAGGGTGTTCAGGTGTCATACAGTCGAGGCACGAGGGCATGCAATTTTCTATCATAGAGATCTTTGCATGGGCTGAGAAGACAGGGAGAGTTTCAGGGCTTAAATAGGGGTCAACCTTTTGTTCCTTAGTTTCGGATCAAGCCAGTCGGATCCTTATTTGTACCTTCTTGTTTTCTGTTACACCATCCGTGACACATACTTCCCAAATGGTGGAGTGAATTTGTATTTCGGAGTCAGTGTACTAAAGGGGGGCTTGGAGTGACTATTTCTCCTTCACTCTCCTTCATCAGGAGTTCAAGTGTCTCAATGGCTGCTCTCTCCCGTTTTTGTATTGTTTCTGTTTCATACTCTTTGGTTTTAAATTCTTTGTGTAAGGCTAGCTTTCTAGCGAACAAATTTATGTCCTTTACCCATAGAAAAAAGTTAAACTGCGGGGCCGGTGTGAATGATAGACCTTTGTGTATCAGACTTACATGTTCAGGCCTTAGTTATATATTAGTTTTATTAATAATCTGCATCACTCTCTCAGTGTTTCCATGACATAATTAATTTGTTCTTTGCTTCACATCTTTTGGTTGTAGCCCCATGTGTCCCTGTCTCTCAACTGTACTCCCATTCCTAAAAAAACTCACTGGTGTCATAGCTAGGGGTGGTTGAATTGTGTTTGTTGCTAATGATGTAGCAGAGGAAGATGATTGTGGAAATTGTGAATATTGTGCTACCATACTTGATGATGGTTCTTGATTCCTTATGCATTTTAAATTTTCACTGGTATTAGGGTTCAGATTTGAGGGGGGATTTTTTTGGAGGATTTTTTCTCGGTGGAGAGGGTAGTCAATTTTTTACTTTCCTCTTTGTACTTGCCTTAGATTGTGTGTAGTTAGTTTCCGCTTCTGATTAGTGATGAGCGGCAGGGGCAATATTCGAATTCGTGATATTTCGCGAATATTTGGGCGAATATTCGCCATATATTCGAGAATTCGCTAATTCGTGACCTCCAGGCATTATTTTCTTGATTGCGAAAATTCGCATTAATAGTTTCGCATAAAAATTCGCATAAACTGTTATTTTAAAAAAAATAGAATATTCGCGATTACGAATATATTTTGCGATATTCTAAATATTCGCGAATTCTCAAAGTGCCGATATTCGCGATTAAAATTCGCAATTCGAATATTCGTGATCAACACTACTTCTGATATCTCAGATTCTGAGATATCAGTATATTCCCTCCAATTGCCCCTTGTGTTGTATGGAAAACATCTACCCTGTTTCTTCGGGTATATATTGCCTGTGTCAAAGTCTTTTTTTGTCTCTATTGTATTTCCTATGTTTTCGTTCTTTAATTTCCCCCTGAAGGCTCTCTGTTTTTTTTTTTGTAATCTAGATTTGTAGTCTACAAAGTCTACTTTTGTTCTAAATGTTTGGATATCCTGGATCTCTTTTTCCAGTTGTGTGGTAATTTTTGCTAATGATTTTTGTTCGTAATCTAGTAGGTATGCCTGCATACATAGAGGGTTATCAGTTAAGAGTGTTTCCCACCCCTTTATAAAGTCACTGTCTTCTTGATGGGAATTAGGTGTAATGTTAATTCTCATTCCTCTTATCCTCTGTACACTATTTTTTGTTGGATATATGTGTCTAAACTGGCTATTTCCCAGACTGCATGGATGTATCGTTTGTACGTTTTGTTAATTCCTTTGAACGCTTGAGCAATAGGTAGACTCTCAGTAGAAAAAACTCTTCCGGCTTCAGCCAGAAGCATTTGTGTTGTTTGATTGGAGAGAAAGCCTGCCATCACCTATAGTTGTTATAACCTTATATTGTTATTCACAATAGTCCTTCCTGTAGCTGTTCACCCCAAGTAAAGAGAGATAAAGGGAGATTGGTGGGGAGAGTAATCCCCAATTTTTACTAATAACTACTTAGTTTTCCCTTAAGGTGTCAGGATGAAGTTTTTTACTCAATAAATCAAACCAGCTGTAAGGTAGGCATAGACATAATAGTCTGTGCAAGAGATCTAAGTCCAGAGACATGTGCATTAGCATGAAGGATAAAGAATTCCACTAAGAGGTGGCGCAGGCGTGGAATGTATAGGGCGAGACTAAGTCCAATGACATGCACTTTGGCACGAATGTTAGCACAAGCAACTACAGGTCCTTCTCAAAAAATTTGCATATTGTGATAAAGTTCATTATTTTCTGTAATGTACTGATAAACATTAGACTTTCATATATTTTAGATTCATTACACACAACTGAAGTAGTTCAAGCCTTTTATTGTTTTAATATTGATGATTTTGGCATACAGCTCATGAAAACCCAAATTTCCTATCTAAAAAAATTAGCATATTTCATCCGACAAAGAAAAGTGTTTTTAATACAAAAAAAGTCAACCTTCAAATTATGTTCAGTTATGCACTCAATACTTGGTCGGGAATCCTTTTGCAGAAAAGACTGCTTCAATGCGGCGTGGCATGGAGGCAATCAGCCTGTGGCACTGCTGAGGTGTTATGGAGGCCCAGGATGCTTCGATAGCGGCCTTAAGCTCATCCAGAGTGTTGGGTCTTGCGTCTCTCAACTTTCTCTTCCCAATATCCCAGAGATTCTCTATGGGGTTCAGGTCAGGAGAGTTGGCAGGCCAATTGAGCACAGTAATACCATGGTCAGTAAACCATTTACCAGTGGTTTTGGCACTGTGAGCAGGTGCCAGGTCGTGCTGAAAAATGAAATCTTCATCTCCATAAAGCTTTTCAGCAGATGGAAGCATGAAGTGCTCCAAAATCTCCTGATAGCTAGCTGCATTGACCCTGCCCTTGATAAAACACAGTGGACCAACACCAGCAGCTGACATGGCACCCCAGACCATCACTGACTGTGGGTACTTGACACTGGACTTCAGGCATTTTGGCATTTCCCTCTCCCCAGTCTTCCTCCAGACTCTGGCACCTTGATTTCCGAATGACATGCAACAGTCCAGTGCTGCTTCTCTGTAGCCCAGGTCAGGCGCTTCTGCTGCTGTTTCTGGTTCAAAAGTGGCTTGACCTGGGGAATGCGGCACCTGTAGCCCATTTCCTGCACACGCCTGTACACGGTGGCTCTGGATGTTTCTACTCCAGACTCAGTCCACTGCTTCCACAGGTCCCCCAAGGTCTGGAATCGGTCCTTCTCCACAATCTTCCTCAGGTTCCGGTCACCTCTTCTCGTTGTGCAGCGTTTTCTGCCACACTTTTTCCTTCCCACAGACTTCCCACTGAGGTGCCTTGATACAGCACTCTGGGAACAGCCTATTCGTGCAGAAATTTCTTTCTGTGTCTTACCCTCTTGCTTGAGGGTGTCAATGATGGCCTTCTGGACAGCAGTCAGGTCGGCAGTCTTACCCATGATTGCGGTTTTGAGTAATGAACCAGGCTGGGAGTTTTTAAAAGCCTCAGGAATATTTTGCAGGTGTTTAGAGTTAATTAGTTGATTCAGATGATTAGGTTAATAGCTCGTTTAGAGAACCTTTTCGTGATATGCAAATTTTTTTAGATAGGAATTTTGGGTTTTCATGAGCTGTATGCCAAAATCATCAATATTAAAACAATAAAAAGCTTGAACTACTTCAGTTGGTGTGTAATGAATCTAAAATATATGAAAGTCTAATGTTTATCAGTACATTACAGAAAATAATTAATTTTATCACAATATGCTAATTTTTTTAGAAGGACCTGTAAGTATCAACACATGCGCAGTTTGCGGTAAAGACATTGAAGTGAAGAATTATAACTCCCATGACATGCACAATGACACGGACGGTGAGAGAAGAGTCTAAGTCTCTGTAGCATGCGCGGCGCTCACTGATTACATGTTGTGACAGAGTGTCTGGAGAAGTAGTGGATGGGGTCTATGTGTGCCCAAGATTTCTCACTTCTGTCATTTAAAAGCAACCAGGGAAATGTTCAGGAGAGGTCTGTGCAATTCGGGTTTGCATAAAACCTGTTCTTAGGGCCTGTGTTGCTGGAGTGGGGAGAGAAGGGTGGGCCCCACTCCATCCGGACAGTCCGGCTTTTGGGCTGTCAGGTAATTACTCCTCAGGTGTGCTAGCCTGATATAAGGCTGAGAATGCAGACACAGCTCGCTCAGCCTGGGAACAGGTTACCTGCATGGAGCCTGTGAGAGCACTACAAGAGGTACGGACTTTGCTATTTTGTTTGGGTGCTTGGTATTAGGCCGGCACTTGGTCAGGGAGGTTTCCTGCTGTATAGTTAGAGCCGGACAGGCTTAGGATTTTTGTTTGCTATGTTTTATGTTCTGTACCTCAACCTGACAATAAAACTGGCTGAGGTCAGTTAAACGAAGTTCCTCCTGTGTGGACTGCAACTTCTTCGGTGTGCCTGTCTAACCAGGAGACGACAGCTCCGCTACCTAATCCCTTACATGTGGTGGAGGATGCGGGCACACCAAATTCTGGCATAAGAAAAAAAAAAAAGCTCCATTGTGCGGTGCACCAAAGACTGTTTTCTGCCTCTTGGAAAATGGAGAATGTGGTTAAAGCTATGTTGCAAGCTGTTGCATCTCAACAGGAGGCTACTCGAGTACAGCAAAAGGCGCTTGAGGAAACCAAACGCAGGCTGACGGCCCAACTGGAGGCTGCACAAGAGGCGCAAAGAAAAGACCGGGAGACCTTAGCAGTTGTGGTGCAGCAACTGACCAGCGTCGCTGGACGGGTCCCAGGTATGGCAGAGGCCCCTCATGCCGCCATAAGGGCTAGTCACTTTCTGCAAAAGATGACAACCGCAGATGACGTGGAGGCCTACCTGACCACCTTCGAAAAGAATGCCGAGCGAGAGGGTTGGCCAAAGGCACAGTGGGCCGGACTGTTGGCCCCCTTCCTTTCAGGAGAACCCCAAAAGGCATATTTTGACCTGGAGAATCAGGATGCTATGGACTATGTTATGCTAAAAAAGGAGATCCTTACACGCCTTGGGGTTACTCTTTCGGTCCGTGCTCAGCGTGTGCACAACTGGGACTACAGTATGGATAAACCTCCACGTTCCCAAATGCACGACCTCATACACCTGACCAAGAAGTGGTTGCAGCCGGAGTTCCTGACAGGCCCTCAGATGGTGGAACGGGTTGTGATGGACCGGTACTTAAGGGCCCTCCCCGTTACCTTGCGCAAGTGGGTGAGCCACGGTGACCCCAAGAATGCTGACCAGATGGTGGAGAGGTACACATCCGCAGAGGAGCTACTGAGTCTGCCGCAGCGCCCCCCAGCCCTGCACTGGAGATCTCCGGGACTACCTGGTAAGACTGTTCTAAGGGAAAAGGGGGCTGGCAGAAGCGATGTATCTGTGGGTGCAAGTGGAGAGACTGGAGGCCCAGGCTCTAGAAGCTGGCAAGCCATGCCAGGGAGATCTGTGGCCTATAAGAGACTTAATAGGGACTTAATAAAATGTTTCAGATGTCAAATGCCAGGTCATGTTGTTGCCAATTGCCCAATGTATGTTTAACCAATGCAATGTGATGCCTCATATATAAACCGCCGTTTATCACTGTATGCCCAGCCTGCGTGTGTAGCATTACTAAATACTGGGGGGGAGAAACAAATGTGTGTTATTACGGTGGAAGGTAAAGATGTGAGTGCCTTATTGGACTCAGGCAGTCTGGTCACCCTAGTAAAAACGGATTTAGTAAACCCCAGGAAATGGCAAACGAAAACCATTGCGGTAACCTGCATACATGGATACACCTGTAATTATCACACTGCTGTGGTAGATGTAAATACCCGATTCGGCGCAGAAAAAATTATCGATTGGTTTAGTGCCTAGGTTAATGCATGATGTCATCATGGGGCGGCATTTTCCACATTTCTGGCAGTTATGGGAACATAAACTTTTAAATGCCTGTCAGGAAGGAGATGACCTACCACCGGGAACCGAAAGGTGTGGGTATTTAAAAGAGACTTCTGTTGATGGTGAATCGTTTCCCTTGTCTGTCATGGTAGGGGAGCCTGAGGTCTCTGACCATAGTGATGGGTTAGAAGAGGGTCAGAGTAGTCCAGAGAGAAAAGACTCCCTTAATGACAATTTGCCAGACCTGGCAGTACGGAAAGAGCAATTTGGCGCTGAGCAATTAAAAGATCCCACCCTTACTAGAGCCAGGGAAAATGTGAAGTCTATTGATGGTAAACTGGTGGAACCGGACGGCAGACTTTGTTTCCCGCATATGGCTGTGAAACATAACTTGTTGTACCAGGTGGTAAAAAGGGGAGAGGATCTGGTGGAACAACTGGTGGTTCCTAAAGTGTACCGACGAACGGTACTAGATATTGCTCATGATCACCTTATGGGGGGGCATTTGGGAGCTGAAAAGACTACAGACAGAGTCCTTCAAAGGTTCTTTTGGCCTGGGGTCCATAAAGATGTTAAAGACTATTGTGACTCCTGCCCCGAGTGCCAAATTTCGGCTCCTAGGCCACACTATCGTAGTCCCCTGGAACCTCTACCAATCATTGAGATACCATTTGAGAGAATAGCCATGGATCTGGTTGGGCCCCTTGTAAGATCTGCTTGAGGCCACAAAAATATTCTCGTAATCATGGACTACGCTACTCGTTACCCGGAAGCTATACCCTAACGTAATACGTCATCGAAGGCCATCGCTAAAGAGTTGGTGCAGGTGTTCAGTCGTGTGGGACTACCAAAAGAGATCCTAACAGATCAGGGTGCCCCCTTTATGTCATGCATCATGAATGAGTTATGTAAACTTTTCAAAGTTAAACAGCTGCGTACCTCTGTCTACCATTCACAGACTGATGGACTGGTAGAGAGATTTAATAAAACTCTAAAAGCCATGCTTAAAAAAGTGGTAGACAAAGATGGGAAAAACTGGGATTTCCTTCTCCCTTATCTCATGTTTGCCATCCGTGAGGTGCCTCAGTCCTCTACAGGCTACTCCCCATTTGAATTGCTATATGGTCGCCACCCTAGGGGTCTGCTAGATATAGCAAAAGAAACTTGGGAAGAAGAAGCTACCCCCTATAGAAGTGTCCTAGAACATGTGGCACAAATGCAAGGTCGTATATCTGTGGTGATGCCTATTGTACGAGAACATATGGCCCAGGCTCAGGGGGCACAACAACAAAGGATGTAAAACCGCAGTGCCAGAGTACGTACCTTTGCGCCAGGTGACCGGGTTCTGGTACTGATCCCTACAGTAGAGAGTAAGTTCCTGGCTTAGTGGCAAGGCCCCTCTGAGGTGATAGAGAAAGTAAATGAGGTAAACTATAAAATCCGTCAACCAGGTAAGAGGAAGCCTGAGTAAATTACCACGTCAATCTTATAAAACCGTGGAAAGATCGACTATCACTTGCAGCTGACACCTCCTTCCCACCAGAGCAGCGGTGCTCTGGGAAGCCCCTGTTGCCAGAGGTAACAGTACCCGACTCCCTGGCCAAGACACAAAAGGTAGAAGTGCAAGGGTTCCTCTTTAAGAATAGGGATTTTTTTCTCGGAGATCCCAGGTCGCACCTCTGTCATAAAACATGACATCATTACAGAACCAGGGAAAAGGGTTAAGCTGCGGCCCTACAGAATACCAGAGGCCAGGAGAGGGCTTATCTCTGAAGAGGTGAGGAAAATGTTGGAACTTGGGGTAATTGAAGAGTCCCAGAGCCAGTGGTCCAGTCCTATAGTTCTGATCCCCAAACCAGATGGCAGCTGGAGGTTTTGCAATGACTTCCGAAAGTTGAACACCATATCCAAGTTTGATGCTTACCCAATGCCCCGTGTTGATGAGCTCATTGACAGGCTCGGAAATGCCAGGTATATAATCACGCTAGACCTAACCAAGGGATACTGGCAAATTCCCCTGACAAATGAGGCCAAAGAGAAAACTGCCTTTGCTACTCCTGATGGGTTGTTTCATTATGTGGTCTTGCCGTTTGGTTTGCATGGAGCCCCTGCAACCTTCCAGAGGGCGATGGATAAGATTTTAAGACCCCACAGACGGTACGCAGCCGCATATCTGGATGACATCATAATCCAAAGTCCAGACTGGGAATACCATCTATCTAGGGTGCAGGCAGTTATCAATCCCCTGTGTGAGGCATTGGTCTTGAAGATGCTAAGTATCTAGGTTACATCATAGGTCCGAGGCCTAGTAAAGCCCCAGTTAAACAAAATCGAAGCCATACAAAGGTGGCCTCAACCGGTAAACAAGAAGCAAGTCCGTGCCTTCTTGGGGATTACAGGCTATTACCGGCGATTTATACCTAATTTTGCTTCCCTTGCAGCCCCATTAACGGACCTGACAAAAGGGAAAGACTCTGTCATGGTCAAGTGGTCACAAGAGGCTGAAAAATCATTTCAGACTTTAAAAAACCCTCCTGTGCGCTCAGCCAGTGCTGATACACCCCAGATTTTAAGAAAGGGTTTGTCCTACAGACTGATGCGTCTGAGGTGGGACTGGGGCAGTACTGTCACAGGTAAGGGATGGATAGGAACACCCTGTACTGTATCTGACAGGAAACTTAGATGACCATGGAGCAAAAAATATTGCAATTGTGGAAAAAGAGTGCCTCGCTATTAAATGGGCCCTGGAAGCACTCCGCTACATTGCTTGGGGCCGTCACTTTGAATTGGTCACGGATCATGCTCCATTAAAATGGATGTGTGAGAATAAGGAAAAAAATAGGAGGGTAACAAGATGGTTCCTAGCCCTGCAAGAGTACCAGTTTACCGTAAGCACAGGCCAGGGACCCAAATGGGAAATGCAGATGCCTTGTCCCGTGTACATTGTCTGATGTCCAGATGTGTTCCAGCCCGGGTCTGAACAGGGGGGGAGGATATGTGACAGAGTGTCTGGAGAAGTAGTGGATGGGGTCTATGTGTGCCCAAGATTTCTCACTTCTGTCATTTAAAAGCAACCAGGGAAATGTTCAGGAGAGGTCTGTGCAATTCGGGTTTGCATAAAACCTGTTCTTAGGGCCTGTGTTGCTGGAGTGGGGAGAGAAGGGTGGGCCCACTCCATCCGGACAGTCCGGCTTTTGGGCTGTCAGGTAATTACTCCTCAGGTGTGCTAGCCTGATATAAGGCTGAGAATGCAGACACAGCTAGCTCAGCCTGGGAACAGGTTACCTGCAGGGAGCCTGTGAGAGCACTACAAGAGGTACGGACTTTGCTATTTTATTTGGGTGCTTGGTATTAGGCCGGCACTTGGTCAGGGAGGTTTCCTGCTGTATAGTTAGAGCCGGACAGGCTTAGGATTTTTGTTTGCTATGTTTTATGTTCTGTACCTCAACCTGACAATAAAACTGGCTGAGGTCAGTTAAACGAAGTTCCTGCCGTGTGGACTGTAACTTCGTCGGTGTGCCTGCTAAACTGTGCCTGTCTACCCAGGAGACGACAGCCCCGCTACCTAATCCCTTACAATGTATTGATCGGAACCAACCAGAAGAGTCAGGTTGAACAGCTGATGACAGCAGAGGGCGAGGCTAGTAATCGCTACCAATTGGATTGAAAGTTCACTGATGAGTATACCCCTATTGGCTAAGACAATAACGCAAACAGAGATGATAAATTGAGCCGAACAGAGAGCACGCTCACACTCTGACCTAAACCCTGAAGACGCCGGTACTCGACGAAACATGTCGGTGGGCAGCGTTGCTCATATGTTTTAATTCAGCATAGCCTCAAGCAAAGCAATAGCATGATGACTCCATAACTAGTAAAAGATACATTGTACCTACAAACTATACTGGCAGCGCGCAGCCAGCAATGGTAACAATGTCATAGTCCAAGCTAGAATATTAGAGCAGGAACTGAAACAACATTTAGAAGTGCAGGCTGAGACTAGCTGGCAATTTGTAAAAGCACCCTTTAAAAATATATTAGATAGAATAAATAAATAAAAGCTAAGTTTTATTAATAAATAGGTGCAGGATTAAGAGGTGTAATTTAGTCCATGGGACATCAATGCCTGCCAGTAGCACTATTTTCAGTTAGACACAACACTAGGCCCCCACACAAACTGACCCCATATGAGATCTTATTTGGGACAGGGCCAAGAATGGGACAGTACTTTTCACAGCAATTGCAAATGCATTATGAATCTGTTGCAAAATATGTGATAGCATTGAGCAAGCAATTGTCTAACATATACAGTCATGTGAAAAAATTAGGACACCCTTTGAAAGCATGTGGTTTTTTGTAACATTTTTAATAAAAGGTTATTTCATCTCCGTTTCAACAATACAGAGAGATTAAAGTAATCCGACTAAACAAAGAAAACTGAAGAAAAGTCTTTTCAAGATCTTCTGTAAATGTCATTCTACAAAAATGCCTATTCTAACTGAGGAAAAAGATAGGACACCCTTGCCCCTAATAGCGAGTGTTACCTCCTTTGGCTGAAATAACTGCAGTGAGACGGTTCTTGTAGCCATCTACCAGTCTTCGACATCGGTCTGAGGAAATTTTACCCCACTCCTCAATGCAGAACTTTTTCAGCTGTGAGATGTTTGAGGGGTTTCTTGCACGTACAGCCCTTTTCAAGTCACCCCACAGCATCTCAATGGGATTCAAATCTGGACTTTGACTTGGCCATTCCAGGACTCTCCATTTCTTCTTTTTCAGCCAATCTTTGGTTGATTTACTAGTATGTTTTGGGTCATTGTCATGTTGCATGGTCCAGTTCCGCTTCAGCTTTAATTTTCTAACTGATGGTCTCACATGTTCTTCAAGCACCTTCTGATACACAGTAGAATTCATCGTGGATTCTATGA
Organism: Bufo gargarizans; assembly: GCF_014858855.1. NCBI lineage: Eukaryota > Metazoa > Chordata > Amphibia > Anura > Bufonidae > Bufo > Bufo gargarizans. The sequence goes on from NC_058089.1 coordinate 22,321,901, forward strand.
TGGTGAGCTGACCAGGTCCTGCTGCAGCAAAGCAGCCCCAAACCATGACACTTCCACCTCCATGCTTCACAGTTGGTATGAGGTTCTTTTCTTGGAATGCTGTGTTTGGTTTACGCCAAACATGTCCTCTGCTGTTGTGTCCAAATAATTCAATTTTGGACTCATCTGTCCAAAGAACATTATTCCAGAAGTCCTGGTCTTTGTCAACTTTATCTCTGGCAAATGTCAGTCTGGCCTCGATGTTTCTCTTGGAAAGCAAAGGTTTCCTCCTTGCACACCTCCCATGCAAGTTAAACTTGTACAGTCTCTTTCTGATTGTAGAGGCATGTACTTCTACATCAACAGTAGCCAGAGCCTGCTGTAGTTCTCGAGATGACACTTTAGGGTTTTTGGAGACCTCTTTTAGCATCTTGCGGTCTGCTCTTGGGGTGAACTTGCTGGGGCGACCAGTCCTGGGCATGTTGGCAGTTGTTTTGAAAGCCCTCCACTTGTAGACTATCTTCCGGACAGTGGAATGGCTGATTTCAAAATCTTTTGAGATCTTTTTAAATCCCTTCCCAGACTCATAGGCTGCTACAATCTTTTTTCTGAAGTCCTCTGACAGCTCTTTTGCTCTCACCATGGTGCTCACTCTCACTTCAACAGTCAGGAGCACACCAAACTAAATGTCTGAGGTTTAAATAGGGCAAGCCTCATTCAACATGCAGAGTAACGATCTACTAATTATGTGCACCTGGTGTGATATACCTGTGTGAGATCTGAGCCAATTTAAGAGGGAATACATGTGAGGGTGTCCTATCTTTTTCCTCAGTTAGAATAGGCATTTTTGTAGAATGACATTTACAGAAGATCTTGAAAAGACTTTTCTTCAGTTTTCTTTGTTTAGTTGGATTACTTTAATCTCTCTGTATTGTTGAAACGGAGATGAAATAACCTTTTATTAAAAATGTTACAAAAAACCACATGCTTTCAAAGGGTGTCCTAATTTTTTCACATGACTGTATGCATACGTTCTCTCTTCCATTCCAGATCCAGACTCCCTAGAATGAAGGCACACTCTTAAACCTGGAGAGTGGGTGGTAGTCAAGAAACACGTCAGAAGCACCCTCAAACCACCATACGAGGGACCCTACCAAGTGCTTTTGACTACCCCAACTCCCGTGAAACTCGAAGGGAGACCCACCTGGATCCACGCCTCACATTGTAAAAGAGTAAAGGCCGTCCTGACAACCCCAGAACAATAAGCCATGGGGATCCACCTACTTATCATGACTTTGACCTTTGACCATATACCAAGTTAAATTCAGTAAAGCTAAGGATAGGGAAGTGTCCCTTGCCTGTCGCAGGGTGGGCAGATGCCCCATGGCTCATGATAAACAGATCAGGACCCTCGATAGATTATAGCTCTACCCCCTGGCAAGAGGGACACTGTGCTAATGTCACATGTTTTCCTAGCTGGACACACTGTTATTGTCTCCAAGTACAAACCAAGGTATTACATTTAGTCTACACATACACTCAGTTTGCAATGACTCAAAAACAGACAGCCACGTGCAGTGTATTGGTGTAGATGCTGTGAACGGAAAAGACCTACCCTGTAACCTCCGTACTGTACAGGACCTTAGCACAGGTATATTAGCTAACAACACCGAAGGTCAGTTAAAAAGATATGAGCTGGCGAAAGGGATAAAATTTGCCAAATTAATTACCCAATTGTTCAATAGCACAGCAGTGGCAGTTCCAGAAGACATATACTTAGTTTGTGGACACAAAGTGTACAAATGGTTATCCAAGAATGTCACAGGACTGTGCACCATCGCCAGGCTTACTCCTGCCACCTTTATACTACCACACTCTGAAATTGACATAAATGCTATTCGTAAACACACCTTGTACCGTAAGGCCAAAGATAACACACCTAGACCAAACGGTAAGCCACATGTTGTAGATATGAGCATTCCCAATAAAATTCTTAGTAGCCTTTTCATATATCTCATGATAGTGCAGATGTGGGATCATGGTGGCAACTGATTATCTAGATGATCAAATAGTGGGAAGTGATGAGACTTATGAATACCTCGAACATTGTGCAAAACTAGTTGATCACTGTCACCAACCAGCACACATTAGTTCTAGACTATGTTACAGCCAAAGATGGAGGTATGTGCCAGGTTGTGGGACCCGCTTGTTGCCATTACATAGACCCGCAGGGTAATTTGCAAGTTAAGGTGGGTCTAGAGAAAATGGCGGATCTAAGGAATAAATGGCTGGACGCACATAAAGCTGATAAAGATACATGGTGGTCTGATACCTTCTCCTTCCTTAACCCTGCCAACTGGTTTAAAGGTATTGGGGGTTGGCTCATGGGAATTGTCCAAGGAATATTACAGGTAGCCCTAATACTATTGGTGATATATATATTAATTATGCTTGTTCTTACTTGTGTGTCCCGCCTTTTAAAAAAAGAATGAAGAAAACTGATGAACAACCCATCATGCTCATGTATGGTGATGAGTAGGGATGAGCGAACTCGAACTGTATAGTTCGGGTTCGTACCAAATTTTGGGGTGTCCGTGACACAGACCCGAACCCGGACATTTTCGTAAAAGTCCGGGTTCGGGTTCGGTGTTCGTCGCTTTCTTGGCGCTTTTGTGACGCTTTCTTGGCGCTTTTTGAAAGGCTGCAAAGCAGCCAATCAACAAGCGTCATACTACTTGCCCCAAGAGGCCGTCACAGCCATGCCTACTATTGGCATGGCTGTGATTGGCCAGAGCACCATGTGACCCAGCCTCTATTTAAGCTGGAGTCACATAGCGCCGCCCGTCACTCTGCTCTGATTAGCGTAGGGAGAGGTTGCGGCTGCGACAGTAGGGCGAGATTAGGCAGATTAACTCCTCCAAAGGACTTGATTAATCGATCGATCTGCAGCTGTGCATCATTGAGCTGCTGAAATTCAATTGCTCACTGTTTTTAGGCTGCCCAGACCGTTTGTCAGTCACTTTTTTCTGGGGTGATCGGCGGCCATTTTGTGTCTTGTGGTGCGCCAGCACAAGCTTGCGACCAAGTGCATTTAACCCTCAATGGTGTGGTTGTTTTTTGGCTAAAGCCTACATCAGGGTGAAGCTGTCACACCAAGTGCATTTAACCAGCAATAGTGTGTTTATTTTTTGGCCATATACTACATCAGGGGCAAGCTGCGCCTGTCACCAAGTGCATTTAACCCTCAATGGTGTGGTTGTTTTTTGGCTAAAGCCTACATCAGGGTGAAGCTGTCACACCAAGTGCATTTAACCAGCAATAGTCTGTTTATTTTTTGGCCATATACTAAATCAGGGGCAAGCTGCGCCTGTCACCAAGTGCATTTAACCCTCAATGGTGTGGTTGTTTTTTGGCTAAAGCCTACATCAGGGTGAAGCTGTCACACCAAGTGCATTTAACCAGCAATAGTCTGTTTATTTTTTGGCCATATACTACATCAGGGGCAAGCTGCGCCCGTCACCAAGTGCATTTAACCCTCAGTAGTGTGGTTGGTCAAGCTGTCACACCAAGTGCATTTAACCAGAAATAGTGTGGTTATTTTTTGGCCATATCCCAGTCTAATTCTGTCACTAAATCCATACCGGTCACCCAGCGCCTAAATACTAGGCCTCAAATTTATATCCCGCTAAATCTGTCGTTACCGCTGTACTGTTGTGGCTGGGCAAGTTATTTAGTGTCCGTCAAAGCACATTTTTTGTTCTGGGTTGAAATACAATTCCCAATTTAGCAATTTCATAATTTAGTGGTTTCTGCTATATCAGAGCTATTTGAAATCTATCCCTAAAAGGGTATATAATATTCAAGGTGCACATAGGGTCATTCAGAATAACTTCACACACACGCTACTGTGCATTTCCAAGTCTAATTCTGTCAGTAAATCCATACCGGTCACCCAGCCCCTAAATACTAGGCCTCAAATTTATATTCAGCTGAATTTGAATACAATACATTGGGCCAAATAATATTTTTGTTGTTGTGGTGAACGATAACAATGAGGAAAACATCTAGTAAGGGACGCGGACGTGGACATGGTCGTGGTGGTGTTAGTGGACCCTCTGGTGCTGGGAGAGGACGTGGCCGTTCTGCCACATCCACACGTCCTAGTGTACCAACTACCTCAGGTCCCAGTAGCCGCCAGAATTTACAGCGATATATGGTGGGACCCAATGCCGTTCTAAGGATGGTAAGGCCTGAGCAGATACAGGCATTAGTCAATTGGGTGGCCGACAGTGGATCCAGCACGTTCACATTATCTCCCACCCAGTCTTCTGCAGAAAGCGCACAGATGGCGCCTGAAAACCAACCCCATCAGTCTGTCACATCACCCCCATGCATACCAGGGAAATTGTCTCAGCCTCAAGTTATGCAGCAGTCTCTTATGCTGTTTGAAGACTCCGCTGGCAGGGTTTCCCAAGGGCATCCACCTAGGCCTTCCCCAGCGGTGAAAGACATAGAATGCACTGACGCACAACCACTTATGTTTCCTGATGATGAGGACATGGGAATACCACCTCAGCATGTCTCTGATGATGACGAAACACAGGTGCCAACTGCTGCGTCTTTTGCAGTGTGCAGACTGAACAGGAGGTCAGGGATCAAGACTGGGTGGAAGACGATGCAGGGGACGATGAGGTCCTAGACCCCACATGGAATGAAGGTCGTGCCACTGACTTTCACAGTTCGGAGGAAGAGGCAGTGGTGAGACCGAGCCAACAGCGTAGCAAAAGAGGGAGCAGTGGGCAAAAGCAGAACACCCGCCGCCAAGAGACTCCGCCTGCTACTGACCGCCGCCATCTGGGACCAAGCACCCCAAAGGCAGCTTCAAGGAGTTCCCTGGCATGGCACTTCTTCAAACAATGTGCTGACGACAAGACCCGAGTGGTTTGCACGCTGTGCCATCAGAGCCTGAAGCGAGGCATTAACGTTCTGAACCTGAGCACAACCTGCATGACCAGGCACCTGCATGCAAAGCATGAACTGCAGTGGAGTAAACACCTTAAAACCAAGGAAGTCACTCAGGCTCCCCCTGCTACCTCTTCTGCTGCTGCCGCCTAGGCCTCTTCTGCTGCTGCCGCCTCAGCCTCTTCTGCTGCTGCCGCCTCGGCCTCTTCTGCTGCTGCCGCCTCGGCCTCTTCCTCCGCCTCTGGAGGAACGTTGGCACCTGCCGCCCAGCAAACAGGGGATGTACCACCAACACCACCACCCCCTCCGTCACCAAGCATCTCAACCATGTCACACGGCAGCGTTCAGCTCTCCATCTCACAAACATTTGAGAGAAAGCGTAAATTCCCACCTAGCCACCCTCGATCCCTGGCCCTGAATGCCAGCATTTCTAAACTACTGGCCTATGAAATGCTGTCATTTAGGCTGGTGGACACAGACAGCTTCAAACAGCTCATGTCGCTTGCTGTCCCACAGTATGTTGTTCCCAGCCGGCACTACTTCTCCAAGAGAGCCGTGCCTTCCCTGCACAACCAAGTATCCGATAAAATCAAGTGTGCACTGCGCAACGCCATCTGTGGCAAGGTCCACCTAACCACAGATACGTGGACCAGTAAGCACGGCCAGGGACGCTATATCTCCCTAACTGCCCACTGGGTAAATGTAGTGGCAGCTGGGCCCCAGGCGGAGAGCTGTTTGGCGCACGTCCTTCCGCCGCCAAGGATCACAGGGCAACATTCTTTGCCTCCTGTTGCCACCTCCTCCTTCTCGGCTTCCTCCTCCTCTTCTTCCACCTGCTCATCCAGTCAGCCACACACCTTCACCACCAACTTCAGCACAGCCCGGGGTAAATGTCAGCAGGCCATTCTGAAACTCATATGTTTGGGGGACAGGCCCCACACCGCACAGGAGTTGTGGCGGGTATAGAACAACAGACCGACGAGTGGTTGCTGCCGGTGAGCCTCAAGCCCGGCCTGGTGGTGTGTGATAATGGGCGAAATCTCGTTGCAGCTCTGGGACTAGCCAGTTTGACGCACATCCCTTGCTTGGCGTATGTGCTGAATTTGGTGGTGCAGAAGTTCATTCACAACTACCCCGACATGTCAGAGCTGCTGCATAAAGTGCGGGCCGTCTGTTCGCGCTTCCGGCGTTCACATCCTGCTGCTGCTCGCCTGTCTGCGCTACAGCGTAACTTCGGCCTTCCCGCTCACCGCCTCATATGCGACGTGCCCACCAGGTGGAACTCCACCTTGCACATGCTGGACAGACTGTGCGAGCAGCAGCAGGCCATAGTGGAGTTTCAGCTGCAGCACGCACGGGTCAGTCGCACTACGGAACAGCACCACTTCACCACCAATGACTGGGCCTCCATGCGAGACCTGTGTGCCCTGTTGCGCTGTTTCGAGTACTCCACCAACATGGCCAGTGGCGATGACGCCGTTATCAGCGTTACAATACCACTTCTATGTCTCCTTGAGAAAACACTTAGGGCGATGATGGAAGAGGAGGTGGCCCAGGAGGAGGAGGAGGAGGAGGAAGAGGGGTCATTTTTAGCACTTTCAGGCCAGTCTCTTCGAAGTGACTCAGAGGGAGGTTTTTGGCAACAGCAGAGGCCAGGTACAAATGTGGCCAGCCAGGGCCCACTACTGGAGGACGAGGAGGACGAGGATGAGGAGGAGGTGGAGGAGGATGAGGATGAAGCATGGTCACAGCGGGGTGGCACCCAACGCAGCTCGGGTCCATCACTGGTGCGTGGCTGGGGGGAAAGGCAGGACGATGACGATACGCCTCCCACAGAGGACAGCTTGTCCTTACCCCTGGGCAGCCTGGCACACATGAGCGACTACATGCTGCAGTGCCTGCGCAACGACAGCAGAGTTGCCCACATTTTAACCGGTGCGGACTACTGGGTTGCCACCCTGCTGGATCCACGCTACAAAGACAATGTGCCCACCTTACTTCCTGCACTGGAGCGTGATAGGAAGATGCGCGAGTACAAGCGCACGTTGGTAGACGCGCTACTGAGAGCATTCCCAAATGTCACAGGGGAACAAGTGGAAGCCCAAGGCCAAGGCAGAGGAGGAGCAAGAGGTCGCCAAGGCAGCTGTGTCACGGCCAGCTCCTCTGAGGGCAGGGTTAGCATGGCAGAGATGTGGAAAAGTTTTGTCAACACGCCACAGCTAACTGCACCACCACCTGATACGCAACGTGTAAGCAGGAGGCAACATTTCACTAACATGGTGGAACAGTACGTGTGCACACCCCTCCACGTACTGACTGATGGTTCGGCCCCATTCAACTACTGGGTCTCTAAATTGTCCACGTGGCCAGAGCTAGCCTTTTATGCCTTGGAGGTGCTGGCCTGCCCGGCGGCCAGCGTTTTGTCTGAACATGTATTCAGCACGGCAGGGGGTGTCATTACAGACAAACGCAGCCGCCTGTCTACAGCCAATGTGGACAAGCTGACGTTCATAAAAATGAACCAGGCATGGATCCCACAGGACCTGTCCATCCCTTGTGCAGATTAGACATTAACTACCTCCCCTTAACCATATATTATTGTACTCCAGGGCACTTCCTCATTCAATTCTATTTTTATTTTCATTTTACCATTATATTGCGAGGCTACCCAAATTTGAATGAACCTCTCCTCTGCCTGTGTGCTAGGCCTAAATATATGCCAATGGACTGTTCCAATGTTGGGTGACGTGAAGCCCGATTCTCTGCTATGACATGCAGACTAATTCTCTGCTGACGTGAAGCCTGATTGTCTGTTACGGGACCTCTCTCCTCTGTCTGGGTGCCGGGGCCTAAATATATGCCAATGGACTGTTCCAATGTTGGGTGACGTGAAGCCCGATTCTCTGCTATGACATGCAGACTAATTCTCTGCTGACGTGAAGCCTGATTGTCTGTTACGGGACCTCTCTCCTCTGCCTGGGTGCTGGGCCTAAATATATGACAATGGACTGTTGCATTGGTGGCTGACGTGAAGCCTGATTCTCTGCTATGATATGAAGACTGATTCTCTGCTGACATGAAGCCAGATTGTCTGTTACGGGACCTCTCTCCTCTGCCTGGGTGCTGGGCCTAAATTTATGAAAATGGACTCTTACAGTGGTGGGTGACGTGAAGCCTGATTCTCTGCTATGATATGAAGACTGATTCTCTGCTGACATGAAGCCAGATTGTCTGTTACGGGACCTCTCTCCTCTGCCTGGGTGCTGGGCCCAAATTTATGAAAATGGACTATTACAGTGGTGGGTGACGTGAAGCCTGATTCTCTGCTATGATATGAAGACTGATTCTCTGCTGACATGAAGCCAGATTGTCTGTTACGGGACCTTTCTCCTCTGCCTAGGTGCCTGGCCTAAATTTATGACAATGGACTGTTGCAGTGGTGGCTGACGTGAAGCCTGATTCTCTGCTATGACATGCAGACTGATTCTCTGCTGACATGAAGCCAGATTGTCTGTTACGGGACCTCTCTCCTCTGCCTGGGTGCTGGGCCTAAATATATGCCAATGGACTGTTGCACTGGTGGCTGACGTGAAGCCTGATTGTCTGTTACGGGACCTCTCTCCTCTGCCTGGGTGCTGGGCCTAAATATCTGACAATGGACTGTTGCATTGGTGGCTGACGTGAAGCCTGATTCTCTGCTATGATATGAAGACTGATTCTCTGCTGACATGAAGCCAGATTGTCTGTTACGGGACCTCTCTCCTCTGCCTGGGTGCTGGGCCTAAATATCTGACAATGGACTGTTGCATTGGTGGCTGACGTGAAGCCTGATTCTCTGCTATGATATGAAGACTGATTCTCTGCTGACATGAAGCCAGATTGTCTGTTACGGGACCTCTCTCCTCTGCCTGGGTGCTGGGCCTAAATATCTGACAATGGACTGTTGCAGTGGTGGCTGACGTAAAGCCTGACTCTCTGCTATGACATGCAGACTGATTCTCTGCTGACATGAAGACAGATTCTCTGTTACGGGACCTCTCTCCTCTGCCTGGGTGCCGGGGCCTAAATATCTGAGAATGGACTGTTCCAGTGGTGGGTGACGTGAAGCCAGATTCTCTGCTATGGGACCTCTCTTCAATTGATTTTGGTTAATTTTTATTTATTTAATTTTTATTTTAATTCATTTCCCTATCCACATTTGTTTGCAGGGGATTTACCTACATGTTGCTGCCTTTTGCAGCCCTCTAGCCCTTTCCTGGGCTGTTTTACAGCCTTTTTAGTACCGAAAAGTTCGGGTCCCCATTGACTTCAATGGGGTTCGGGTTCGGGACGAAGTTCGGATCGGGTTCGGATCCCGAACCCGAACATTTCCGGGAAGTTCGGCCGAACTTCTCGAACCCGAACATCCAGGTGTTCGCTCAACTCTAGTGATGAGGAATAACAGAAGGAAACATCACTCAACACAGCTCCCCCTTATCCCTATGATGCCTGGCTGAGATAAGGTGAGGTGAATCCCAGGGTGTGGCGAAACCAACCTGAATCCCAGGGTGTGGCGAAATCAACCTCGCCACTGGGTTTTGGAGGGGCCTGGCTACCAGCCTCTTGCCCCAGGATTATGGGCCCTCTCATCAGCCAGGCCTCCTTTGTTCACAAAGGACTTGTACTAACTTGAACTCCTGGTCTAATTCGTGCCATTTTGGGATGTTAAATGTCTATGTGTATTGTAAAGGGTGGGACATTGTATACGTTGAGTAGTGAGGTCTGTTCCATTATCTCTCTGTGTGTATTGGCGATGTCCCTTTGTCCTGAGAGATAATTGAATTACGTCTCGTTGTCTCCAGGACAGAAGACATTGTGTATTCTCCTGCCTGTGATGATTACATCAACCCAGGTAATTGTATCACAGGCAGAGGGGAGTATTTTGTGTGGGAGTGTCTGAGTGTATTGTACGTGGTATTGGCTGTTTTTACAAAACCCTGTGGGTGGTAACCTTGTTGGAAGATGTGTATAAATCAATGCTTGTGTGTTCAAATAAAGAGTTCCTGTTTTTACCCTTTACCATGTTGAGGCTGGTGTTTGGGCAACTGATCGACACTGGGGGATTGCAGTACGCTGAAGATTTGTTATACTCCCCTGGCATAACTACTAGCTCTTGAAAGAGCTGTTCCTGCTCTCTGGTTTCAGGAGAGGTTCACCCACTGGAGACTGGAGCCTTGTCATAGGTTCAGGGTGGGTAGGAGACCGTGAGACCTCAACCAAGCTTAGGCGGTTCGTGGGGTCTGCAGTCCGTACGGTGTCAAGTGGAGTGCTTGGAGTCCTCGGAAAGCACTAGGAGCATCTATCGACGGAGGTACCCGGTCGGGGTGCCAGGAGATCCGTTACATTGGTGGCAAGCAGTGGGATGGTGTCCTAGTGAGAGGAGAAGCAGCTCGGAGACACCGTTCGAGGATTTACAAAATTGAGGGCAATGCTAGTATCCGTACAGCGCCCCTGGCTACAGCAGGATGGAATCGGCTAGTCTTCAAACAGCGTTCCACTACGAGGAGGAGGATGAACCGGACTGGAGGGATGCAGTCCGGAAAGGCGTCTGGCACGAGGCCCTGGAAGATGTACAGCGTCGGCGGGGCGAGTGTCTCCCCAGTGAGGAGCAGCAGTTGCGGATGCGAGTGGCCCTGCGAATGCCCCTTCTGGAAGAGCAGCCCTTGGATTGGTGTGACAGAACTGGAGATCCTGGTATGGAAGGAGCTTTGGCTAGACAATGCCTACCATGCACTCTGGTGGTATGTGATTCGGCACTCCCCCTGGATGGCTGAGCATGACAGACCTGAGGGTGAGGGTCATGATGGCCCTGGCCTGTTGTTTGAGGCCTTCGCAGAACCGGAGTTCGGAGATGCTGGAGAGTCCCGGTTCTGGGATATCTATGACTACAGGGAGGCTATGCATGATTGGGCTACAACAAGAGAGGTGAGACAAGACCTGACATCTCTAGTGACAAAGGAGTGGGAGCTGGAGCAGGATTACCAATACCTCTTCAGCTCAATTTGGTCCCAATATACACTGCCAGAGAGCTGGGTGGCAGTCCCAGACCTACAACCCTACAGCTGGGAAGACCCGACTGAAGTATCCCCTACTTCAGTACCAGCTACGAAGGTAGGGGACCTCATAGACTGGTCCTGGGGGGAAACTCATATGGCAGGTGGAGATGGGACCGAGATCTCTCCACCGGCCCTACAGGGATGCTGGGCAGTCGGCCCAAATCCCCAACGGCAGCCGGAGTTTCAGGGAGTAGGGACAGTTGGTCCTGCTCCCCAGTGGCAGTATGTTTTGCAGGGAGAGGAGAACATCGTCTCCATTCCCCAGCGGCAGTGTACTTTGAAGGGAGAGGAGACAACCGGTCTCTCCCCCCAACCACAGGGGGACAACACCCCTAACTCCAATGGTGCAGATGGGACCGCAGTCTCTGCACCAGGCCGACCGGGATGCTGGACGGCCGGTACAGATTCCCCACCAACCCCGCAGGAATGCCAGGAGGAGGAGGTAAGCGATCCCTCCTCTCCACAGCTGATCCGCAACAAGGTCCTGGGGGTAGGATTCCCTGACCCCATCCCAGCAGAAGAGCTGGCATTTGGGCAGAGCGCAGTTGGCCTCTGCCCTCCTCTATCCTCTTCTCCAGAGGCTGACTTCCCACAGGCTACCCCAGCGGAAGAGCTGGCATCTGGGCAGAGCGCAGTTGGCCTCTGCCCTCTCCTATCCTCTTCCCCAGAGCCGGACTTCCCACAGGCTACCCCAGCGGAAGAGCTAGCATCTGGGTAGAGCTCAGTCGGCCTCTGCCCACCAAGTACCTACAGCTCCAAGCTAGAGAACAACAATGAAGCAAGGAGTAGCAGATGCCCACTCAACAGCTGGGGACATACAGAACAGAGCCAGGCCCCAAAATTCAACAGGTCCAGTATTGGGTTGTGGGTGGACGGCCAGACTAACTCAGGTACCGACCGGCGTGAGGTCAGGTATCTGGTTAGTCTTCCCTGGGGGGGGGGGGGGAGATGTGTGGTGAAACCAACCTCCCCACTGGGTTTTGGAGGGGCCTGGCTACCAGCCTCTTGCCCCAGGATTATGGGCCCTCTCATCAGCCAGGCCTCCTTTGTTCACAAAGGACTTGTACTAACTTGAACCCCTGGTCTAATTCATGCCATTTTGGGATGTTAAATGTCTATGTGTATTGTAAAGGGTGGGACATTGTATACGTTGAGTAGTGAGGTCTTTTCCATCGTCTCTCTGTGTGTATTGGCGATGTCGCTTTGTCCTGAGAGATAATTGAATTACGTCTCAGTTGTCTCCAGGACAGAAAACATTGTGTATTCTCCTGCCTGTGATGATTACATCAACACAGTGTGAGGTAATTGTATCACAGGCAGAGGGGAGGATTTTGTGTGGGAGTGTCTGAGTGTATTGTACGTGGTTATTGGCTGTTTTTACAAAACCCTGTGGGTGGTAACCTTGTTGGAAGATGTGTATAAATCAATGCTTGTGTGTTCAAATAAAGAGTTCCTGTTTTTACCCTTTACCATGTTGAGGCTGGTGTTTGGGTAACTGATCGACACTGGGGGATTGCTATACGCTGAAGATTTGCTATACTCCCCTGGCATAACTCCTGCTCTCTGGTTTTAGGAGAGATTCACCCACTGGAGACTGGAGCCTTGTCGTAGGTCCAGGGTGGGTAGGAGACCGTGAGACCTCAACCAAGCTTAGGCGGTTCGTGGGGTCTGCAGTGTGTACTGTGTCAAGTGGAGTGCTTGGAGTCCTCGGAAAGCACTAGGAGCATCTATCGACGGAGGTACCCGGTCGGGGGTGCCAGGAGATCCGTTACACAGGGTATTACCACAAGTTCGAGCAACCGGGAGCCTACCTAGAAGGGGTGGGTTGTCGCCACTGCGGGTGAAGAGGATACGAATGGTATGCCAAGAGGATTCGCTAGGCAAGGGAAAGTCTACAAGTCTACAAAGTCTCCAAGGGGGGACTGTTATCGAATATTGAGACATAATGGATACTTGCTTGTTGAAGACTATACTGTAGTTAAAATGGCGGTCAGGTACCCAGCCAACACCTATAACAAAGAATCTTGTTTTCTGCTTTATTATGTCCCTCGAGACAGTTTCCATTCAGCTCAAGCAACCAGCTTCACCCACCTGGAAAGGGGGGGGGGTGAACCTCCTCTCGCACACAGATGTGACAAAAAATACATAGCTTATAGCACATAGTACAGACATACGCCACACTGCCTCCCCGCATTTTCCTGTTCTACATTTCCTGTTAACATATAACTGTCTGCTGTTCTGCAATAAACCAGAGATATGCTTTGACTCCCACCTGAGTGGTCAGTGTCATCTCTCTCCAGGCCTGTAAACCTACTTCTATCATTTGGACCAGCACATCAACTTTACTGACCATTGATCATCAGATCCAAAACACACTCCGCTTTATATATTAGACTATATTAGAGTATCCGTTGGCGTGCCTGTAATAATTCTCTGCCTGGTTTTGCAACATACAGTATTTCCTTCCTGGCAATGTAAAATAATATCTATCTTCACTTGTCTTCACGCACGTTGTGAAACTCTATAAGAAAGCGCAAAGACATTGTACATCCTCTTTAAAACTGTAGAGGAAAACACCGAATTTCAGGACTGCTCAGTGGATTCACAGACAGGTACGTATCTTGCTTCCTATCGGTTTAGCTACTGAAGGCTTTACAATACAGGCAAAGATCTCTTCTTGACTGGTGGGTAGTGAAACTTTATGCTCCACAGACAGGAATCTCCCAGCATGTGTTTGAAATATGATCGTATTGATGGAATCATATTTTCGATCATTGTACTTTTTCAAAAAGTTGTTGGGGTAGCTAATGTGCCTAAATACAGTAGAGGAATTCGGGCAGTGGGACCAGCAATCCCAATGACTGAGCTATTTTACCAATTAGTGTTTTAGAGTATCCCCACATGGTCGCGGTCGTGATGCGCTCATGATGCGGTCAGGGAACACATGCATTACGGCACGCATAGTGCGTTTTTTTGTCTTTTATGGACTGGTGTTTGATTTTTTTTTAGCATTCTGATTAACGTCAAATAGGGACACATAAGAAAAAATGTTAAACATATACCGCAAGCGGCTAATCAACTCTATACCCCGTGCGGTCAGCAGTCGCAAGCAGCAGGACATGTTTTATTACATGTGGTCGACCGCACATAAATAAGGCGCAATCATCACAATTTTGAAAGTCCCAGGTCTGTCTCAGAAATCTATTTTCCCATTGACTTCTATTGGGAAAAGAGATGCAATCTGCATCATGACAAAATGACAACTGTGCCGTGGGGTCATCAGCCTTAGGCCTTATACACACGACCGTATTTTGTATCAGCATTTGTTTGCAGATTGCACCAGACCCAGGGGGTAGATTTACTATGCAAAATGCAGCCAAAAATTTTGCACTTGGTGTGCGCCATGTTTATGATGAATTTAAGGCCTCTTGCACACGACTGTATCCGTTTTTTTGCTGACCCATTGACTTCAGTGGATCTCTGGTTGCATTTGCAGGTGATGAATAGGACATGTTCTATCTCTTTGCGGAACGGACACATGGATGCAGACCGCACACGGATGACATCCGTTTTTTTGTTTTTGGGTGGACCCATAGAAATTCATAAGTCCATGTGCAAGCCGCAAAAAATCCAAATGGGACAGAGATTCACAATATGGTGGTGGGCATGAGGCCTTACAGACATAGACAGATTTCACACCTTTTTTGACAGCTTCATGCACACAACCATATCCGTTTTTGTAGATCCGTAAAACACGGATACTGGCTGTGCACGACCCTCCCCTTTTTTAGAAAGGACATGTTTCACTTTTTTGGGGGGGCCATGGAACTGACAGCACACAAAAATAAAAAGGGCCACAGAAAATGCGGATTGGATGCGGACCGAAACTACGGTCGCGTGCATGAGCCCTTATATAGTTTTTTTTTATGTTACAGCTTTTGCACAATAAATACACAATTAAAAAAATAATGTATTTGTTTTTGTGATGCAACTTTAAATTTTTAAATCAACGTAGCTATGTGAGGGTTTACTTTTTGCAGGATGAGCTGCAGTTTTTATTGGTACCATTTTGGGGTACATAAGACTTTTTGATAACTTTTTGGCTACATGCACAGGAATGTTGTTTATTTCCGTCTCTGTTCCGTTTTTTTTTTTGC
Source organism: Bufo gargarizans (assembly GCF_014858855.1). Taxonomy (NCBI): domain Eukaryota; kingdom Metazoa; phylum Chordata; class Amphibia; order Anura; family Bufonidae; genus Bufo; species Bufo gargarizans. The sequence continues at coordinate 22,337,094 of NC_058089.1, forward strand.
GGATAGGATGCGGACCCATTCATTTCAATGGGTCCGCAAAAAATGTGGACAGCACACTGTGTGCTGTCCGCATCAGTATGTCCATTCCGTAGCCCCCGCAAAAAAAATAAAACATGTCCTATTCTTGTCCGTTTTAGGCATTGTTACAATGGATACGCAAAAAAAATAAAATAAACGGATGGCATACGGATGTCATTCTTTTTTTTTTTTGCGGACCGCAAAACACATACGGTCGTGTCCATGTAGCCTTTATTCCACTTTTTTCTTATGCGTAATCACTTTTGTACAAAATAATCACATTTTTTCAACTTTCTTTTCAGAGCCATTACTTTTTATTTTTTTCTCAACAGAGCTGTGTCAGGCCTTGTTTTTATCGGAATGAACTGTATTGTAGTTTCATTGGTACTAGGGATAATGGAATCGACTTCGGATGAAACATCCGAAATCGATTCGCATAAAACGTTGTTCTAATACTGCACGGAGCAGGAGCTCCATATAGTATTAGAATGTATTGGCTCCGATGAGCCGAAGTTATTGCTTAGCAAAGTCTCGCGAGACTTCGCGCAATAACTTCAATAATTTATTTGTACTGTAAAAAAAACTTTCTCGAGCTCGGGTTCGGTTCCAAGGGTTCGGGAAATGTTTTTTTACATTATAAATTAATTTCTGAAGTTATAACTTTGGAGCCAATACATTCTAATACTGTACAGAGTGCTCGCTCCGTACAGTATTCAAACAAAGTTTTAGCAAAATCAACTTCGGATGTTTCATCCGAAGTCGATTCGCTCATCCCTAATCAGGATTAGCTAGTTCCAATTGCGGCCATTGCAGCTATAGATTATAGCCAGCTCTTGCTGACAATGGCATGCGGTGGACCCTCTGTGGATATGCCTAAAATGTCTAAAATGGAAGAGCCCATTTTGGTTGCCCTCTTGTGGTGCCACACCCAATAGTGTAGGAAACAATTTGAAAGTAGTTACTTTGAAGTTGACAAGTAGGCTTACACATTTTGTTGAAAATGTATACTAAGAACCTCGATAGATCAATATATATCATGGGGACGTGCCAGGGGCGGGCTGGGACGGGGGGCAGGGAGGCAATTGCCCCCCAGGCCGCCCTAAAGCATGTTAAAAGCGGGCACTGGGCCGTCTTTAACAAATAATAATTATATTTTTTTTAACTCCTCAGGGCCGCACTGCCAATCACCACAGGCGGCGCGGCCCTGGTTCTAGTTGCAAGCGGCGGTGGGGGGGCAGTAGAAGATGAACACTTCCATTGTGGAAGCGCTCATCTCCATATTCATCTTTATCACCGTCCTCAGGACAGAGATTTAGATGGCCTGTGCTGCGGCGGGGCAGGGGAGGGAGAGGCGTCTCCCTTCCCTGTTCTTCTGATAGGCACTAATGCCTGCGGCCTATCAGAGGCCGGCTCAGGCGGCGCATTGACGTCATTATCATCGCGCCGCCTTTGTCGGGCAGCACACAGCAGGGACACAGGCCGGAAGAGGCCTGCATCGCATCACTGCTGATGGAGGTAAGTATTAGTGTTGTTTTTTTTTTCTTTGCGGGGGGAGCTGGCAATATGGGGGCATCTGGCATTTCTTACAGCCCCATTTTTTTGGGGTGGGACTCTGGGGGCATTTATTTCTTGCCCATTTTGGGGGGACACTATGGGGGCATTTATTACTGGCACATTATGGGGGGGGGGCACCATGAGGGAGAGGAGCACTATGGGGGCATCTGGGGGCTCTAAAGCGGCTTTCTTTTTATTGGCACACTATGGCGGGCACTATAGGGGAGAGCGGCACTATGGGGCATATGTTGGCACTATAGGGGCATTATTTGGTGGCACTATGGGGAAGTGGGGGCTCTAAATGGGCCTTTTTTATTGGCACATTTTGGGGGGCACTATGGCATCTGGTGGCACTAAGGGGGCATTTTTTACTGGCACATTATGGGTGGCACTATAGGGGAGAGTGGCACTATAGGGCATTATTTGGGGGCACTATGGGGGAGTGGAGCACTATTGGGGCAACTGGTGGCACTAGAAAGGGGAATTTTTTACTAGCACATTATGGAAGAGAGGAGCACTATAGGAGCATCTGCTGGGGGCACTAAGAAGGGGCATTTTTTTACTGGCATATTATGGGGGACACTATGGGGAAGAGGGAGAGGAGCACTATGAGGGCATTTACTGGGGCACTGTATAAGGGTATTTTATACTGGCATACATTATAGGGACATTAGCTAAACTGCGGGCACTAAGCGGGGGTATTTCATGTACTGTCATATTATAGGGAGAATTATTACTACTAGGGGATATTATGCAGAGCTTTACTAATACTGGGGGGCTATGAGGAACATGATTACTAGTATGGGCACTATAGGGGCATTATTACTACTAAGTGTGCTCTGGCAGAGAATTATTTCTATTGGTGGGATTTTGGGGAGCCCTGTTACTTTGGGGGGCACCCTGGCACAGTATCAGCTTAGCACAATTATTTTTGGGGGACATTATCTTTATACTATTAGTGTCTGGGCGCAGTTATTTTTTAGAGCACTGTGTGCCAATAATTGTTGAAGGGGGAACTATCTGTGTAGTAGTAGTATTTCCAGGGGGACTGTTTCTGCAGTATAGTATTGGGGGCACAGCGGGCACAGTATTGGGGGCACTATCTGTGTGGTAGTAGTATTTCCAGGGGGACTGTTTCTGCAGTATAGTATTGGGGGCACAGCGGGCACAGTATTGGGGGCACTATCTGTGTGGTAGTAGTATTTCCAGGGGGACTGTTTCTGCAGTATAGTATTGGGGGTGGTAGGAAAGGGTGTTCAGAAGATGTGAAGATGATGGAAATGTGGGAAACGAATGTCTGTTTGTCAATCTCTGCAGAGACGGGAGATGGCTGAAAAATCATCAGGGCGGTCTGGTCTGAATGGAGAAGATGAGGAAAGAGAACGTCTGCAACAAAGGTGACATCACTGGATGTAAGAGGTATGGGGCGCTATGTAGGAGAGGAGATGCTCTGGCTCCTTCCCCTGCCATCTGCAGAAGGAGGATTCAGAGCTGGGTGAGGACGGTCAAGGTGGGCAGCAGGCCACGGGTGGGTGGCAGAGGGTGGGGGCAACCACAGGCCTTGAGCAGGATCTGGGGAGGGAGGAGAGCGGAGGAGCTTCCTGGCTGTAGTCTGCTGTTTATTGTATAATGTGAAGCAGGCAGTGAAGGACAGGCCTCCCCTCTCCGTATCATGTGTAGAGACAGGCCTCAACAATAGAATTTCAGCTGTACGGTGTTTGTTGGGAGTGGCCTATTATATGTAGGAGGGGCTTTTAATAATGGGCGGGGCTAAGCAGTTTTTCCACTCCTACAGGGCTTTTAGAAATGGCCAGGCAAAAGAATCGGCACAGCACGCTATGCGTGCCGCATTTTTAAATATGAAGGGGGCTTTGAAAAATGCACGGGCAAAAGAATTGGCACAGCGCGCTACACGTGCCACATTGGGGGGCAGAAAATGCAATGTGTTCCTGTATAAAAGTCTGCAAAATAAAAATGGCCCACTTGACTGGATTTGTCCCCCAGTACTAAGGCTGCCAGCCCTCCCCTGGGATGTGCGGTCCATGTTTTTTTTTCATACAGTTGTGCTTAAGGCCTTATAGTCAAAAATAACATATATAGCATTACTGGGCCAAGTGTTTTATTTTCCAAAGTGTTGAATTGGTTGTGCTAATTTTTATGGCAAAGAAGAAACGTGTTGTATGAACAGGTATGCAATTGCAGGTCAATAGTCCACCTCCGAGGGACAGACACATACCTCACATAGGTGGTTTTATAGCCTCCTTCTCCAGTGCAATAAGCGCTATAGTATATTCAATCATAGTCTCTCCTTGAAAAGTAACACGTCTGAAAAAGAAAAAGAAATGTATATTTATAGTGACAGTTTTTTTTCTATTGTATAGAAAGAAAATAAAGGTATCAAAGTACTTTCACGTGGAGTTGTAATGGTGCAGCTCTTTATCACGCTATAGATCCTGTTAGCCTAATCCAGCGGACAACCCCAATATATGATTATTATAAATCGAAAATTAGCATGCAAATGAGAAATAGATATTAATGTTTGGATTTTCATAACTTAATATTAATGAACAAAAATAAATATTGGTAGAAAAACAAAGCCATGTGAAACATCTAATCAAATAGACATGAGCAAATTTCCTGAAATTAGTTTTTGTTCAGATTTGAAAGTGGTCAATTGGAGGACGAATCCCATAAGTTTCAGATTTGCTGAAAATCGAAGCTTTTTGGAAACTTGTAATGAAAAACATTTGTGTAGAATTAAATTGCTTATCTCTACTAACATCAGTTTAAATGCATTAGTGTGAGCCGGTAGCCAATCTTTTCTTCACCCAGGGCCCAGATTCACTTCACTACCATAGCCCTGTATCTTAATACTATTACCAAGGCAAAGTGTCTTGGTACCCCCTAACACCCAGCACCCACGGCATTTGCTCCACCAGCTGCCCTTCAGCTATGCCGCAGGGTCAGCATATACTAAAAATGGCTAAACTGTATGGCTGCAGTATAAAAACACATTTTACATTTATCTTATTAGAAGGGTTTTCTGATAAAGCTGATAACAGGGTTTTGCACAACTAGAATCACTGGCGATCTATAACCTGTAGGAGAACTGAGCGTCCAATTTCCCTGCAGTGCCCCCACAGGAGAAATGAGGCTTTGCATAGTTCCCATTAAAATCAATTGGTTTTCTGCATAATGCATGGGCAGGGTGTAGGCACTTTCTACTCTACTAATTCAGAATTCCCTTAAAAGGCACCCTGAGGTACACCAAAAAAAGACAATTCAAATAAATATTTAAAAAAATTATTAGTTTAATATTTTAGAAAAATTTAATAAACAATCTGTTTTTACTGTATTTTACAGCTGGTCAGAAGATGAACAGACTCTGCAAGCAGCTGATGGCTTCTGCCTGTCTTTTTTTGTTGGTCTTTTACATTTTATTGTGGCTCTCCAAGTATCCTACACAGGTTGGCAAGAACCAACTTCTCATTGTTGTCTGGACTTGGCCTTTTGGAGTCGTATTTCCTTTGGACACATGTCAGTCAATGTATGGCATTTCAGGGTGCATCTTAACAACAGATCGTAAGATGCTAAGCCGAGCAGATGCTGTGATTATCCATCATTATGACATCATGAATAATTCAGACCTACCTCAGGAAACAAGACCGCACTACCAACGTTGGGTTTGGTTCAACATGGAGCCTCCCACTATCATAAAAAACCTTCATATGTTGGATAACATCATAAACCTAACAATGACTTATCGAGAAGACTCTGACATTTTTCTTCCTTATGGTTTTCTAAAACCACTGAAGGAACCACAGATGTTTTCAATACCATCCAAGTCTAAGTTAGTTTCCTGGGTGGTTAGTAATTGGTACCCAAACAATAGGCGTACTTCTTACTATGAGGAGCTGAAGAAACACATTCACATTGACGTGTATGGAAAGCATCACCAGATGCTAAGCTGGGATGACTTTTCTAGCACCATTTCACACTATAAGTTTTATCTAGCATTTGAAAACTCTGACCACAAGGATTATATTACTGAGAAGCTGTGGGGTAATTCCTTCCATTTAGGGGTCGTTCCTGTTGTCCTTGGAGCTCCTCGTAAAAACTATGAACGCTTCATCCCTCCTGATTCCTTCATTCATGTGGATGATTTCTCTAGTCCTAAAGAGTTGGCACTGTTCCTGTTGGAGTTAGACAAAGACAATGCAAGATATGAACAATATTTTAAGTGGCGATTGAATTATGGTGCAGTTAGAGAAAGAGGTTGGGATAATTATTACTGTAAAGCATGCCGAGAACTACAAAAAAACTATCGTTTTAAGGTTATTCCCAGTGTGAAAAAATGGTTCCTTAGCTAATGTTTCAAAGAAACACAGTTATTTAAGTTGAACGTCTTTGAGCAGACCACTCACATTTGCAGTTAGAATGGTCTTCTAGAGGTGGTCCTCTCAAAAGAGAGGGTCAATAGTGATCTAGTTCAGACTTGAGTGGGAGGATGTTTGAAATAGTTTTCCAACCTATAGTATATGCTATAGGTTACCCTATTTATATAAATAGCACCTGTCACCATGATCAACCCTATTAAGCCTGGTAGGGTTGATCATGGTGACTAAAATGAGTCCTTTCTTCCTGCAATCGGTGTTACAAATGTAGGGAAATAATTACTTTTAGTATTATATAAATGAGGTGCTTGGAGGCCTAGTCCCTCGAAGCTCCACATCACCTCTGTTTCTTCCTATTGCCATTGCCCCCTCCCAGTAAGATTGACAGGGCCAGGCATCCTCTCCGATGGCTGCTTTGATGCCTGGCCCTGAAATGTCATGCTTGCGCCAGCAGCACTACCATCAGCACATGTACAGTGAAGATCTCAGAGTGGGATGACCATTCTGAGATCTTCACTGCGCCTGCACATGCCTGAGAGTTCAGGGCCAGGCAATTCCACAGGAACAGGCAGAGGTGAAGTGGTGCTCCAGCTGGCTGGGCCAGCCCCTTGCTGCTCCGAGCTATTCATTTACCTAAAACTAAAAGTAAGAATTTCTCTGCATGGGTAATACCGATTGCAGAGAGAAAGGACTCACTTTAGTCACCATGATCAACCCTAAAAGGCAATATGCCTGGTGAAATAGGGTTGATCATGGTAACAGATGCTTTTTAAAGGCTGTGCTAGAAGGAAACATGTAGCTAGCTAGGTTTTCCTTCCTTATGGCAAAGATTTAGTGCTGCCACACAGCTTGACAACTCCATTTTTCATTTGAGTTATCTCAGTTTCAGGTTGACTACAACTTTTGTTTACGTTCAACTGAGCATTTGAACTGGTCTCACCTAATGCATGGCAACTCTTTATGCCTTTAAAATTTTATACCTAGAATTAAAAGTATATGTTTTTGGAGGCTCCAGGATCCTGACATATCCTAATAGGATAACTGACTCTTCACTTGCTGCCTAATATATCTTACCACTTCACAGGTGCCATTGTAATAGGTTCATCAATAAACCTAGAGGACATCGTTTTAAATTAGAGGGGCAAAGGTTTAAAAGTAATATCAGGAAGTATTACTTTACTGAGAGAGTAGTGGATGCATGGAATAGCCTTCCTGCAGAAGTGGTAGCTGCAAATACAGTGGAGGAGTTTAAGCATGCATGGGATAGGCATAAGACCTGTGACGAGACCAATCTCGCCACATTGCATCGGAGAAGCCTGGTTGCCCGCCTGCTTCCTTTAGACTATGGCCCCATATTGAATCGCTTGATATTCCCCTGCAAAGACTATGTGAAAGAATATGGCTCCATGGCAATTGAACTGTATTCGTGTAGTTGAATGCACTCAGACCTGAGCTATCTGGGGATATGTTAAATGTCTATGTTTTATACAATAGCTGCACAGTTAAATATTCTTATGTCTTTTATTGTCTTTTGCTACAATGTGGCTAATGGAGTTTTGCCTCTGCCCTTGGAGATAAATTAGATTACTTCCCAATTGTCTCCAGGACAGAAGACTTTGTGTCAAACTGTTTATTCTCCTGCCTGTGATAATTACATTAACCCATTGTGTAAGGTAATTGTATCACAGGCAGAGGGGAGGATTTTGTGTGGGAGTGTCTGAGTGTATTGTACGTGATTACTGGTTGTTTTACAAAACCCTGTGGGTGGTACTAATATGTAAGAATGTGTATATAAGAACAATAAACACACAGCTCTGGCTGTCCACTGCTTTACCCTCAACACAGAGCTTGGTCTCATTCTTGGGGGGATTGTATGCTGTTTCAGTTCAACTGCTAGGAGTGTAAACCTTTCATATGGTTTTTCCTATTCGGCTGTATGCAGCATTCACATGGTTTCCAGTTCGGGAGATTGGTGTCTTTAGTAGCTGCCGTTACATCTGGAAAGGGAATATCTCTTAAACGGCTTTTACCTCCTTTTATGTCCGGGGTGCCGTTACAAGGCCATCCTTCATATAAGATAGGGCCAGGGGCTATTCATAGTATTCAGTATATTGGGCAGACTAGATGGGCCAAATGGTTCTTATCTGCCGACACATTCTATGTTTTTATTTTTCACATTATGGCTGGTCATTGCTGTTTCATGAGGATGGTTTATATGGTTAATAATCAGCCTTTACCACTTTTCCATTCAACTCTTCCAACTGTATAACTCCCAAAATTCACTGCAACAGCTAATTCTGTTTTCAATTAACATGGAAGCTATTTTGCTGGGTTTTCTCAAACAGGTATATGGTTTATGTAAATAAAGTTTATTCATTGTGTAATAAAAAGTTATACAACTTTCTGTTAAATGTTATTTTTGTTTGTTGCTATGAATTGAGACATGTGACTGTGGTGGCCAATGATTGCCTGCAGTGGTCACTTGTCCCTGTGTCCGAATGACATCATTGCAGCAGGAAGAGAACAGCAGGGGATCGGGCAGCCTCAAAATGGGGGAAGCAATAAGATAAGTGTACATTTTTTATATATTTACACCAGGCTGGGCAGATTTATTTTAATATAACATTCTTATATATACAGTGGATATAAAAAGTCTACACCCCCCTGTTAAAATCTCAGGTTTCTGTGATGTAAAAAAAAAAACTGAACTTTTTCCACCTTTAATGTGACCTATAAACTGTACAACTCAATTAAAAAATAAATAAAATCTTTTAGGTGGAGGAAAGATAACAAAAAAACTAAAATAATGCTTATAACTAGGGATGTAGCTGTGTTGAGAATTAAGCAATCACATTCAAAATCCTGTTAAATAGGAGTCAGTATACACCTGCCATCTTTTAAAGTGCTTCTGATTAACCCCAAATAAAGTTCAGCTGCTCTAGTTGGTCTTTCCTGAAATTTTCTTAGTCGCATCCCACAGCAGAAGCCATGGTCCACAGAGAGCTTCCAAAGCATCAGAGGGATCTCATTGTTAAAAGGTATCAGTCAGGAGAAGGGTACAAAAGAATTTCCAAGGCATTAGATATACCATAGAACACAGTGAAGACTGTCATCATCAAGTGGAGAAAATATGGCACAACAGTGACATTACCAAAAACTGGACGACCCTACAAAATTGATGAAAAGACGAGAAGGAAACTGTCTGGGAGGCGACCAAGAGGCCTACAGCAGCATTAAAGGAGCTGCAGGAATATCTGGCAAGTACTGGCTGTGTGGTACATGTGACAACAATGTCCCGTATTCTTCATATGTCTGGGCTATGGGGTACAGTGGCAAGACGAAAGCCTTTTCTTATGAAGAAAAACATCCAAGCCAGGCTACATTTTGCAAAAACACATCTGAAGTCTCCCAAAAGCATGTGGGAAAAGATGTTATGGTCTGATGAAACCAAGGTTGAACTTTTTGGCCATAATTCCAAAAGATATGTTTGGCCCAAAAACAACACTGCACATCACCAAAAGAACACCATACCCACAGTGAAGCATGCTGGTGGCAGCATCATGCCAAGGGGCTGTTTTTCTTCAGCTGGAACTGGGGCCTTAGTTAAGCTAGAGGGAATTATGAATAGTTCCAAATACCAGTCAATATTGGCACAAACACTTCAGGCTTCTGCTAGAAAGCTGAACATGAAGAGGAACTTCATCTTTCAGCATGACAACGACCCAAAGCATACATCCAAATCAACAAAGGAATAGCTTCACCAGAAGAAGATTACAGTTTTGGAATATTTTTTCTTCCCTCTACCTAAAAGATTTCAGTTTGTTTTTCAATTGAGTGGTACAGTTTATAGGTCACATTAAAGGTGGAAAAAGTTCTGAAATGATTTATCTTTGTCAATTTTTTTTTACATCACAGAAACCTGACATTTTAACAGGGGTGTGTAGACTTTTTATATCCACTGTATATATGTATATACAGTACAGACCAAAAGTTTGGACACACCTTCTCATTCAAATAGTTTTCTTTATTTTCATGACTATAAAAATTGTAGATTCACACTGAGGGCATCAAAACTATGAATTAACACATGTGGAATTATATACATAATAAAAAAGTGTGAAACAACTGAAAATATGTCATATTCTAGGTTCTTCAAGGTAGCCACCTTTTGCTTTGATTACTGCTTTGCACACTCTTGGCATTCTCTTGATGAGCTTCAAGAGGTAGTCACCTGAAATGGTTTTCACTTCACAGGTGTGCCCTGTCAGGTTTAATAAGTGGGATTTCTTGCCTTTTAAATGGGGTTGGGACCATCAGCTGCATTGTGGAGAAGTCAGGTGGATACACAGCTGATAGTCCTACTGAATAGACTGTTAGAATTTGTATTATGGCAAGAACAAAGCAGTTAAGTAAAGAAAAACTAGTGGCCATCATTACTTTAAGAAATGAAGGTCAGTCAGTCCGAAAAATTGGGAAAATATTGAAAGTGTCCCCAAGTGCAGTCACAAAAACCATCAAGCGCTACAAAGAAACTGGCTCACATGCGGACCGCCCCAGGAAAGGAAGACCAAGAGTCACCTCTGCTGCAGAGGATAAGTTCATCCGAGTCACCAGCCTCAGAAATCGCAGGTTAACAGCAGCTCAGATTAGAGACCAGGTCAATGCCACACAGAGTTCTAGCAGCAGACACATCTCTAGAACAACTGTTAAGAGGAGACTGTGTGAATCAGGCCTTCATGGTAGAATATCTGCTAGGAAACCACTGCTAAGGATAGGCAACAAGCAGAAGAGACTTGTTTGGGCTAAAGAACACACGGAATGGACATTAGACCCATGGAAATCTGTGCTTTGGTCTGATGAGTCCAAATTTGAGATCTTTGGTTCCAACCACCGTGTCTTTGTGCGACGCAGAAAAGGTGAACGGATGGACTCTACATGCCTGGTTCCCACCGTGAAGCATGGAGGAGGAGGTGTGATGGTGTGGGGGTGCTTTGCTGGTGACACTGTTGGGGATTTATTCAAAATTGAAGGCATACTGAACCAGCATGCCTACCACAGCATCTTGCAGCGGCATGCTATTCCATCCGGTTTGCGTTTAGTTGGACCATTACTTATTTTTCAACAGGACAATGACCCCAAACACACCTCCAGGCTGTGTAAGGGCTATTTGACCATGAAGGAGAGTGATGGGGTGCTGCGCCAGATGACCTGGCCTCCACAGTCACCGGACCTGAACCCAATCGAGATGGTTTGGGGTGAGCTGGACCGCAGAGTGAAGGCAAAAGGGCCAACAAGTGCTAAGCATCTCTGGGAACTCCTTCAAGACTGTTGGAAGACCATTTCAGGTGACTACCTCTTGAAGCTCATCAAGAGAATGCCAAGAGTGTGCAAAGCAGTAATCAAAGCAAAAGGTGGCTACTTTGAAGAACCTAGAATATGACATATTTTCAGTTGTTTCACACTTTTTTGTTATGTATATAATTCCACATGTGTTAATTCATAGTTTTGATGCCTTTAGTGTGAATCTACAATTTTCATAGTCATGAAAATAAAGAAAACTCTTTGAATGAGAAGGTGTGTCCAAACCTTTGGTCTGTACTGTATATGTATATATATTTAATTTTAAGCAGAAGAGGTCGGTGCAATTACTTCTGAGCATTTTAAAATGTACATCTACTGTTCCCCAAGCAGTGTCTGCCACAGGAGAAATGCAAGGCCAGATGTGGCTTCCCTGGTAATAAGAGCTGAACGCTAGCGATTAGAAAAGCCATAACCATTGATCGCTGTGCCGGCTTCTATTCAAAAAGCAGTTGTCACCATGAGGCAGTCCCTTCCCACATCCGGTTCCATATCATTTTGAAAAATTTAAACATACAGTTGCACAACTGCGGTTTCAAGTGTTGGAACAAATAAAGAGACCTAGAAGAGACCTAGAAGAGGAGGTGATATCAAAAGACTTCTCCTTAGAAGAGAGGCCTTTTGGATACACACCTTAGATACGCTGCATCCAAGGGGTCTAAACAGAGATTATGAGGTTATACATTTATAAGATTGTTGTGAACAGATTTAATATATTTATTATAGATGATTGATATACACTTTTATGCATTTTTTCTAGACCTCTGCCTTATGATGGAAATATGAATAAATATGAATGTTTAGATTCTTCAATAAGGTAGAATATAAATTTTAGTTATATGTTACTTTGTTTCACCTTGTTTAATTAGTTTGATTGATCATTAATTGAATACCACACATTAGAATGGGTGGAGACGTCCCTAGATAGGCGGTACTATATGTTATATATAGCTTGATTTTTTCTGTTTTGGATGTATTTGTTGAGAAAGGCTTGTATGCCGAAACCGGTCCTGGTTGTAGGACATTCTACTTTGAGAAAATAAAAAGAGGCTTATTCACAAAGACACAGCAGCTGGGATTTCTTCATTTCTGATATATTGGAGGTTGCTCCTCTCCCGTGCAGCGTGCAACACAAAGGTGAAGTGCTGACCCATTTTCTTTTTTCCTTCCCACATCCAGACATAATATTACATCAAAGGCCTCAAGCAGTTTCCCTTTAAAGGGAACCTGTCATGTGGATATTTGATTATTATCCAACTAATTATATACAATCATTAACTACTAAAAAGTGCCTTAGATGTATTCACTTACTGGTGTGACAGATGGTTACTTCATAATATAAATACAAACTTACCACATGCCGTATGCTAATGAGTTAATTGGAGTGCAGCATGACGTCATTGAGTCCAGCGTATATATTTAATTCAGAGCTATAGCCACTCCCCTGCCCACCTGCTGCTGATTCATATGGAAAATAACTGTCATTTAGCAGCAGGTGGGCGGGGAGAGTCAGGAGCTCATGAAAATTCAGGACTCATCATTATGAGCTGGAGCTTTTCAATACAAGATGTTGGCAGATTGACTGGGTCAAATTAAAGAAAGTGACCCAGCATTTTGCTAAGAGAATCAGTCGCTTATTTATATTGCCCTTAGTTAGGACACCATAAAACTGGTGACAGGTTCCCTTTAACCCCTTAAGGACCAGGCTCATTTTCACCTTAAGGACCAGGCCATTTTTTGCAAATCTGACCAGTGTCACTTTAAGTGCTGATAACTTTAAAACGCTTTTACTTATACAGGCCATTCTGAGATTGTTTTTTCGTCACATATTGTACTTCATGACACTGGTAAAATAAAGTCAAAAAAATTAATTTTTTTGCATAATAAAATACCTAATTTACCAAAAATTTGGAAAAATTAGCAAATTTCAAAGTTTCAGTTTCTCTACTTCTGTAATACATAGTAATACCCCCAAAAATTGTGATGACTTAACATTCCCCATATGTCTACTTCATGTTTGAATTATTTTGGGAATGATATTTTATTTTTTGGGGATGTTACAAGGCTTAGAAGTTTAGAAGCAAATCTTGAAATTTTTCAGAAATTTACAAAAACCCAATTTTTAGGGACCACTACAGCTCTGAAGTCACTTTGCGAGGCTTACATAATAGAAACCGCCCAAAAATGACCCCATTCTATAAACTACACCCCTCAAGGTACTCAAAACTGATTTTACAAACTCTGTTAACCCTTTAGGTGTTGCACAAGAGTTATTGGCAAATGGGGATGAAATTTGAGAATTTAATTTTTTTGCCTAATTTTCCATTTTAACCCATTTTTTCCACTAACAAAGCAAGGGTTAACAGCCAAACAAGACTGCATCTTTATTGCCCTGACTCTGCCGTTTACAGAAACACCCCATATGTGGCCGTAAACTACTGTACGGCCACACAGCGGTGCGTAGAGGGAAAGGTGCGCCGTATGGTTTTTGGAAGCCAGATTTTGCTGGACAGTTTTTTTGACACCATGTCCCATTTGAAGCCCCCCTGACAGGGGCGTAGCTAAAAGCTCATGGGCCCTGGAGCAAGAGTTCAGCTTGGGCCCCCGTCCCTCAGTGCTTGTTGGCAAGGGGCAGGGGAGCACATAGCCTTCCTGCTGCCTGAGGCAAACATTGAAAGGGCACCCCCTTATGCCAAATTCTTAACCTAACCCCTTCCCTCCAGCCAGAGGTGTAAATTGACCAGTATGCACTTTCTATAATGCCAGTGTCTTATGTGGCACAAGGGTCTTTGGGCCCCCTCAGGCTCCTGGGCCCGGTAGCGACTGCTACCTCTGCACCCCCTATAGCTACGCCCCTGCCCCCTGATGCACCCCTAGAGTAGAAACTCCATAAAAGTGACCCCATCTAAGAAACTACACCCCTCAAGGTATTCAAAACTGATTTTACAAACTTTGTTAACCCTTTAGGTGTTGCACAAGATTTAATGGAAAATAGAGATACAATTTCAAAATTTCACTTTTTTGGCAGATTTTCCATTTTAATATTTTTTTTCCAGTTACAAAGCAAGGGTTAACAGCCAAACAAAACTCATTATTTATGGCCCTGATTCTGTAGTTTACAGAAACACCTCATATGTGGTTGTAGACCGCTGTACGGGCAAACGGCAGGGCGCAGAAGGAAAGGAATGCCACATGGTTTTTGGAAGGCAGATTTTGCTGGACTGGTTTTTTGACACCATGTCCCATTTGAAGCCCCCCTGATGCACCCCTAGAGTAGAAACTCCAAAAAAGTGACCCCATTTTAGAAAGTACGGAATAGGGTGGCAGTATTGTTGGTACTAGTTCAGGGTAGATATGATTTTTGGTTGCTCTATATTACACTTTTTGTGCGGCAAGGTAACAAGAAATAGCTTTTTTGGCACGTTTTTTTTTTTGTTATTTACAACATTCATCTGACAGGTTAGATCACGTGGTAATTTTATAGAGCAGGTTGTCACGGACGCAGCGATACCTAATATGTATACAATTTTTTTTATTTATGTAAGTTTTATACAATAACTTCATTTTTATCCATAGTCTGAGAGCCATAGTTTTTTCAGTTTTTGGGCGATTATCTTGAGTAGGGTCTAATTTTTTGCGGGATGAGATGACAGTTTGATTGGCACTATTTTGGGGTGCATATGACTTTTTGATCGCTTGCTATTACACTTTTTGTGACGTAAGATGGCAAAAAATTGCTTTTTTTACACAGTTTTTTTTTTTTTTTTACGGTGGTCACCTGAGGGGTTAGGTCATGTGATATTTATATAGAGCCGGTCGATACGGACGCGGCAATACCTAATATGTATACTTTATTTTTATTTATGTAGGTTTTACACAATGATTTTATTTTTGAAACAAAAAAAAATGATGTTTTAGTGTTTCCATAGTCTAAGAGCCATAGTTTTTTCAGTTTTTGGGCGATTATCTTGAGTAGGGTCTCATTTTTTGTGGGATGAGATGACGGTTTGATTGGTACTATTTTGGCGTACATGCGACTTTTTTGATCACTTTTATTACCTTTTTTGGGAAGTAAGGTGGGCAAAATTTCAATTTTCTCATAGTTTTTTTTTTTTTTTTTTTATGGCGTTCACTGTGCGGGGAAAGTAACATGACCGTTTGATAGATCAGGTCGTTACGGACGCGGCGATACCTAATATGTGTAGTTTATTTTTTTTTTTTAATTTTTATTCAGTGATAAATGTTTTTTTTTTTTATCTTAACTTTTTTCACTTATTTTCTTTATTTTTTGACCCAGACCCACTTGGTTCTTGAAGATCCAGTGGGTCTGATGTCTGTAAAATACAGTACAGAACCTATATAGGTTTCTGTACTGTATTTTACTTACACTGAACAGATCTATGCTTTCAGCACAGATCTGTTCAGCACCATGGACAGCAGGACGCCTGAGCAGGCGTCCTGTTGCCATGGGAACCTTCCCCGTCTGCTCAGTTATGGTCAGAACTGCGCAGACGGGGAAGGGTAAGGACGGGGCTCTGGGGGGGCTGTCTGGGGGCTCTCTCCCTCTCCCATCGGGGGGCTGCAAAGGCACAGCAGCCCTCCGATCGGAGAGGGAGGGAGCTCCCTCTTACTGTTAACCTTTTCCATACAGCGGTCCGTACGGACCGCTGTATGGAAAGGGTTAAACGGCTGACATCGCATCAACGATGTCAGCCGTTTATACCAGGGTGCCAGCAATGTGCTGGCACCCTGGTATACCCACTGTACACCAACGATTACGCAATAGGAGGCGGGCGGGGGATCGCGATCCCGCCTGCCGCACCGCCCGCCTCCCGCAACGCCCCCACCGCCTGCGACACCCCCCCTGCACCACCCGCCGCCATCAAATCATGCAGGTTTGCAGGGGGGGTGTACTATATTGATTTAGGCACTCTAAAGTTTCTGATCCCCGCGGTCAGGGACCGCGGGGATCAGAAACTGCAAAAAGCGCAGCAAACCGCAGGTCTGAATTGACCTGCGGTTTGCTGCGATCGCCGACACGGGGGGGTCACATGACCCCCCCTGGCGTTTTAACAGGATGCCGGCTGAATGATTTCAGCCGGCATCCTGTTCAAATTAACCCCTGCGGCGCCGGAATGCCGATTTTAAAGTCTCACTCCTCCTGCAGTCTTAGTGTAGAGCAGGGATCAGCAACCTCCGGCACTCCAGCTGTTGTGAAACTACAACTACCAGCCTGCTCCATTTACTTCTATGGGAGATCTAAGAACAGACAAGCAATTGTGTATGCTGGGAGTTTAGTATCACCACAGATGGAGTGCTGATCCCTGGTGTAGACGTTCATGATTTTGATAGAAGTCATGATTTGTTTTCTTTGTAAGTTAAAGGGTTTGTCCAGCCTTAGGGCTGACAACCCGTATCTAACCTTGGTGGCTGGGCCACCTGACATTCAAAAACAGTACTTTCCTGTTCACAGTCCTATCACTGCTTCTTTCCTAGCCACTTCCAGCCCCCACAGGACCAAAAAGCAGCTTGGTCCCATGACCGCTTCAGCCAATAACAGGCCTTAGCAAGTGTGACACAAGTGTGACATATCGTTCAAGCCAATGTGACCACTGGGGCCTGTGATTGGCAGCAGCAGTCACTGGACCAAACCCCTGAGTAGTGTTTTCTTTGTTAAAGGGCCCAGGTTAGGACAATAGTGGTTGTTGGCTCCAAGCCCGGATAACTAGTATAAGTCATAGCTGGCGGTTTCTGAGATTCTGGTGGTGTGAGCAGCTTCAAAAGTGGACCTTCCCATCAGGAGTCTAGTGATTGGCATAGCGGTTCCAAACTATGCTGTTTTTAATTAAAAGTGTCTTATTAAATTTAATTGTTTTAAGTTTAGTAATAGCTGTGGTTGACCACAGTACAGGAAAATAATTGACTGTGTCCCTGTGTTTATTTCAAGGGGTGTTACATAGCAGGAGGTTATGTTGCTATAACTCTGTCTGCCTGATTTGCAGATACTATCAAAGGACCTGGGCTGTTATATAACAAGGGTTACAGATCACAATGATACTCAGGGATCACACTGTTTTAGACGCTATATAGCTGAGAGTAGAGACTTCTGCTTAAGGTGCCAGAGAGTAGTTGTCAACCATAGTAGTGCTCCCGTGCATCATCTGAGGCTTTAGAAAAAAAAAAAAAAAGACAGTACCTATAAGCAATATTATCTCCCCACTGAATTTTTTTTATGTTTTTTTTTTACAAAATTTAAAAAGTGTATTTTATTGCACCTTGACAAAAAATGGAAATGTAATATTTACAAAGTGATCTACATGTGCTACAATTATTTAAACCAAAAAGTTGAATGCATAATTGTTAGCACACATTTAAGTAATTAGTTTTTACTATTTTTGTGACAGTATGCCTGTATAACATATGCTATACCATCAATGGCTGCACACTCTCCCCGGTCAACCAAGTCCACTGCCTTTGAGTGACCTTAGATTCTGCCCTTTCCTTCCGACCGCACATCCAAGCCCTTTCCACCACCTGCCGCCTCCAACTCAAAAACATCTTTCGCATCCGTGCTTTCCTTAACTTTGAATCTGCAAAAATGCTTGTACATGCCCTCATTATCTCCCGCCTAGACTACTGCAACACTCTCCTCTGTGGCCTTCCATCTAGCACTCTCGCACCCCTCCAATCTATCCTCAACTCTGCTGCCCGACTAATCCACCTCTCACCCTATTATTCCTCTGCCTCTCCCCTTTGCCAATCCCTTCACTGGCTCCCCATTGCCCAGCTAATTCAGTTCAAAATACTAACAAATACATACAAGGCCGTCCATAACCTGTCCCCTCCCTACATCTCTGAGCTACTTTCCCGATACATCCCCACACGCACTCTCCGATCATCACAAGACCTCCTTCTCTCCTCTCCTCTTATCGCCTCTTCCCATAATCGACTCCAGGATTTCTCCCGTGCATCCCCCACACTCTGGAACTCGCTGCCCCAACATATCAGACTCTCACCTACTGTGGAATCCTTCAAAAGAAACCTGGAAACCCACCTCTTCAGACAAGCCTACAACCAGTGACCCTGCTGCCTCTATACCGCCATTACCAGCTTCACCCGCACCTACTGTGTCCTTCTCCCATAGCATGTAGATTGTAAGCCCCCACGGGCAGGGCCCTCTCTCCTTCTGTACCAGTTTGTAACTCGTCTTGTCTATGCTTAGTGCAATTGTCTGTATTATGTATGTGCACCGCTTATCATATGTACAGCGCTATGGAATTAATGGCGCTTTAATCATAAATAATAATGATAATAATATACAAATCTTCAGCTTCACAAAATATGACGAACTCTAAGTGTAGTGTTGGTTTTAGGTTTCAGGATGTTGAAAACCAAATCTCACAATTAGCATTTCTCATGCAGACTGCAGCAGGTTTTCCATGTGGAATAAATCCAAGTGTAATAAACACAAGGCAAAGTAATAGCTTTCCTTAAAGGGGTTATCCAATCCTAAAAAAAGCCCCACCCGTATGCCGGACCCCTCACGCTGAGTCTACACACCTGGGTCCCCGCTCTATGCGCCGCTCCTGGTCCCTGCACCGTCGCTGCTGCTTCTTCCCATGCGCAGATGAAAACATCCGGCGTCAGGGGGAGAAGCCAATGGCAGGCAGGGACAGGGAGCAGCCTCCCTAGGGTCATCCGTAATGCTAGGGAGGCTTGTCCCTGGATATGGTGAGCCCTAACTTGCACCCAGCTTGCTGCCCCTGGCTACTTGCAGAGCAAGCCCTAAGCGGCAAATCCACAACTGGTCGACCGTCTGTCACGGCTGAGGATGGGGGAAACCCTCAGCCGTGAGATGCCAGGTGTTGTAAAGGCTACTCGGCCATGCGAACAGGATAGGGAGCAGGTCACCTCCTACAGCGTCCCTACCCTGACCCTAACTCCTAACCTGCATGGGCCGACCTTAAAGGTAGGAGGACCCATGCGCAGGAACCTCGGAGCCCTGTCTTACCCTCCGCAGATCCCTGCGCTAGGAGCTAGGTAAGACGACCTACTCCTCCTAGGCACGGAGGAGCAGGAGTCTCAACGGCCAAGCTGTTGGGAAAAGGGGAACTCATAAACATACAGGGGAAGTGTCCAACAAACATCACACACTGTGGCTGTTGCCGCTGGCAACGACATGGATGGCAACCCTGTCCTGGGAGTCAGCCCGAAGGCCGGGACAGTGCCACCACATGTACACAATACCGCCAAACGTTGCCACGGACAACCACAGTGAGGGGAAAGGTGTCAGTGCACACCACACATACTACCCAAGTGCACACAGACAAACAACAGTGCATAAATACACACGCACCTAACAGAAAGGTTGTTAGGTGCAACCGCATGCAACTGCAGCAAGCTGCCTAGCCACGCTCAGGCTGCTGCTGCACATACACATGAGACAAACAGTTGCCCGCGGCAACCACAAGTGAGGCCACACGCCAGCGGCCCTCACCTGTGGTTTAAACCTACACGCAACGGCAGGCAACCGCATGCGTTTAGAGAGTCACGGTCATAGCCATGACCGTGACACTCCCACCCCTCAAAGCCCCCCCACCGGAAAAAAAAAGGAAACTGGTAAGGAACTCACACAAGGGGATGGGAGAAGGAGACGTCCACTCTCAGGACATGGTTCCCAGGAGGTCACTGTCAGCTGCATCCTCTCCCAGCTCACACTAGCCAGTCCGACGAGGCCTGCAGCCCACACCAGCGACAGGGGAAAGGAACCACAGAGAGTGGACGAGGGGACTCTCCACTAACGTCCCCACTCCAGTAGCTGCCAGCAGACACTCCTAACCAGCACGCAGCCGGACCACTTACGGAGTGCTGCCAGCAAACGACCAGAGATGGGAACATGGAGAGGGACAAGGGACCACCAACACGGACACGGAAGGTACAGTGGCGGGGAATAGGCCACCATCCGTGCCGTTAACGGTGATCCCCCCGGGACGTTCTCCCTCCGGAGAACGCGCATGCAGGCCACAAGGGGATGGCACTGCATGCTGCACCCTCTTCCGAAGGTGTGCAAACCGCACACCAAAGAAAAACCACGTGCAAGAAATCAGGGGGACGCCAAACGAGGCAACGGTGAAGGGAAGGCGGGGAAACGCCACTCACCGCACCGTCAGAGGCGAAACCCCCAGAACGCTCTCCCTCCGAAGAGCGCGCATGCACCCCATCCACAGACGGCGGTGCGTGCTTTACCCTCTTTCGAGGGATCCGCCACGCGAGGAGCCGCTGTGGTCATACTGTCACGGCTGAGGATGGGGGAAACCCTCAGCCGTGAGATGCCAGGTGTTGTAAAGGCTACTCGGCCATGCGAACAGGATAGGGAGCAGGTCACCTCCTACAGCGTCCCTACCCTGACCCTAACTCCTAACCTGCATGGGCCGACCTTAAAGGTAGGAGGACCCATGCGCAGGAACCTCGGAGCCCTGTCTTACCCTCCGCAGATCCCTGCGCTAGGAGCTGGGTAAGACGACCTACTCCTCCTAGGCACGGAGGAGCAGGAGTCTCAACGGCCAAGCTGTTGGGAAAAGGGGAACTCATAAACATACAGGGGAAATGTCCAACAAACATCACACACTGTGGCTGTTGCCGCTGGCAACGACATGGATGGCAACCCTGTCCTGGGAGTCAGCCCGGGACAGTGCCACTGTAACGGTCAGCAGAGGAAGAGACCGTAGAGCAGGACTCAAGTACAGTGCAGCAGACAAGGAGGCTGAAGTAGAAACCGGCTTTATTAACCCCTTAGTGACCAAGCACATTTTTTTAAAATTGCATTCCAAGAGCTAGAACTTTTCAGTTTTTTCATAAATGTACTTGTATGAGGTCTTATTTTTTGCAGGACAAGTTATAGTTTTTAATGCACAATTTAAGTACATGTAATGATTGATTAATGCCAGCCGTTTAGCTAAAAACCCCTTTGTTTACATCAGTAAAAACACGTATGGGTGGTCACTAAGGGGTTAAAAGAGAACTCTAACTGCCGGAGAAGCAGATTTACAATATGAACAGCTTGAGAATTCACAACAAAGATAATGGAAATTTGCATAAAGAACACAAATGAATCACAACCACAAGTACAGACAATAGCAGGCTACTCTCTTCTAGGTAGTCCTATCTGTCCCCGCTACCCGGGGTGCACCTCTACGGTGCACTAAACTAAATCCTATTCCACTATGTCCTAGCTCAGGTTAGCATCAGTGCACTCACAGTTCGGTGTCCGCACATGCAGGCAGGTACAGTCTGGGTCCCGATCTGGTTGCTTGCTTGCTTGCTTCAGCGTGGCTCAGCTCTGGCCTCTCTTTGTAGTCTCTGTAACTCTGGTTAGAGATAATCAGCAGCTCTGGACGTGTAATCAGGCAGGGCCTGGAATTCACTCACAGTTCCTCTGGTAAGTGCCTCACACTACAGCAGACAGCACACAGATACTGTGTCACAGCAGGCAGGGAGAAATCACTCTAATCTTCCCTGTGGATCTCCCTCTCAGTGCACAGCGTCCTTCTTCCTGTGTCCTCAGACACCTTCAGCCCAGGCTCACTGCTCAGCCCGGGAAAAACACTTAACTCCTTGTCCTCTGGAAACAACTCCTCTCACTGTCCTACTCAGCCACAGTGGCCTCTGGTGGCTGGAGGGAAACATGACAGTCTGCTATATATATATGTGTTGGAAATGTTGCTGGATGATCAGGGCTGCCTCTTACATGCCTCCCCACTTAAAGGTGGCCGTCCTCGACCTTGCTATATAGTCCATAGA
Source organism: Bufo gargarizans (assembly GCF_014858855.1). Classification (NCBI taxonomy): domain Eukaryota; kingdom Metazoa; phylum Chordata; class Amphibia; order Anura; family Bufonidae; genus Bufo; species Bufo gargarizans. The sequence continues at coordinate 22,359,218 of NC_058089.1, forward strand.
AATAATGGTTAATGTAACTTTTTATACAGCAGTACAACATTGTCCACAATACATACAGGTGGACCAAATGAACTCATCAGCAGCGTACCTGTTTGGTGGAACCCCTGCAGTAAGCCTACTGGATCTCCGGAGGTCCTGGCTATCTGTTACGACCTGACTCTCTCCACTAGGAACTGCCATTCTGGATTCATCCACCACAATAGGAGGTTCGGGTGTGTCCGAGGGCCCCTCTCCATTACGGGCTGGCAATGGTTCTGTGACAGTGCCTTCATCACCTGTAACCTGGGAGGCTTCTTCAGTGTTGGGAGCAGTCCACCAGTCTTCACCATAATCTCCATCAGAGATAACAAGTTCTGAGTATGGGGCAGGAGGAGGTGTCCTCTGAACAGGTGCGGGATCTTTGGACCGGCATGGCCGTAACATATTCCTATGTAGAGTCCGTGAAGCAAATTCCTCATTCTCAACCTGCACTTCGTAGACCGGACCATTAGGGTACACTCTCTTGATCACTTTATACGGCTGTACTTCCCAACGCTCACTCAACTTGCCTCTGGGACGTTTCTCTCGTACCAGTACCCGATCCCCAGGCTGCAATGGAACCTCCTGAACTGGAGGACGGTCTGTATGAGCTCTCTCCTGTAACCGCTGACCTGCCAACCGGCGAATGGTCTGGAGACGCCGACGGTGTTCTTTCACCCATGAGGTGGTTGATCGCTCTATTAGGTCTTCTGGCTGTTCTAGGTTTAATTCCACGATCTCTCGACCAGCCCTACCGAACAGTAACATGTATGGGGTGTAACCGGTGGTGGTGTGGACACGATTATTGTAAGCCCAGACTAATTCTGGCAGGTAGTCAGGCCAGTGTGCCCTCTTGTCTTCTCCTAGCGTCCTCAGCATTTGCAGCAATGTGCGGTTAAAGCGCTCACAGGCTCCGTTTCCTTGGGGATGATAAGGAGTTGTCCTGGATTTTTCAATGCCGTACAGTCTATGTAGCTCTTCCATCACTTTTCCTTGAAAGCACGCCCCTTGATCTGAATGGATCCGCTTTGGACACCCATAGACCCGAATGAAGTCTTGACAAATGGCTCGTGCAGCGGACTCGGCCGTCTGGTCCCGAGTTGGGGTGACTACTGCAAACTTGGAGAAGTGGTCGATCATGACCAGGCAATACTGTGGACCTCTTGACGATTGTCCCACAAGAAGATAGTCTATCATCAACACTTCCAGCGGTTCTGTGGTCTGGATGGACTGTAGGGGTGCTCTCTGTTCTGTACTCTTCGTGAGTTCACACACTCGACACTGTCGGCAAACTTCTTCAACTGTGGCCTCCAGTCGCGGACAATACACATAACGCTGCAGCCACTGGTATGTCTTGACTGGCCCGAAGTGAGCTCCAAACTCATGAGCCTCTTTGGCTATCTCCCGTGCCATTCTTCTGGGTATCACTACCTGCCACCTCGCCTCTAGGTCGGCAGGCTGTTGCCACTTGCGGAACAAAACAGCTCCATGCACTTCCAGTCTGTCCCATTGATGTAGAACGGACTTCATCTCGGCATCCAGATCAGTCCTTTCTTCTTTGTTGGCTTTCCTGCACTGGGTTACCCAGCTTTTCATTTGCTGCAGTCCAATGTCTTCATCTTGCAATCTGCCCCATTCTTCATTAGTTCTCCCCAATGCTTTGGGTAGCTTACGGGCCTCCCCACTTGTCTGGGCCGCGACTGTTGGGGGAGCGAACTTGCGGAAGTCAGGAGTTTCATCTTCTTCCTTTTGTTCATCCATATCCCCTACTGGAGTTTCAAAAGTAACCCTCGAGAGACCATCAGCATTAGTGTTCTCTGTAGCGGAGCGGTAGCGAATTGAGAAGTCATACTTTGCGAGGCGAGCCGCCCAGCGTTGCTCCAGGGCTCCCAACTTGGCCGTACCCAGATGGGCCAGGGGATTGTTATCCGTCCGTACGAAGATCTTAGCTCCTGTCAGATATCCTGCAAATTTCTCCGTCATAGCCCACACCAGGGCAAGGAGTTCCAGCCGGAAGGAACTGTAGTTATGGGGGTTTCGCTCCGTATCTCGCAAGGATCTACTGGCATAAGCGATCACTCTCTCATGTCCATCCTGTACCTGCGACAGGACTGCCCCAAGTCCGTAGAGGCTGCCATCAGTAGCTAAGATGAATGGTTTATCAAAATCGGCATAAGCCAAGATGGGGGCCGATGTCAGGGCTTCTTTCAGGGCCTGGAAGGCCTCTTCCTGTTTCTGTCCCCAGGGGATACTTTGGCCCTTGGGTTGCCCAGCCGTTCCTCTCAACAACTCCTTCAGAGGGCCCGCTATTTTTGCGTAGTCTTTGATGAACCGCCGGTAGTACCCAGTCAGTCCCAGGAAGGCCTTCAACTCACGCAGTGTTCTCGGCACTAGCCATTGTCGTATTGCAGCCACTTTGTCTTGGGACGGTAGCACTCCGTCTTGGGACACCCTATGGCCCAGGTACTCGATCTCCCTCTTGAAGAGATGACACTTCTTTGGCTTTACCTTCAGGCCATGGGATCGCAGTCGCTCGAGTACCTGCCCTAGCCGATTCAAGTGTTCTTGAAAAGTAGCAGAGTATACGATGATATCGTCTAGGTATATCAGAGTGGCTTCAAAATTCAGGTCTCCCAGGCATCTCTCCATCAGCCGCTGGAAGGTTCCAGGGGCATTAGTCAGTCCGAATGGCATCCTGTTGAATTCAAATAACCCCATGGGGAGTATGAATGCTGTCTTTGCCTTGTCCTGCTCAGCCACTGGTACTTGCCAGTACCCACTTGCTAGATCCAGGGTGGAGAAGTATTTGGCTCGTCCTAGAGCCGTCAGAGACTCCTCGATGCGTGGCAGAGGATATGAGTCTCGCGCAGTGCAAGCATTCAACCGCCGGTAATCCACACAAAATCGAATAGTGCCGTCCTTCTTCTTGACAAGCACCACTGGGGCTGCCCAAGGGCTCTGGCTTCCCCGCACCACTCCGGAATCTATCATCTGTTTCAATAGCGTCTTCACTTCCTGGTACAACTTGGGCGGAATCTGTCGATATCTCTCCCGAATTGGTGGAGTGTCCCCCGTCGGTATCTCATGTGTGATAGCATTCGTGCAGCCAAAGTCATCGGCGTGGCGGGCAAACGCAGCCTGATTCTCCCACAGCATGGTTTCAACTGCTCGCTGTTGGTCTAAACTGAGAGCCTTAACATCTATCTCCATTTGATCCAAGATGGTTCCCCCATTCCATTCTGGGGTCGGCGCCTCTTCTGCACTGGCAGTTACTGCCAGGGTCCAACCAGCATCCCCTACCGGAGCTAGAGTCACTTCTCTCTGACTCAGGATTTCTCCCTGATGTAGGTACACACGAGCCAGTTCCACCCCTGGCGTCAAGGGAACTTCTAGATATCCCACATTCACAGCTCTTATGGGTACTCGTCCATTCTGGACCACTCCCAGTGTCCGGGCCACCAGGACGTCCTGACCCAGCTCTCCTAGGCCTGTTGGTTCAACAAACACCTCCATGCCTTCAAGATTACGGAAAGTTCCCACGGGTAACGTCAGCACGGTCTCCCGACCAGGGGGAAGGGTGAAGGTAGCCTTTCCTGGCGCTCGGATCGTTCCCACCGCCTGGTGTGCTGGTACACTTTTCTGTGTTCCACAAAAACGGATTAGCCGTTGAAATGCTTTCTGGGTAGGTTTGTGCGGGGTGGCTTGTTTCCAGTAACCCGGCCCCCGTTTGGTGAACATGATCTGATCCAATTCTCGCAGGATATTCATGCCCATTATCACCGGCACATCTTCTTTGAACGTTTCGGGGACCAACAAGATACCTTTCCGCCCCACTTCCTGTCCACACAGCCGTACATTCATCCACACGACCCCTGTGACAGGAATCTGTTGTTGGTTTGCCGCTGTAACCCGGACCAGTGTCTCTCGTTCTGGCTTGGCCAGCGCTTGAAAGTAACGGTAGAAGAATGACTCGGGCATAGTTGTCACCTGAGACCCAGTATCCACTAAGCAGTCGACAGGAACACCTTCGAACTCAGCTCGTATAGTGGGGCACCCTGCGACCAGGTGTTCGGAGCTTTGCTGGGTAACTTGGCTCTCCACCTCCCCTGCAGTACGCCCCACTACTGCAGGGGTCGGTAGTTTAACGGCAGCTCTTGGCGTCCAGCTGGATTATTCCGACACTCTCTGGCGAAATGTCCTAGATCTCCACACCGCCAACACTGTGCCCCTTGACGGCCCACTTTTAGCCTGCGAGTGGGAGGTTCCCTCAGAGCTTGGCTGGATGGCCCCACTGAAGGGTAATGAGGGGCTTGATGGTATGGTAAACTAGCATAAGGGCATTCGGGTGTAGGAACCCACGGAGTCGCCTGATAGGTTTGTTGTCGGGCTGGATAGGCAGCCTCAGTAGTATGGCGCGACTCTATCCGTTTCTCCAGGTGTGTCAACTTTTCGTGCATGGCACTCAGGGAGCTCTGCAAGTCTTGTACCACTCTGACCAGGGCTTCCTCATTTCTTGTAACCCCGGGGGGTGTAACGGTCTGGGTCCGTATTACTCCAGAAGCATAGCCGTCTTCTTTGTTTCGCGTCACGGCCTCTGCCAAAATTTGTCGAAAGGTTAGGGTAGGGTCTACTCTGACTCGTTCCCGCAGAGCCTGTTTCAGGGGATTGCTGTAGAGCCCCAGAATAAATTGTTCCCGCAGTATCCGGTCTATGGGTCCCATGCCAGTAACCCCATCTGCCTCTTTTTTTTGTACCTCGGCCAACACTTCCTGTAGGGCTGTAGCGTACTGAGAGACACCTTCATCTTCCCGTTGAATCCGGTAAAAAAACTTCGCCCGGAGGTGCCCTGCACTGGCTGTTTCCCCATATATTTCTTCCAGGAATCTCACCATCTCTTGCAATGTATTGCGCGTGGCTTCTGGTTGTAGGAGAACATTTCTTCGGGCCTCACCCTCGAGAGCGGCCAAAGCAATTTCTACTTGTAGTTCTGGGCTGACATTGTAAATCCTAACAGCACTCTGTAACCTTGTCACCCAGTCTGACAGTGTCATGTTCTGGCCATCAAATTTGGGTAGCAAGTTGAACAACGTGCCAATAGGAAGGGCCCTTGCAAGGGTTCCACCATTGCCTGAGGTACTCACATTAACATCATGCACATTGCCTTCAGCCGCCTCCATCTCTGTGACTGTACCCTGCTCGCAGCGCCACTTGTAACGGTCAGCAGAGGAAGAGACCGTAGAGCAGGACTCAAGTACAGTGCAGCAGACAAGGAGGCTGAAGTAGAAACCGGCTTTATTAACCCCTTAGTGACCAAGCACATTTTTTTAAAATTGCATTCCAAGAGCTAGAACTTTTCAGTTTTTTCATAAATGTACTTGTATGAGGTCTTATTTTTTGCAGGACAAGTTATAGTTTTTAATGCACAATTTAAGTACATGTAATGATTGATTAATGCCAGCCGTTTAGCTAAAAACCCCTTTGTTTACATCAGTAAAAACACGTATGGGTGGTCACTAAGGGGTTAAAAGAGAACTCTAACTGCCGGAGAAGCAGATTTACAATATGAACAGCTTGAGAATTCACAACAAAGATAATGGAAATTTGCATAAAGAACACAAATGAATCACAACCACAAGTACAGACAATAGCAGGCTACTCTCTTCTAGGTAGTCCTATCTGTCCCCGCTACCCGGGGTGCACCTCTACGGTGCACTAAACTAAATCCTATTCCACTATGTCCTAGCTCAGGTTAGCATCAGTGCACTCACAGTTCGGTGTCCGCACATGCAGGCAGGTACAGTCTGGGTCCCGATCTGGTTGCTTGCTTGCTTGCTTCAGCGTGGCTCAGCTCTGGCCTCTCTTTGTAGTCTCTGTAACTCTGGTTAGAGATAATCAGCAGCTCTGGACGTGTAATCAGGCAGGGCCTGGAATTCACTCACAGTTCCTCTGGTAAGTGCCTCACACTACAGCAGACAGCACACAGATACTGTGTCACAGCAGGCAGGGAGCAATCACTCTAATCTTCCCTGTGGATCTCCCTCTCAGTGCACAGCGTCCTTCTTCCTGTGTCCTCAGACACCTTCAGCCCAGGCTCACTGCTCAGCCCGGGAAAAAACACTTAACTCCTTGTCCTCTGGAAACAACTCCTCTCACTGTCCTACTCAGCCACAGTGGCCTCTGGTGGCTGGAGGGAAACATGACAGTCTGCTATATATATATGTGTTGGAAATGTTGCTGGATGATCAGGGCTGCCTCTTACACCACCACATGTACACAATACCGCCAAACGTTGCCACGGACAACCACAGTGAGGGGAAAGGTGTCAGTGCACACCACACATACTACCCAAGTGCACACAGACAAACAACAGTACATAAATACACACGCACCTAACAGAAAGGTTGTTAGGTGCAACCGCATGCAACTGCAGCAACTGCTGCTGCACATACACATGAGACAAACAGTTGCCCGCGGCAACCACAAGTTAGGCCACACGCCAGCGGCCCTCACCTGTGGTTTAAACCCACACGAAACCGCAGCCAACCGCATGTGGTTAGAGAGTCACGGTCATAGCCATGACCGTGACACCGTCCCTATGCTGGTAAGTGCAGGGAGTCAAACCAAGCACCCGTGGTAAAAACTGCAGGGACATGTTCACACAGCTGGAACCCAGAACAGACAAACACACAGAGAAAGGTCATCCAGGAAAAGGTCAAAGCCGGGAGGACAATACAGTACCAAATCACAGAGCAGAGAGAGGTCCAAGACAAGCCGAAGTCAAATCCAATAGCAACAATCCAAACCGCAAAATATCAACAGGAGCACATCAAGGAAAACCTATAACTGGCAAGATAACTGAGTCCCAGGATCAGAACCTGATGGTCAAGACTCGGCGCTCTATTAGTTAGAACACAGCACACAGGAATAGATCAGCTGAGCAATCAGCCCACTGCTAGTCTCCTCCAGCACACGCCCCCTGTGGGGAGAAAGAGCATTGCATCCTGTTGCTAATGACGCTGTGGCATCACCAGGGGGAATGGCCTAGCAGCAGGTCTCTCCCAGTGCAGCCATGCGAAAAATCTCACCGCTGGAGCACGGACAGATAAGGGCTCATTCACACGAAAGTGTGAAGCCCATGCCCATGCTGTGGACCGCAAATTGCGGTCCGCAATGCACGGGCACCATCCGTGGGGTAGGCGCATGGGAATCACTTGAATGGGTCTGCGATCCCTCCATTCCACAAAAAGATAGAGCAAGTTCTATCTTTTTGCAGTGCGGAAGCACGGAACAGAACCCCAGAAAGCACTCCGTAGTGCTTCCGTAGTGTTCCGTTCCGTTCTGTACCGTTCCGCTTCTCCGGATTTGCGGACCCATTGAAATAAATGGGCACGCATCCGTGATGCAGAATGGCCACGGAACGATGCCCGTGCATTGCGGATCTGCCTGCCGGATCCGTCACAACGCATGCAAACTGACTGCATTTGTCAGACGGATCAGGATCCTGATCCGTATAACAAATGCATTGAAATGCCGGATCCGTCTCTCCGTGTCATCCTAAAAAACGGATCCGGCATTAATTCTTTTCACATTTTTTGCGTTCTGAGCATGCGCAGACCGCAATGCCGGATCCGCTTTGCCGGAACACCAGGGCATTAATGCATTTCAATAGTCAAAAATGCCAGATCCGGAATTCCAGCAAGCGTTCTGGTATTTTGGACGGAAATAAAACCGTAGCATGCTGCGGTATTATCTCAGTCCTGAAAAGTCAAAAAGACTGAACTGAAGACATCCTGATGCATCCTGAACGGATTGCTCTCCATTCAGAATGCATTAGGATAAAACTGATCAGTTCTTTTCCGGTATTAAGCCCCTAGGACGGAACTCAATGGCGGAAAAGAATAACGCTAGTGTGAAAGTACCCTTAGGAACTGTGTGAGCAGAGACTCTGACGGCATCCAGGTGTGAGAGCATCCCTCAGATACCAGAGCTGCAGCTAAGTGAAGCTGATCGTGTCCAACACCCAGATTCTGTCCAGAGGAAGGAGGATTGCTGCCAGGAACGCTGATGAGAGCAGAGGAACAAAGCTACATACACTGCGGTACCGCATGCTTGTTGGAGACACGTTTGTTCAGTTCAGATTCACCAGCAGATGCAAAGCAGACTCAAGTCTGTAGGATCGTGCACGCATCTCACCACAGTGTTGGCGTCTATAGACTGAGACCAGGCCTGTAGTTAGTTAGTTAGGGTTTCTGTTTGTGTCAGGCCACAAGTGTTACTACTGTTCGTTTCAAGGACGCCATAACTTAAAGCAACATTTCACCTTGGAGAGCTGATATAATTCTCACAAACTCAAGCCAAGCTGACGTTTTCTTGCTCGGGAGGAATACTCAGGCATGTGGTACAGAACCAGTTATGGGAGGGGGAATACTGTAGAAATTGTTAAGATTGTAAGCTGTTGTACTGCACCGCAGGATAGCCCATAACACACCCATACAGTGGGTCTTGTTTTTAGGGTAATAACAGGTAAGGTGTGGCAGTTTAGTTGTGCCCGCCAATAGGCAAATTACTTAACTTTTCTCCTTAATCCATTGGAGGGCGCCGTGCTGCACAGAACAAGGGTCTCAGCCTTCGGGCTGGGTGTATGTAAATTGATTGTATGTTCCAAACATTTGTGGTTGTGTTTATTGCCACATTTAAGTAAAATTCTGTTTTGGCAAAAGCTGGTATTGTGGTTGCTTTCCTCGTTCGTGACTTCCCTATATCCTGTGGAGCCCACCCCGGTATACGGCTTACAACTTGGCGTAGTTGGCAGGATCCAGCAACCGTTATGGACGGGAATGCGGCAGGAGATCTTTCCCCGGCACCAATGGCGCCGGTCCAACTTGCCCCAACACTGCTGATACAGCTTGCCCCGCCAGGCCCATACCAGTAGGGTACATCCCCGTTGGGGCGCTGTTGCCTCATCTGCCAAAATTTGACAGTAAAAATATGACGTTGGAGGACTGAAATAAAAGGATGCAAAGTGTGGTTAGAATGTGTAACCTGACCCTCGAGCTGCGGGCAGAGGTAGCCTTGGGGGCCCTAGAGGGTGATGTCAGATGGACAGTGATTGTAAGGCCCGAATCCGAGAGAGACACCCTAGAGGAAATATTCTCCCTGCTGAAGAGAGCCCAGGGGGGGCGAGCTAAAGTAGTGCAGCTGCGGAGCCACTTCTTTAACCGAATATTCCAACGCCCTACAGGAGACGCTAAATACAGCGGCGAGATCCAGAGGCCATGGGAGCTTTTCGTGAGGTGGACCGGCTACTATGAGACCTTATTCATAGTGGGGCTCTCCAACAAATTCTTACAGGACAAATTGCAAGAGATGACCCGGACGACACCCGACATGACATTCTACAGCGTCTACCGAGCTGCTGTGGAGAGAGAGGAAGAGTACATGTAGTGTCCCACTAGGTAGGAGTGGGCACTACACAAGGGTCAATTGGGTAACGTGTTACTTCTGCTCACAAGGGACAGTGATATTGTATTTATCCATGCATTGTTGTCACGGACGGTGTACAGGAAACAAGGCAAAGCAACATGTATAAACGACTCGCTGGATCCAAAAACTAAGGAACCAAGGGAGACCCCTGCAGAAGACCTGGCACTTTCCCTGGCTGCTCAGCCTATGCAAAGATCCGAATGGTGGAGGTTTTCATATCCACGAACCTTGACTATAAAGCCCTGAGCACCCTACAATAGTGAGGGGACACGACCACCGGCTCCCTACACAAGATACGGAGGGAGTCAGGGTCACCTGGGATCCAGCAAACAGATAATAACAGATAAAGGTACAACACTTAGCTTTGAAGCAAACAGGAGGACAGAGTCAGCGTGCACACACACTCCAGGAAGTAGTATAAGCCGCCCAGAAAAGCCTTCTGGGGAAGAATTTAAAGGGAAGCAATTAGTCCAACACATGACAGCTGAGAGAGGCTGACGAGAGGAGGAGCTGAATACCACAACACAGAAACTCAAGGAGGAGGTTCTGAAAGGCCTCTGTCAGAGCTTCTCAGCTGTCTGGTTGTGACAGTACCCCTCCCTCTACGAGTGGACTCCGGACACTCAGAACCCACCTTCTCAGGATGGGACCTATGGAAAGCCCTGATGAGACGAGAGGCCTTAATGTCCGTCACTGGGACCCACATCCTCTCCTCAGGACCATACCCCTCCCACTGAACAAGGTACTGAAGAGAACCGCAGACAAGACGAGAATCCACAATCCTAGAGACCTGAAATTCAAGATTCCCATCAACCATAATCGGAGGAGGAGGCAAAGGCGAGGGTACAATGGGTTGAACATAAGGTTTCAATAAGGACTTATGAAAAACATTATGGATCTTCCAAGTCTGAGGAAGATCAAGACGGTATGCAACAGGATTGATGACAGACAGGATTTTGTAAGGCCCAATAAACCTAGGACCCAACTTCCAGGAGGGAACCTTCAATTTGATATTCTTGGTAGACAACCACACCAGATCACCAACATTCAGGTCCGGACCAAGCACACGTCTCTTATCAGCCACACGCTTATATCTCTCACTCATGCTCTTTAGATTATCTTGAATCTTTTGCCAAATAGATGACAAAGATGAGGAGAATCTGTCCTCATCAGGTAAACCAGAAGACCCCTCTCCCGAGAAAGTCCCAAACTGTGGATGAAACCCATATGCACCAAAAAATGGTGACTTATCAGAGGACTCCTGACGACGGTTATTTAAAGCAAACTCAGCAAGGGACAAAAAAGAACACCAATCCTCTTGATTCTCCGCCACAAAACAACGCAGATATGTCTCCAGATTCTGATTGACGCGCTCTGTCTGGCCATTCGACTGCGGGTGGAAAGCAGAAGAGAATGACAACCGAACCCCCAAGCGAGAACAGAAAGCCTTCCAGAATCTGGAAACAAACTGCGTGCCCCTATCAGAGACTATGTCTGAAGGAATACCGTGCAATTTGACAATGTGATCAACAAATGCCTGCGCCAGCGTCTTAGCATTGGGCAAACCAGGAAAAGGGATGAAATGCACCATTTTGCTAAAACGGTCCACCACCACCAGAATCACAGTCTTCCCCGAGGAACGAGGCAGGTCCGTTATGAAGTCCATGGACAGATGTGTCCAAGGACGGGAAGGAATGGGTAAGGGAAGGAGAGGACCTGATGGCCGTGAATGAGGGACTTTGACACGAGCGCAAGTCTCGCAGGCTGCCACAAAACCCTCAACCGACTTACGAAGCGCAGGCCACCAGAATCTCCGAGCGATGAGATCCAGTGTGGCTCTTACCCCCGGGTGCCCAGCAAGGACCGTATCGTGGTGTTCTTTAAAAATCTTGTGTCTTAAAGCGAGAGGCACAAACAACCTCCCAGGAGGACAAAGATCAGGAGCCTCTGACTGGGCTGCCTGCACCTCTGCCTCCAATTCAGGAAAAAGAGCAGAGACCACCACACCTTCAGCCAAAATGGGACCGGGGTCTTCAAAATTCCCGCCTCCCGGAAAACAACGTGACAGGGCATCTGCCTTCACATTCTTAACTCCAGGGCGGAACGTGACAACAAAATTAAACCTAGAAAAGAACAACGACCATCTGGCCTGTCTAGGGTTCAGACGCTTGGCTGACTCCAAGTAGGCCAGATTTTTATGGTCAGTAAATACGGTAATCGGGTGTCTGGCTCCCTCTAGCCAATGGCGCCATTCCTCAAAAGCCAACTTGATGGCCAACAATTCCCTATCTCCCACATCGTAATTTCTCTCTGCGGAGGAGAGTTTTCTTGAGAAAAAGGCACACGGTCGCCATTTGGCAGGAGAGGAACCCTGAGACAAGACCGCCCCCACACCCACCTCAGAAGCATCAACCTCAACTATGAAGGGTAAAGAAACATCAGGTTGCACCAAGATGGGAGCGGAAGCAAAACTCTCCTTGATATCAGAAAAAGCCTTACGCGCCTCTACTGACCAAGAAGAAAAATCTACCCCCTTTCTGGTCATATCAGTGAGTGGTTTAACAATAGAAGAATAATTCAAAATGAACTTCCTGTAATAATTGGCAAAGCCCAAAAAACACATCAGTGCCTTTTGATTCTCAGGAAGCTCCCACTCAAGCACAGCGCGGACCTTCTCGGGGTCAATGCGAAAACCAGAAGCGGAGAGAAGAAACCCCAGAAATTGAATTTCTGGAACCGCAAACACACATTTTTCCAGTTTCGCATATAATTTATTCTCCCGCAGGATGAGCAAGACCTGACGTAAATGTTCCTTATGAGTTTTGAAATCGGGAGAAAAAATCAAAATGTCATCCAAATACACCAATACAAATTTTCCCATCAAATGATAAAAAATGCTGTTCACGAAATGCTGAAAAACGGCTGGGGCATTCATCAAACCAAAAGGCATAACCAAATTTTCAAAATGGCCCTCAGGGGTATTGAAGGCCGTCTTCCATTCGTCCCCTTCTCTGACCCTGACCAGGTTGTATGCCCCTCTTAAATCTAATTTGGAAAAGACTTTAGCCCCAACAACCTGGTTAAATAGGTCCGGGATCAGAGGAAGCGGATAAGGGTCACGAATTGTGATATTGTTCAGCTCCCTGAAATCCAGACAAGGTCTTAAAGAACCATCTTTTTTCTTAACAAAGAAAAAACCAGCGGCAACAGGTGACTTCGAGGGTCGTATGTGTCCTTTTCTCAGACTCTCAGAGATATAAGCACGCATAGCGATCCTCTCAGGTTGGGAAAGATTGTATAAACGAGATTTAGGCAGCTTGGCGTCTGGGATGAGATTAATAGGGCAATCGTACTCCCTGTGCGGGGGCAAATCCTGAACTCCACTCTCAGAGAAGACATCCGAAAATTCAGAGAGAAAAGATGGTACAGTCTTAGTAGCAACCTCAGAAACAGATGTCATGAGGCAATTCTCTCTGCAAAAGTCACTCCAACCATTTATTTGCCTCGCTTGCCAATCAATGGTGGGGTTATGCTTAGTGAGCCAGGGCAGCCCCAACACCAGAGGGGTGGGTAAACCGCTAAGGACGAAACATGACACATCCTCAACATGAGCATCACTCACAATTAAACGGATATTGTGAACTATGCCCTTTAATGATTTTTGAGAAAGTGGAGCGGAATCGATAGCAAAAACAGGAATATCCTTTCCCAAAGTGCGCACCTGGAAACCATGCGTTATCGCAAATTGATTATCAATGAGATTAACCGCTGCTCCACTATCCACAAAAATCTCACAAAAAATGTTCTTGCTCTCTAGCGCCACCCTAGCCGGCAGGACAAAACGGGAACTACAAGCAAATGGAAAACCTTCAATTTCCGCCTCAACCCTGCCAATAGTAACAGACGGAACATTTTTAAAAGATTTTTTCCTGTTTGTTTCTTTATTACTCCCAGAAAACTGCCTGAATCTCCTAGAGGGACAAATATTTGCCAAATGATTTATACCTCCACAACAAAAACAAACCCTCCCATGCGAGCTGAATCTTCTATTGTCAGAAGCAATCAACCCCAGCTGCATGGGCTCCTGCTCAGAAGGGGCTGACGGCGACTGAGACCCCTGCGCACAGAATGGGACCGCTGCACTGTCCTGGGACTGCGTATGACAGGAAGGAGACATCTCTCCTCTCTCTCTAAGACGCCTGTCAATACGAACGGCCTGAGACATAGCAGAGTCCAAAGAAATAGGCCTCTCATGAAAGGCAAATGCATCTTTCAATCCCTCTGAAAGACCATGGCAAAATTGACTTCGGAGCGCAGAATCATTCCAACCAGTATCAACTGCCCATCTCCGAAATTCTGAGCAGTATATTTCTGCGGATTGTTTACCCTGGCATAATAGACGTAGTTTAGACTCAGCCAGAGCAATACGATCCGGATCATCATATATCTGACCCAGGGCTAAAAAGAATTCATCCACTGAACGGAGAGGCCGTGCCCCCTCCGGCAGCAAAAAGGCCCAGGACTGAGCGTTACCTCTGAGCAGCGATATAATGATCCCCACCCTCCGTTCCTCATCACCAGAGGAGTGGGGAAGAAGGCGAAAATGGAGTTTGCAAGCCTCTCTAAAACGCACAAAATTCTCACTACCCCCGGAGAACGTATCCGGGAGCGAGATCTTAGGCTCAGAACAAACTCCATGAACGCAAGCTGAACCGGTCACTTGAAGCTGAGAAAAAGTCTTACGGAGATCAGCTACCTCCAATGAAAGACCCTGGAAGCGTTCAGCCAAAAGTGAAACCGGATCCATGCTTGAGACGGTTATGGCGGCTTATAATGTCACGGACGGTGTACAGGAAACAAGGCAAAGCAACATGTATAAACGACTCGCTGGATCCAAAAACTAAGGAACCAAGGGAGACCCCTGCAGAAGACCTGGCACTTTCCCTGGCTGCTCAGCCTATGCAAAGATCCGAATGGTGGAGGTTTGCATATCCACGAACCTTGACTATAAAGCCCTGAGCACCCTACAATAGTGAGGGGACACGACCACCGGCTCCCTACACAAGATACGGAGGGAGTCAGGGTCACCTGGGATCCAGCAAACAGATAATAACAGATAAAGGTACAACACCTAGCTTTGAAGCAAACAGGAGGACAGAGTCAGCGTGCACACACACTCCAGGAAGTAGTATAAGCCGCCCAGAAAAGCCTTCTGGGGAAGAATTTAAAGGGAAGCAATTAGTCCAACACATGACAGCTGAGAGAGGCTGACGAGAGGAGGAGCTGAATACCACAACACAGAAACTCAAGGAGGAGGTTCTGAAAGGCCTCTGTCAGAGCTTCTCAGCTGTCTGGTTGTGACAATTGTAATGTATTTTCTGTGTGTTCTTACATGTATGTTTCCCCTGTTAATGCTTATCAGGCCTAGTTGGGTGTGATTAGACATTCCAGACACTAGAGGGAGATAAAGAGCCCCTAGTATAAATGTCCAGGCCCAGACAGGGAGGGGTTAGGTCATAGTCAGGAGTCTGTGGAGACAGAAGTGAGAAGGCACCAGCCCAAGATATGCTGAGGGCCTCCTCCTGACATGCAGCTGGACAGTCCTGGTTTCTAGTTGCACCAGGAGGCTAGAAGGTGTACCGCCTGCTTGGAGACCGTGTGTATTCCAGGGGACTAGAGGAGTCACCTAGTCAGCCTGAAGCTCCTGAGGCTAAGGATAGCTCAGTTGAGATACCCCAGTAGTAGGAGAACACCTCCTGGGAGAAACCTGCAGTCACCTTTCCAATCCAGCAGTGAAGACAGCTAGGAAAACAAAGGTATTGTAACCTCAAGCAAGTGCCAATACTGGAGGAAGGATTGTTATATACCAAGGATTTAAGCCAGCAACTAGGCATCCGGGCCTTGGGATCCAGCCAGCTAGAATAGCTGTGAGGATAGAGCAGCATTGTACTGCAAAGCATTAACTGTATACCCTCCAAGTATCTTGCAAGATTGAAACCTGCTCAGCTATCAAGTAAACCTGCTGTGCATTTTGTACTGTAAAGGACTGCATTATACACCCCTGCAACTGCTTGTATAAAGATGGACTGTTTCACCAAGTAAAGCAACGTTTGGTTTACCAACTGTGTACTCCATTAATCCTCCTGCAAACCGGTGTGCCACCGTTACAGGCACTGGCGTCACAATCCATAAGGGGACCTTACCTAAGGCACTCAAAATACCTGCAACATCCAGGGCACCTCACACACCATCAGGCCTGATCCCTATATACAGAGTGTGCCCCAGAGGAACTAGTGTCTACCTCTCCTTCACTGTCGCATGCCTGCCCAGGGTTCTCCTCAGAAAAGTGAGTAACCCTCGATTGCCCATACCGTGACCTCACTATCGCTATACCCTGCAGGTCTGGCGTGCTGCATACATGCTTGTGGCGGCGAGAGTAGTGAGTGGCACCCATGCTACAGGAGGTCGGCCTGCATCTGAAGAATCAAAGTCCTTAAAGGATGTGGTCCAGGCCCTGCGGACAGAATTGAGAGAACTTCGGCTGGAAGTGTCCCAGATGAAGGCAGGACCACCCCGGCCTCCAGAAATGACCCCAGCCCCGCGCCACTTCACCCAGGATGACTCGTCAAAACAGGGTTCCTCTGCTGGGCTTGTCGACAGTACGACCATATGGCTAGAGAGCGCCCCGAACAGATGAAGTCTGAGCCGATGTTAAACTTCCGACCACCACAGCAGCTGGGCGTCTTGCGGCGGTGCACCAGAAGCTAAGCCCTATGTGTGAGGAACACAACCTGTATGACATCAGCCACGTTATAGAAGCTGAGTTGAAAGGCCAGAAGGTACGCTGCCTAGTTGATACAGGGTCGGAGTGAACTCTTATGCTTCTGGAGTTCTTTGAACTCAATGATCACGGCCCGGATGGAGGTGGACTACTAGACCCTGACTCCAGGACAACAGAAGTTGCTGGAAGACACCCTTTGGGAATTTCAGGAGGCATTCTCAAGACATAATGAGGACTTCGGGTGTGGTCTGCCATCGAACACGAGATCCCCACCAGCGAAGCTGCACCGATCAGGGAACGTTACCGGCAAATCCTACCTAAAATGTACCAAGAGGTGAAGGATATGGTGGCCAGCATGTTGGAAAACCAGGTGATACAGGAGAGTCAAAATCCTTGGGCTGCTCCAGTAGTCTTAGTGCGGAAGAAAGATGGGAGTCTCCGGTTCTGCGTGGATTATCAGAAGCTGAATGCCCAGACTGTCCGAGATGCCTAACCCCTTTCGCAGATTAAGGAGTCGTTGTTTGCCCTGAGTCATGGGAAGGTCTTCTCGACTTCCAGAAGTGGGCCCAGCTGAGTACACTACGAGAGGTGCGGGCGTTTGTGGGACTGGTCGGCTACTACAGGAGGTTTATACCCAAATATGCTCATTTGGTGGGCCCGTTAAATGAGTTATTAAGGGGCACTGCGGGGGCCCCGAAGAATCGTCCCATTGTGTGGGGACCCCGGCAGCAAGAGGCATTTGAAGCAGTGAAGGAGGCGCTGACCAGTGCCACGATTCTGGCTTATGCGCGGTTCGACACCCCATTAAAGCTGTACACTGACAGAAGTCTACATGGTCTGGGGGCCGTGTTATCCCAAGTCCAGGATGGACTTCAGAGAGTTACTGCCTATGGCAGCCGGTCTCTGAGGGAGTCAGAGCGCAACCCTGACAACTATAGCTCCTTTAAATTGGAACTACTGGCAGTTGTGTGGGCCATGACAGAAAGGTTCGCGGAGTGCCTGACAGTTGCAGAGGTGACTGTGATGACAGACAACAACCCATTAGCACATCTGGAGAATGCCAAGTTCGATGCGCTTGAGCAGAGGTGGTTGGCTTGCCTTTCTAAGTACCAATACCGCATAAAGTTCAGGTAGAGAGAACGGAAACACCAACGCACTCTCCCGAGTCCCTGTAGGGTTGTCGACTGCCGATGAGGAGCTAGAGAGTGCCGATGAGGAGCTAGAGGACACTGAAACTCCTGACCTTGGTCGATTACCCATGTTCCAGGATGTGGCACATTCAAGTGCGGTAGCGTCCGGGGTGCCAATGGTGCTGGGAAAGATGTTGGCTGATTGGGAGAGGGTCCAGAATTGCTGCCCGGACCTGTGGAAAGTGAAAGAATGGTTCCGAACCAAGATCTGGCCTCAGCCACAAGAGCGGGCCCGTCTGACTCCCAAGGGCCAAAAGTTGTTGAGGTAGTGGGATAAGCTGACTGCTACCCAGGGTCTCCTGTGTCGGACCATATACTTGCAATCAGAGTTGCAGTACCGGGGACAGATTGTCATCCCCATGTCATTGGGACCAGAGGCTGCCCAGGAAGCCTATGCCTATTTTGGGAGCGATAAAATGTTCAAGTGGCTCCAACAGCTGGTATACTGTCGAGATTTGTCAGACATGGTAGCCGAGGCATGTCTTAATTGTCGGCCCTGCGGGCTGAGTAAGAGTACAGAGTACTGAACAGCGGGCTCCTGTCCAGGCCATCCGGACCTCAGCGCCCCTAGAGCTCCTCATATCGATTACGTACAGATTGGGTACTCTCCCTCGGGACACTCATACTGCTTAGCCATGACAGATAATTTCACTAAGTATGCGGTGGCTCTACCCACCAGAGACCAAATGGCAGAGTCGGCCAAAAGGCTTGGTGACCCGAGTACCTACCTGAACTGATGTGGGCCTATAACAACAGGGTACATAGTACCACCGGATACTCCCCACATATGCTCATGTTTGGGAGAGCTGGACGGGAGATTGAAGATCTCCACATGCCCGATCCGATGGAGCCGATAAATACCACCACATGGGTGCAAGAGCACCGCTGCCAGCTGAGAGCGATTCACCAGGTTGTGGGGGAGCGCCTGGGACAAGTGGTACACCCTAACCCAAGACCAGTGCACAGGGATGGGTATGCCCTGGGTGATCGAGTGAAGGTCAAAGCCAAGTGGCCATCTGGGAAGTTGGATGGGCGGTGGCAGGCAGTCCTATACACGGAAAAGACGAGGGTAGACCCTGCCATCCCGGTCTATGAGGTAGAGCCAATAGGGACTGGGGGGCTCTCACGACACTTGCACCGTAACATGTTGAGGCTTTGTAATTTTGATGAGCCAGTGTGCGTTGAGGAGATGCCTCCTCCTGCTCAGAGTACAGAGGAAATTCCCTTAGAGGAGGAGGAGGAATGGTGGGTTGTCCCTGCCCAGGTACCTGCAGAGGCTCCAGCCGTGGCAAGTTTGCCACCCAGGGAAAGTGTTGAGCGGTCAACAGCTTCTCTCCCATTAAATGTGCCTGACGTCCCCAGTGCTTCTGAGCCTGTTACTCTACTAAGGGCAACGAGGCCCAATGCTGGTGTGCCCCCACAGCGTTAGGCCCTGGATGAGTTTATTTGGGGTGGCATGTGAGATGGGGAAACAGCTCTCCTTGTCTGAACACTGTTTTGGTGATTAAATAAATGTTCTGGACTGACATTCTGCTGTTTTGCCACAAGATGCCGCTGTTTCCTAACATAGCTACAGACTGCACATATATTTCCATATTCATGAGAGAGGTGTGGTTTTACACAAGGTCTGGAGAGGAAGAGAAAGAACAGAGTGGCCATCTTAGAGGGAGGTGAAGCTAAGGAGCTGTGTGAGCAGAGAGTCTGACGGCATCCAGGTGTGAGAGCAACCCTCAGATACAGTGTGGCGTAACTAGACTGTTATGGGCCCCGATGCAAACTTTGGATTCCCCCCCCCCCCCCAATTTGTACAAAGAGGCAGCATTTTTTTTTTATACTAACCCCAACGCATGGCTACACTAACCCAGTCCTAACTAATAAAAGCTGGTCCTACCTCATCCAGGGTGTCGCTGGCATTGGCGTGATCCAGAACAAGGTCCACCTTTGTTCCTGTCACAGTAGTTATTGCCCACTTTTGTGCCCCCTCACTGTAGTTTTGCCCAGATATGTGTCCCCTCACAGTAGTTATACAAGATATGTTGCCCCCTCAAAGTAGTTATGACCAGATATGTGCCTCTCTCACAGTAGATATGCCTAGATATGTGCCCCCTCACAGTAGTTATGGCCAGATATGTGCCCCCTCACAGTAGTAATGCCCAGATATGTGCCCCCTCACAGTAGTAATGCCCAGATATGTGCCCCCTCACAGTAGTAATGCCCAGATATGTGCCCCCTCACAGTATTTATGGCCAGATATGTGCCCCCTCACAGTAGATATGCCAGATATGTGCCCATCACAGTGGTTATGGCCAGATATGTGCCCCCTCACAGTAGTAATGCCCAGATATGTGCCTCCTCACAGTAGTAATGCCCAGATATGTGCTCCCTCACAGTAGTTATGGCCAGATATGTGCCCCCCTCACAGTAGTTATGGCCAAATATTTGCCCCCTCACAGTGGTTATGGCCAGATATGTGCCCCTCACAGTAGTTATGCCCAGTTATGTGCCCCCATACAGTAGTTATGCCCGTTATGTGCCTCCTCACAGTAGTTATGCCAGATTATGTGCCCCCTCATAGTAGTTATGCCCACATATGTGCCCCCTCACAGCAGTTATGCCCACATATGTGCCCCTCACAGTAGTTATACAGGATTAGGTGCCCTCTCAAAGTTGTTATGGCAGATTAGGTGCCCCCTCAGTAAAAATGCCCACTTTAGTGCCCCCTCACTCTTGTTGTGCCCCCATTTTGCCTCCAGTCTGCAGCTTTATGAAAAAAAACAAAAAACACATACTTACCTTCTTTCCTGATGACACACTCCCACACTCATATTGCTCTGCTGACTGTGCTGGAGACTGATTCCCTGGCTTTCACTGCTCCTCCCACAGCCAGCATCGCCATGTGCGGCCAGCAGGGGGAGCGCCTGAGCTCAGAAGAAAAGTGAAGCAAGGAGACGAGAGAGCTCCCTGCTTCACTCTGGAGATGACAGCCCAGCAGTGACAAGAACTGCGCACCCACCCCCACTTGCCTCTGCGCCATCTGTTGCCCGAGCCGCATAATATACATGTTTGAAGAGCACTCTGACGGGGCCTGGGATTGTCACAGTACTTCATGCCGGGCCCTGTTAGAGCACTCCCATTACATGTGAGCGCAGCGGACCCCCTCTCCTGGGACATTGGAAAGGCCGAATAGCATCAGGTTGAACTCGTAGAGTCCCATAGGTAGGATGAAGGCTGTCTTCACTTTGTCCTTCTTAGCCACTGGTACCTGCATACCTACTGGCCAGGTCAAGAGTCGAGAAAAACTTCGCAAGACAGAGGGCGGACAACGACTATTCAATCCGCAGAAAGTGCCCCGAGCAGACTTCATCTGTTTGGGACACTCTCTGGCCATATGGCAGTACTGTCGACAAGCCCAGCAGAGGGGCCCTCTTTTGATGAGCCCCCGCACCTGAGTCATCCTGGGTGGAGTGGCGCGGGGGACTGGGGTCATTTCTGGAGGCCTAAATGATCATGCCTTCATCTGGGACACTTCCAGCCGAAGTTCTCTCAATTCTGTCCGCAAAGGCCTGGATCACATTTTTTAAAGACTTTGATTCTTTAGATTCAGGCCGACCTCCTGTAGAATGGGTACTCACTACTCTCTCCGCCACAAGAATGTACTCTTCCTCTCTCTCCACGGCAGCTAGGTAGACGCTGTAGAATGTCATGTCAGGCGTCGTCCGGGTCATCTCTTGCAATTTGTCCTGTAAAAATTTGTTGGAGAGCCCCACTATGAAGTGGTCTCGTAGTAGCCGGTCCACCTCCCAGAAAGCTCCCATGCCCTCTGGATCTCGCCGCTGTATTTAATTTAGCATCTCCTGTAGGGCATTGGAAGACTGCATCAGGGTCTCGCCCTCTCGCTGTGGTCTTTTGAAGAAGTGGCTCCGCAGATGCACTGCTTTAGCACGCCCCCCCTGGGCTCTCTTTAGCAGGTAGAATATTTTCTCTAGGGTGTCTCTCTCGGATTCGGGCCTTACCATCACTGTCCATCTGACATCACCCTCTAGAGCTCCCAAGGCAACATCTGCCCGCAGCTTAGGGGTCAGGTTACACATTCTAACCGCACTTTGCACCCTTTCAGTCCAGTCCTCCAACGTCATATTTTTACCGTCAAATTTTGGCAGATGACGTATCCTACTGGTACATGCATGGCGGGGCAAGCTGTATCAGCAGTGTTGGGGAAAGTTGGTCTTGCACTGGCCCACACTGAGCTGGGTCCTGGACCGGCGCCATTGGTGCCGGGGGAAAATCTCCTGCCGTGTTCCCGTCCATAATGGTCGCTGTATCCTGCCGACTATGCCAAGTTGTAAGCCGTGTACCAGGGTAGGCTCCCCAGGATACAGTAAAGTCAAGAACGAGGAAAGCAACCCCAACACCAGCCTTTGCCAAAACAGAATTTTACTTAAATGTGGTAATAAACACAACTACAAATGCTGAGAACATACAATAAATTTACATACACCCAGGCCGAAGGCTGAGATCCTTGTGCTGCACAGCACGGCGCCCTCCGATGAATGCAGGAGGAAAGAGCAGTAATTTACCTACTGGTGGGCACAACTAAACCGGCAATACCTTACCTGTTATTACCCTAAAAAAACAAGAATCACTGTATGGGTGTGTGGTTTGGGCTGGCCTGCGGTGCAGCACAACAGCTTACAATCTTACACAGATCTACAGTATTCCCCCTCCCATAACTGGTCCTGTAGCACATGCCTGAGTATTCCTCCTGAGCAATAAATCTCCAGCCTGGCTTGAGTTCGTGAAAATGTTATCAGCTGCCCAATGTGAAATGTTGCTTTAAGTTATGAAGTCCTTGAAATGAACAGGAGTAACACTTGTGACCTGACACAAGCAGAAACCCTAACTAACTAACTAACTACAGGCCTGGTTTCAGTCTCTAGGCGCCAACACTTTCATGAGGGGCTGCACGATCTTACCGACCCGAGTCTGTTTTGCATCAACTGGTGATTCTGAACAGAACAAACGTCTCTCCAACAAGCATGTGGTACCACAGTGTATGTAGCTTTGTTCCTCTGCTCTCATCAGCATTACTGGCCGCAATCTTCCTTCGTCTGGACAGGATCAGGGTCTTGGACACGATCAGCTTCACTCAGCTGCAGCTCTGATATCTGAGGGTTGCTCTCACACCTGGATGCCATCAGACTCTCTGCTCACACAGCTCTTTAGTTTCACCTTCCTCTAAGATGGCCGCTCTGTCCTTTCTCTTCCTCTCCAGACCTTGTGTAAAACCTCACCTCTCTCATGGATATGGAGATATACAGTACAGACTAAAAGTTTGGACACACCTTCTCATTCAAAGAGTTTTCTTTATTTTCATGACTATGAAAATTGTAGATTCACACTGAAGGAATCAAAACTATGAATTAACACATGTGGAATTATACACATAACAAAAAAGTGTGAAACAACTGAAAATATGTCATATTCTAGGTTCTTCAAAGTAACCACCTTTTGCTTTGATTACTGCTTTGCACACTCTTGGCATTCTCTTGATGAGCTTCAAGAGGTAGTCACCTGAAATGGTCTTCCAACAGTCTTGAAGGAGTTCCCAGAGATGCTTAGCACTTGTCGGCCCTTTTGCCTTCAATCTGCGGTCCAGCTCACCCCAAACCATCTCGATTGGATTCAGGTCCAGTGACTGTGGAGGCCAGGTCATCTGGCGCAGCACCCCATCACGCTCCTTCATGGTCAAATAGCCCTTACACAGCCTGGAGGTGTGTTTTGGGTCATTGTCCTGTTGAAAAAGAAATGATGGTCCAACTAAACGCAAACCGGATGGAATAGCATGCTGCTGCAAGATGCTGTGGTAGCCATGCTGGTTCAGTATGCCTTCAATTTTGAATAAATCCCTAACAGTGTCACCAGCAAAGCACCCCCACACCATCACACCTCCTCCTCCATGCTTCATGGTGGGAACCAGGCATGTAGAGTCCATCCGTTCACCTTTTCTGCGTCGCACAAAGACACATTGGTTGGAACAAAAGATCTAAAATTTGGACTAATCAGACCAAAGCACAGATTTCCAGTGGTCTAATGTCCATTCCTTGTGTTCTTTAGCCCAAACAAGTCTCTTCTGCTTGTTGCCTGTCCTTAGCAGTGGTTTCCTAGCAGATATTCTACCATTAAGCCCTGATTCACACAGTTTACTCTTAACAGTTGTTCTAGAGATGTGTCTGCTGCTAGAACTCTGTGCGGCATTGATCTGGTCTCTAATCTGAGCTGCTGTTAACCTGCGATTTCTAGGGCTGGTGAATCGGATGAACTTATCCTCCGCAGCAGAGGTGACTCTTGGTCTTCCTTTCCTGGGGCGGTCCGCATGTGAGCCAGTTTCTTTATAGCGCTTGATGGTTTTTGTGACTGCACTTAGGGACACTTTCAAAGTTTTCCAAATTTATCGGACTGACTGACCTTTATTTCTTAACGTAATGATGGCCACTTTGTTTTCTTTACTTAGCTGCTTTTTTCTTGCCATAATACAAATTCTAACAGTCTATTCAGTAGGACTATCAGCTGTGTATCCACCTGACTTCTCCACAAGGCAACTGATGGTCCCAACCCCATTTATAAGGCAAGAAATCCCACTTATTAAACCTGACAGGGCACACCTGTGAAGTGAAAACCATTTCAGGTGACTACCTCTTGAAGCTCATCAAGAGAATGCCAAGAGTGTGCAAAGCAGTAATTAAAGCAAAAGGTGGCTACTTTGAAGAACCTAGAATATGACATATTTTCAGTTGTTTCACACTTTTTTATTATGTATATATTTCCACATGTGTTAATTCATAGTTTTGATTCCTTAAGTGTGAATCTACAATTTTCATAGTCATGAAAATAAAGAAAACTCTTTGAATGAGAAGGTGTGTCCAAACTTTTGGTCTGTACTGTATGTGCAGTCTGTAGCTGTGTTAGGAAACAGTGGCATCTTGTGGCCAAACAGCAGAATGTCAGTCCAGAACATTTAATTTAATCACAGTGTTCAGATAAGCAGAGCTGTTTCCCCATCTCACACAGTGCAATTGGATGCTGTGTACTGAGATCGTACACAATGTTATACCTCTTGGCGCAAGACCACGACCGTGATAGGGTGACTCTTTTTAAAATGGTTATTATTTAAAAAGAGTCACCCTATCACAGTCGTGGTCTTGCACCAAGAGGTATCATATTGTGTACGATCTCAGTACACAGCATCCTATTGCACTTCATATCACTCCTTTGAAAACCTGGCAACTCCACCAATAAGGACTGAGAAGATACCAGCAGCACTGACCCTTCGCACTTACGAGTGTTGTGCCCACGTATGCACAACACCAGAAGGTGAGCATAACAATTGACACCGCATACTGCTAAAAACTGATACCTAAGACTTACTACCCTATGAGCGCCTTCTCCCGATTTTTGCCAAAATTGCCATCTCACACAGGGAAGCATGCTATACTTTGTACAAGAAACAGGTTGAGGTTTTATGCAGAGTTTGTGCAGATATGTAATACAGTCTAGAAGTTAGTATATAGCAGACAAGCAGAATGATAGCTCTTTTAGAGAGGAGACAGGCTGCCAGTGTGACACCTGTATGGAAGTCCTACAAAATCAACTAATTGCTGCATATAACTGTGTGTATGATTTCCTTCCAGATCTGGATTCAGTGACTTTACCATTTCATCAAGCCTTGTGATTCAGTGTTAAGAAATATAAGAAAAAGCCCCAGATTTGATGGTAACTTTCAGGTAGAGACGGCCTGGCGGTTCGCCTGGTGGTCGTTTTGCTGCTAACTTTGCACGTTCACGATTCACCGAACCTGCTTCATTTGCATTGTGCCGAACTTTGACCCATGACACATCCTTCAGGTGGGACAGGGCAGCCAATTGAGACATTTCAGCACATGGACACACCCCCACCCAGAAAAGAACACGATCTGGCAGCCATTTTACATTCTGTGTTTTGCCAGTGTTGCCAAACGCTAGCTAATAGGGCCACAAAAGTCCTTTTAAGGACTGGTATAGGTGTGCTATCGATAGGTGTGATATACTGAGGGGTGTGATATACTTATAATATACTTTATAACATAGTTGTATTGTGCAGCAGTTGTGTGCAGTTCTGCTGCGATACCGAAGCTATATAAAGGGACAAGCACTATTGTAACAACTATTTGCAACAGGTGTGATATACCTGTTGCCCCCCAAAAAACAGATTGAGGGGTGTGATATACCTTCTTCCACAAAATACTGATTGAGGGCTGCGATATACCTGTTGCCACAAATAAACAGGGTGGTGTCATATAACTGTTGTGGAAAAAAATAATAATTGAGGGGTGTGATATACCTGCTTCCACAATACTGATTAAGGGGTTCGATATACCTGTTTCCACCAAATATTGATTGAGAGTTGCGATATACCTGCTTCCACAAAATACTGATTGAGGGCTGCGATATACATGCAGTTGCCGCCTTGACAGAGCAAGTCAACTTTCTGACCAAAAGTCTGGAGAAAGTATGCAAAAAAATAGAACAGTGGGAAAAACCCTTGGTGCTGGAGGATGAGACAACGTTATGAAGGAGGCTTTTCCCTCCGGATTGTAAAGAGACATTTCCCAGAAATTCTGGTAGACGCCCTCCTGACCGATTCAGTGCTCGGAGTCGACCCACTTGCACATACTGTCACAAGCCAGGCCATACAGAAATAATGTGCTGGCAGTTAAAAAGGGCAACCCTCGAGGTCAAGGACCGCCTCTTGGGAGGTGAACCAGTAGGTTCAGAAGCTCCCCGGTGGATGCCTAGATATGTAGGATCTCGTCCAGAAGTGGGTCTTCAAATAAATGGGGTTCCCTTTGTTGCTTTATTAGACACCGGGTCTCAAGTCACAACTATTCAACAGTCTGCATTCAAGAAATACTCGGATCAGGACCAGTTAACACAACCACCAGAATCCTGGCTGAGTCTTATAGCCAGCAACGGCAAACCTGTGCCAGTGCATGGTTACTGGGAGCCAACTCTCCTAGTAGGAGGAACTACACTGCCCCAGCAAGGTATCATTGTTGTGCAGGTCAGGGAAGATAATAACCCTCCGGTAGTCCTAAGGATGAACATCCTTGGGAACTATTATGCTGAAATGCTTGAAGCTTTACACAAATCTATGCCTACCGCCGCACCTGCCTCAGAAAAGGCGATACAACAGACTATACGTGTGTTAAGTGCGCAACAGAAATTTGCCAATGAGAAAGGAGAGATTTGATATGCCCGCATCCGAGGTAACCAACCAGTAACCTTCCGTATCCCCCGCACAATGGCCTGCTTCTCTTCTTGGACCCTGGTCCGATCATATCCCCGCTCCAACATGCGCTGCAAGATGCAAGTATATAATCACAAATTTTTTAACTACAAGTATTGAAGAGCAAAAAGTATTTAAGTCCTTGAATGGGAAATATTAGATTTAATGTTTCCGTTATAAGATCGTATTGCATTGCAATTCTATGTGTGTGGGTTCTGAGCAATCAGATATTGGCCAGCTGAGCAGAGACGTACCTGTCTAGTGAAGTGACGGTACGGTATGGGGTGTAAAGCTGGTTCGCCTCCCCGTGGTGCACCCTTTCTCCTGACCAACAGGACACGAACTCTAATCTATAGACTGTGTTTGTGGGTGGGTGGGTGTGTGTGGTATATAGTGTGTGGCAGGAAAATAGATGTGCAATGTGCATGTGAGAGATATTTCTCTGCTGTTCACACATACATGCTACAGACATATTGCTGTGATGTCACAGCAATACTTAGTGCACCAATCAGTAATAACTACTGCGGGGATTCGCTCTGGTAGACAGTGTGTGCGGACGCAGTACAGAGGCAAATTGCCAGTTTTTAAAGGGAACCTGTCACCTCTACTATGCTACCCTCACTGAGCGTTTCTCAATGTTCATTGTGTTACCCTAAACATATAAATTACACTTTTAATTTCATTTGCAGACGAATTCAATAAGTATTATGCAATTTTGTACTTCCCGCCTTTTATGCAAATTAAAATAAGAGTCATATCTTACTTGTGTGACCAGAGAAGAGTCATATTTTCAAGCTCTGACTCATCTCAGGGTAATTTGCATATGTATCAAATAGTTTTTTTTGACACAATAAAAGCACACAGAGCTATGGGGACTGGGTATTGCGGATGTGCTAGCGGCGATCTAGCAGCCCATGTCCTCAGCTCTATACACAAAATCCCGGTGACAGGTTTCCTTTAAATAGTGTTGATCGTGAATATTCTAATCGCAAATCTTCGTAATCGCGAATATTCTAGATTTTTTTTCATCAATACCCATGATCCCTCACTGCTTCTTGCTTGTGGGCCAATGAGAAGGCTGCAATATCTTTGACTTCAGGAGTAGTGTTGATCGCAAATTTTCATATCGCAAATTTTCCGATTGCCGATTTTCGCAGTCAAGAAAATAATGACTGGAGATCACGAATTCTCGCACGATTATTTGCCCAAATATTCGCGAAAAATTTTGAATTCGAATACTGCCACATCACTGTTCTTAAATCAAACACAGTGTTTATTCACAAATAAAGCAAAAACAAAATGTCACTTTGCAGTCTTGGTGTTAGTTCACACACAATGGAAAGTCCACATAGCAAAAATCACCTTGTTGGCAGTTCTGCCTCCAGCAGTCCATAGCAGGCTTTTTAGGGGGCCCGTTTCACTTACAGATGGGTCTTGGCCCTCCAGCACGACACGAGACTCAGATCCAAGCACACACACCTCCTGAGCTCCACTGTCAGACTGAGGTAATCCTCCTCACCTGGCAGTGCTGGCTGGTTTTTAAGTCTGGCACAGCCTGGCCTGGAACATGGGGAGTAGTCACCCACTCAGCACTTTGATTACTCCCAGTAAGAGCCGTCCTAGATCAGCTATACAGCCATACTAAGTATTAAGGTGTCAAACAGAAACTGCTGCTGACACATAAAAACCGGGTCTTACTCCACCGAGGTCAGGAACCTCAGTGACACGTACCTATCATCCACGACGATTACTCGTACCTTAAAACACTACTCAGACCTGATAAAATGTGAAGTTGTATGTATTGCGCAAAAATATGTGCAATATTCGCAATCTCAAATATATTGAAATACTCTATCTGCATATAAAGCTATTATTCTGTCATGCATCCGAAATGTAATGAAAATCAGTCTTGTAATGTAAAATTACAGTGATCAGGAGTTCATCCTCACATTCGCGAAAGTTGCTGCCAACCATCTTCTCCAGAATCAGGAAACTTCTGGCAGTTACCAAAACTAGACCACGTCTGTGTTGCGCAGTGCGCATGCACATTATGCACATATTACATTGCCGATTTTCGTAATCAAGAAAATAATAGCAAATTCCTAAGGGAACCACCATGAGAGTCTTCAGTTTCTGCATTGTGCTACTTACTGAAGATATGATATTTTAAAGGACAACTGGGACAGTATGTTTAGAGATGAGCGAATTTCTTAAAAGACCGATTCGGCTGATTCGGCGAATTTCAAAAAATAATTTGCTTTATGATAAATTACAATTTTTGTAGGTAGCAGGTGCAATGACAGGGAGCTGCGATAGCGCCGCCCCCGTCATTGCACCCCTCAGATGCTGCGTTCATACATGATCGCGGCATCTGAGTGTAAAATTAAGAATAAAACTCTGCCTCCATTTACTGCCTCCATTTGCTCACAACGGACCGGCCGCTGCCATGTTGCTTGAAGATCTCGGCTAAAATCCTGGGCGGCGCGAGATTACGTCATCACGCCGGCTGGCGTGGTTACGTATGACGTCATCACGCCGGTCGGCGTGATGTAATCTTGCACCGCACGGAATTTTGGCCGAGATCTTCAAACAAGATAGAGGCTGGCGGCCAGTGGAGGAGATAAGTTTGATTTTATTTTTTTTGGTTTTCTATACAATTTCAGGTTAAACCGATTCGCTGACACGAAGCACGAGGAAATTCGGTTTCTAGGCGAATCGAATTTATTCTGAAATTCGGATCGAATTCCAGTTCGTGGGATTCGATTCGCTTATCTCTAAATATGTTTATTAATCATGAATTTGATTGATCTGTGCAAATTGTTCAAAAGTTTCAAATTTTACAATTGTACACCATTATGCATTTAAATGAACCTTTCGCTATGAAAATGCATCTTGTAACTTATTTATTTAAATTTCTGCACATTCTGGGCTTGAAGTCAAGGATGCAGTCCTATCTGTGATTGTCCCTCTAAGGCCTCATGCACACGGCTGTTGTTTGGGTCCGCATCCGAGCCGCCGTTTTTGCGGCTCGCATGCAGACCCATTCACTCCGTGTGCTGTCCGATTCCGTTGCACCATTCCATGGCCCCGCAAGAAAAATATAGAATGTCCTATTCTTGTCCGTTTTGCGGACAAGAATAGGCATGTCTACAATGGGCCGCCCAATCCGGGCACACAGGCGGCTTCCGTTTTTTTTTGTGCATGTAGCCTTAGACTGTATATACAGATAGCTGTCAATCACTGATAGGACCACCTCTGATTTCAAAACCCA
Organism: Bufo gargarizans; assembly: GCF_014858855.1. Lineage (NCBI taxonomy): Eukaryota > Metazoa > Chordata > Amphibia > Anura > Bufonidae > Bufo > Bufo gargarizans. Next base: position 22,389,282 of record NC_058089.1, read on the forward strand.
GAATGAGCATGAATTGAAAAGAATAAATTTCAATTTTTACTGAATCTTTTTCTATAATACCAGGGGCATAGCTAAAGGTTCTAAAGGTTCATGGGCCCTGGTGCAAGAGTATAGCCCAATTCTCCCAGTGCTTTGTGGCAAGGGGCAGGGGTGCAGCTATCCTTTATGCTGCTTGTAACAGCAATCCCCCCCATGCCAAGTTCTCAACCTCTTCTCAACCCCTTCCCTCCAGCCCTACTGTTAAAGACACATTTAGAAAACATTACATACAGAGCTAGAAAACATACAGGGTAGGACAGCACCACACACTTCTTACATCTAATGGCGTCTTCTCTGATGTAGAGGTTCTCTTTCCGCATCTTTTACATTCGTACCAGACCGCCATGATGATTTATTTTAGCCATTTCTTGTCTCTGAAGAGTTTGACAAACAGACATCTTAGTTTGCTACTTCGCCATCATCCTCCCACCTTCTAAACACCCCATCCTACCACCCTCAATACTGTGCTTGCTGTGTTTCCAAATACTATACGTCAGAAAAAATCCCCCTAAAAATACTACTACCACACACATAGTGCCCCCTTCCTAAAAAAAATCTGCACCCTGCAAGTAGTTTCTCTGACACTTAGGCTGCGTTCACACGGGCGAGATTTCCGCGCGGGTGCAATGCAGTAGGTGAACGTATTGCACCCACACTGAATCCTGACCCATTCATTTCAATGGGGCTGTGTACATGAGCGTTTTTTTTTTTCACGCATCACTTCTGCAATGCTTTAAAATCGCAGCATGTTCTATATTCTGCGTTTTTCACGCAGCCCTGGCTCCATAGAAGTGAATGGGGCTGCGTGAATAACGCATTGCATCTGCAAGCAAGTGCGGGTGTGATGCGTTTTTCACTGATGGTTGCTAGGAGATGTTGTTTGTAAACCTTCAGTTTTTTATCACGCGCGTGAAAAATGCATCAAAACGCATTGCACCCGCGCGGAAAAAACTGAACAACTAAACGCAATCGCAGACAAAACTGACTGAACTTGCTTGCAAAATGGTGCGAGTTTAACTGAACGCAATCCGACCTAATCTGTCACGCTCGTGTGAACTCAGCCTTATGGTGTAAACATAATGTCCCCTAAAAATAATTGTGCTAAGCTCATGCTGTGCCAGGGTTCCCCCCACAGTAATAGTGCTCCCCAACCAAGTCCAACCAGTAGAAATAATTATCTACCAGAGTGCACTTAGAAGTAATAGTGGCCTTACAGTGCCCCCAAGAATATTTATGTCCCCACTGTGCCCATACTAGTAATCATGTTCCCTATAGTCCTCCAGTAGTAATAATTCTACTTTTAATGTGTCCCAGCAAAAAAAATACCCCCTTCTAATGTGCGCCAATAGAAAAAATACACATATACATACCCCCTTATGCCTCAGATAAGACCCCCATATGAGAGCCTCAGGTCAGACCACCATATCAGATCCTCAGATCAGACCCGATATCAGACCTCAGATCAGATCTTCAGATCAAACCTTTATATCAGATCATACCCCCATATCAGACCTCAGATCAGACCCACATATCAGATCCTCAGATCAGACCCCCATATCAGACCTCAAATCAGACCCCCATATCAGACCTCAAATCAGACCCCCATACCAGACGTCAAATCAGACACCCATATCAGATCCTCAGATCAGACCCCCATATCAGACCTCAAATCAGAACCCCATATCAGACCTCAAATCAGAACCCCATATCAGACCTCAAATCAGAACCCCATATCAGACCTCAAATCAGAACCCAATATCAGACCTCAAATCAGAACCCCATATCAGACCTCAAATCAGAACCCCATATCAGACCTCAAATCAGAACCCCATATCATATCATCTAATCAGATTCTCAGATCAGAACCCCATCAGACCTCAAACCAGACCCCCATATCAGACCTCAGATGAGACCCCCATCAGACCTCCATGTTAGACCTCTCATATCAGACCCCCTTTACACCTCCATCTCAGACTCCTATCAGACCTCAGATCAGACCCCAACAAAAACAAATTAACTTACCTCCCCTGCTCTGTTGCCACTCTACAGGTCAGGCATTCTCTCCTGTAGTCACACTCTCTGGTCTTCTCCGGCCTGCGCTGCACTGTGACATCCTGACATAGACCCAGAGAAGACCAGGGAGGGGTGAGTACCGACAGTGCAGCACTTCACTCACCTCTCCCTGTGCCTCCTGCATACTAGTGAGCGCTTCCATAATGGAGGCACTCAGTAGTATTTGCTTTATAAGACGTACTGAACACCCCCCCTCCCCCCCTCCTGCTTGTTCATTGGGTGAAATGATTGTTGGTGTGGATACCTCAATCATCATTCTACTGCCCAGAAACAATGAATTTGTGAGGGATGGCAGTATCCATTGCTGTATAAAGAGAAAAAAAGTGCATCTTATAAAGGGAAAAACACGGAAATTGGCGGGGCACTGGAAAGGGGGCCCTGTGGGCCACACTGGCTTAGGGGCCCAGTTGCTGCGACCCCCTATGGCTAGGCCTCTGCATAAAACTATATATCAATCTGCTCAGCTCCTTCTGCTCCATAACATGTCTGCAGCTCAGACACAATGTCCAAGTGACAGGTTCCCTTTCCGTAAAGTAATAAGACAGATAATACATGATGTGCACATCCTTGTACAGTCATTATCAGATTAAAAGGAACAGGAATGAATAAGGTGAAGCTGAAACTGTCAAAGGGACCCTATTATTTAAATAAGAATTTAAGATGCTATAAAACGAATGCCGGCAGAGGGTGGAGCATTTGTACACAGCTAGATTGCATCTTTGATCAGTTTTATTACTGGTGACTGCAGTCGTCACGTATTTTTCTGTAAACAGCTGGTACATAATCTTGCTGGTGTCACTTCACATAAAGAAGTTTTAATTTCTTGTATCTCTGTGGGGTATAGGGTACTGAAAGGGTTAATACTGTACCAACCAAGTGCCGTGAAGGAATGTGTATTACTTCAGTAGTTACATTATTATTTTTATTAAAGGGGTACAGTGCTGCAAGAAATCCCTGTGGGCATTTTCCTATGCATGTGAACAGGATGGCGGAAACCCCCTTCACTTGCATAGTGTGAGGACCTTCTGCGCCAACCACTGAATGGCTGATGTAGTGCTCCCTCTCAATAAAAAAGAGGTTCTTCAGGACATTGGGCAGCAAGCCCCTGAGGAAGCTAAAGCAGAGGATGGGAGTGGTAGTAGCCCCTATAATGATGTGTCATGGGGCCAACACTCCCTGGGGTTGGTGCCGTTATAGGGGGCACCCTGTGTTTCCTTATGGAGCTCGCTTTAGTAGTGGGCTCAGTCCCTGACTGATGGTATCTTGAGGGTGCCCTTGATGTTAATGTCCATGTGGGTGCTAGGATGGGCAGTTAGTTGATTTTAGTTTTAGAAGAGTCACTAACTAGACCAGATAAAAGTCTCTTTTACCTGTGTGCACAATAGGAGTTGTAGTACATCCAGCAATTATCTGTACACAGTACAAACTCCTCCAAGATGTCCTAGCATGAGCTGATCAAGCAGTTTACAGCAATGGCCATCTAATTACTCCTTCTCTGGCTAAAGTCTCTGTGTCTGGGAACTCTGGCTAGCAATTACATTCTGATCGCCATGGCTATAGAGTCCATTAATCTGGGGGTGCATAGGTGTCTTAACATGTTACCCCCTTTGCAGCAGCAGGGTCTGGAATGTATCAAGCTGTGTTACCTTGCTGACTCGGAGGCTCTGACCATGCAAATCCTCCTCCTTCCATTCCCATAGCTGTAGGGCTTTTTTTTTTTTTTTTTTGCGGGACAAGTTGTACTTTCTAAAAGCATAATTTAATATTACATATGATTTAGTGAGGAGCTGGAAAAAAAAATCCAAATGGGGTGGAGTTTGGAAAATAAAAATTCTGCTAAAGTTTTATGTTTTTTTTTATGGGTTACTGCATTCCCTATGCGGTAAAATTGACCCCTTTCCTTGATTCTCCAGGTCAGTACGATCACAATGATACCACAAATCAATTTTTTTCTTGTGTTTTAATACTGAAAAAAATGTAAACTTTGTAAATAATCTTTTTTTCTTTTTATTGCCCTATTCAAACTGTTTATATTTACTATGACTATGTGGCTGTGAGGTCTCATTTGATGTAGGGCGATCTGTACTTTTAGTACCATTTTGGAGTGTGTGACTTTTTGATCACTTTCTATCCAATTTTTTTGAGGCGTTGAAGTTACAAAAAGATGTTGAATTAGCCATTTTGAATTTTTCTACTTTACACTATTTGCCATATGGGATAAATATTGTTATATTTTAGCCAAGCAGACACTCAAATTTTATTTTTATTTTTTAAAAGAGCACAAATATAGATGTATTGCCCCCAAAGTGTCTCATCTCATTTTAGATATTTTTTAGCTATAGCAAAAGAGGGAAAACCAATAATCCACTGCACCTTGCTATTGCTCGCTATTGAATTCCGTCGTAGGATATCAAAACCAGAGGAAAACGCTTCAGTTTTGTCCCCCTTTATTGTCAATGGGGACATAACTGAAGTGAATGGAACGGAGTGCTCCAAAATGCATTCCATTCCATTTCATTGCATTCCAATGACGCACACAAAAGCACTGCAAGTAGCGTTTTTGAGTGCGTCATAGGATACCGATCAAGATGGATTTGTCATGAATAGTGATGAGCGATAGGGGCTATATTCGAATTCGCGATATTTCACTAATATTTTGTACAATATTCGAATATTTTATTGAATGCGAAAAATCGACAATGTAAAAATCACGTAATGCAAATTCGTAACGAGAAATACAGGCGTGGATCACTTTGGCTACATTTTTCAAGCTGCTAGATGTTTCCTAAGACTGGAGAAAATGGTTGGCACGGCAGTACATTAGAATAGCTTTATATACAGATAGAGTCAAGTGCTCCAATATATTCGCGATTGCGCTAATTGGCAGTGATTAGAATATTTTTTCGCACTACGTGCAACTTCACATTTTAGCAGGTCTGACTACAGATTACTGATTGGTGCACTAAGTCTTGTTGTGAACTTGACATTGCTTCCTTCTCATTGGCCCACAAGCAAGAAGCAGAGAGGAATCATGTGTTCAGATGGAAAAAAAATGCTGAATATTTCATATAACGAATATATAGCACTATATTCTAAATATTTGCAAATTCTCGAAGTGGCGATATTTGCGATACAAATTCGCTATTCGATTATTCGTGCTCACTAGTCATGAAACACAATGTAAGTCAATGGTGTCTAAGAAAACGGATCCGGCGCCCATTGACTTACAGTGTAGATTTAGTGACGGATCCATCTGTTACACCCCAGAGTTGTGTTACTACACGCCTCTACCCCGCTACTGTCTTCTAAGAGCTTTATAATGTCATCTGATGTGATTTTGCTTATGTCCTCCACAAATGTGCATACAAATCTATGTTAAATACTATTGATCATGTAATTTGCCTGGTTACCAGTAGGTGGCAGCAACACATTGGCAAGGTACTACTCACAGTTTAGTGAATCTAGGCTGGAATGGATTATTCCAGCTTAGATCCCCCTCTGTGTGTGAAGTGGGCTGTTCCCACATCCTGCAGCATGGGTAGAGAAGGAAGTTAGTGGTAGTGTAGCCCACCCTCTGCTAGGGGTAGGGTGTGTGTGTGAGGAGTACCCCTGCATAGGGAAGACAGCAAGGACCTAGTCTTGGCTGAGACTTGGTCATATTCCCAGTCTGAGCACCTTCAGCTCTGCTGGATGGAGAGAAGCAGAAACTACAAACAACCTCCAGAATTCCAGGAAGAAAGCATCCCCTGAGAATCTATCGGTGAGTTAAGTCCAGAGACCTTGGAGAAGCCATTCCTCCTCAGCTAGTCTGTCCCCACACAGCAGAAGTTACAGGAAAGGGCAGAAGATTAAATCCTGCCATAATTACAGAGCTACCAAGCAGACGTCTTATCCTGCAAGCTCCAAATTTTAAGCAGAAGTATTTATTCCTGCCAATCATTTCCAAAACCTGCTGGGACCAGAGACCAAAGCTGCATACTGCTTGGATGAAAGTTATTTCAAGTAAAGAAACGTTTGAACTTCATCTCAAGGTCTGGACATAATTTCTTCTGCAAAATTCCTCTATTACTCCTACTATCACTACACTCAAAATTATTGCAAGTGAGCCAGGAGCCAGAAGTCCAGCCGTACCCAGGTAGGAGACACCATTGACACAATTTCCACCCTGCAGAGACATTATAGGCCACTACACCGCTCTGGCATGCCTATTCTGGGACATGCATTATAACAACTTTGAAAGGCCCTGGGATAGTACCCTGCGCATGCTGGAATTGGCGTCACGACAAATGCAGAATATTATCCACACGTACAGGAACAGGATCGAATTGTGTGCCTAACAGATCGAATTGTGTGTCTCACAGGATCGAATTGTGTGTCTAATACTGCTGCGAGGCCTAAGAATTGTGTCAAAAAACCCTTAAAAAATTGACTTTATTACTTTTGCTGCGGAACCAGAAAACGCCACATTGTGCCCATCAGCACCACAAGGGTTAATCTGCAATTTTTCCCTAATGGCACAGTGTCTTCATGGCCTTCAAGAGTGCAAAAATGATGACTACGCCCACCTAGAAGTGGGAAAACTAAAGCCTGCCCACCAAGAACTTTGCAATGTGAGCCAAGGGAGTGAAGACTCCTCCCCATGGGCTCCACCCTCACTTCCTGCATTCAGCCTGACTAAGAACCAGAGGAAGATGGCGCTCCTAAAGCCAAAGTGGGACCAAATGACCGTAAAAGGAGAACCTGTCTACGAGACTCACCCACCAGAGATCCGGGTCTTCCAACTCGTGAAGAGAGCAGGCCCCAGCATCTTTGGATTACCCCCAGAGGCTGTGGAGTCCTCGTCGGACGGCGAGACGGCGGCCACCACTGATTTAAAGATGGCCGCGGAAGCTGACGTCCGCCCAGCAGTCCAGATCCCGAAGGAACCCACAGCTCAGATGTCATCCAAGATGGCCGCCACCCTCAAGCCTGCTCCCGCGGAAGCCATCGACAAGGCTATGCAAGTCCCGGAGACATCAACGTCACCGATGACATCGCCACCTCCAGCGACCGACGTCCCAACCCAGAAGCAGAGTCGCCTTCAGCTTCCAAGACAGCCGTGATCGTGTTGCTTACCCAAGAGGATCCCGCGCACCAGCAGGAGGCATCGGAACCGGCCGCCCGGCTGCAACATCATGTAGTAGCCACCTCGCTCCCTTAGGGCCCAGTCCAACCCGTAGTTGCCCCTGCACCGCGCCCGGTGGTACTTGACTTATCCACTAGGCCCAGAGAGGCCCCGCTCCGCACACCTGCTGGCGCGACGTAGGCGGCTGGAGTTTCCACTCAGCCTCCCAGAACGGACATCCCAAAACCAAGTCACCTTAATCCCAAAGTGTTCCTTGAAACTACCTGTCATGTCTCCAAAGCCAGTGGGAATACAAGACAGCATTGGAAGAGTGGGTTAAGCAAGTCTTGGATGACCCCCCGGCCCGGCGATCCTAAACTCGCCCGGCGCACCGGAACGGTGCTATGGTTTTCCGTAGAGAGAGGAGTGGGATTCCTCCAGGACAATTATTCGGGAGCCAAATTATCTGTGGGCCCCCGCTCCGTTAAGCGAACTTACCTGCCTCAGGCCAGCCACAATCTCTTTGTCAGGGATCAAGTAGAAAATACCCCGATGCGGTCTGTTCAGGGTTTATTTGCCGCAGGAGTGACCCTTCTGGCCAAACCTTTAACCCCTGCTACTACCCCAGAGACCTGGCAGGAAGACCCAGGCTCTGCTGGGAGGGTCCGGTGCTTACAAGAGACCCCGGATGGACAATGGCATTTCAGAGCCCCTTATCCCTGAGCTGGCTCCACCCCCAATACTACGGGTGGGCCAGATCAATAACTCAGTACTAACTTTCAATGTTTTACCATGGAAGCTTCCACAGTCTCACCTGGTTAAACTTTCAGGACCCCTTCAGCCAGAGGCTTTACCTACTTCTGCACCGGCTTGCAGCAGGTCACAACAGCTTTCTCCAGGCTGACTGCTCAGCCACTACCAAAAGACACCACTACAGCCGCACCACTACAGCCGCAAAGCTGAGTTACCAAAGGCAGGAGCGCCCTCTAACGAGCTTCATTAGCTCAAGCAGTGAGGAGGACCTGCAAGCCCTTCTTTTAATGCCGTCTTAACCTTAAAAAATAAGAACTACTGGGAGCCACAGTGTGGACTGGTCTTGAAAACTGAGAGACTGTTGGCCAGTTTTGTTTTACTCCGTTGCCGTTAGTTACAGCCTCAGCTGGATGGCCACGTTTGTCAGGACTCCACCCAACTAGTTTAACCCTTTACATCCCAGTTTGTGCCAAGGTTGTGCATTGTTTTATCCCCTTTCTCAGGTTACTTGAGAGCCTCATGGAACTATGGTTTTCATCATGCTGCTATTTTATGTGTTTATATAACATTTTATACTGTTCCTTGGATTACAATTATACCTCCTATTGGATTACAAGTGACTTTTGTGTGTTTCCAGAGGATTCTAACTTTAAAGCACTCTAAGTAAAAGGATTCAAGTCATATTTGAGCATATTATGATAGTATTGATTGCAATATAATAAATGCATAATATATTTGCACTGTTTTTCCCAACATGTTTACAGGTTATGCAACGTTATAAGCCTGCACCCAAAGAAAAGACTCAAACGTGTACCTGAGCTCTTTCTGACTTATACTGTTCTAATCTTGCACTAATTTTGCTTAAATGTTTACAGGTTGAGCAACGTTCAAGTACTCATGCCCATTGTATGGACTCTTGTACAGATGCCGCAATGTGAATTCATGCACTTTTTGTGAAACTGCACTTTATTTTTGCATTTAGCCAGATCAGTAGCACCTTTATTTTGGGTCACTTTGCTTTACACCTCTGTTCTCTTTAAACGGACTGCCTCTGCGGACGCTTAATACTAATGGCCTACATCTGGTGTCATGTATTCTAGGTTTTCAGGCAGGAAAAGTGGTAAGTCCCAGGCAGGTCCAGCAACTACAAGGGTAACCTTGCTGCTTCGGGGATGGCTAGGGGAGTAATATACCCCTCCTTCCTGTTTGTTATATGTGCCAGGATTGGTAATGGGAGTACTAAACCCCCATCCTGCGTTGTCTTCCAGAAGTTTCATGGGATTATTATACCCTCCTCCTGTGACTGCCAGAAGTGTTTGGAGAAGCTGATACCTCCCCCTTCTGTGCCTTTGCCTAAGGTATGGCGCCTCTACCTTAGAGCCATTTTAGCTACCCATAGTCACCATAGTGATCGTGCTATAAGCCTTAATTTTGACTTTGGTGCTGGGAAGGGAATACAGGATAAAGCCACCCTTCTATTTGCAGGCATTTCATTACACAATGGTGGGACTACAGAGTAAAGACACCCCTATGCTACCTTTGGTGTTTACAGAGCTCAGAACACTTCAAAGTTAGTCAGTAATAATTGCTTAGTGCAGACCATTGGTTCACTGGGTATACCGAGAGGGAAACTGTTAATAAAACACCCTACTCATGCGGGCAGGATCCTTAGGGTAGCCGTTATATGTTTGTCTTTGTATGTTTTTATGTGTACTTCATGCAGCACTTTGTATTAAATTGGGTACTCCAGAGCTTAATACTCTTATCCTAAGCACAAGCCGAGGGCGGGTTGACTCAAAGTAAGGGGAAATGTAACACCCCAGAGTTGTGTTACTACACGCCTCTACCCAGATACTGTCTTCTAAGAGCTTTATAATGTCATCTGATATGATTTTGGTTATGTCCTCCACAAATGTGCATACAAATCTATGTTAAATACTATTGTTCATGTAATTTGCCTGGTTACCAGCAACACATTGGCAAGGCACTAGTCACAGTTTAGGAATTTATTGCAAGTGAGCCAGGAGTTCAGCCGTACCCAGGTAGGACACACCGTTGACACAATTATCACCACCGTGCAGAGACATTATAGGCCGTTACACCTCTCTGGCATTCCTAATCTGGGACGTGCGTTATAACACCTTGGAAGGGCCCTGGGATGTTACCCTGCGCACACTGCAATTGGCGTCACGACAAATACAGAATATTATCCACACGTATCCTGGCCATTGCACATCTTGTTCTGAACGGATGCAGATGGTTGCACTATATTATAATTTTTTGCTGAACCCGTGATGGATCCAGCAAAAACGCAGATGTAAAATTAGCATTAGTAAAAAGCAAAATGGCTTCACAGGAGAAAAAACAGGGCTTAAAATGCGCCAGCATTCACCAACAGTTTTCTTCAAGGTAAGCCAACCAGTATGCGGTATAAAGTTAGTGTCTAGCCATGCATCAAATTATCATCTAGCCTGAGCCACTGGGAAAAATATGACACATTTTTACACTAAGGCCACTTTCTAACTCGTGGCAAAGTGGATCCGGCAGGCTGTCAAGGGCTTTCCGGATCTGGCATAGCCAGATAGTGCCACATACCTCCCACACCCCATTGACTATAATAGAAAGTCGGGATTCGGCCAAACAAAATTTGCTGCAAACAACAAATTTTATCTGGCCAACTCCCAGCATTTATGCCGGTGAGCGGCCAGTATCCCCACTGGATCCTGTTACAGTCAATGAGGTCCAGCAGTGCGCAGCACTATCGGGCTATGCTGACAGTATTCTTTGCTGAAACAACCTTCCATATTAGCTTTGCCGCAATTGTGAAGTTAGCCTAAATTTACACTATCTAGGATTAGTGGGTTTCTCAGCCAAAGCCAGAAGTGGATCCAAAAGGAAGGAGAAATATTAGTTCTTCCTTCATAATGCCACATCCTTTCGAAATTACTTTTTTTGCTTTGACTGAAAAACCTGCAAGCAAATCTGCCTCAAAACCTCCTCCAAAAAGACACCACATGAACCTTCCCTAGAAGACATCTCTGTCTAAATCACTTTTATATGGTCACAATATTAATTTACGTATTGTTCTCTGGTAACCTGTTTCCAGGCTCATCATCACTGACATATAATTGCAGAGTACAGTAGATGGACTAGTTATTCAGTAAACAGAGAATATTTTCACATCATCATTGCCAACGGTAAGATATAATAAACTACTGTAGGTACAAGCCTCAGTAAGTACAGCCTCTCCCCACCCTTCTTCTACTCCTGTCATTAGCTGGAGCGTCCCAGTCTGTCACTTGCTCGTACTGTGTCCACAGCAGCAGCGTACATTGGAGGTAAGGTTTTACAGTGTGTTCTGATTCATTTTGTATATGTTGCATCAATGTTACAATGTTAAGAGTAATACTGGAGATTCATGGAGATCACAAAATCTTAAAGGTATTTCATGGATGTCAAACTAAAGGAGGGGGTTTTCCTTTAAACTTGAAGGGTGGGCAAAAAAAATTGATTGGTGGAGACTTTATACGACAGTTGGTCTGTGTATTGACTCAATGGGGAGCTTTATCAAAATTGGTGTAAAGGAACTGGCGGAGTTTCCCAGAGCAGCCAAAGATTTCACCTTTCATTTCTCAGATCTCCGTTGGAAAACTAAAGGTGGTATTTGTGCTATTGACCACTAAGCCAGTTTTCCTTTGCACCAGTTTTGATACATCCCTCAAAGTATCCTTCAATTGGGACCAGTGTCAGTTAAGATAATGGTAAGGGTCACAATAGCCTCAGTGATCCATTGCTACATTTATTTTATGTACAATTGAAGGTGTTTCCCACTTTTTTCCATACTGTTGACCTATCTTCAGGATAGGTCATCAATATCAGATCGGCAGGGGTCCGACTCCCGGAACCCTCACCGGCCACCCCTATGAAGAAGGCAGCAACGTAAGACATGTTGGGGTCAGCAGCATCCTTCTGGTGGGAGATATTATGGATAAGATCTTATGGTGACAGCTGCATTTCTTTGAGTCGTGGCAGTGATCTGTTTATATGGTACTGTGGGCCAGCCGGGTATCTATAGATGGTATATATGGGACATTGGCAGTGATTCTTTACATTAAAGGGGTTGTCTCACTTCAGCAAATAGCATTTATTATGTAGAGGAAGTTAATACAAGGCACTTACTAATGTATTGTGATTCTCCATATTGCCTCCTTTGCTGGCTGGATTCATTTTTCCATCACATTATACACTGCTCGTTTCCATGGTTATGACCACCCTGCAATCCATCAGTGGTGGTCGTGCTTGCACACTATGGGAAAAGGAACTGGCCTCTCTGATGGCCGGGACCGTCTGACCACATATAGGCTAGTGCTTTTTCCTATAGTGTGTAAGCACGACATCCACTGATGGATTGCAGGGTGGTCATAATCATGGAAACAAGCCGTGTATAATGTGATGGAAAAATGAATCCAGCCAGCAGAGGAGGCAATATGGACAATAACAATACATTAGTAAGTGCCTTGTATTAATTTCCTCTACATAATAAATGCCATTTGCTGAAGTGAGACAACCCTTTAACCGCACTTTATGCATCTGTAGCTTTGTGTAATCATTGATATTATAATTGGTTTCATATAGTCATGGATGGTGCAATTATTGTATAAGCCAGGGATCAGCCACCTTTGGCACTCCAGCTGCTGTGATACTACAACTCCCAGCATGCACATTTACTCGGCTGTTTTTGTAATTCCCATAGAAGTGAAAGGAGGATTCTGGGAGTTGTAGTTTTTAACTGGTTGCTGATCCCTAGTATAGACTGTGATTTGTCCACCCACCCCTTTGATTGATGTCGCTTACATCTTACGTGTTTTTTTTTTTTTACTATTTGTTAACAAATAAAGATTCACATTTTTAGATAATTTCTGATCGTGTCATTGATCTGGTGCAGTTTGTTTGTAGGTTTATGTATGCTTGAAGAAAATGCAGCTCTTGTGCGAGTGCCAGGGTTGGCACCCGTCCGGAAATTTCTGGACAAGTCTGTAAAGATAGGAGACCTTTTTCCTGCATCCGTGAACAAAATAGATGTGTCTTAGATTTTTTTGAGGCTTTTGAGGCTGGTGATACTTGACTAGATTATTTTGGTGTTAATTTTCATCATTTTACAGTAAATGCTGGTAATGAGTTCTTATCAGTATATTGAGCTATAGACGTGTATCACTTATAGATTGAAAAAAAACTATTTAGTTCCAGTCCATTGTATAGGATTTATCGCAGCCATTCCCAAAAGTGAAGTGGGCACAATTCACAGTTCAGTCAATGCGTTGTCTGGGACCGCGCGTTCCCTAGCCAGAAGAATGAAAACCTCTTCAAGCTCGACCCATCCAATTTTAGAAACACAGGCAATTTATCAGATCCCACTATCACCAATCCAAGGTTCCTGTGGAATGTCAGAAAATACGCCAATACTGAAGTACTGTGTGTCGCCAACAATTGTATTAACCAGTGGCGTAGCTAGAAATGACTGGGCCCCACAGCAAATTTTTGAATGGTGCTCCCCTCCCCCAGTAATTTTTTCGCAACCCCTTCATTTCATGCCGCCCCCGTTCCTGTGGCTAGTAAAGATCGCTCTCTCAGACCAGGCCCGGCAGCTGTTCCATCCGTTTTATACACTGTCTATACTGTCACTGTATATAATTTCATTGTGTAATACTGTTCGAGGGGGCCCTGACAAAATCCTTTAGTCCTCCTCCTGGATGGGCCCCTTCGGGGTCAGGGCCCCAAAGGTTATGAGCCGTTTAGGAGGTGCCTGCCTGGGGCTCCGAGGATTGAGAGACCGCCCTGGGCACTTGAGAGGGCTCAGAACATAATCTTATAAGTTCATTTTCGGCAAAAAGAAAAGTCCGTTTTCTACAACAAAGGTACAGTTTTTATGTTCTGGGTGGATCACATAACCCTATTTTAACGGTCTAACATGCTAAAATGTGGTGACAGACTCCCGTTAAGGTTCTGTTATAGTACCTTTTATATTACTGTGTCCACAAAGCCCCATGCAGTGCCAGTTGCAATGCCCTGTAGTGCCATGCTCAGTGATGTAGAAATAGTATCTCCTACCCTTAACCTACTAAACCCACTGGACACCCAAAAAATATTCTCCATCATATTTTGCACCCACTGGACCTTCAAAAACAAAGCCTATATTTCTACATTCTCCTGACATCCACATGCAGTGGATACCATGCGAAATTGAACACGATCTGAATGCAACGCTGCAGGCACATGACAGTGTCCGTATTTCGGTCCCCAAACAACGAATACGCAAAATACATGCATTTTCTCACTCCCACCGATAGAAAGTTTCTATCTTTACTGAGAGAGTAGTGGATGCATGGAATAGCCTTCCTGCAGAAGTGGTAGCTGCAAATACAGTGGAGGAGTTTAAGCATGCATGGGATAGGCATAAGGCCATCCTTCATATAAGATAGGGCCAGGGGCTATCCATAGTATTCAGTATATTGGGCAGACTAGATGGGCCAAATGGTTCTTATCTGCCGACACATTCTATGAAAGGACTGCACTCTTCCACAATAAGGACCAGAAAAGGTTATCATTTGCAGAACGCTCACACGGATCCACAGAAAATGCAGATGTTTGCACAACCCCATAGAAAGCAACGGGTCAGTGTTTTATCCACAGATAAAGATGCGGATAGCAGATGGATGAAGAATATGGTTGTGTGCATGGAGGATACGCTGTTAGCATAGCAGTAGACCGGAGTATTTACCCTTAAGCAATGAATCATAACATTAACCCTTTCCGCAGTGATCCAGTGACTTTACTGCAACAGGACATCTCCTTCAAGTTTCCAACTCGATGATCTTGACCTGATCTTGGACCTGGAATTTAATACTATGATTTAGAAGTTAGGACTACTTGCCAATTCTGATAATGTTCATGTCAGGCAGAGCTATATCTCTACACTATGGACTAAATATACAAGCAAGAAACATAATAATATTAAGCCCCAAAACCAAACTTAGTAGAATTTACAATATTATCATTGACTGGAAAGGAAGCTAAAATAATGTCTTTTCATTGAGCTTTCCATAGTGGTAGCTGCATGAAAATGTAGAGTTTCCTTGTCTGGACAAAGAATTCTGCACGGGGCCTCCATCCCCTGGGCCCTATAGCAGTTGCGTTGTCTGCTTCCGTTAAAGGTACTCCACTATATTTAGGGTAGATCAATGCTTAATCTGATGTATGAAGCACAGCAGGTGATAGGGGAAATGATTGTTCATTGGGTGAAATGATTGTTGGTGCGGATACCTCAATCATCATTCTACTGTTCTACTGACGAGTGATGGCAGTATCCATTGCTTTATAAGATGTACTGAAAATCCCCCCCTCACAAATTTCTGCAGAAAAAAAGAGCATCTTATAAAGGAAAAAACACGGAAATTGGCGGTGCACTGGTAAGGGGGCCCTGTGGGCCACACTGGCTTAGGGGCCCAGTTGCTGCGACCCCCTATGGCTAGGCCTCTGCATAAAACTATATATCAATCTGCTCAGCTCCTTCTGCTCCATAACATGTCTGCAGCTCAGACACAATGTCCAAGTGACAGCTTCCCTTTACGTAAAGTAATAAGACAGATAATACATGATGTGCACATCCTTGTACAGTCATTATCAGATTAAAAGGAACAGGAATGAATAAGGTGAAGCTGAAACTGTCAAAGGGACCCTATTATTTAAATAAGAATTTAAGATGCTATAAAACGAATGCCGGCAGAGGGTGGAGCATTTGTACGCAGCTAGATTGCAACTTTGATCAGTTTTATTACTGGTGACTGCAGTCGTCACTCGTCACGTATTTTTCTGTAAACAGCTGGAACATAATCTTGCTGGTGTCACTTCACATAAAGAAGTTTTATTTTCTTGTATCTCTGTGGGGTCTAGGGTACTGAAATGGTTAATACTGTACCAACCAAGTGCCGTGAAGGAATGTGTATTACTTCAGTAGTTACATTATTATTTTTATTATTAAAGGGGTACAGTGCTGCAAGAAATCCCTGTGGGCATTTTCCTATGCATGTAAACAGGATGGCGGAAACCCCCTTCACTTGCATAGTGTGAGGACCTTCTGCGCCAACCACTGAATGGCTGATGTAGTGCTCCCTCTCAATAAAAAAGAGGTTCTTCAGGACATTGTGCCCCTGAGGGAGATAAAGCAGAGGATGGGAGTGGTAGTGGCCCCTATAATGATGTGCCATGGGGCCATCACTCCCTGGGGTTGGTGCCGTTATAGGGGGCACCCTGTGTTTCCTTATGGAGCTCGCTTTAGTAGTGGGCTCAGTCCCTGCCTGATGGTATCTTGAGGGTGCCCTTGATGTTAATGTCCCATGTGGGTGCTAGGCTGGGCAGTTAGTTGATTTTAGTTTTAGAAGAGTCAGTAACCAGACTGTCATATATCTTCTATATAAAAGAATCTTCATATAAAAGAGAGGATAAATAAAAAAACATAAAAATTATATTATCCTTCGGGCGGACATAAACACGCCTCTAAGTTCTTTTTATCAAGTATCTTAATTTGATTTGAGCAAGCAGTGAAACAAAGGGACAATTGTATATGCAAAAATATATAATAGTTTATTATAAAACAAAGAATATAAAATCAATACAATTGCAAAACAAATGATGAAGTTACAAAATAATACCCAAAATGTACCACACGGTGGTGTTAACACACCCCTATCTGATCAGCACAGTGTGACTTAGTGATTTATGACGACCAGTGTCATACTTTTAACGAACAGGCTCATATACCAAGAGAAACTTAGGATCTTCTGTTTATCAAACAGGCTTACAGCAATAAAACATGGATTATACAGGAAAATAACTGTTATCCCTTGACTCTGTTTTCCTATGACCAATCAAAAATATATGATATTGATATGATAAAATATTCAGCTCGGCAATCAGACTAAGGAAAATAACTTTCCAAGGGTTTAGTCCTCTTTTCAAATAATGTCAGATCTTCCATTAACAATATGCATCTTTGCTAAGGGAATACTATATATTCCCACAGTATGGGAACTCTTGGCTATATACCGAGAGAAATATCTTATTAATATCACGAGTAGTAAACAAAATATACGTTACCGGGTCAAAGGTAGACAGAGTTCAGATGGGACCAGTTCTGAAGAACTTTCATAGTAATCCAAAAAAATAATCCAAGTTTCTTCTGGTAAAGTTTTCTTTTTGATTGAATAATGGATGAATGGATCTATGGCTTAATATGTATCTCTGGATCTATATGGATCTCTCTTGCTGCTCCGCACACAAGTAATTATTCCCCCCTTATATAAGAATCATCCCCTTTAGATTAGGGATTCCCAATCAGGTAAGGTGGGTGTATTCGCATGCTAATAACACCATGATGTCATATTAACTCCTAATATGGCATAGAACAAATAATGAAATAATATAATATTGTCCATCTGCCTCCAGATTGCACTGCGGTACTGCAGATGAGCATCACAACTTTTAAGCATTTAAAACTAAATATCTAATAATATGTTCATATGACCTCCTTGACCTTCTTAATATACCGTACATCTTTTCCTGACACTTTTAATTACCTATAACATGGACTTGTTGGAGTTGGCTGTCTTCTCCTAACTTTTTGAAATATAGGTTGACTTGATGAAAATTTTATATAACGGCTTTGATGCTTGGTATCGGAACTTGTACATTTCACTTATCTACACCATGAATAACTATTGTTTTGAAATAACATTTACGCTTCTCAGAAATCCAATAAACATAAACTTACTTCAATGTTTCTGTTCCTTCTACAATACCTTCTAAATGATAAATACATGGTATAATATCTATATAAATCAATACATTGCTACACATAGATAACACATTATATGAATTATTGATTAACATATGTTGAAAACTAAATATACCATACAGAGATATATATATAATATAATTATGAATATATACATTGAACCTTATACAGCAGGTGTGCCTCAAAGATATATACCCTTATCATGTCATGGCTTATCCATGAAACAACCTTGTTCCCTCCAGACAGACATGTCTTAGAAAGTTGGTATACTCCCCATAGATAATACCATATCTTTAGTAATAACTTTTAAATACAATGTCTGTTCATGTTCACAATTATTTTTATATAAACTGAACTTGCCATGAACTCATCTTGGCTTCCTCAGCCACATAATAGAACTTTGGTTCAGGCTGATTTTATTCTTAAAGGCAATGAGATGAGCATTAATTTTGGTTATAATGTCATTAGATAATATTGCATACGTATGAAAATGCACAACAAGACTAGATAGAAGTCTCTTTTAACTGTGTGCACAATAGGAGTTGTAGTATATCCAGCAATTATCTGTACACAGTGCAAACTCCTCCAAGATGTCCCAGCATGAGCTGATCAAGCAGTTTACAGCAATAGCCATCTAATTACTCCTTCTCTGGCTAAAGTCTCTGTGTCTGGGAACTCTGGCTAGAAATTACATTCTGATTGCCTGATCGCCATGGCTATAGTGTCCACTAATCTGGGGGGGGGGGCATAGGTGTCTTAACATGTTACCCCCTTTGCAGCAGCAGGGTCTGGAATGTATCAAGCTGTGTTACCTTGCTGACTCGGATGCTTTGACCATGCAAATCCTCCTCCTTCCATTCCCATAGCTGTAGGGCTTCTTTTTTTTTTGCGGGACAAGTTGTACTTTTAAAAGCACCATTGAATATTACATATGATTTAGTGAGGAGCTGGAAAAAAAATTCCAAATGGGGTGGAGTTGGGAAAAAAACATTTCTGCCAAAGTTTTATGTTTTTTTTTTTTGTTACGGCATTCCCTATGCGGTAAAATTGACCCCTTTTCTTGATTCTCCAGGTCAGTACGATCACAATGATACCACAGTTTTTTCTTGTGTTTTAATACTGAAAAAAATTAAAACTTTGTAAATAATAATTTTTTTCTTTTTATTGCCATATTCAAACTGTTTATATTTACGACTATGTGGCTGTGTGAGGTGATCTGTACTTTTTTTTAGGAGGTAAAGTGACAAAAAGATGTTGAATTAGCCATTTTTAATTTTTCTACATTACACCATTTGCCATATGGGATAAATATTGTTATATTTTAGCCAAGCAGACACTTAAAAAAAAAAAAAAAAAAGAGCACAAATATAAATGCATTACCCCCAAAGTGTCTCATCTCATATTAGATATTTTATAGATATAGCAAAAGAGTGAAAAACAATAATCCACTGCACCTTGCTAGTCAAGGATACAAGGCTTAGGCTACTTTCACATCTGTGCTCTCCCTATCCGCTATTGAATTCCGTCATAGGATATCAAAACCAGAGGAAAACGCTTCAGTTTTGTCCCCCTTCATTGTCAATAGGGACAAAACTAAAGTAAACGGAACGGGGTTCTCCAAAATGCATTCCATTCTATTTTGTTGCGTTCGCATGACGCACACAAAAGCACTGCAAGCAGCATTTTTGAGTGCGTCATAGGATACTGATGAAGACAGATTCGTCATGAATAGTGATGAGCGGCAGGGGCTATATTCGAATTCGCGATATTTCACTAATATTTCGTAGAATATTCGTCATATATTTGCGGCAATGTAAAAATCACGTAATGCAAATTTGTAACGCGAAATACAGGCGTGGGTCACTTTGGCTACAGTTTTCAAGCTGGTATATTTTTCCTGAGACTGGAGAAAATGATTGGCACGGCAGAACATTAGAATAGCTTTATATGTAGATAGAGTCAAGTGCTCCAATATATTCGCAATTGCGCTAATCAGCAGTGATTAAAATATTTTTTCGCACTACGTGCAACTTCACATTTTAGCAGGTCTGACTACAGATTACTGATTGGTGCACTAAGTCTTGTTGTGAACTTGACATTGCTTCCTTCTCATTGGCCCACAAGCAAGAAGCAGAAAGGAATCATGTGTTCAGATGGAAACAAAATCCAGAATATTCAATATAACAAATACAGTGGGATGCGAAAGTTTGGGCAACCTTGTTAATCGTCATGATTTTCCTGTATAAATCGTTGGTTGTTACGATAAAAAATATCAGTTAAATATATCATATAGGAGACACACACAGTGATATTTGAGAAGTGAAATAAAGTTTATTGGATTTACAGAAAGTGTGCTACAATTGTTTAAACAAAATTAGGCAGGTGCATAAAGTTGGGCACTGTTGTTGTCATTTTATTGATTCCAAAACCTTTAGAACTAATTATTGGAACTCAAATTGGCTTGGTAAGCTCAGTGACCCCTGACCTACATACACAGGTGAATCCAATTATGAGAAAGAGTATTTAAGGGGGTCAATTGTAAGTTTCCCTCCTCTTTTAATTTTCTCTGAAGAGTAGCAACATGGGGGTCTCAAAACAACTCTCAAATGACCTGAAGACAAAGATTGTTCACCATCATGGTTTAGGGGAAGGATACAGAAAGCTGTCTCAGAGATTTCAGCTGTCTGTTTCCACAGTTAGGAACATATTGAGGAAATGGAAGACACAGGCTCAGTTCAAGTTAAGGTTCAAAGTGGCAGACCAAGAAAAATCTCGGATAAACAGAAGCGACGAATGGTGAGAACAGTCAGAGTCAACCCACAGACCAGCACCAAAGACCTACAACATCATCTTGCTGCAGATGGAGTCACTGTGCATCGTTCAACCATTCGGCGCACTTTACATAAGGAGATGCTGTATGCGAGAGTGATGCAGAGGAAGCCTTTTCTCTGCCCACAACACAAAAAGTGCCGCTTGAGGTGGGCTAAAGCACATTTGGACAAGCCAGCTTCATTTTGGAATAAGGTGCTGTGGACTGATGAAACTAAAATTGAGTTATTTGGCCATAACAAGGGACGTAATGCATGGAGGAAAAAGAACACAGCATTCCAAGAAAAACACCTGCTACCTACAGTAAAATATGGTGGTGGTTCCATCATGCTGTGGGGCTGTGTGGCCAGTGCAGGGACTGGGAATCTTGTCAAAGTTGAGGGACGCATGGATTCCACTCAGTATCAGCAGAACCTGGAGAACAATGTCCAGGAATCAGTGACAAAGCTGAAGCTGCGCCGGGGCTGGATCTTTCAACAAGACAACGACCCTAAACACTGCTCAAAATCCACTAAGACATTTATGCAGAGGAACAAGTACAACGTTCTGGAATGGCCATCTCAGTCCCCAGACCTGAATATAATTGAAAATCTGTGGTGTTACTTAAAGCGAGCTTTCCATGCTCGGAAGCCATTAAACCTGAATGAACTAAAGATGTTTTGTAAAGAGGAATGGTCCAAAATACCTTCAACCAGAATCCAGACTCTCATTGGAACCTACAAGAAGCGTTTAGAGGCTGTAATTTCTGCAAAAGGAGGATCTACTAAATATTGATTTCATTTCTTTTTTGTGGTGCCCAAATTTCTGCACCTGCCTAATTTTGTTTAACAATTGTAGCACACTTACTGTAAATCCAATAAACTTTATTTCACTTCTCAAATATCACTGTGTGTGTCTCCTATATGATATATTTAACTGACATTTTTTATCGTAACAACCAACGATTTATACAAGAAAATCATGACGATTAACAAGGTTGCCCAAATTTTCGCATCCCACTGTATATAGCACTATATTCTAAATATTCACAAATTCTCGATAAAAATTCGCTATTCGAATATTCGTGCTCAACGCTAGTGATGAAACACAATGTAAGTCTGAATGATGTCTAAAAAAACTGATCCGGCGCCCATTGACTTACAGTGGATTCAGTGACGGATCCATCTTGTTCTGAACGGATGCAGACGATTGCACTATATACCTTATACTTTTTTCCTGAACCCGTGATGGATCCAGCAAAAACTCAGATGTGAAATTAGCATTAGTAAAAAGCAATATGGCTTCACAGGAGAAAAAACATGGCTTAAAATGCGCCAGCATTCACCAACAGTTCAAGGTAAGCCAACCAGTATGTGGTATAAAGTTAGTGTCTAGCCATGCATCAAACTTATCATCCAGTCTGAGCCACTGGGAAAAATATGACACATTTTTACACTAAGGCTACTTAATCTAACTCGTGGCAAAGTGGATCCGGCAGGCTGTCCAGGGCTTTCCGGATCTGGCATAGCCAGATAGTGCCACATACCTCCCACACCCCATTGACTATAATAGGATGTCGGGATTCGGCCAGAGAAAAATTGCTGCAAACCAGTGCTTTTTCCCATGTTATGTAGGACCTTCCAAACTGCCTCCACACCCAGATCATAGGGGGTCCGGGTGTAAAGGCTTTCAGCGTCCAGGGAAACTAACTGATACCCAACCTGCCACTGAAACTCGTTCAGTGTCCGGAGGAGATCACCAGTGTCCCGGAGGTAAGCAGGGGCGCTCGTGAGCACAGGTCTCAAAAGCCAATCCAGGTACTTTGACAAGGGCTCAGTCACTGAGCCAATCCCCGCCACAATGGGGGATCCTCATCTGTGCTGTTCGTGCTGCGGGTATTGACCAGGGGATTCGGGTTGTGCCTCCCTGCCTCTTCTTTATTTATACAAATCTGCCTCAAAACCACCTCCAAAAAGACACCACATGAACCTTCCCTAGAAGACATCTCTGTCTAAATCACTTTTATATGGTCACAATATTAATTTATATATTGTTCTCCGGTAACCTGTTTCCAGGCTCATCATCACTGAAATATAATTGCAGAGTACAGTAGATGGACTAGTTATTCTGTAAACAGAGAATATTTTCACATCATCAATGTTCATTTATGTCAAGACTGAGTAATACTGGAGATTTATGGAGATCACAAAATCTTAAAGGTATTTCAGGATGTCAAACTAAAGGAGGGGGTTTTACTTTAAACTTAAAGGGTGGGCAAAAAAAATGGATTGGTGGAGACTTTATACGACAATTGGTCTGTGTATTGACTCAATGGGCAGCTTTATCAAAATTGGTGTAAAGGAACTGACAGAGTTTCCCAGAGCAGCCAAAGATTTCACCTTTCATTTCTCAGACCTCCGTTGGAAAACTAAAGGTGGTATTTGTGCTATTGACCACTAAGCCAGTTTTCCTTTGCACCAGTTTTGATACATCCCTCAAAGTATCCTTCAATTGGGACCAGTGTCAGTTAAGATAATGGTAAGGGTCACAATAGCCTCAGTGATCCATTGCTACATTTATTTTATGTACAATTGAAGGTGTTTCCCACTTTTTTCCATACTGTTGACCTATCTTCAGGATAGGTCATCAATATCAGATTGGCAGGGGTCCGACTCCCGGAACCCTCACCGGCCACCTGTTTGAAGAAGATCACCCCTATGGAGAAGGCAGCAACGTAACACATGTTGAGGTCAGCAGCATCCTTCTGGTGGGAGATATTATGGATAAGATCTTATGGTGACAGCTGCATTTCTTTGAGTCAAGCAGTGATCTGTTTATATGGTACTGTGGGCCAGCCTGGTATCTATAGATGGTATATATGGGACATTGGCAATGATTATTTACATTAAAGGTGTTGTCTCACTTCAGCAAATAGCATTTATTATGTAGAGGAAGTTAATACAGGAGGCACTTACTAATGTATTGTGATTCTCTATATTGCCTCCTTTGCTGGCTGGATTGATTTTTTGATCACATTATACACCTTGGATTGCTGATAGTGGGATCTGATAAATTGCCTGTGTTTCTAAAATTGGATGGGTTGAGCTTGAAGAGGTTTTCATTCTTCTGGATAGGAAACGCACGGTTCTAGATAAAGCAATGTATCACTTTGGGATAAAATAAATCTAGAAATGGATTACTGTGGACATTGTGACTCTTACCATTGTCCTAACCAACACTGTTCAAAACTGGGGGATACTTTATCAAAACTTTACTAGAAGTTAAATGGCATCTGTCAGCAGATTTGTACCTATGACACTGGCTGACCTGTTACATGTGCGCTTGTTTAACACCCCAGAGTTGTGTTACTAAACTCTTTAACCCCGCTACAATCTCTTAAGATCTATAACATTGCCATCTAATGTGATTTTACATAATATCCTCACAAATGTGCGTTGTAAACATTGTTAAATGTATGTTGCTGTAATTTCCATGTTCACCAGCAGGTGGCAGCAATGTGTTAGCAAGGAGTTAGAGCCAGTTTAGTGTTTCTGAACTGGAATAGTACATTCCAGTTTAGCTCCCCTCTCTATGAGCAAAGTGGGCTGCGCCCACATCCTGCCTCATGGGTGGAGAAGGAAGTTAGAGTTAGTGTGCCAGCCACCCCTGTTGGGGAAGGCTGTGTGTTAGTCTTCAGAAGTCCCCCTGCATAGGGAACCAAGCCTGGATCTTGTCTCGGCTGAGACATTGATCCCCATCCCCAATCTGAGCCCTGCAGCCTCAGCTGGACGACAGAAGAAAGCAGCCACCTCCAGTTCCAGGAAGAAACCATACCATGTGAGAATAATTGTGAGTAAAGACCAGAGACCCAGGAGAAGTCATATTCCTCCTCAGCTAGTCAGTCCCCATACAGCAGAAGATAGAGAGCTGCCACAGTTTAGAGCTAACAAGCAGACGTCCTTTCCTGCAAGCTCCAGGTACACGAGAAAGCAGAAGCATAAATTCCTGTCAACCATTGCCAATACCTGCTGGGACCTAAGACTAAAGCTGTATCTTGCTTGGATAAAAGCTACCATCAGTAAAGACAAGTTTGAACTTTACCAAAGGTCTGGATCTCAATTTCTGCTGCAAATTCCTCTACTACTCCTACTAGCACCACACTCAATTTATTGCAAGTCAGCTAGGATCCAGGAGTCCAGCCGTACTCAGGTAGGACACAACTACCACTACCATACAGAGACTTTACACCACTCTGGCATTCCTAACCTGGGGCGTGAGTTATAACATCTTGGCGGGCCCTGCGTTAGTACCCTGCGTAAGTACCCTGCGTACTATGCAATTGGCGTCACGAACAAATAATAGACTATTATAACTCTATCCTGACCCACTGCATAATTTGGCGTCAGAGTGCATACCCCGGTCCAGCTCATTGCACTTGGCAGCTGAAGACATCTGCGTTGGTCCAATGTTCATATGTGCCCGCATTGCTGAGAAAAATTATGTTTTATTATATGCAAATGAGCCTCTAGAAGCAACGGGGGCGTTGCCGTTACACCTTCGGCACTCCAGCTGTTGTGAAACTGTGCATTATGGCTCTGCTTATATAAGAACTCTCATAGAAATTAATGGAGCATGCTGGGAATTGTAGTTTCACAACAGCTGGAATGCCGAAGGTTGCTGACCTCTGACCTAGAGGCTCTGCTCTCTTTGCAAATTCCACGCCTTCTGCATTTCGATTGACAGGACCAGGCAATATAGACATGATCATGCCTAGCGATAACGCCCCCGTTGCTCCTAGAGGCTCATTTGCATATATGAAAACATGATATTTCTCAGCAATGCGGACACATATGAACATGGGACCAACACAGATGCCTTCAGCTGCCAAGTGCACATGTAACAGGTCAGCCAGTGTCATAGGTACAAATCTGCTGACAGATGCCCTTTAAGGTTCTGTTATAGTACCTTTTATATTACTGTGTCCACAAAGCCCCATGCAGTGCCAGTTGCAATGCCCTGTAGTGCCATGCTCAGTGATGTAGAAATAGTATCTCCTACCCTTAACCTACTAAACCCACTGGACCCCAAAAAAATATTCTCCATTGTATTTTGCACCCACTGGACCTTCAAAAACAAATCCTATATTTCTACATTCTCCTGACATCCACATGCAGTGGATACCATGCGAAATTGAACACGATCTGAATGCAACGCTGCAGGCACATGGCAGTGTCCGTATTTCGGTCCCCAAACAACAAATACGCAAAATACATGCATTTTCTCACTCCCACCGATAGAAAGGACTGCACTCTTCCACAATAAGGACCAGAAAAGGTTATCATTTGCAGAACGCTCACACGGATCCACAGAAAATTCAGATGTTTGCACAACCCCATGGAAATCGACGGGTCAGTGTTTTATCCACAGATAAAGATGCGGATAGCAGATGGATGAAGAATATGGTTGTGTGCATGGAGGATACGCTGTGCATATTCACAGTTAGCATAGCAGTAGACCGGAGTATTATTTACCCTTAAGCAATGAATCACAATATTAACCCTTTCAGCAGTGATCCAGTGACTTACTGCAACAGGACATCTCATTCAAGTTTCCAACAAGATGATCTTGGACCTGGAATTTAATACTATGATTTAGAAGTTAGGACTACTTGTCAATTCTGATAATGTTCATGTCAGGCAGAGCTATATCTCTACACTTTGGACTAAATATACAAGCAAGAAACATAATAATATTAGGGCAGGGCTGTACACAGATCTTATAAAGCCCCAAAGCCAAAATTAGTATGGCCCCCCCCCCTGCCCCCCTCCCTGTTTTCCAGTACGTGTGCGACAATCACTCCCAGGTAACGCACAGGGCAATGCCACAGATTTCTAACTAATTTAAATTTTTTATTAAGTGGACAATTTTTTATTTAAAAAAAATTGTGATTAAAAAAGTAAAAAAGCACCCTCCACCTTACCCACTTCTATGTTGGAACAAGTGGAATAGGTGCTTCATAAATACGGCACTTTTTTTGAACATCATACTTCTCAATGTATTTATACCAGACAACCAGCACACATATGTTGATAGATCTGCCTTCCTTCACAAAGCAGGCTGCCTGCAGCCACCACTAGGGGGAGCTCAGTGCTAAGGAATTTACAATATTATCATTGACTGGAAAGGAAGCTAAAATAATGTCTTTCCATTGAGCTCTCCATAGCCCACACATAGCTGGGTTCCCAAAGGCGTAATCTATACGAGATAGAGTATTATGGCTAGTTGAATGACCCGAATATTGTCTAGTGTCCGGGTGTTTTAGACGCCATAAATCTACCCATCCCACTTCCTCCATTAATGTCGCTAGGTGCGTCATGGGAGTTATGCGCCTATCTACAACTTCGTTAGGCAAAAATGTATCCACATCGGCATCCATCATCATGTTAAAGTCTCCCAGACATATTGTTTTAGCTTGAGGGTAAGATGCTGCGAAACTAATTGCTTGATGAATAATTTGAAGGGATGAGGGAGGTGGTATATACACTCCTAGGATCACATACAGAATGCAATTTATGTACGCTGCCACGAACACAAATCTCCCAGAAGGGTCCACCTGATATGTTTCTACTTCCCACCTGAGCGATTTATGTATCAGCAAAGACACTCCCCTAGACATATTAGTGTAGCATGAGAGCTGCGCCCCCTGGACCCACGGTTTCTGCAACCTTCTCATGGTGTCTGCGGTCAAGTGTGTTTCCTGTAAACACAGTATGTGGGGATTATATCGTCTGACCGCAGAAAAAACCATGGCACGTTTCTTATTGCTTCCACAGCCTCTTATGTTCCAAGACATTATGCGTATCTCTGCTATATTCTTTTATCGAGACGATTGTGTTGACTCTCTAGCCTCATGCCCAGCAGTTCCCGCCAATCTATTAGTACTGAGTATTGTTTTTGATGTTCCATCGTAGTTCTGATCTCATGAACACAGTGCATAACATAAAACAGTTGAACCTTAAAACATAACAAGTCGTAGTTATTACACAACTTTACGGAGTCGGTAGTAAGACTTCCACTATTTCCGCACTGTCTACGGTACGAACACATAATGATACATGTGGCACTTGTGAAAACTGGGTGTGCGATAGGTAAATTCACCAGGTTTAACGTATATAGGGTGGAAAATGAGAAAGGGAATAAAGGGCAATTGAGCCCTAACCTCTCACATCCAGAACTTTAACTCCAACATAGCGGTTCACATATATGTACTATTCACTTTCAGTATAAGATCTGAAATTACAAGACCCTCCTTTGTCATGTCTGAGACTATTACACTATCCCTTTACCAGTATCTCTAAACCTTCTGGTTTATATCAACTATACTTATTCCCAGGTTACTCATTAGAGCAATACTTTGTAAACTATGGAAAATATACGTATTGTAAAGGAAGGGAAAAAATTAAAAGGGAAAAACCAATATGTGAAGTAGACTCAGTCGGACAGCTGAGAGATGAAAACAAATAAGACAAATCACACCATTATGATTCCTCAGTCAAGGTGAGCACCGGTCGAGGTCTGCTTGTTTTCTGAATGATTGTTCCTTCTCTTCAGTCACTTGGGTGTCATCAGGGGTTAGCTTCTCTCTGAGGTCTTGCTTGCCTATTCTTGCTGTCCAGCCAGCTGATGGCATCTTCCGGGGTGTTAAAGAAGCGGCTAGTGTCTCCATCTACTACCCTCAATCTAGCCACATATGCCATGGAAAAGGGTAAGTTTACAAACCGGATTCCAAAAAAGTTGGGGCACTAAACAAATTGTGAATAAAAACTGAATGCAATGATGTGGAGATGGCAAATGTCAATATTTTATTTGTAATAGAACGTAGATGACAGATCAAACGTTTAATCCGAGTAAATGTATCATTATAAAGGAAAAATGCGTTGATTCAAATTTTCACGGTGTCAACAAATCCCCAAAAAGTTGGGACAAGTAGCAATAAGAGGCTGGAAAAAGTAAATTTGAGCATAACGAAGAGCTGGAAGACCAATTAACACTAATTAGGTCAATTGGCAACATGATTGGGTATAAAAAGAGCTTCTCAGAGTGGCAGTGTCTCTCAGAAGCCAAGATGGGTAGAGGATCACCAATTCCCACAATGTTGCGCAGAAAGATAGTGGAGCAATATCAGAAAGGTGTTACCCAGCGAAAGATTGCAAAGACTTTGCATCTATCATCATCAACTGTGCATAACATCATCCGAAGATTCAGAGAATCTGGAACAATCTCTGTGCGTAAGGGTCAAGGCCGTAAAACCATACTGGATGCCTGTGATCTCCGGGCCCTTAAACGACACTGCACCACAAACAGGAATGCTACTGTAAAGGAAATCACAGAATGGGCTCAGGAATACTTCCAGAAACCATTGTCAGTGAACACAATCCACCGTGCCATCCGCCGTTGCCAGATGAAACTCTACAGTGCAAAGAAGAAGCCATTTCTAAGCAAGATCCACAAGCTCAGGTGTTTTCACTGGGCCAGGGATTATTTAAAATGGAGTGTGGCAAAATGGAAGACTGTTCTGTGGTCAGACGAGTCACGATTTGAAGTTCTTTTGGGAAATCTGGGACGCCATGTCATCCGGACCAAAGAGGACAAGGACAACCCAAGTTGTTATCAACGTTCAGTTCAGAAGCCTGCATCTCTGATGGTATGGGGTTGCATGAGTGCGTGTGGCATGGGCAGCTTGCATGTCTGGAAAGGCACCATCAAGGCAGAAAAATATATTCAGGTTCTAGAACAACATATGCTCCCATCCAGACGTCATCTCTTTCAGGGAAGACCCTTCATTTTTCAACAAGATAATGCCAGACCACATTCTGCATCAATCACAACATCATGGCTGCGTAGGAGAAGGATCCGGGTACTGAAATGGCCAGTCTGCAGTCCAGATCTTTCACCTATAGAGAACATTTGGCGCATCATAAAGAGGAAGGTGCAACAAAGAAGGCCCAAGACGATTGAACAGTTAGAGGCCTGTATTAGACAAGAATGGGAGAGCATTCCTATTTCTAAACTTGAGAAACTGGTCTCCTCGGTCCCCAGACGTCTGTTGAGTGTTGTAAGAAGAAGGGGAGATGCCACACAGTGGTTAAAATGGCCTTGTCCCAACTTTTTGGGGATTTGTTGACACCATGAAATTCTGATTCAACATATTTTTCCCTTAAAATTGTACATTTTCTCCGTTTAAACTTTTGTTCCATGATTTATGTTCCATTCTGAATAAAATATTAGAAGTTGGCACCTCTACATCATTGCATTCAGTTTTTATTCACGATTTGTATAGTGTCCCAACTTTTTTGGAATCCGGTTTGTATTTCTCTCAATCTTTTTTTCGCCATGGTGAAGGTAGCCCTGCGTTTCTGTAATTCGGCTGAGAAATCCGGGAAAATCATGACGGTAGCGTTGTCATATCGCAGCTCTTGTTTGTTGCGCGCCCACTCTAGCACATGATCCCTGTCAGTGAAATTCAGCAGTCTCACCAGCAATGGCCTAGGAGGTGCCCCTGGTTGGGGAGGTCTAGCTGGAACACGATGTGCTCATTCAATAATAAAGGCTGATGAGAACGTGGCCTCCATAAATTTATTTTTGAGCCAGGTAGTGATGAACGCGCAAGGGTTGTTACCTTCAGATCTTTCTGGTAGCCCAATAATGCGCAAATTATTTCTTCTTGTACGGTTCTCGTAATCATCACACTTTTTTTGGCAAAATGTGACCTTCTTTTCCAGCTCTTGAATCTTTTATGGAAGAGGTGTTACGCAGTCTTCCATAGCCGAAATTCTGCTTTCAGTTTCTTTGTTCTGCATGTCATGACGCAGTAGTGTCCCTTCTTCGTTATGATCAGGATCCCTCTCAGCGGTAGGGGTTGGAGAGCGGGAACATAAGCCAGCGCCATCTTGGTTTTCAATACAAGCCAATTCACTTAGTTTTTCTGCCGCAGTTAGCGGTCTATTTTGGGAGATATTCCTTCCTCGGGGTCTTCCCGATCTTCTGCTCGTCCTGGATGAAATGTTTGCAATCAGCAAGTCTCAGGATTATTAAGAAGTTAGGGCTTGGGTCCGGAGCTCAGCTAGACGCGTCCGCTCATACCAGCTTCCGGCCACGCCTCCACATTGGCTTCAATTTAGGTGACCTTTGGTCAGGTGGAAGTGAAGTGGCCATGGGCAAAAGAAAGTGATAGTGCAGTACGCCAGTACATCTGTGCCTGGTGTATATATAGCCAGGGGTAATTATCCTGGTCCAGTCCTCTTAGGAGCTTAGGGTGTCGGCTGGCTCCACCAATCTTTCCAGAGAATTCTAGTTAGTCTTAGGGAGAGCTTGAAAGGGGGAAATGAGCAGACTCTGTTTTCTCCTTTCCTCAGGCCACCAGCTTCAAGAATTCAGCAACCAATAAATCTCCATGGGATGCTCTGCTTCTGATTCAGCAAGAAATACAAGATTTGAGAATCTGCATTACCAGGTGAGGAGTCAGTCAGCAAGGTAAATTGCATAAAGCTTTCAGACCCTGCTGCTGTGGAGGGGTTACCAGTTAAGAAACCCTACACACATCAGTAACTGATGTGTCAGTAAAAGTTGACCAGTTGTATCTTTTCACCTGCACGTCGGCATGCGAATTGCAGGAGTTATTGATAGAATACAGTCACCAGCTAGAGATTCTAAAGAGGGACACTTGAATAAGAGTGTAAACAGAGAGCCATTGCTTCCAACATTGCCTAATTCATGCACATATATCTAGCAAAATGATTTGCACTGTGTACAGACTGTTGTTGGATGTATTACAACTCCTATTTTGCATTCAAGATTTGTTCTAAATTTGGCCTGGTTACTGATTCCTACTACACCACACGGTGACCATTGCGTTGCATTGCACCTACTACATCTCCTGCCTGGCACCCATACAACCATCAACATCAAGCGCACCTCAAACTATCATCAGGCAGGAGCCCCAACTACAGGGAGTGCCCGAGGGAGGAAGGGGTGTTCCCTCCTTTTTACTGAATCAGCCCTCGGAAGCGATGGCCTAAGGCAGACCACTGTGACATATCCTCTAATCAGGACCACTAGCACTCT
The DNA here is from genome assembly GCF_014858855.1 of Bufo gargarizans. Classification (NCBI taxonomy): domain Eukaryota; kingdom Metazoa; phylum Chordata; class Amphibia; order Anura; family Bufonidae; genus Bufo; species Bufo gargarizans. The sequence continues at coordinate 22,421,033 of NC_058089.1, forward strand.
CATCCTCCCCTCAGGCTTCTCTGGGGCTCACTGCAATAGGTGCACTGCTAATATGCCAAAAAGATAAATAAATAAAAGATTATTACTCATGAGGTCAAAGACATTTTTGCTTGTTTTAGGGGAAAGAAATTCCTTCCTGACTCCAATCAGGCATTCAGAATAACTCTCTGGATCAATGACCCTTCTCCAGAAATCTATTAACTATAACATGTAATATTATTACACTCCAGAAATCCATCCAGGCCCCTCTTGAACTCTTTTAGTGAATTCACCATCACCACCTCCTCAGGCAGAGAGTTCCATAGTAAAGAATTATCTTCTATGTTTGTGGGAGGAGCTGCTAGAGCCAGGATAGGCATGCCTATGGACCGTCCCCGTCCCTACCCGACTGGCTGGAGTGTGCCCGATGCCAGCGACGAGGTAAGGCCTGAATAAGTGGGCCACCCAAGAGGAAGGTATTTAAGAATGGGATGGGAGGGAGGGCAAGAAGCCGGGCGCCCTTCTGCTTGTGGGAGGGGGTTTAAATGAGGTAAGCGCGCCCCTCCCACAAATACAGGCTGCAAGCAGCCTTCAATACTTGTGGGAGGAGCTGCTAGAGCCAGGATAGGCATGCCTATGGACCGTCCCCGTCCCTACCCGACTGGCTGGAGTGTGCCCGATGCCAGCGACGAGGTAAGGCCTGAATAAGTGGGCAAGAGAATCGGCAAGTTGCAGGGTATGAAGTATTTATTGAAGCATTGTGCGGCCTATAATGCCAAAGAACAGAAGGCTCAGGATACTTCCGTCCGTGGATTTGGGATGTACCTTGAAAAGCAGGATGATCTCCATCGACCCATCTTACGGATGATGTGCGCTGGTACCTGGTGACTGGATGCTGCCGACGCCGCCCCTATTCGAAATGAGTGCCCGGATATTGCGCTAGGGTTGTAACCCAAACCTGCGGCCAGGGTGCGGATATTGGCGATGAACATGGTGGAAGACAGGGGCTTCCCGTGAACTGGGAGTAACAGGCCGTCCAAAGCGGGAGATTGAAGGGAGGCCAGGAGCTCCTGGAGCACCTTGATAGGACACCAACAGTTAGACGTGGGGTAAAATTCCACCTCCGTGGGGGGACCGGTTTGACTGGTCTTGGAGAACGGAATGGACAAGACAAAGTGGTCGGAGTGCCATGCGAGATGCCGTCTTAGCAGGGTCGTTCGGGAGATGGTGTTGCAGGTGAATTCCCCGGGCCTGAGGAACCCATAAAACCCGAGATACATGGCTGCCTTCGTGACGATGCTTGCAAATTGGCCAAAAGGAAGCCCATCCAGGGCTATGGATAACCTGCGGAAAAGCTCACCTGAGACCGGCTGCCTGCGCACCTGGACTGCCGTGCTGACCTTCTGAACGCCCCTGAGGGTGGCTTTGATGGCCTGATTCGAGAAGATGGACCTGGCAGAGGGGTCGCTGAGCATCCGGTGGTGCTGGATGCCTGCCAAATACAGCCTGATGGTATTGTATGAGAGGTGGCGGTGGGAGTGGCAATGGGCTATGAACGCCATGATGAAAGTGACCTCGTCTACGTTCCCCTGCGGGTGAGTGTCAGCAAAGCGTCTAAACATGCTGAACCCGGTATCATAATTCCTGGCGGTGCTGGTGGCTAGCGACCGCCGGATCAATGACTGCGCGGTTGCGACCAGGGGTTCTAGTCCAGCAGGAGGGCGCTGTAAGGTGGAGCTGGAACGCCGACAGGATCCGCCTCTGGGAGTTCCTGGAAGAAAGTATTGAGATTAAAGCGGGACAGGGCGTCAGCTGCCACATTCTGCGCTCCCTGAATATGGACCGCGAAGATGTGGAAGTTACACTCCAGGGACAGCCAGACAAGCCTACGCAACATAGACATAATCCTGAGATTTTTGGCCCTCCCCTTGGAGATCACTTCCACCAGAACCTGACTGTCCGTTCTCAAGATGACCGATTTGTTTGCCCAGAGCGGACCCCAGACGTGGGCTGCCGCCACAATGGGGTATAGCTCCAATAGTGGCGAGGACCTCATGGCCCCCGCCTCGGACAGGAGCTCCACCGGCCAACTGCCGACCAACCAGTGCGGATAGAAGATCGCCGCGAACCCGCGGGAGCCCGCGGCGTCGGTGTAAACCGTGGGGGAAGCCGCATTCGGGGATGGCACGAACAAAGAAATGCCATTCCACCCGGTCAGGAAGGTTCGCCACATCTTAAGATCCGCCATGGCAGGACCGTCCAGCCGGACGGTGGAGTCCTGATCAGGAGCAGCCGGGAGGAGATTGAGGAGCCGCGAGATGAAGGACCTCCCCTGTGGCATGATTTTGAAGGTACATGTAAGGAATCCTAACAGGGACTGGAGCTCCTGCCTGGACAAAACTCCAGAAGAGGCCGCGGAGGCAACGGCGGACTTGATCTTGGCCAACTTGGCCGCGGGGAGGCTGGCCTCCATGCGGACCGAGTCCAGAGTAATGCCCAAGAAGGTAACCCCCGTGCCTGGACCCTCTGTCTTGGCGGCTGCCACCGGGACCTTGAGCCTGGCGAATAGCTGGAGCAAGCTCCCCAAACCTGATGGGGGGCTCTGGGGCCTCTCGACGATTAGGAAGTCATCTAAGTAATGAATGACCATTTCCATCCCCCCATGATGGACAAGGATCCAATGTAAGGCACAGGCAAACTTGTTGAACAACCACAGGCTGCTTTTAGACCCAAATGTAAGGCGGTTAGCAAAATAAAACCTGTCTGCCCACTGCAACCCGTAGTACTGCCATAACCGAGGAAGGATGGGGAGTAGCTTGAAGGCATCCGCGATGTCGGCCTTGGCCAACCAAGCCCCCTCCCCAGCCAGCAGGATGAACTGAATGGCCTCGTCAATGGACGAATAGGACATTGAGAACTCCCCCGATGGAATCAGGGAGTTGAGACTGGGGATCGGCGACATGTGTGGAGCAGACAGGTCGTATATCAGACGCTTTTTATTTGAAGCTTGTTTGGAGACTAGACCAATGGGGTTGATTCTCCACTCGGAAAAGGGAATGGTTTCAAACGGGCCTAGCAGGAACCCTTTGCGGACCTCGTCCCGCAACAGAGTGGCCACCGCCTCTGGATCCTGTAAGGCTGACTGCAGGTTCCCTCCTTCCCAGGAACTTTGCGGGAGGGTAATGAATCCTGTGTTGAAACCCTTCTCGAAACCGGTGATGAGGAACTCCACTGACTGGCGATCCGGGTGATCCCGTAACAGGATGCCCAAGAGCTCGACGTTGATGTCGGATAGTCATAGAGCCTTACGTTGCCTCTTCGGGCAGCTGGAGCGGGGGTGGGCCCTGAAGCAGAGGGAACACACATGCAGAGCTCTACAACTGTTGAAACCACAGCCCCCGGCATTAAAGTTGTTGCAAACCTGACTTTGGCCTAAGAAGGTGATGGGCCTGCCCAGCTTGTCGGTGGAACCCTGAGACCGTTGCGCGCCAGAGGGGCCTGGCTGGGAGCTTTCCCGGGCCGGGGTGGGAAGATTAGGGCACCAGTCGGCCGTGTGCTGGATGGATTGGCATGAAGCGCACGTGGGGGCCTGCAACCCAGCAAAATGACGGCAGAACAGCTCCATGTCCAAGCTCGCCCAGTCCGTGATGAACTGGAACTGAGCGAGGGCGGCTGCCGCTTTGGCTGAAAAAGACCTGTGATAATCGTAGAAGTTCTTTCCCCCGTATTTGTACCCTAAGTCGGTGACTTGGTACAGGTAGGAGTCCAGCTCCTCACGTCTGTGTGGCTGGACGCTGCAGATGGTATCCCGGTAGAGGCTGAATGCCAGGACGAACTCGGGAACCGACAGTTTCCGGTTCAGGCGGGAATCCTTGGCACGCGTGACCACCGAGACCTCCCCGCAGTTGATGATTTTATTCTCCGATACGTCTTGCGACGCAATGAGAATGGACGCCAGGTTGACGTCCCTCCCCGCCAGGATGTCCTTTTTAAGGTTTTCCGGAATGTAATGCGAGGGGGCAATCTGGGGTCTGACACGGACCGTACCTGGCGTCAACTCTTGGGACGTAGACGGCAAGACCGGACATGCTGGAGAAGGCAGGGCCGGAGGAGGCCGGGACTCCCACTCCCCCATCCTAGTCTGGATATCTGCCACCGAACCTGCCAGACTGGCGATGGTGGCCTGCAGCTGCAGGAGGGTCAGCTGGATTGATGAGGGAGAAGGCTCCTCGTTTGACCCTGATGGAGCCGTCATCAGGAGCCGGTACAGCTCCGCTTTTCTTGCGGTGGCAGGATGGTGAATCCCTCTCCGTCTGAGCTCCGCTATCAGTTTTGGAATGGTCCAGCTCCTCAGGGAGGGGTTGCTGGCGCGGCCTGACACGGAGGTTCCGGCCAAGGACAGATTCTCCTCCGACTCAGGGACCTGCGACATCTTCAAGCTGCATGGAGGAGGTATGAAGGTGACATATAAGACTTCCTTTCCCCCCCCCCCCCGGGAGCCCGACCGAGAGCTACAGGGGAAATAGTTCTCCTGACCGAATGGCGTTGCCTGCTACTTACCTTGACCGAAAGGAACCACGTTACAGACTTCTGTATGAGGCAGAGACCTATGAACGGGAGCTTATGACCACGAATAGCTAAATGCGGTAATAGGTCGTAGCACAGCCTTGCGGCTGTATCTTACCTGAACCGGGAAAATAGGCGCAACGACCGTGGTTTGCTAGAAGCTCTGGTGGTTGCGGCCCTGCTTATGAAAAAATAAATAAAATAAGCCGTGCTTTACCGTTGCACGGCGAGGGCCGCTACCTGCTGGTCAGTGAACCAACCAAACACCTGAGCGATTCAGGGAACCGTTGCCCCTGAGCGACTCCGAGAACCATTGCACCTGAGCGATTCAGGGAACCATTGCACCTGAGCGATTCAGGGAACCATTGCACCTGAGCGATTCAGGGAACCATTGCACCTGAGCGATTCAGGGAACCATTGCACCTGAGCGATTCAGGGAACCATTGCACCTGAGCGATTCAGGGAACCATTGCACCTGAGCGATTCCGGGAACCATTGCACCTGAGCGATTCCGGGAACCATTGCACCTGAGCGATTCCGGGAACCATTGCACCTGAGCGATTCCGGGAACCATTGCACCTGAGCGATTCCGGGAACCATTGCACCTGAGCGATTCAGGGAACCATTGCACCTGAGCGATTCAGGGAACCATTGCACCTGAGCGATTCAGGGAACCATTGCACCTGAGCGATTCAGGGAACCATTGCACCTGAGCGATTCAGGGAACCATTGCACCTGAGCGATTCAGGGAACCATTGCACCTGAGCGATTCCGGGAATCATTGCACCTGAGCGATTCAGGGAACCATTGCACCTGAGCGATTCAGGGAACCATTGCACCTGAGCGATTCAGGGAACCATTGCACCTGAGCGATTCAGGGAACCATTGCACCTGAGCGAATCAGGGAACCATTGCACCCGAGCGTCTTCAGGGCACCATTGCACCCGAGCGATTTCAGGGAACCATTGCACCCGAGCGATTTCAGGGAACCATTGCGCCTGAGTGACTCCGCCAACATTGCACGTGAGAAACAAGAAACATTGCATATCAGTGAATCAGGAACATGCACATGGGTGAATGGAAGGGACATCCCTGGGTGGTACCTGAAGGCATTGTCCCTGAGCGATTCAGGGCAGACATGGCGCCTGAGTGGTACAGGGAAGATATTGCGCCTGGGTGATGCAGGAAAGAACATTGTGCCTGAGGGCTTCCGGTGAAGACCTTGCGCCTGAGCGAATCAGGGAAGACATTAGCGACTGCGTGATTCAGGAAGACATCTGTGCTTGAGCGTTTTTTTTTTTGGAAGACACGTCTGGGTGATTTAGGACCAAATTTTTTTTTTATTTTTTTTTTAACAAGGTGGATAGTGCATTCCTGTCTCTACATGTTCTGCCATCCTAGTCTTGGGACTTGAGACAGAGTTTACTGTAACTGTTTTTGGAAGCAACCTGCACGTGTCACCATTGATTATCATATCCTGGTTTGCTTATGTGTGACATACTGCCCCAGCACCATTGCTCAGATTTACATGCACATACTATGAAGTGGCACCTTGACTTGCGGACCGAGGTGTATGACCCAGGGAGATCAGGCCTACTGCCTCAATCTCTGATCCCCCCTGACACACACACCGCCAGCCAGAGGAGGACCGCAGCCGCTGCCGGCCCCCCTCCCCCGCCGCATGGATACCGGGGACCGGGCCGCCGCTGCGTTGTAAACCCCCCCCCAACCCACATGCTGCCCGCAGGCGCCTCACCTGGCGTGCCGCGTGGTGCTCAGGTGGCTCTGCCGCAGCCGCAAGGCGGGAACCGGCAGCCGCCGCGCTGTCAGTTCAGCCAACCCCCCCGCCCCCCCGATGCGCCGGGTCAGACGGCGGCTGCTGATGATACGAGGTGCCGGTGGCAAGGCGCATCTGGCCGGGCCGCAGCAGTGATACTCACGATACTCCCGAGGTGATGATGGGGAACGCACGAACGGGACGACGAACCGACAGAGCCGCGACCGGAAGTGACGTCAAGGCGCTGGAAACTGCAGAAGCAAGAAGCCGGGCGCCCTTCTGCTTGTGGGAGGGGGTTTAAATGAGGTAAGCGCGCCCCTCCCACAAATACAGGCTGCAAGCAGCCTTCAATACTTGTGTAAAAAACTTTTTTCCTCTAGAAGTAGAAAAATTCCTCTCATGACAGTCTTGGTGTTTTAAAATGTGAATTCGAAAGATTTGAGAATAAATAAGCTTACCCAGGCTAAGTGAATAAATACATTTACTAAATGTGCTAATAAAAAATTGTTCTTAATTAAAGTACCTTTACAACACACCTGAATATAAATAGAACATAGCAGAGATCTCTGTACTGACCCCTGATATATTTATACATAGTTATTAGATCTCCCCTGAATAACCCTAATTTTGATAATCTTTCAGGGTACTGTAGTTGCCCCATTCCAGTTATTACTTTAGTTGTCCTCCTCTGTAACCTCTCCAGCTCTGCTATGTCTGCCTTGTTCACAGGAGCCCAGAACTGTACACAGTACTCCATGTGTGGTCTGACTAGTGATTTGTAAAGTGGTAGGACTATGTTCTCATCACTGGCATCTATGCCCTTTTTGATGCAACCCATTATTTTATTGGCCTTGGCAGCAGCTGCCTGACACTGGTTTCTACAGCTAAGGCTAGTTTCACACTAGCGGCAGGACGGATCCGACAGGCTGTTCACCATGTCGGATCCGCCCTGCGGCTATTTCGCCGTGCCCGCAGACCGCCGCTCCGTCCCCATTGACTACAATGGGGACGGGGGCGGAGCTCCGGCGCAGCACGGCGGTGCACGGAGAAAGCCGCCGGACTAAAAAGCCTGACATGCAGTAATTTTAGTCCGGCGGCCTTTCTCCGTGCAGCGCCGTGATGCGCCGGAGCTCCGCCCCCGTCCCCATTGTAGTCAATGGGGACGGAGCGGCGGTCCGCGGGCACGGCGAAATAGCCGCAGGACGGATCCGACATGGTGAACAGCCTGTCGGATCCGTCCTGCCGCAAGTGTGAAAGTACCCTTAGTTTGCTGTTCACTAAAATTCCTAAGTGCATTTGTCAGTGTTAAACCTCATCTGCCATAGTGATGGACGAACATCGGCCGGGACGATTCGCAAACACGATCGCGCGAACATGATCAAATGTTCGCGAACCGCAAGTTCGCGGCAGGCCCCATTCACTTTAATGGCAGGCAAACCTGAAAAGCCTTAAGGTCATATTTGCAGCCACCAAATACTAGAAGTGCACAAATCATCCCACAACATGGACAGTGACATACCAGAGGGGGATCAATGGCATAAATTCCCACAAAAAATATGTATTTTAATCAGGGGCCATTTGTATGCGTCTTAAAGGGAAACTCTCAAAAATGTGCCCTGTTGAAGCCTAGAAGATTTTTATTTTAGGCCACGGGAGTACAGGCCCCAAACATTATGCATTCACCGGACAGAAAACATTAAGCGATTACGTGGCTGGAGGTATATTAGGGTACTTTCACACTAGCGTTTTAGTTTTCCGGTATTGAGTTCCGTCACAGGAGCTCAATACCGGAAAAAAAACGGATCAGTTTTATCCTAATGCATTCTGAGTGGAGTGCATTCCATTCAGGATGCATCAGGATGCATCAGTTCAGTCCTTACATTTTTTGGACAGAGAAAATACCGCAGCATGCTGCAGTTTTTTCTCCGGCCAAAAATACTGATCACTTGCCGGAATGCGCAGACCTTTAAAAATGCAAAAAAAATGAATACCGGATCCATTTTTCCAGATGACACCGGAGAGATGGATCCGGTATGGCAATGCATTTGTGAGACAGATCCGCATCTAGATCCGTCTCACAAATGCATCTGTGTGCATCCGGATTACTTAATCCAGCAGGCAGTTCCGGCGACGGACCTGCCTGCCAGAATCCTCTGCCGCAAGTGTGAAAGTACCCTTAGACGGTCAGTGGATAACAATTTTACTGCAGGCCAGTAGAGTACAGGCCCCAAACATTAGGCATTCACCGTACAGAAAACATCAAGTGATTATGTGGCTGGAGGTATATTAGACGGTCATTGGATATCAATTTAATTGCAGGCCAGTGGACTACAAGCCCCAAAAATTATTCATTCACCTTACAGAAAAGAACAAGTGATTATGTGGCTGGAGGTATATTAGACGGTCAATGGATATCAATTTTACTGCAGGCCAGTGGACTACAGGCCCCAAAAATCACTCATTCACCGTACAGAAAAGAACAAGTGATTATGTGGCTGGAGGTATTTTTATACGGTGACCGCCTAATGTACCTCCAGCCACATAATCATTTGTTCTTTTCTGTATGGTGAATGCATAATTTTTGGGGCCTGTAATCTAACTGGCCAACAGTAAAATTGTTATACTGTGACCGCCTAATGTACCTCCAGCCACATAATGACTTGATATTTTCTGTACGTTGAATGCATAATTTTTGGGGCCTGTAATGTAACTGGCCAACAGTTAAATTACAGGCCCCAAAAATTATGCATTGACCGTACAGAAAAGAACAAGTGATTATGTGGCTGGAGGTACATTAGGAGGTCACTGTATAGCAATCTTACTGTTGGCCAGTTACATTACAGGCCCCAAAAATTATGCATTTAACGTACAGAAAAGATCAAGTCATTATGTGGCTGAAGGTATATTAGGCGGTCACATATAAAAATACCTCCAGCCACATTATCAATTGTTCTTTTCTGTCCGGTGAATTAATAATTTTTGGTGCCTCTAGTCCACTGGCCTGCAGTAAAATTATATTTTACTGTGCAACAGGTCAACCAACGTCCTAGGTACAAATCTGCTGACAGAAGGACTTTAAGGATCCTCCACTTACTTCTAACTTTGTCATTGGTGCCAATCTGTACCAAAACCGCTGGCCCCTCCCAGTAATCTATCAACCCAATCCGCACTATGAGAGCTACACACCGTTTGACAATCCTGGTCTTTGTGACAGATTGTCCTATAGTAAAGTAAACTTTTCCTAACCTCTTTGAGGAGTTGTCCCATCTCAACATTTATGGTATAAATGGGCCATCAAAAAGAAGTGGGAGCGTTCACTAGGATTGGAGATCCCAAAATAGCTGAGAGTGGGCTCGGCTAATTTTCCAGCAGTCTCATGGTGGTGAATAGAAAGACGGCCACGGTGGGGAGTCTTGCTCTCCATTAACTGCTATGAGATTTCCAAAAATAACTGAGCACACTTGCTGTTTTTTTCTGAAGTCCCATAGCAGTGAATGGGGAGGCCACCACAACGTGTCCTCTTCTTCACTTCATGGATCCCGTTCTGGAGATAAGAATGGGTCCCTGAGGTGAGACCCGCACCTATCTGTCATTGCTGGATTATTCTACTGATCTCTCATCAATGTCCCAGATGGGAATACTTCTTTGAGTACCAAGCCTATTTTGCCATTAAGGTCCAAATCTGTTTTGTTTTGAAATTGGCCCCTTCAGACAGCTGTATCTGTTTTAGTTTTCTGTTGACATAGCTGTATCAGAGCTTGTTTTTTGCAAGATGAGTTGTATTTTTTAATGACACAATTTTCCAGAGGTGTAAAGTATGGCCTATAAGCCTCCTCATAACTCTGCAACTGTCATGGCCTCTCCACTTTATTGACTTTAGGAGAAGTCATGGCCAGGGTGATCACATTTACACTGCTCGGCCCTGTCAATCACAGTGCAGAGGGCGTGACAGTTGCAGAGAGAGCAGAGCCTCTAGGTGTAACGGCAACGCCCCCGTTGCTCCTAGAGGCTCATTTGCATATATTAAAGCTTTATTTTTCTCAGCAATGCGGGCACATGTGAACATGGGACCAACACAGATGTCTTCAGCTGCCAAGTGCACATGTAACAGGTCAGCCAGTTTCATAGCTACAAATCTGCTGACAGATTAATTAATTAATTAATTATTTTTTTGGGGGGGGGCAGGAATAGGAAAAATAGGAATATAATTGTTTTACGCTGTTTACTGCGCAGTTTAATTATCATACTAACTTTATTATATGAGTCATGACGATTGCAACTGTGAGTGTATGTGTGCAGCAAGCCAGGGAGGGGGAAAAAAGAAGGTGGGAATGGTGGTAGCGGCAATAATGGTGGTGGTAGTAGTACTCACAGTGGTGGACCTCACTCTGACAGTCCCTGAGCTGTGCAGTGGATGGAGTGGTGCACCTGTTCTTCTGCTTGGGGGAAAACTCTGGCTTGGGATGTCCTGCTAGTGGCAATTGGGGTGACCATGGTGTTGATTTTTCCAAGCCAGCATAAAGAGTAGGTGGAGGAGATAGGTAAGGCCATCTCTGAGTCCTTTTCCAGATAAACAATGCAATTTCTCTATCTTCTTATCAATAATTTTGCAATGCCCAAATATCGGGTGTAGTCCTGTAAAAGGTGGCAAGTCTGTTGCTAGGGTATGGAAGTGTGCCTAAAGCTATGAACCAAACCAAAATGCAGTGAAGTCCACAGCCTGACACATGTGTTACCTTCACTGGCTTCTTGTTCATGCACTCTCCCTTTAAATGGCCTGACTACCTTCTATTAGTGTCAGTTCTTCTTTCCCTCAGAGGCTGTCACTTACTATAGTCACCTTTTCTTGACTCACAGGGCTGGTGTATCCCTGCCTGCTACTGTGCCTCTTACCATTCTCACAAGCTGCTACATGTAGCCCCCAGATAAGAAGGGTAGGACCAGCCCACACCTAGCAACTTAATCCAGGGTTAGTAAATTAATTCCTTACTCCATATACAGCTTTTAAGGAATACAATGCATTACATAATACCATTAACCTCTTTACCAGTGAACCACCAGGTCACTAGGTGTGTATGTGTGTCGTTATTTTTACTATTTTTACAAAATAAACCCATTTTTACTTTTTAACTGTCATTTTGTTTTTTGAATAAACCTTTAATAACATTTATTTCATAATTGAATGTATTTAATCAGCGATTAATGCTGATATAATGCATTTGTTTATCCAGTATACCAAAGCATTATAACCAGCAACCAGTGTTGCTATGGGGTTAAAGTGTTGGGATCTACATTATCTCCAATCCTGACTATTACAGAAAGAGCCAAGCTGGCAGTCAATGCTGCAATCACTATCACATAACTGTACATCATGCAAGCTTAAAGAGGACCTTTCACCTGAAAATGAAAGTTAAACTAAAGATATAGCCTTACTTACATGCCCCCGGTATTGCTCATTCAGTCATTCATTTTTCAATCAGTGACCCCGTTTGTCCGCGCTGCCCCCTGCGCTGATTGGATGCGCTCCATGCCAGGGAGAAGAATGACACGCCCAGGAGAACTTTTGAAGGCCCACCAAGTTGAGCCGAATGGCTTATTAGCATTCAAGGCGGCAAATATTTCGGGGGGCAGCGCGGACAAACGGGGTCACTGATTGAAAAATGAATGACTGAATAAGCAATACCGGGGGCATGTAAGTAAGGCTATATCTTTAGTTTAACTTTCATTTTCAGGTGAAAGGTCCTCTTTAAAGGGGTGGTGCCACCACTAAATGTTAGTTTAACATAGTTTAGCATGAAAAACTAGTTACTTTTTTAATTTACTTTTGGTTACAAAAATACTCCAGTTGTGAGATATTTTCTTTACGTCATTATTTTGGCACCCTCTGGTATTTAATCTGTATAATTGCGCATCCACCCACTGAGGTGGTCGCACATGCTCCGTTCCATTCTTCAACTGCCATAGCTAAATAAATAAAATAAAAAAATAAAAAATAATATATATATATATATATCTATAGGGGGAGATTTGTCAAACTGGTGTAAAGTAGAACTGGCTTAGTTGCCCAAAGCAACCAATCAGATTTCACCTTTCATTTTCCGTATGTCCACATGGCCGTTCTGCAAAAAAAAATATAGAACATGTCATATTATTGTCCGCATTATGGATAAGACTGTTCTATTAGGGGCAGCCATTCCGTTCTGCAAAATGCAGAATGCACACGACTGGTACCTGTATTTTGCGGATCTGCAAAACATCCAACGGTCGTGTGCATGAGCCCTTAGTGCGAGAGGAGAGCTTATGCGAAGAGATGAACATGACCATCATAGTGAGAATGTACAAACAGTAGCAGATAAGGGATCGACTTCTCCTCCTAGTATGATAACCACCACATTACGCCGAGTTGATAGTATAAAAAGTTGTATAAAAAATACTATACAAATCCCACTGACCACAATATTGGCAGTTGTAAACCGATAACCATAGCCATCTGAATTGCATGATAAGTTACCTAACCATACATTGTCCATACATTGCAAACTAAAAAGAACATGTATCGTTAATTTTTTCTTTTTCTTTCTGTTTCAGATGTGATATGAAGCCTGTGCTGCAATCTACACTGAATCATAAATATATTATAACATTCCCCACATTAGCTTTACTCGCCCTTCTGCTATTTACCTTTAATAACATTTATAAATATGGTTCCCTTGAATCCCGTTGTTCCAGTCAACTTCTTCCATCCCAAACAGAAGCAGATTTGATTGTGTTGCTATGGACATTGCCCTTCGGCAATCACTTCCCCTTAAATCAGTGTCCAAAACCCTTTAATAATCCTCGGTGCTTCTTCACCGATGACCGCAGCCTGTATTTGAAAGCAAATGCTGTCATTTTCCACCACAGAGATGTTTGCCGCTCCAAAAGTCAAATGCCACAGATACCGAGACCAGAAGGACAGTACTGGGTGTGGTTTAACTTGGAATCTCCAAGACATAGTCCAAATTTGGACTTGATGGACAATCTCATCAACCTCACTATGTCCTACAGAAGTGACTCTGACATCTTCACTCCTTATGGTTGGCTACAGAAGAAAGATGTATCTCAAAATTTTACCATTCCAGAAAAGTCTAAATTAGTAGCATGGACTATAAGTAACTGGGATCCTACATCTAAGCGGGTTAAGTTTTATAAGGAACTAAAGAATCACATAAGTGTAGAAATTTATGGTCAAGAACACAAACATTTATCTATGGACAAGTTAAATGCAGTCTTATCAAGCTATAAATTCTACTTGTCATTTGAGAACTCCATACATACAGACTATATCACTGAAAAACTCTGGATGAATGCTCTACAATCTGGAACTGTGCCAGTAGTTCTAGGCCCACCTAGAAAGATTTATGAAAAATTTATTCCTTCAGATTCTTTTATTCATGTTGATGATTTTCCTACTGCAAAGGACCTTGCTGATTATCTGCTAGAACTGGATAAACAGCCCCTTAAATATGAACAGTATTTTAGGTGGAGGTCAAGACTACAGCCGGTTGGGGATGCCAGATGGAACATCCATTACTGCAAAGCCTGTTTAGCTCTGCATAAGGCTCCATCATACCGAACTATTCCAAGTCTTTCTAAATGGTACACATGATGGATGCGCCAACATCTACACCGCACTGCTGAAGTGATTGACGGGTGAAAAAGGAACATTTCACTCTATATGGACCTGATGGCTGATGGAAGAATATCCTTGTAAACTTATTCATGATTACAACTTAAAAGAATTACCTTTATTTAGTCTTGAGAAGAGACATTTAAGAGGGGACATTATTAACCTATACAAATATATAAATGGCCGTATAAAAAAACTTGGTGAAAAGCTGTTCCATGTAAAATCCCCTAAAAGGTGCTGCCTCCGACTGGAGAAGAAAAAGTTCAGTCTCCAGAAGCGTCAAAGCTTCTTTACTGTAAGAACCTTGAATCTATGGAATAATCACCTCAGGACGTGGTCACAGTGGACAGTATAATAAGGTTTAAATGTATTCTTAATCCTCTTCGCGCTTCTCGGCTTGGCTGAGAGATGGCTCTCTTTCATGATCTTTAAGTTCTCTTGATGTTATTAGTTTAGATATGGTATATCTTGTCTCCATGCATTCTCCCGATATCCGTGTTCCTTACCTAATGTATGTGTCTTGTCTCCTCTTCTATCCTCCTTCTTGTTTCCTTACTCCTACATTTTTGATATTTGTTTATTTATTATAATTTTTTTAGTTCTCCTTATTATACTCATATTCTCAAATGTTTCATAGGTTGATACTAATCAACATTACTAGTGTCTTATATATTACATCTTTCATGTGTTTTTCACAATTGCCTCTTACAATGCTTGGTAATTATTATTGCTAATCTGCTTGGATAAATCAATAAAAACTGATTGAACCATAAATGTATTCTTAAAAGTAAACAGCATTAATGCTTATGAAAATGTGTAGAAATCTGGGTCTCGCTTCTTTTTCTAAAAGTCACATACCCAACGCATCTCTTGGTTGAACTTGATGGACTTATGTCTCATTTTATCCATATTGACTACATAACTTTCATAGAAACATAGCAACATAGTTTTTAATCCTGAAAAAAGACATTTGTCCATCCAGTTCAGCCTATTATCCTGCAAAGATGATCCAGAGGAAAAAAAAAAAAAAGACCCCTGTGAGGTCGAAGCCAATTTTACTCACTTTAGGGGGGAAATTATTTCCCGACTCCTGGATCAACAATCCATCTCTAGTAACTATAACCTGTAATATTATCACCACCTCCTCGGGCAGAGAGTTCCATAGTCTCACTGCTCTTACCATAAAGAATCCTCTTCTATGTTTGTGTACAAACCTTCTTTCCTCCAAACGCAGAGGATGTCCCTTCGTCACAGCCCTGGGGATAAATAGATCATAGGAGGGATACATTTAATTTTGGCGATCTTTCTGGGTCCTGTAGTCCTCCCATTACTTTAGTTGCCCTACTTTGAACCCTCTCCAGCTCTGCTATGTCTGCCTTGTTCACAGGAGCCCATAACTGTACACAGTACTCCATGTGTGGTCTGACTAGTGATTTGTAAAGTGGCAGGACTATGTTCTCGTCACGGGCATCTATGCCAATTTTGATGCAACCCTTTATCTTATTGGCCTTGGCAGGTCTTTTGCCATGTCAGTGTTACCCAGTGTTTTACCATTTAGTATGTACCTATGACATGTATTTTTCCTTCCCATGTGCATAACTGACACTTCTCTGCCCAAGCCTCGAATCTACCGAGACCCTTCTGTAGCAGTATACTGTCCTCTTCCATGTTAATTACTTTACACAATTTAGAAAAATTGATATTTTGCTGTGCAAGCCTTCTATAATATCATTAATAAAAATATTGAAGAGAATTGGGCCCAATACTCCCTGTGGTACCCCACTGGTGACAGTGACTCTACCAATACTGACCATTGTGGTACCCCACTGGTGACAGTGACTCTACCAATACTGACCATTGTGGTACCCCACTGGTGACAGTGACTCTACCAATACTGACCACTGTTGTACCCCACTAGTGACACCCCCGTTACCCATTCAGCCGCTGGGTCCACGTCACGTGTTATCCCCCAAAGGTTGTAACCTTTCACTCGCTGAGGGATAGCACGTGGTGTGAACCCAGCGGCTAAATGGGTAACGGGGGTGTAGCTTTTATGAATGGATAGTAATGGAGGGAAAGAGTTCGATATAAAAGTAAGTGCTACGAGTCGGATACAGTTTAAATTAGTTAACCTACAAAGTACTATTTCTATGTTTTATTTGTGTGTAATTGTGATTTAATAAGATTGGGAAACCAATGTTTTAACTATTTGGATATTAATGATGTTTATGCTAATTTTGAGCAATGGGGGTGTGGGATTTAAGTGGATTTAAAAGACAGCCCAAAATAGGAAGGAGTGTTCGCCTCAACGAAGCGCCAAGCGAAACCTGGGTCGGGCAAGAACAAGAGGGCATATATCTTCTATGAGATGTTTTAAATTCATTCACGTTTGTAAGTATAATAAACCGTTTTATAATTGTCCCTGGCTGACGATGCTTCACCACTTGTGCGACTCCTTTGCTAATTCACAGAGTTGCTCAAGGATAAAGAGAGCGTCTTATGTGGATACCAATGTGTCTCTATGTCTGAAAGTGCATATGGCTCCAAACTAAAGAGGAGCACCTCCGGTGGATTCTGAGCAGTGCGGTCCGATACCTATAATTACTCTCTTTGGCAATGAGTCTCTTTGTCTTCAGCATGGTTGCTTTTATTAGTCTTTTACATATCATATTTTTTCAATGCTTCTTTGCTACCTTCCTGTTTTAGTGATTTAAATAATTTATTTTAGTTATTTATTGGCCATTTACATTTCTATGTATCCACATTATTTTCTTCTTGTTCCTCGCCCTTTTGTTCCTATAAGGTATGTACCTCTCACAATTAGAGTTTATGATGTAAATGAGATATAAAATGGGCAATAAAAAATATCCCATTTTGTGTCTGCATTTTTATTTTTGAGGACATTGTCCTAGCTAGTGAGACTAATGGCCCCTCTTAGCCGGTCAAATTTAGCTTTTTGGAAGTTTGGTTTTTGTGCCTTCCTGAAGAAACACCCTTTTGAATGATAATTGGAAGGTTATTATTTTATAGTCACTATTCTCCAAACCTGCACCTCTTGTTCTGTTAGGTCTATTGGTTAATACTAAGTCCAGTATGGCCGCCCCTCCAGTCTGATCCTGAACCAGTTTCCTTTATGAGTTCCACTGGTTTTAATTTCCCAGTCTGTATCTGGGAGCAGTGGCGTAACTAGAAGTGACTGAGCCTCAAAGCAAATTTTTTTATGACCCCCTCCCCAGCAATCCTCCCCTCCCGTGCAACCCTCACTCCTGTGGATGGTCAAGAAAGTTCTTGCAGACCAGGTCAGGCAGCCATTTCATCTGTTTCCTACATGTATATACTGTATGTTATGTCACTGTGTATACTGTCACAGTATATAATGTCATTGTAATAAATTAAATATAATGTCAATAGACACATCTCTCCAATTCCGCAGCATAAATACACTTATTGCCCTTTTATGTCCATCTATAGATACTGTATAAGACTGACTATAATAAGACATACCCAGGGACATGGTTCGCAGAAACTGGAATGTCGCCCCACGTACTGACACCTCGACACGTGTTTCGCCTCACCAGGCTTCGTACTCTTGTTCTAAAAAGTACACCTGCTTGTCATCTGTCTACAATTTTGGCAGCTATTGATACTTATGGTCTTTTTGCACTATCTATTGATATTGAGGTAGAATTATAGTGAGGGATAATTCCCTTATATTTATAGGATATGCTTTTCATGGATAGTGCAGTGTTAGGGCCATATTATTATGATTTTGATGGATGATTATTACTCTGTCTGGTAATCTGGGCACATTATATATTTTCTGTATTGTATTTCCATTGTGTTCTTTTTCCTTCTAATACCTGATCAATATTATGGATGTTTGATAAAGACTTTCCCATTGCTTAGTCTATGTTTATAGATCTATGGGCGATTTATTCAGATGATGAGGTTTAGGGTTGGAAGAGATAACTGTTGGCCAAACAAGCATTCAATTGGCTATCTGAAGTGTATGGTCAGCTTAAGTGTCAATGTAGTTATTATCGAAGGAGGTCACTTTCAGCTCCACTGCTTTAGGGCGACATGTCACTGCTACAGCCAGTCACTGGCTGCAGTGACACGTGACCCCTCTCCACTCCAGAAGTTGATAAGGAGGTATCCAGAGCACAGCAAACTGAAGGAGCTTGAAACAGACAATGGATGTGGAACAAACTGGTTTAATCTTGTCTTCGCTGCAGGGGAGCCACCAGGCTGCTACCTCTTGGAATAGTCTCAGTGTAGTTCACAGCTGATCCAAGGGAGTTAGAGACACTGGTGAAATGCACCAAAGGGATCAGGCAATACTCACACACAGAACTAGGCCGAGGTCAGGCAGAGTACATACAAATCCGAGAAACAGTCCCAGGATCAGAACAGGTAGCATAAAGTCAGAATCCAGGTAACAGGCACAAGACAGAGCACAGGCAGACAAACAGATCAGCGTAACTGGCACAGATCAGGTGAGGCGACAGACAGACAGACTCGGCCCGGGAGTCATGCAGTACACACTTCACAGACAGACTAATGGATTATAACAACTTCACAGGATCAAGCAGACTAGAAAGACCAGTCAGAACCTGAGTAACTGTAAGGTGGCACAGGCAAAGGGTGGAACAAACAGCCAAACATTTACAGCAGAGCAAATAAGCACCACACAGCCTAGCACCTGCACACAGAGCAAGAGGGAATAATCCATGCATTGCTGGGGGGTTCTGAAAGGGTTCAAAGAATAAACTCTAAAACACACAGAATACTGGCACGTAACAGAGCTGAAACTAAGAAGCAGAGGTGCCCCATGAGAATGGAGGGATGGTGCCCATGCGTGATCACTGCTCTATTCAGTTCTATGGGACTGCTGCAAGTACTGTACTCAGCAGTCCAATAGAAGCAAGATGAGTAATGGTTGCACAAATCGCACCAATGCTTTATTCTTATGGGGCATTCGGGGACCTCTGTTTGTGTGACCCTGTCGGTCTTGTGCTTGTTGTACCCAAGCGCGGCTCCTTTCTGTGACCAGCCCCTCTCTCACTGTTTTGCCACTGTCTGGTCCTGTCCGTCAAAGCTCCAATGGAAGGGCTGGCCACAGAAATTAGTTTAGCTTGGGTGCGACAAGAATACATCTGGTTCTCATCATCCATTGCCTAAACCAGCTCAGACCTTTATTTAACTTTCCACAAAGTATACTTTCACACAAGTTAGTGGTAATAAAAAGAGGATAAGAAAGTAGGAACAGTGCCAATCTAGCTGGCAAAAACAGAAAAATATAAGCAGCAACAAATTATATAATCCAGGGTGTTCGCGCACTGGATCTGGCTCAGACTTTATCTAAAAATTTTGATAAAGAAAAAACAACAGCATTCCAAAACTGTTGAAAAGCAGTCTTGTTTTATCCACCCATATGTTCTCAGACAACATTTAAGCCCACCATCTTGACACAGGGGCAGATAATGGTGTCTGACAGCTCCCATGCACGTTTGGATTAGCGTTGAGAGAATCGAGCCTGGGATCCTAGATCCAAAGTCAATCCATTCGAGATTGTATGAAGATTCGTCTCCGTACTGCATTCCAATGTATGGGCTCCGGCGAGGCAAATTCGTTATCACCAAAGCCTTGCGATACTTCCGTGAATAACTTTGGGATTTGACTTTTAAACTTTAAAACCGTTTTAAAACATGGATCCGAAGTCGGCTTTGGTACCAGCTGATACCGAAGCCGACATCAGATCCATGTTTTAAAATGGTTTTAAAGTTTAAAAATCGTTGCCCGAAGTTAGACTTCACGAGATTTCAGTGATAAATCTGTTCACTTCGCCGGAGCCCATAAATTTTAATGCTGTATGGAAATGGATCTCCGTACAGTATTAATCCAAAGTTTTGAACGAAGCAACTTCAGATCTAGGATCCGAAGCTTGATTTCTTCAACACTAGTTAGGATCATTGAACATGTCAAAAGATCGCAACAAAAAGGATTTAAAAACTTTAGACTGCAGTCTGGATCCACGAGCTGGGAATCATCCAATCTTATTTTATTGGATTCTCCTCCAATCCACTCCAGTGTAGTCGGTAGGTACTGTATTCATACAAAGTAAATGGTCAACTCTTATCCAATATCCTTAAAGAGTAATTAAACTTTTGTATACATTTTTGCTAATATGTCCCTAATGCCATAATAACAGTTTTTGTAATGTACTTTATAAATGTTGTTTGTATTTTTAATAGACTTTTCCCTCCCTAAGGCGCACGTTTCGCTGTGCGCTTAAAATCTACTTTTCAGTACACTGCGGACCTCTCAGCGGTGTACAGAGTACAGAGATTTTATCAATGGGGCTGCAGAGCAGTGAGTACGGGCGGAAGCGCATATTGCTACTCCTACCAATACCCCCTTATGGTTATCTAAATCCTGGTATAGCACATGGGTACCCTCTACCCATGTACTATGCCAGGATTAGCTGAGCGGCGCGGGCTCTTGCTTCTGCCTGCTCTGCTAAGCTCAGTGCTGACATGCAGGACTCTAGCTCAGTGGAGCAGGCAGAAGCAGGAGCCCGCTCCGCTCAGCTAATCCTGGCATAGTACATGGTTACAGGGTACCCATGTGCTATGCCAAGATTTAGTAAACCTCCGGGGGGCACGAGCAGGAGCAGCAATGTGCGCTCCTGCCCGTACACACTGCTGCTGCAGCCCCATTCACCGCTGAGCAGATAAGCGCATAGCAAAACGTGCACTTTAAGGAGGGAAAAGTATATTAAAAAACCCAAAAAACTTTAACAAACTATATTACAAAAAAAGTATTATTAGGGCATTAGGGACAGATTAACAAAAATGTATACAAAAGTTTATTTAGTCTTTAACATTTCAATAGAGACAACAGCCCATGTGTGTCCATTTCTACATTGCGTCTCCTCCTTCTCTATCTGCTGCCGGTCACCTTGGTTTGCAGACTTGGGATCAGGCGTGCTCATTCTCCCAACGGCTGGATTCTGAGTTATATCCTGGTAATATTTCATAAGAGGGAAAACCATTTGAGTGTTTATAGGCAACAGTTATAAGACATAAATATGGAAATAAACAGGCGTGGACAATCAATTTGGGGTATAGTGAACAGGGGCGGTCTTAGGTTACATGCTGCCCTGTGCTGCACCCCCCCACACACACACACACCTCCACAACCATTATAAGAAATTAAATACACTAAATCAGTAGCATCAAATGAAAAATGTAACGAATGGAAACAAAATGAAAAGAACAAATAGCAGGTGGCGCTATACTGATACATTTTATTAAATACCTCACTGGCTATATTACATTTCTAGCTAAATGCAATTACATTCCTTGGGTATAATTTTTCAGCTTTATTTTTTGGCTCGTGGAGTTGTACATAGCCCATACCCCCTCTCAGGCAAAGCCATGTCCCCTTTTTGGGCGAGCTGTAAAAACCTTCGAAATGTGTAAAACAGTTGGTAAATGTGATGCAAAAATGGTGCCTTTTTTTCAATAGTAAATATGTCCCAGTCCCTTTCAGAACTGGCCAAAAACATATAGTTAAATCATTCAATAACTGCACCACTGATCATGTGGTAATGTTATTCATCAAGCGAGCTCTCTAGAGCACATCATTGCTCCTGCCCACTCCTCTGAAGCCTGGCATAACACATCTACAGTATCTCACAAAAGGGAGTGCACCCCTCAGATTTTTGTAAATATTTTATTATATCTTTTCATGGGACAACATTGAAGATCTGACATTTTGACACAATGTAATGCAGTCAGTGTACGGCTTGTATAACAGTGTAAATTAGGTGTGTCCTCAACATAACTCAACACACAGCCATTAATGTTTAAACCGCTGGAAACAAAAGTGAGTACACCCCTAAGTGAAAATGGCCTAATTGTGCCCAAAGTGTCAATATTTTGTGTGGCCACCATTATTTTCCAGCACTGCCTTAACTCTCTTGACCATGGAGTTCACTAGAACTAAACAGGTTTCCACTGGAATCCTCTTCCACTCCTTTATGACGACATCACAGAGCTGGTGGAGGTTAGAGACCTTGTGCTCCTCCACCTTCCATTTCAGGATGCCCCACAGATGCTCAATAGGGTTTAGGTCTGGAGACATGCTTGGACAGACCAGCACCTTTACCCTCAGTTTCTTTAGCAAGGCAGTGGTCATCTTGGAAGTATGTTTGGGGTTGTTATCATGTTGGAATAATGCCCTGCAGCCCAGTTTCTGAAGAGAGGGGATCATGCTCTGCTTCAGTATGTCACAGTACATGTTGGCATTCATGGTTCCCTCAATGAACTGTAGCCCCCTACAGCCGGCAGGACTCATGCAGCCCCAAACCATCACACTCCCAGCACCATGCTTGACTGTAGACAAGACACACTTGTCTTTGTACTTCTCACCTGGTTGCCGCCACACAGGACACCATCTGAACCAAATAAGTGTATCTTGGTCTCATCAGACCACAGGACATAATTCCAGTAATCCATGTCCTCAGTTTGCTTGTCTTCAGCAAACTGTTTGCGGGCTTTCTTGTGGATCATCTTTAGAAGAAGCTTCCTTCTGGGATGACAGCCATGCAGACCAATTTGATTCAGTGTGCGGCGTATGGTCTGAGCACTGACGGGCGGACCCCCCACCCCTGTTACCTCTGCAGCAATTCTGGCAGCACTCATACGTCTGTCTTGAAAAGACAACCTCTGGATATGACGCTGAGCACGTGCACCCAACTTCTTTGATCAACTATGGAGAGACCTGTTCTAAGTGGAACCTGTCTTGTTAAACTGCTGTATGGTCTTGGCCACCATGCTGCAGCTCAGTTTCAGGGTGCTGTCAGTCTTCTTATAGCCTAGGCCAGTGATGGCGAACCTATGGCACGGGTGCCAGAGGCGGCATTCAGAGCCATCTCTGTGGGCACCCGCGCCTTGGAAAAGTCTATGGTGTACCAATATGCTTTAGACTTTTCCTGCCATTCATCAGCACAGGACGCACTATGAACAGCACGGGCAGCGCACTGAATGTAGGCTATTAAGCTATTATAGCTAAATGATAAAGTACATGGAAGATATACTATATTGGTATTCAGGTTAAATTGCCGCGTTGGCACTTTGCGATAAATAAGTGGGTATTTGGTTGCAGTTTGGGCACTCGGTCTCTAAAAGGTTCACCATCACTGGCCTAGGCCATCTTTATGTAGAGTAACAATTCTTTTTTTCAGATCCTCAGAGAGTTCTTTGCCATGAGGCACTATAGTGAACTTCCATTGACCAGTATGACAGAGTGTGAGAGCGATAATACCAATTTTAACACACCTGCTCCCCATTCACACCCGAGACCTTGTAACACTATTGAGTTACATGACACGGGGGAGGTAAAATGGCTAATTGGGCACAATTTGGCCATTTTCACTTAAGGATGTACTCACTTTTTCCCCCCGCGGTTTAGATATTAATTGCTGTGTGTTTAGTTATTTTCAGGGCACACCAAATTTACAATGTTATACAAGCCGTACACTGACTACTGTACATTGTGTCAAAGTGTCATATATTCAGTGTTGTCCCATGAAAAGATAGCATAGAATATTTACAAAAATGTGAGAGGTGGACTACTTGTGAGATAATGTATACCAAGCTTTAGCAGGGCAGGCACAGGCAGGAGCAGTGATGTGTGCTCCTGCCTGTACAGCGCTTGCTGCGGCTCCAGTGGAATCCATACACCAGAGAACCTTTGACATGTCAGACATGTATGAATGTAGGGATTCCAAAACACAATAGATACCTGAACTTGGTGTCTATTTTGCAAGGAAAACCTGAAAAAAATAGGTTATTTAGAGTAATATAGAGAAAGTTATTTAAAAGTTTAGGTACATTTTAAGAGTGTCTTTCTTTGTCCGGAACGCGTGAGTATCTACTGCTTCTTCTTGTGAAATTTTTAGGGATGTGACAATAAGTTTTCTACGTTTTCATGGAGTGCTGGGGGATCATCTTTCGTTTGGATTATCCCAAAAATTACCCACCTGCACATAGTGTTAGGGTTTAATGTTGGGGCTGATTTCTGTGTTTAAGGCATGCTTAGCAAAACTTCTCACAAAAAGGATAAAACCATAGAGTGTGTCCAGGAGTTTTTATTCAACTATTGCTGCTTATTGTGGAACTTTTACAGTAGAGGGTGTGATCATTTGTCACTGATCACCTTAGAAGTAAACGTGTAGGAGTCATATCAGTCTATAAAAGCGAGATAAAGTTACTCGAAACCTTTTAACTGCTTTTACTGATAATCAAAGTGAAAAGATTTCTCCAAAAGGTCACTTTCACAAGGTCAGTGTTTGGTTAGTAACTTTTATCAGCCAAAACCAGGAGTAAGAAAAGTATAATGGAAAGCTTTGAGCCTCTTCTGTGGTTTGAACCTGCTCCTGATTGGGATTATAAATATTACTAATAAATAATGCTGACTGTGTGAAAGTCAGCAAAGAAATATAAAGAGTCAATGTAACAAATATTAGTTCTTCACTTCCATAGATAATAGATAAGATGCTGTCTACTGCAGCGCCCCTTCTGTCGGCTGAATTAATAAAGAGAAACCTGTCACCCGAGGGTATATATTGGCTGCTGCTTTGTTGTGTCAACTTTTTTCCTGTGTCCTTCCCAAAAAAAGTTTGACGTGTCCATGATTATTTTGAGGCTGGTGGTAGATTAGATTAGAACAGGGAGGCTCAACCTGCGGCCCTCCAGCTGTTGTAAAACTACAATGCCCACCATGCCCTGCTGTAGGCTGTTCGAGCATGCTGGGAGTTGTAGTTTTGCAACAGCTGGAGGGCCGCAGGTTGAGCATGCCTGGATTAGATTATTTTGGTGTTAATTATCATCATTGTACAGCTCACTGTAAATGCTGGTAATGAGTTCTTAGCAGTGTATTGAGTTCTAGACATGTATCACTTATACAGTAATCTTCATCATTCAATTTTCTGAGGAGCGGGAGGGTGGGAGTGGCCCTGATGACCATAAAGTGTCATGGTGTACTCCCTCAGGCCGTCGTTCTTTGGGGACGGTGCAGTGAAGGAGGGGCACCCTATGTTCCCTCAGGGCACTCCCTGTAACCATGAGCACCCTGCCTGATGGTAGTTCAAGGGTGCCTATGGTGTTAGCACCCATGTGGGTACTAGGCAGGGCACGTGATAGAAATGAAATGGCCAGCCTGTTGTGTTAAGAGAGTCAGGAACTAGGCCAGTATGAACTTAACAAAAGTCTCTCTTAACTGTGAGCATAATAGGAGTTGTAGTATATCCAGCAGTTATTTGTGCAAAGTGCAATTTTCGTCCCAGAAGTCCAAGCATGAGCTGGACAGGTTGTTGCAGCAATAGCCTCTGGCGACTCCTTCTCTTGCTAAAGTCCCTGTTACTGGGATCTCTGGTTAACAACTACAATCTGGCCACCATGGCTGTAGGGTCCACTAGTCGGGGTGCATAGGGTGCCTTGTTTCCCCTTTGCAGCAGCAGGGTCTGAAACTCTTCAAACTGGATAATATTGCGCTCTCTCTCTCTCTCTCTCTCTCTCTGTAGCCATGCAAATCCTCTTGCTTGGTTTCAACTTTTGGAGCTAGTGAAGGTGACCGGGTTCCGGGGCTCTGAAATGGAGTCAGGAGGAGAGAACTAGAGGGTGGAGCCAGCCCGCACCCTGAGCTCTGCAAAGGACTGGGCCAGGATAGTTAACTCTGACCATGACTGTCTCATGCTTAGACACACTGGAAGTAAGATGCATTACATTAACGTTACAAAACATTACATAACATTGCATAACAAACCAGACATTGCAGAGACCCCCAGGTCTGGGGTACCGTATGTCTGCTAAGTGTCATTTTCTTCTCGGAAGGAAAATATTTTGCCCAGTCTGAGGTCCAAAGCACTCTGGATCAGAGTTTTATTAAGAAAACTTTGCTCCATTCAGCTTTCCCTTAAACCTGACAAGTCTCCCCGTGCCAGATGCTGAAAAATACCCCTACACCATGATGCTGCCACCACCATGCTTCACTGTAGAGATGGTATTGGGAAGGGGATGAGCAGTTCATCCACACATGACGCTTAGAATTGAGGCCAAAAAGTTCAATCTTGGTTTTATCAGAACAGAGAATCTTGTTCCTCACAGTCTGAGAGTCATTTAGGTGCTTTTTTGCACTTTCCTGTGTCTTTTACAGAGGAGAGGCTTCTTTCTGGCCACTCTGTCATCAAGCCTAGATTGGTGGAGTGCTGCAGTGATGGTCAATCTTCTAGGAGATTCTCCTATCTGTACACAGGATCTTTGGAGCTCAGACAGAGAGCCAAGATTACTTAGGTGGGGCGGCCAGCTCTAAGAAGAGTCCTGATTGTTCCAAACATCTGAGTAGAAATGCCGACTGAGTGCACATGGATTGTAACGGACGGAGACGCAGTAGTCTAAACATGGCAGAAAAGAATATGAAACGTATTACTGATTTTTATCATTTTATGGAATATCAAATGGATTTATGAATAACTGTGTAATCTACTTTGGTCCGTGGAATACACTTGTGAAAGTGCTTGTTCCAAACTTCTTCCATTTAAGAATTATGGAGGCCACTGAGCTCTTAGGAATTTTTTGTGCAGCAGCAATTTTTTTGTCCTCTTCTCCAGATCTGTGCCTCCACACAATCCTGTCTCTGAGCTCTACAGGCTGTTCCTTCCTTCTCATGGCTTGGTTTTTGCTCCAATATGCATTGTCAGCTGTGAGACCTTATATAGACAGGGTTGTGTTTTTCCAAACTGGAATTTACCACAAGTGGATTCCAATCAAGGTGTAGAAACATCTCAAAGATGATCAAGAGCAATGGGAGGTCCCCAGAGCTTAATTTCAAGTGTCCTAGCAAAGGGTCTGAATGCCTCCAGGGAAACTTTAGTTTTTGCATTTGAATAAATTTGCCAACATTTGTAAAATGCCATTTTCACTTTCTCATTATGTGGTATTGAGCGCAGATTGATGGGGGAACTTTTTTTTTGTATTTTAGCACAAGGCCACAACATAACAAAAGGTGAAAAAAAGTGAGAGGGTCTTAAAACTGTAAACACACACCAGCAAGAAGTAAATAGTGACAATTCAAGCGATTTAGAGCACCATTTCTTTGTCCATGAATATATGATATGCCACAAATGTTTGACAGGTTCAACAGTTGGGATTCCAACCTACAACTAGAATTGAAATCCCATTGTACGCATCAGTAAGAGAAGGACCAAAAATCAGTCGGTGTACTCTCCATTTTAGTATATGGGCATTTGGTTGTTTCTCTCATAAAGTATAAAGAAGTGTATCCTCTTAAGAGCAACTAAAACTCTGGTTTCCTCTTGCCCTCAGCTTCATAGTCCCCAATGTGACTCCTGTAACAATGTTCTTATGAATTCACCATAAATGATTCTGGTTCAAATACCACTATAATCAAAACGGCTATTCCCATTCATCTGACAACCTTTATCATAACAGCAAAAATGAATTAAGACAACACAATCGCTGGAATCAAGACAACAACACAAATGCTGGAATCAAGACAATAACACAAATGCTGGAATCAAGACACCACACAAATGCTGGAATCAAGACAACACAAATGCTGGAATCAAGACAACAACACAAATGCTGGAATCAAGACACCACACAAATGGTGGAATCAAGACAACAGCACAAATGGTGGAATCAAGACAACACAAATGCTGGAATGAAGACAACAACACAAATGCTGGAATGAAGACAACAACACAAATGCTGGAATCAAGACAACAACACAAATGCTGGAATCAAGACAACAACACAAATTCTGAAATCAAGACAACAACACAAATGCTGGAATCAAGACAACAACACAAATTCTGAAATCAAGACAACAACACAAATGCTGGAATCAAGACAACAACACAAATTCTGAAATCAAGACAACAACACAAATGCTGGAATCAAGACACCACACAAATGGTGGAATCAAGACAACAGCACAAGTTCTTTTTCTTCTGAAAACAATAAAAATTATGTTCAAAAAAAAAAAAAAAAAGACAACAGCACAAATGGTGGAATCAAGACAACAGCACAAATGCTGAAATCAAGACAACAACACAAATGCTGAAATCAAGACAACACAAATGCTGGAATCAAGACAACAACACAAATTCTGAAATCAAGACAACAACACAAATGCTGGAATCAAGACAATAACACAAATGCTGGAATCAAGACAATAACACAAATGCTGGAATCAAGACAATAACACAAATGCTGGAATCAAAACAACACAATTACTGGAATCAAGACAACAACACAAATGCTAGAATTAAGACAACAACACAATATCAAGGATCTGAAAGACTTTATTAATGCCATAGCAGTGATAACACACAGATACTGGTAAAGAAGTGTCCCATGTACACACCAGAATCTATGGCCTTATTTCTCTATAGATTTCTGTCATTTATAAACCCCATCACACATTTTTATTGAGCAGTCAAAGGGATTATACACACTTTATTAACTGTAAGAAGAGTATTTGCATTTGTAATATAAACTGCATTATAACATGGTCGGCAAACACCTACATAAATTTGGCTGTAGATATGAGACTGACAGAACTGAACAAACTCTTCCCCTATTGCAGTTCCTAATACCATAAAATGAATTTTATATCAGAAAGTCTTACCTGTGCTCTACCTTTACATTCCTTTAAACTGAATTGCATTCTTAGCAATGCATTAATAAATATCTAGCACCTTAAAGTGGTTAGATTGTGATTGATATAAAAAATGAAACCAGACATTATATATACAGTAGCGCATGACAAGCTCTTTCTAACAAAGCAAGAATCAGCCTTGTGCCTCACTAGTTTACATGGTAAGTGATTTGAGAAAAAATTAAAAAATTGCAGGTTAGTTGTGGAGAATTGTGTGGAGTACCAATAACATCTAATCATCACTGGGACACTGGATATTATCATTGACATATGTAACAGTGAGGGTAAAGGAGCCTGCAATATACAGTAAATATTCCATTGACTCAAAGTAATGAGATTTCCTCAAACAGAAATTAAGAAAAAATAAAAATAAAAATCAGTATTAAAATGAGTATCAACAAGAGATAGAGAAAAGACTAGACTAGTGTGTGTGAACCTAAAGTGTATGCATGAACCTACTGAAAATGTGTGAACCTACAGTATATGTATGAACATAATGAATATTTCACCTTATTGGACATGTGTGAATCTATTGTGTATTTATGAACACATATTTGTGTAACTAGGGTGTTTATGACAGGGGTGCACACCAATGAGGCCAGGTGAGGCGATCGCCTTAGGCAGCCCCGGGTAGGGGCAAGAGGGGGGCAGTGGAAGGGCCATGGGCAATGAGCGCTTTCATTGTGGCAAAGGGGTTAGGTTAAGAAATTGGCATGGAGGGGGCGCCGTTTCAGTTTTTGCCTCAGACAGCAGAAAGGCTAGGTGCACCCCTGGTTTATGAACCTACTGTGTATGTGTGAACATATAGCGCATGTATGGACCTATAGTGTGTGTGTAAACTAGTGTTGAGCGAATCAAGCTTCGGAGATCCAAAACACTTCGGTTTTAATGCTGTCTCTGTCTACAGCATTAAAATGTATTGCTTCCAGCTAAATTCATTTCAGCCAAAGTCGTGCGAGTCTTTGGTGAATTAATTTGGTAATCACTTCTGCGTCTTGCCCCTACCTGGTGCTGCCTAAGGCGATCGCCTCACCTGGCCTCATTGGTGGTGCACCCCTGGTTGGAATAGTTTTTTCAGGCCATAAACGTGACTAATTTTAATGATACATGTGGGCCTTAGTGTACTGTATGTGTGAAACTACAGTGTTGTGTATTACCTATACTACATCTAATAAATACACTGCTAGGCCCACACATACACTATAGGTTGACGCATAGCCTATAGCTGTGATGGCTAACCTCCGGCACTCCTGCTGTGGTAAAACTACAACTCCCAAGATGTACATTTGCTTGGCTGTTCTCAGAACTCCATAGTAATGTATGGAGCATGCTGGGAGTCGTAGTTTCACCACAGCTGGAGTGCCGGAGGATAGCCATAACCGGATAGGATATATGGGAACCTATAATGTATGCATTCAATTGTGGAGACAGGCATCCTTATATTAAATTAAGTTCTTCTCCTGTAATTGAGCCCCTACGTCTACTAAAATAAAATGTCTAAAAGATATCACAAAAAAATTGCATAAAAATTCACATAAATTGAAAAATTACTATTAGAAATTCTCACTAAATACAAATAACTCATACAATCTGTGATGTTCATATATATACATAAGTATGGCAACTCCTAGTGGAGAACTGTTAAAAATCCATCATACATATTATTAAAAGGGTTTCCCTGGCTCCTGATATTGATGACTTATTCTCAGGATAGGTCATTATTGTCCGATCAGTGAGGGTCCAACACCCCCACTGACCAGCTGTTTCCTAAAGCCTCTCCCCTTGGAAAGAGCACTTTGAATGGAACAGGAAGCACAGCGCCGGTCAAAGTGTAGTGGCCAACCTGGGTTACTGCCCATTGAAGAGAATGGGAGCTGAGCTGCAGTAACCCATCATGGCCACTACACTTTGAACGGAGCTGTTCTTCCTGTTCCATTCAAAGTGCTTGTTCCAGTGCCAGAAGCTTCAGGGAACAGGTGATCAGTGTGGGTGTGTGGTGTTGGACCCTTACTGATCGGATATCAATGTTCTATCCTGAGAACAGTTCATCAATATCAGAAGCCTGGAAAACTCCTTGAACTTATCAACACTTTCCTATATTTTATCTTGCATATCCTGCTGTCAAACAATAAACATAAAAAATAAATAAAAGAACTAAGGGGCACATTTATTAAGACCGGTGTCTAAAACTTAATAAAGCCCCACTGCTGGAGGTGGATCCACCAAAGTTATGAAGATGCGCCGGCCTATCCATAACTTCGGCGCATACAGCGCCAGTTCTAAATGTAAGACACCTTCCTAATGTAAGACACCTTTTCTAAAACAGGCGTAGAAAATGGTGAATGAGACGGGCTTGCAAGCCTGTCCCCTTCCCTGCCCTCACCACGCCCACAATTTTAGAGCTGGCTTGAGCGGGGCGACTAACCGTTGCGCTGCTAATACGCCAAAATTAGGCATATTTCAGAATAGTAAATGACCCCCTAAGTTTTGATTATCAATTATGCCGAATGACTGCACAACTGAGACAGTAACAACCTCTACTAAACTTAAAGGGGTTGTCTGGTTTTAGCAAATTAAGGTTGTTTGCCTAATGAAAAGTTATACAAATTAAATATGTTTGCCATATCAGTTCTTTACGGTTTTCGAGATTTTTATTTTCTAGTATTACTTTTAGAACCTTCACAATCTTGTGTGTGATGGACAACTGTCTCTATTAGAAGACCAGAATCCAATTCCATCCTCTGCTGAATGACAACAAGTAAAGATCTTAAAAACCATGAACAAAAAAAACAAAAAGGATGTTAGAAAATTGTATAATGAAGCAGTGGCAGATTTTGTCCGTTTGAACATACCCTGACATGAATGACACCTTCAGTTCATCCAGACACCACATAAAGCTCACTCTTGGCAGCAGAACAGAAAACTGGCGCATGCACGGTGTGTGCGCTTGTGTGAACAGAGCAATCACTTTGCCCATGCTCCTCTCCCAAAATCACTTTTTTTCCTTATGTTTTATTCAGTATTTTTCTTTTGTTTATTTTTCATTGTTATGTTTTCTTATCTTTTTATCTAGTTGTGTCAATCTACTTACTTGTTATATCTTCCATACCTGTTCTTAAAAATAAAATACCAAACTAATATATATTATTTAAATATATTGTAATTATGATAGAACTTCACCACTAGGAATATTCTGCATTTGGAGGGAAGTATTTTACATCAATCACATTAACCCTTTAGTCCCCCATTTATCATGCCTTCAACACGGAATTCTGACTTCAAAAAGTAGCAAAATGGAACTTTTGAGACTTTTTGGGCTCACTTGCGAAAAACAATTTGTGACCTTTTGCATTTTTATACCACTCACTCCAGTTTTGAAATGTGGGCGGGCGTGGTTTGTTATGTTAATTACTCCAGTAAGGGTACTTTCACACTAACGTTAGAAGAATCCGGCAGGCAGTTCCGTTGCCTGCCGGATCCGGAAATCCATATGCAAATGGTTATTTTTTGTTTCTAGATCTGGATGCGGATCCGTCTGACAAATGCATTGCAATACCGGATCTGTCTCTCCGTGTCATCCGGAAAAAAGGATCCGGTATTTATCATTTTCACAGATTTAAAGGTCTGCGCATGCGCAGACTAGGAAAACAGATCAGTTTTTCCAGAACACCTGGTATCGGATCCGGCATTAATACATTTCAATAGAAATTGATGCCGGATCCGGCAATCCAGCAAGTGTTCCTGAATTTTGAAATACCGCAGCATGCTGCGGTATTTTCTCCGGCCGAATACCGTAAAAGGGACTGAACTGAGGACATCCTGATGCAGTCTGAACGGATGGCTTTCCATTTAGAATGCATTAGGGACAAAACTGAAGTATATTTTCTCGATATTGAGCCCCTATGACCAAACTCAATACCGGAAAACTTTAACGCTAGTGGGAAAGTACCCTTAAAGGGTGGATTTGTAAAACTGTAGTAGCTTTTCTAGACAAAAGTGTTTAAGGGTTTGCAGGATAAGATAAATATATCAAACATGCAACATTTGATAAATGTGGCATAAAGTAGGTCAATGCAGACTCAAGCAAAACTGACTGCAAATATTTCCCTCATGATAAATCCCCTCAATGTCTGCTTCTTTTATGTATATTCAGTCCTTAGTTTCATAAATCTGAAAAAATTCAGCATCCAGTGTCAACAATCTTAAGCAAGTATGATTACATGTACAGGTAAAACTCGAAAAATTAGAATATCGTGCAAAGTTACTTTATTTCAGTAATGCAACTTAAAAGGTGAAACTAACACATGAGACTCATTACAGGCAAAGCGAGATATTTCAAGCCTTTGTTATAATTTGGATGATTATGGCTTACAGCTTATGAAAACCCCAAAGTCACAATCTCAGGTCCCCTTTGCTCAGGGGGTATGGATTAGCTGACTAGAGTGTGACACTTTGAGCCTAGAATATTGAACCTTTTCATAATATTCTAATTTTAAGTTGCATTATTGAAATAAATGAACTTTTGCACGATATTCTAATTTTTCGAGTTTCACCTGTAGTTATTACTCACAGCTCAGGGCTAAGGAACGGCTACATTTAGCTCAAAATGTATGACGGGTGTTCTCTCCCTGCAATGGATTTTAACTGGTATCAATAAAGCCTAAGAAGTTTCTATTTATGTTGGATGCTAGATTTTTTCTGTGAGAAGGTGCCTGAACAATAGGTTCTAGTATTCCTGCAGAAGTGTGCTAATTCCTTTTCTATGAGATTTGACCCTTTGCTGCCTGAGAAGACTCCTGACAGACTTTTGTATTGATATGGTGCTGCCTGCCATGACCCTGAGCCACATTTTCGGAAATAATTCGCTTTGCCTGCCTTGATTTCAGCTTGTTCGAGGACTATGGTTTTTCCTGATCTCTTGGTGCTCTACACTGGTGTCTCTTGACCCCTGTGGGTCAGCAGCCACTGAACTGAGACTACTCTAGGAGGTAGCATATTGGTGGTTCCCTGCAGCAGAGCCCAGATCCCTGACCAGGGGTTAAAGGATGAAAACCAGGGGGCTGTCAGGGTAACACTCTCAAGAGTAGTCCCAAGCCAAATCAGTGGCACAGCAGACCTACTGTACATTCGCTTCCATAGAACATAAGAGGACACCAGTATTACAAAAGCCAAAGGTAATAGGACATAGGAGCTTTAAGTTTTTTGTCTGGTTTTATAATTATTATTCAAAAATGCAGTAACAGACTGAAAAACTACACTGAGCAGAAACAAGCTGCTCCCCTAGTCTAAATACTATATAAAATCCTCATGGAACTGGTATTATAAGGGAGGGGTGACATCTATACAGCATCTTACTCATCACTAATTTAGGAAAAACTTGGAACCGCCAGCATCAATTATGCAACTACTAATTGTTAATTACAGGTACTTCCACATAATTGAACATTTATTTTCATACATAATTATAACATATTAATACATAAACTAATAAAAAGTTCCGCAACTTTCTAATATACTTAGGGGCACATTTATTAAGACCAGCGTTTAGGTGCCAGTCTGAATAAACCACTAAGCTGGGGGTAGTTCCGCCTAAGGCTATTTTAACACCTGCGCTTTCCCTTTCCGTTATTAAGATCCGTAACACACAAAAGCGCGGCAAGCAGCTTTTCTGAGGGCATCCTGGGATGCGGAGAAACACAGATCCATCATGACTCACATGTCTCTGACACAAAAGAAAACGGATCTGTCCCCCATTGACTTACAATGGTTTTAGAGATGGATCCGTCATGGCTATTTTAGAGATAAAACAACTGGATTCGTTCAGAACCGATGCAGACGGTTGTATTATTAGGACGGAAGCGTTTTTGCTGATCCATGACGGATCTAGCAAAAACGCAGATGTGAAAGTAGCCTAAGGTGAGTCCTCCACCAGTTCTAAATGTAAGACTGCTTCCGAGCTGTCTTACATTTTGACCTTTTTCTAAGCCTGAAACAGGCGTAGAAAATGGTAAATGAGACGGGCCTACTGGCGCGTCCCCTTCCCCGCCCTCGCTACACCCACTTTTTTAGACTTGGCGTGAGCAGGGAAGAACTAATATAGGCGTATTTCAGCGTCATAAATGATCCCCTTAGTTTTAATTGTGCACAATTTCAGTATCTCAGTTTACTGGCAGTGAATGAGAAGTTCCCTGTTTACATAAAGTACATACCTAGCACTATGTAAAAGATACTTTGTTACAATTGTATCCAGTCCAGTAACTCGTCTGAATACATTTTACCTTAGGCTAGTTTCACACTAGCGGCAGGGAACTCCGGCAGGCTGTTCGGGCGGGTGAACAGCCTGTCGGATCCGTGCTGCCGCTAGTGCACGCGTACCTCCGGACTACCGCTTCAGCCCCATTGACTATAATGGGGGCGGAGTTCCGGCGGCAGCAAGGCAAACATGCCAAGAGGCGGACGGAATAAAACTACGATATGCACACGTGCACTAGCGGCAGCACGGATCCGACAGGTTGTTCACCCGCTGGAACAGCCTGCCGGAGTTCCCTGCCGCTAGTGTGAAAGTATCCTTAGATGTTCACTTTATGGCAATTAATTGCAAAGTTTCTTGGACATCCCATGTCTGTATGGCACATTAGGCACTGGGTCTCCTCTATGAGCCACAGTGAAGAAACACCCAGGACACCCAATACATAGGTTAATGGGGATTCCCAGGAGTTCAGTCTGGATGATCTATCCTCAGGAAGGGTCATTAGGTATCTGATCAGTGGGGGTCTTACTCCCAGCACTCTCACTCAGCTGTTTGAAGAGACTGTGGTGCTCCTAAGTGTCTCTTCTTAGGCCAGTGATGCTACGTTTATCAGTCACATGGCCTATTTTCAGCTCTGCTCCATTCAAGTGAATGGACCTGGGCTGCAATACCAAGCACAGCCACTATACAATAGATGGCGCTGTGCTTGGTTTGCTTTGAGGAGGCTCACCAAAGCATCGCATCCTCCTCTAACAGCTGATTGGTGGGGATGCTGGGAGCCAGACCTCCATCAGATATTAATGACCTATCCTGAGATTATTATTATCATTATTGTTATTTTGCTCACTTATATAGCGCTGACAAATTCTGCAGAGCTTTACAGACATTATTATCACTCACTGTCTCCTATGGGGCTCACAATCTAAGGTCCCTATCAGTATGTCTATGGAGGAAACCGGAGAACCCGGAGGAAACCCATGCAAACACGAGGAGAACATAAAAACTCCATGCACATGTTGTCCAAGGCACCATTGCTAACCAATGAGCCACCATGCTGTCCAGGCCATCAATATTAAACTTTAAGAAAACCCCTTTTATGACTGTACATATCAGGAAATGACTGTATATTACATATGATCGAACACTGAAATTGCATCAAAATCCTCCAGAACGATGCGTCTGCTCCTTGCCTTTGCTACTTAGGACCTGTAGTAGACGGCATCTTTGAGACCAACAGATCGATGAATTCTGAAGTCCACCCGCAAAATGGTAGAGTATTATTGGTGGACCTGGCCCATCTATGATACTACATTTCCCGCAACTGCTGGACGGAACGTTGAGAGAAATAGGCAAAGTTTACCTCCAACCCCATAACCAAGGTGTGGCATGCCCATACATATATTTAGCTAATATTCGCCAAGGAAGAATAGACTTCTTTCCCAGCAAATATTACCATTCATATGAGAAACTAACTATATTTTATATAACTCATTGGTAGAGCCACGGAGGTATTGTGCTGTGGTACTGAAGTAGCCAGGAGCGTAGCTAAAGGCTCATGGGCCCTGGTGCAAGAGTCAAGCTTGGACCCCCCTTCCCTCAGTGCTTTGTGGCCAGGGGCAGGGAAGCACATAGCCTTCATGTTGCCTGGGGCAAAAACTGAAACGACCCCCCCTCCCCCCCATGTCAAATAATTCTCAACCTAACATCTTCCCTCCAACCAGAGGTGTAACTTGACCAGCATGCACTTTCTATAATACTGGTGTCTTCGTATGCGGCACAAGGGTCTTTGGCTCCTGGCTACCTCCGCACCCCCTATAGCTACACCCCTGTAAGTAGCTATATGACAATTTTTCGGTAAACATAACGTTTTTAGTGACTGAGAAGAGTGAACAATCAGGCGCATTAATAGTCTTTAAGGCCGTAACAGCGGCTCAGAACCCTCTACTCTATGAGACTCATTTAGGTCTAGTAATGGACACCATCTGAAGCTACCAGTAGAGTAGAGTAGATTACTTTTTACTCCATTAGCAGCTGTCAACACTCACATTAGGTGGTCTCACTGTATCTGCACGATGGTGACACTAATCCGTACCCTAGGACCGCTGTTTGCTTGCTGTGTAGACATATGAAACATGCTTACAGGGCAACAAGGCAATAAGAATATGTTCATTCTAGTTAGGTTTTGAGATATAGTCAAATATTTTATTGCCTATTAGGAATTAGGGTATGTCCACGAGGGATATAAAATACACAATGGCATAGGCAGCAGCAAAAACCACCACAATAAAAAACATGAACTGCATGTACTTTTTGCTGCAAAAAAAGTCTAGGTAAAATCCATGGAGGAGTTTCAAATCCGCTCCGGAGGTCAATTTACACTGCTGATTTTTTACTCAGCGTGTGGATGAGATCCTCTACAGCATCCATAGTGTATCCATCCACCCTTATACATGCACCCATATGTAGGTCAGCACTCAATGCATTTCTGAGAAAAGGGAATCAAAACAACCTATTTTACTAGATAAAAAAAATGGGTGAATTGTTTTCTGTATATAATTTTTTTTAATCACTCCATATCTACTAATGTATTCTGCACTCCAAAAGACGCGTCTTATAGAGCGAATACTAAGAGAGCTACCATTATGGAAGAACTCATTAGTACAGTAGGACTGGGGGGCGGTGAATACAGCGCCCCTGCTGCTGGCTTTACTCAGCACTCCCTTGTCTTCTGCTGGCGCCACGGTTTGTCTTGACTACGTAAAGAGTCAGGACGTAGTGTGCGTAAGGACACTGTGCAAGGTCAGGTCACAGTGCAGGGCTGCAGGGACAGCATGCTGGATCTCCCAAGGTGGTGCTGTCCGGAGCAGGAAAGGTAAGTTCCTTTATTTATTTTATGTCTGATCTAAGGTCTGATGAAGATTGTGGGTCTGATGTGGGTGTCTGATCTTAGGTAGGATAAGGATTGAGGATCTGATTTTGGGGTCTGATGATAACTGGTCGTCTGATTTTAGATCTATGATTTTAATTTTTTTTCTCTTTTCCTCCTCTAAGTTCCTATTATGGTCGGGTGCATCTTATAGAGTGAAAAAATACAGTAGTTCCTGTCTATAGTTTATAACTTCATGTTTGTCTGGACAGAGAGACTCACTGAACACTTTGTCAGACCATCAGTCAGACCAAAGATGAGTAAGAGGTGGTGACTCAGTTAGAGCACCCTACCTCGCTTATGCTATCCCAGTGGTGTGACTGGTCAAGGCTTCTCACATTACACTTATTTATGCACTGCTCCTCTGTTAGGCCTATCAGGAGCAGAATAGAGCTATCATACTATCAGTCATTACACGTCTTCACCTACTACTGTAATGAACTAAACAGCTAAAAAATTCTAGCAAATATACACTCACCTAAAGAATTATTAGGAACACCTGTTCTATTTCTCATTAATGCGATTATCTAGTCAACCAATCACATGGCAGTTGCTTCAATGCATGTAGGGTTGTGGTCCTGGTCAAGACAATCTCCTGAACTCCATCCACTCCAACTGAATGTCAGAATGGGAAAGAAAGATGGGCTACAACAGCAGAAGACCCCACCGGGTACCACTCATCTCCACTACAAATAGGAAAAAGAGGCTACAATTTGCACGAGCTCACCAAAATTGACTGTTGAAGACTGGAAAAATGTTGCCTGGTCTGATGAGTCTCGATTTCTGTTAAGACATTCAAATGGTAGAGTCCGAATTTGGCGTAAACAGAATGAGAACATGTATCCATCATGCCTTGTTACCACTGTGCAGGCTGGTGGTGGTGGTGTAATGGTGTGGGGCATGTTTTCTGGGCACACTTTAGGCCCCTTAGTGCCAATTGGCCATCGTTTAAATGCCACAGGCTACCTGAGCATTGTTTCCGACCATGTCCATCCCTTCATGACCACCATGTACCCATCCTCTGATGGCTACTTCCAGCAGGATAATGCACCATGTCACAAAGCTTGAATCATTTCAAATTGGTTTCTTGAACATGACAATGAGTTCACTGTACTAAAATGGCCCCACAGTCACCAGATCTCAACCCAATAGAGCATCTTTGGGATGTGGTGGAACGGGAGCTTCGTGCCCTGGATGTGCATCCCTCAAATCTCCATCAACTGCAAGATGCTATCCTATCAATATGGGCTAACATTTCTAAAGAATGCTATCAGCACCTTGTTGAAGCAATGCCATGTAGAATTAAGGCAGTTCTGAAGGCAAAAGGGGGTCCAACACCGTATTAGTATGGTGTTCCTAATAATTCTTTAGCTGAGTGCATATTCTACATATATTTGGGCTCATGTATGAAAGACCAAAGTTATATGCCTATCTTTGATATCCACCACAACATAGGAGGATGTGCTTAATTTATGACGAGGCAGAGGCTGTGTGTCTAGACTGAAATAAACTCCAGCTATTAGCTGGAGATGACTTCAATTATCATTTACACCAATAAACTGGCCTAAGTGGTGTGACACCATGGTCCTGCCACTCTTTCTATTCAGAAGGTGATGTAGAAATGGCTACTAAACTTAGATGCAATGGCATAGGGGGGTCATAATAAATAAACCCCATTGAGTTAAAAAAAAAATGTCCTTGAAATCCAACAAAGACTTTCTCTGCTAAAACCTCTATTTTTCCTGCACCAAAGTACGGTAGTAGACACAATAAAGCACTTGGCTCATCCTAAGTGCAATGTTCCATCTTTCCTGACAGTGGCGCCACAGTCCCAGTGTAATACTACAGTTGTACAACTACGGTGTAGAAGTTGGATACCCATATGCAAAATGTTTGAAGTCCCCTGATATTTACTAGCGCTTCCCTCTACACTTGCCAAGTAACAATTAAAAAACTATGCACAAGCGTGACAAGATGCCAAATCCATCAGATCCACTAAAATGTTTGCTATTCTAATAAACGGTCTTGGGTCATTTGAGGGACATGATTACTTTCAGAACTTTTTCAAGTACCCTATTAAATATGTCTGCCGCGAGTTCATATTTCAAATTGTGACTTATAACAGGCTCACCTTCTGTTTCCATTCAATTTTCTGCATTGTATGACTTTTCATATTAAACAAGACAGACCTGCAGGAATAGACATAGTCCCCCACACATCAACACTATTGTGGAGGTAGGATATTTATAAAGAACATTGGGCCGTCGAAAGCGTCAAATTAGGACCGGCCTTGTTTGCTATTTTAAGTCAGTTTTCAGTCCAAATGAAAACTATAGTGTCAAGACAATATTGCCATACATACACGCCACATGTACCTATGACACTGGTTGACTATGTGCCCTTGGCATCAGAAGGCATCTGTGTTGGTCCCATATTCATATTTGCCCGCATTGCTGATAAAAATTATATTTTAATATATGCAAACGAGACTCTAGGAGCAATGGGGGCGTTACTGTTACACCTAGAGGCTCTTCTCTCTACTGCTGCGCCCTCTGTACTTTGATTGACAGGGCCAGGCAGTGTATGTGTGTTCACGCTTGCTTAGCGCTGTAAAGCAAATTTGAAGAGGACGTGACAGTTGCAGAGAGAGCAGAGCCTCTAGGTGTAATGGCAACGCCCCCGTTGCTCCTAGAGGCTCATTTGCATATATTACAACTTCATTTTTCTCAGTAATGCGGGCACATATGAACATGGGACCAACACAGATGGCTTCAGCTGCCAAGTGCACATGTAACAGGTCAGCCAGTGTCATAGGGACAAATCTACTGACAGATGCCCCTAAGTCCAGTAGAGCTCTCCAAACTAATAGATGGTAATTCTCCTACTAGGGTATTAGGAATTTTAGATCATTGGGCGCAAGAAAACCCCTTTAAGCCCTAAACCTCTCTTACAATTACAGGCAAAATTAGCCTTTTAATCATCAGTGAAGGTGAAAGACTACATGAAGACACAACTCATACTATATGCTTAAGCAGCCAAGCATGCACAGTAATTCCAGAGTCCTAGGTTAATAAATACAAACTAAGAGCGGTGTGGAGCAGTATTTTAAAGTTTACAAAAAAATGCATTTAAGTGGTATTCCCTTCTTGTAATGTTACAGCATATCACTAGGATGGTATGCTACTAACATTATGATTGGTGGGATCTGGCTTCTGAAACCTTTGCCAATCACAACAACTAAGGGCCCAGGGTCCCTTCGGCTAATTCACTACACAGTGGCTCTCTCTGTCACCTGCTGTGCAAAGAACTGCAACACTGCCTTATTCAAGTGAATGGAGATGCTTTGTCGTTCTCTTCATAGCGGGTGGCCGGGAGCGGACAATCTGTGAAGGAGCACCAGCGCCTTTAACTTTGAGGATTGAGAGGGTCCCAGCAGTCATATTCTCTCCAATACGTTAGTGAGGGCATATCCTAATAATATGCCATCAGTTAGTAATTGTGGGAATACCCCTTTAACTTTGCATCCTCATTCACATATTACTCACACCTACATGGACCAGAAATGTTCCAATCTTCTCCTTCATCACATTTAAAACCTGTTTCTTACCCCAGCTTCTAGCTTCATCATTGTGTTACAGTCCCTGGTAAATGGCTTTGTAGCAAGTAACTTGTGGATAAATAACTTATTAATCAGTCAATAATTTAACCGATTATTTTAGTGAGAAAATATCAGTCAATTGATGAGAAAGCATCAAGAAGTTGAGTAGCTATGATAGTCTTGAGTCTTGGCTGCTCAACTGGCCCATCATCTTCAGCAGCATCTGGTTCTCATCCTTCAGCCTCTTGTTTTCATCTTCAGCTCTCTTCATTTTCTGCAACAGACATCAGAAGATCATCAGAAAATGTTCCTGATGAGTACTTCTCCAAAATTTGTCTATAGTTCCTCATGACTGATCATCACAGGTTCTTGACCATAAAGAAGACAAAGCTACAGAGTGGGCAATATCTACTGTATCTATCAGATGTGAAGTGCCCTCTTCATATGTTAATGACATCTTCAAACTATGTTCCAACACTTACCCTTGTGTGTAAGACTTACCTGATTTAAGGTCTTCATCTCCTTTTGGTGTAGTAGCATAGACCCCTCCTTGTCATTGAGTTGAATGGTCAGTTTGTGATTGTCTTGTCTCTTTTCTCTAACTGCCTAATAAAAACACAAATACAGTTCACAGTACCAATCACCAGTACCATCAAGCACTTGGAGAGTCCTTTTCTATACTTGGAGTTGACTTGCCTGTAGGCTTTGGCGCTTAGGTCAATGGTGTATCATAATTACTAAATCACGATTAAAGCTGGCATACATTTGATGTATGTCAGCCGAACAGATTTTGGTGGGACTGGCAGACCATTTAATGTGTAGTGGGACCTCCTGACTCTCCAGGAGAGAGTCAGGATTTCAACATGCCTGATCCTTTTGTTCTCTGAAAAATGACCGTCAGAGGAGTCTAGTGGCTATCTAATCTCCCCTTCTTACTGTATGCTCAGCCAAGTCGAGCATGCTGGAGAGATAATGCAGTTGTCAGGTGAACAACCATTTTCCAGCAGCTTTCTTAACGGGTCTAAAGGCGGCCATAAACATTCAATAGCGATAGTTCGTCCAACAGCTATCTCTCCTGACTCCCTTATACACAAATGTGTACGGGTGTTCAATGGGAAGAGGAAAGAAAGCTGCTGCCAGACATTTCTGGAAACTTATCTCCTGATTCTTCTCTCCCCTGACATCATCTCTCAGGGAATATTCGGCAGCCCCCCATACACATTATTGGCCAGTCTTAGTATTGTCCAAGTTAAGACAGCTGTCCAGCAGTGGCCTTACCTTTTGAAGTTCTTCCATCCATGATTGCCTTGTTTTCAAGCTTCCATCCGTACTTTCTGAAGTAGAATCATTCAAATGGGCCTCCGAATTTCTGTAAAGTAATGAAAAATACAAAAAAGGGATATGCACGCACCCTTTTGTAACCATGCTTTGCATTGCTCTAATGCAGGGATGCCCAACTTGCAGCCCTCCAGCTGTTGCCAAACTACAACTTCCATCATGCTCTGCTGTAGGCTGGCAGCTGTAGGCTGTCTGGGCATGCTGGGAGTTGTAGTTTGGCAACAGCTGGAGGGCCGCAGGTTGAGCATCACTACTCTGATGCATATAAAACAAAAAATAAAGTATCCTTGTAAATGGTCTATATAAAAAAAAAATACACAACTTTCATTTACAGATCTTTTGCAAATGTATTTGTCTCCATGGTTACAGACTACAACTAAACCCTGTGTTGTCTGATTCTGCAGTCATACTCCTTTCCACCTGTCCCCTAAATTTTTTGCATTCAGTAGGTTAGCAAGATGTACAGGGCAAATGGGAGGTGTAGACACAAAATACTAGGAAGTTTTAGAACAAGGCTAATTGCAAAATTGTTTCTTCCAGTAAAAGACGTTAAAAACCTGAAATGAAAAATTCACTGAGAAGCTCAACCCAAAAGATAGGCTTTAAAACAGCAGGTCGTCAGACAGGAGAAGCATTACTTACCTCACTATTCCACTGCCGTGGCCTTTCAAATGCTTTCTGGGTCCCCACTAATCTCTGTTCCTGGTCCCATCTCAAAATTTAGGAAATGGCAGGAGATGCCTGCTCAGCCAATCAGTGGCCGCAGCGGTAATCTCCAAGCAAAGTAAGGGTCGGAACAGCAGCAGCTGGAGATCAGTGAGGTGAGTAATGTTTCTTTTTACTAACCGATTATTTTCCTTATACTGCTGGAAAACCACTTTAAGCAGGAGCGCAGCTATAGTGGAAGCAGAGGGGCCCGAACTTAGAAGTGTCATGGCCCCCTCTACAGTATTATAACAATGACATACAGTATATACATGTAGGAAAAAGGACGGAGCGGCTGCCGGGCATGGTCTGAGAGAACAATCTCGACTAGCCACAGGAGTGGGGGTTGCACGGGAAGAGGGAGTTGTCAAGAAGTTGCTGGGGGGGGGGGGGGGGTTAAAAATTAGCTGTGGGGCTCAGTCATTTCTAATTACACCACTGGCTTTAAAGAGGTTGTCTTATTTTGGACATTGGCACTAGGATATGCCCCCAGTGCCTGATAGGTGTGGATACCACCTCTTGGACCTGCACGTATCCTTAGAACGGAGCCTGGTGACAGAATGCACACCACACATGCGCAGCTGCCCTCCACTTATTTCTTTGGGAGTGCCAAAAGTAGCCGAAGTGCTTGTCTCAGTTATTTCGGTAAGCCCTATAGAAATTAATGGAGCGGTGGGCGCACTTGTGCTGTGCACTTCCCATTCATTTCAATGGGACTTCCGAAAATAGCCGAGCGTGGTTTGCTCGGCTATTTTCGGCACTCCCATAATAAATGGAGGGCAGCCGTGCATGCGTGGCGCACCCTCCGTCACTTTGCGGGCTCAGTTTTAAGTAGAGATGCGGGTTCCAGAGGTAGGATCCAATACCTATCAGACATTGGGGGCTTATCCTAGCCATATGACCCCAATCGTTAAGATGAGACACCCTCTTTAAGCATGGATCAGGAGAAGTCACACAATCCATTATGTGTATGATGTTTCTGTGATGATGACTGATAATAATAATCTTTATTCATATAGCTCTGATATTTTCTGCGGCACTTGACAACTCAAATTCAAAGGGAACATGTGGAGACAAAATCTTACATAATGCAGTAACAAACTAATAAACAATTCAAACAAGATGCATGAGGGCCCTGCTCGCGAGAGCTATACTACCACATTTACTTTAGGATCCTTTACAACTACCCTGTGGGCCACTTTGAGAGACACGAATGTGCAAATTTTACAGAGAAAGCATAAAACCTAAAGTAATACAAACCGGTTGGTGCAAGGTCCATCTGATATCCACTTTTCCTGCAAGGCAAAAGACATATTGAGAAAAACCAAGAGGCAAATCATGTAAAGTTCTTGTAAATTCATTAATTTATCATGTGAAACCACTGACTACCGGTATATTGTGAGGGG
The DNA here is from genome assembly GCF_014858855.1 of Bufo gargarizans. Taxonomy (NCBI): domain Eukaryota; kingdom Metazoa; phylum Chordata; class Amphibia; order Anura; family Bufonidae; genus Bufo; species Bufo gargarizans. Next base: position 22,465,995 of record NC_058089.1, read on the forward strand.
TACATGTATCACGCATTCTGGGGAAGGGGGCATCCTAGGAGGAAGCAATGTATGGGAGGCATTCCTGGAACATACGACTGGTACTCCATGCGGCATCTCTGTGTCCTCTAGAGAGGCATTAGAGGCTGAAACACTGCATGGGAGCCTCTGGTACCCACTTATTGAGCTGGCACATACCGTTAAATGAGGCTACTTTCACATCTGCATTTTTGCTGGATCCGACAGGGTTCATCATAAGCGCTTCCGTTAGGATAATACAACCGGCTGCATCCGTTCTGAACGGATCTGGTTGTATTATCTCTAAAATGTCCAAGACGGATCTGGCACTAAAACCATTGTAAGTCAATGGGCGCCGGTTGCGTTTTCTTTTGTGTCCAAGAAAACAGATCCGGCAACATTGACTTACATTGTGTTTCATGCCGGATCCGTCTTGCTCCGTATGCCATGACGCACTCAGAAACACTGCTTGCAGCGTTTTTGTTTGCGTCATGGGAACGCAACGGAACCCATTGCATTCCGGTACACTCCGTTCCGTTCAGTTTTGTCTCCATTGACAATGAATGGGGACAAAACTGAAGCGTTTTCCTCCGGTTTTGAGACCCTGTGACAGATTTCAATACCGGAAAGGGAAACGCTGATGCGAAAGTAGCCTGAGTTATCCAGCTTGGTAAAATTGATGGCCTCTCCTTAATAACGGCCATGAGCATTAGATCAGTTACAACTCTCGGCACCCCCACTATCAACCATTTGAAGCACTGGGTCACTTGTTCAAGTGCTGCAGCCTCTTCAGTGATCTCATCAGGTTGCTGATTGGTTGGCACCCGGAGCGTGCGTTCCAAGTGTCACAGCCTTTTCCCATTCACTTGAATAGGCTAACCATATTCTTTTGTAAAAAATGGCATATACATCTTATGACCTGGCTCTGGTTGTTTATTAGAGGTTTTCCAGGAATCTCATATTCATGGCCCATCCTCAGGAAAGGTCATTAATATGACATTGGCGGTGGTCCGACTCCCCGCATCCCTGCCGAACAGTTGTTTGAGGAAGTCGGAGCCCTGGTTAGGCGCCACGGCCTCCTTGCAGCTTGCCAAGCACAGCACTGTACAGTTGATAGTGGCTGTGCTTGGCATCACAGCTCAGCACATTCACTTTTAAGGGTCTGAGCAGCGCCCAGACCAGGTGACAAGCTACTGCGAGCTCCGTGGCCTTCTCAGACAGCTGATCAGGAGGGGTCCCGGGTGTCGGACCCCCACCAATGAGATTCTGATGACCTATCCAAAGGATAGATCATCAGTAATAAAAAGGCGGACAACCCTTAAAATTTTTCGTGGGTATATATCTAAGCAGCGTACTTAGGGTACGTAGGGTTACTTAGGGTACTTAGGGTTACTTAGGGTACTTAGGGTTACTTAAGGGTTACTTAGGGTTACTTAAGGGTTACTTAGGGTTACTTAAGGTTACTTAGGGTACTAAGGTCAAATTTCATTGTGATATAGGTGAGCCACTCATGTTTCTATTAGGCCAGGTTCACATCATCGTTTTATTTTCCATTCTTTAATCCTGTGATGGCCAACCTCCGGCACTCCAGCTGTGGTAAAACTACAACTCCCAAGATGCACACTTGTTTGGCTGTTCTCAGAACTCCATAGAAATGAATGGAGCATGCTGGGAGTCGAAGTTTCACCACAGCTGGAGTGCCGGAGGTTAGCCCAAAAATGTTTTTTAAAAATCTTAACCATCAAAAGAACAGAAAACAACAATAAAAGAATCCTGTATTTTAGGCATACATTATGCTCAGGCACATTTTGCATCCGTTTTATTAGCCTTTTCCGTCTGACATCCTATATTTTAGACGGAAAAAAGTCACAGAATATTTTTTTTTCCTTCTAAAATAACGGATCTCAGACAGAAATGGCTAAAACGGATGCAAAATGTGCCTAACTGAGCAAAACGTATGCTTAAAATACAGGATCCGTTTTTTTTTTGTGTGTGTGTTTTCTGTTCTTCTGACGGATCAGAGGAGTGGAAAATGAAACAGTGATGTGAACCCGGCCTTATTTAGCATTATGGAAAAATATCTGCAGGCCGCATAACTTGTCGTTTTATATTTTAGTGCTCCAGTGCTATATTTGGTATGCAACTCAACAGTGGCGTTGCTGGGCATGCTACCAGACGTACAGCATCTCCTGGCGGATGTGGCATTAGGTTTTACTATGTTATTGTATTAACGTCAGATGAACTTCAAATCTTGCCCTCCCTGACTGCATTTAGCAGCAGAAGCAGTTTAAAGGGATACTTCCATCCAAAAAAATATTCAGGTTTGGAAGCCAAAATCAGGAGTGGATTATAAAAGGAGAGAAATTATACAGGACAGATACGACTTGTGAAGCCGAAACTGCATCAGGAAACCTGTTTGGCCGTACACTTAGGTTCACACGTTACATCTGCCGCATTTCTGCCTCTAATCTGCAGCAGAAAAAAGTCACCAAATGTGTGTGCACACGCTGCGGATTTTGTTGCAGAAAACCTGCAGATTAGACGCAATGTCATTCTTTGCATTGAAAAGGGTGGAATCCGCAATGAAATCTGCTGCATAGATTGACATGCTATCACAAAATTGTGGAACGGATGAGGACTCATTCATACGGTCGTGTGAATGTAGCTTTAGGATACGGCCACGCAGAGTTGTTTAAAGGATGTCTTGAGGCAGATCTGCATGCAGAATTTTCAGCCAAAGCCAGAAGTGGATCCACCAGGAAGGAGAAGTATAAATCTTTTCTTTATATTTCCTTTCCTATATATTTCTTTCAAATGCACTTCTGACTTCAGCAAAAAATCCAGCAGGAAGACCTCCTCAAAAAACTCTGTGGTAGATTTATCAATTTGTGGTGCGTCAAAGTAGGACCCCTATATATGAAACAACCTGATCTCAGCTAACCAAACCTCCAACCACCCCATATCCTACTCCATTGGTATTCATTTTCCCTCTGTCTATATAGAATTTTTTCATAGTTCTTTACTTTATCAATTAAATTTATCCATGTGTTTATGTCTGGAGTGGATCGGGCAAACCAAGTCCGGCTGATCAAAACTCTAGCCAGCATCAATATTCTGCTCAGAAAAATCTTTTGATGGTTATGGTTTTTTAGTTTGGAGAGATCATTAAGAACAAATACTTGTGGTTCAAAAGGAATTCGAATTTTTAGTTTACAGATAATACAGTTATTGATACCATTCCAGTAGTTTATAAGTTCTGGACAGGTCCATATCATATGGAGGAAATCTGCTCCAACAGTATCACATTTGGGACAGTTGGACGTGTCTCTTAACCCACATTTATTCATCCATAATGGAGTAATATATAATCTGTTGCAGATATAAAATTGTATTAGAACATGGTTAAAGTTCTGGGATAGTGAAGTTAAATTCCCAAAAATATTCTCCCACCCTTCTATTTGTAAATTCGGACAATCCACCTCCCACAATTTTTGTCCTGGTGAGTGTATATCACTAAACCGTACCTTAAGTAATAACTTATATATATTTGAAATTTTTATTCTAGAAAGTGTACCCCCTACCCAATCATTCACAAAGGATAAATTATCTATATGCAACATCCGCTTATCATCCAAACTTGATAATACAGAACGCAATTGGAAATACCTAAACCATGAAAAAAATTTATATTTTGTGTCATTTCTATATAAGGTTTAATTTCTCTATCTTTAACTACCTGTGAAATATATAAAATTTTATTTTTCTGCCAAAATGTGTCGGCTGCAATTTCATCCAGCCTTTGTAAATACAAATTATGCCAAAGAGGCGTAAATGTGAGTGAACCCCTAACCTTCAACCATGTCCTAGTTGTAGCCCACACCTTAAGGAGTAGTTTTATAGTCTCTCTATAGCCTTGCTCATAACTCTTCAATAGGCCAGATTCCAACAAGGAAAAAATATTATTGTGAGCGTGGCTAGTTACCAACTTCCCCAGTAGTGCACTATGCTCTGATTCGTAGCATCTCAATAGCTGGGCTGCAATAAAGTACCCCTTAAAATAGGGGAGATTTAAACCCCCGCACTCCACTGATCTATACAGGTACTCCAGCTTAATTCGAACTCGCTTTCTTCCCCATATTAGATCATTAATTAGTCTCTCCATAAGTTTAAAATGTTTATCTTGTATCCAAATAGGTGTATTCCTGAGCACATAAAGAAATTGTGGTAGTATCACCATTTTAACTAGTGAAACTCGATCAGCTCTAGATAAGGGAAGTTTCAACCAGATTCCTATTTTAGCTCTGATCTTTACCATTATGGGGATCAGATTGAGTTCTACAAAATTTTCGACCCGAGGCGATATAGTCAAACCCAAATATTGAAAAGTATCAACAATATCCAACTGTGTAGCAGGAACCTCTTTCTGTGGCAGGGGGTCTATTGGGAGCAAGCTGGTCTTAGCCCAGTTTATAAGAAGACCAGACACCTCACCAAATAATTTAACCATTTGAATAATCCTAGGGAGAGTGGTTTCCGTATGATCTATAAAAAACAGAACATCATCTGCATATAATGAGATACGGTCTTGTGTTCCTAGCGTACCAAATCCTTTGACCTGATCGTCCTGCCTGATGGCCATCGCAAGGGGTTCGATATATATATCAAATAATAAGGGAGATAATGGGCAACCCTGACGGGTGCCTCTGTTTAACTCGATACTACCACTCAAGATTCCATTAAGACTCAATTTAGCCCGGTGGAATCTGATTGGTTGCTATGGGCAACTAAGCCAGTTTTCCTTTACACCAGTTTGAACAATCTCCCCCTCTGTGTAGTTACACCCTTAGGCCTCTTGCACATGGCCGTAGCTCGGCCGTTCAGTGCATTGCAGACCAAAAATACAGTTGTGTGAATTCCCCCTTAGGCCTAATGCACATGGCCGTGGAACACAGCCGTGAGCGGTCCGTGGTATCCCGGCCTAACATCCTGCTGACAGCAGGAGCACACGGCTTCATTGGTTGCTATGACGCCGTGCGCTTCATGCCGCCGCTGCACTACAGTAATACACTCGTATGATCTTAACAAGTGTATTACTGTAGTGCAGCGGCGGCATGAAGCGCACGGCGTCATAGCAACCAATGAAGCCGTGTGCTCCTGCTGTCAGCAGGATGTTAGGCCGGGATACCACGGACCGCTCACGGCTGTGTTCAACGGACGTGTGCATTCGGCCTTAGGCTGAGGTTAGACCTGGACTTTTTTTATCATGCTACAGAAAATCGCTGTGAAATTACTGGGGGTAGATTTATCAAAACTGATATAAAGGAAAACTGGTTTAGATGCGCATAGCAACCAATCCGATTCCAGATTTCATTTTTCAGAGCTTCTTTGGAAAATGAAAGCCGAAATCTGATTGGTTGCTATGGACAACAAAGCCAGTTTTCCTTGGCATCAGTTCGAGAAATCTCCCCCACTGTCCGTAGGGAACACATTGTGGCACATTTGTTAAGCTCACCTGTGGCTTTAAAAGTAGACAGGCGTATTTCATTCGTCTTTCTTTTGCTGAGTATTTTTTTAAAGTCAGACAGCTGTTCATGAAGTAGACTTTATGACAGAGATTTATCAAAACTGGTGCAAAAGAAAACTGGCTTAGTTGCTTATGGCAACCAATCAGATTCCATCTTTCATTTTCATATGCAGCTCTGAACAATGGAAGGTGGAATCTGATTGGCTGCTGTGGGCAACTGAGCCAGTTTTCATTTGCACTAGTTCTGATAAATCTCCCTTGGTATATTTTTATTAATTTGACCTCTGGTGGTTGTCTTTCAGTTAGACAAGTTCATAGCGACTTAGGGGGTCATTTATCAAACTGGTGTAAAGTAAAACTGGCTTAGTTGCCCATAGCAACCAATCAGTTTCCACCTTTCATTTTGGACAGCTCCTTTGGAAAATGAAAGGAGGAATCTGATTGGTTTCTGTGGGCAACTAGGCCAGTTCTACTTTACACCAGTTTGATAAATGACCCCCTTTCACATGTCTCCTGGAAAGTGCTACTATTAATGCTCAAAAAGTTGCACTTCAACACTGAAAACAGACAAAGAAAAGTATGTCAGAACTGAGGTGAAGTAAAAATTTGACTGTTTTGCCACAAATTCAGGCGGAAAAAAAGATGCACCTACATAAATAGGTAAGTGAAAGGTAGCAAAAGTTAGAAAACTTCTGAATTAGTCTAAAAAAAAAAAAAAGACGAACAAGGGGGCACATTTATCATAAGAATTTGCGCCTGTTTTTATCATATTTTATGTGTGTTGGGCAATCATTTCAACATAGTTGCATTTATTGTTATGTTTGCACCTTGTCTAAGATTTTACATCGTAATCAGGGGCGTAGCTATAGGGGGGGTAGAGGTGGCAGTTGCCTACCGGGCCCAGGAGCCTGAGGGGGAGACCCTTGTGCCACATAAGAAGACACCGGTATTATAGAACGTGCACGCAAGTCAAGTTACACCTCTGGCTAGAGGAAAGGGATTAGGTCAAGAATTTGGCATGAGGGGGGAAGGTGCTGTGTCAGTTTTTGCCTCAGGCAGCACGAAGGCTAAAAGCTCCCCTGCCCCTGGCCACAAAGCACTAAGGCAAGGGGGGTCCAAGCTGAAGGGCTCATGCACACGACAGTATGCCCTCCGAGACATACAGTCCGTGGGTGGGCCATATGTCCCGGAGTGGCATATATCGTGCGGGACAATAGTCCCGCGGGCGGCCCGATGCGCATAGTATCATAGTAACCTATGATGCTGTGCGCTCCCATGCGCACGATGTATGCCACTCCGGGACATATGGCCCGCTTACAGACCGTATGTCTCGTGGGCATGAGCCCGAACTCTTAGGCCTCTTTCACACGGGCGTCCCGAATTTGCTCCGGTTGTGCCGCGTGTGCATTGCGGGAAACCCGCACCAGTAGGCACGCAATTGCAGTCAGTTTTGACTGCGATTGCGTTCCGATGTTCAGTTTTTTCCACGCGAGTGCAATGCGTTTTGCATGCGTGAGAGAAAAAACGGAATGTGGTACCCAGACCCGAACCCGGACTTCTTCACTGAAGTTCGGGTTTGGGTTAGGTGTTCTATTCATTTTATTATTTTCCCTTATAACATGAGGGAAAATAATAGCATTCTTAATACAGAATGCTTACTAAAGTGTGGATTGAGGGAGGGGTAAAAAAAAAAAATATTAACTCACCTTATCCTCTTGTTCATGTAGCCAGCATGTCTTCTTTCTTCTTCTTTCAGGACCTGCAAAAAGACCTTTGATGACGTAATCGTGCTCACCACGTGGTGATCGCGGTGACGTCAGCGCAGGTCCTGCCGAATGAAGATAGAAGATCCTTCTCTCTTCATTCAGCAGGACCTGCGCTGACGTCACCGCGCTCACCACTTGGACAGCGTGATTACGTCATCAAAGGTTCTTTTGCAGGTCCTGAAAGAAGAAGAAAGAAGACATGCTGGCTACACGAACAAGAGGATGAGGTGAGTTAATATTATTATTTTTTTTTAACCCCTCAAGCCACATTTTAGTAAGCATTCTGTATTAAGAATGCTATTATTTTACTTTATAACCATGTTATAAGCAAAAATAATACAGTAAATCGACTTTTATCAATTTACTAACATCATCTCCTAGCAACCATGCGTGAAAATTGCATTGCTTGCGGATGCTATGAGATTTTCACGCATCCCTATTCATTTCTATATGGCCTGCATTGCGTGAAAAACACAGAATATACAACATGTTGCGATTTTCACGCAACGCACAAGTGATGGGTAAAAATCAGCACTCATCTGAACAGCCCCATTGAAGTGAATGGGTCCAGATTCAGTGCGGGTGCAGTGCGTTCACCTCACGCATTGCACCCGCGCAGAATTCTCACCCAGGTGAAAGGGGCCCATGATCCTTTAGCTACGCCCCTGATCGTATTTGCATTTTTTTTTTTTTTTTTCATCTGTTTCAGGGATAGGTCTAAGTGTTTTGTCAGTTGGATTTATGCATTTGTGACTTTTTAAAGTACAAGTTTGATTTGTAATAAACATGCGCAAAACTCTGCCAGACCGTGGCTGGCGTATGTTGCTGCGTCTAGTCGGATCTTTTGCGACTCTGATGATAGTGAAAGCCACATAATAAATAGGAGAAACTGAAACTTTCAACCCACAGAAGAACAGGTGCAAAAATAGGTGTAAAATTGTACTAGCATGGTAAATGTGCTCCCAAAAGCCTTCAAGACAGACTTCATTTTATTAGTAAATGCAGCTAAGGCCTCATGCACACGACCGTTGTGTTCCGTTCCGCAAAATGTTGTTCCGTGATCCGTTTCCAGTTTGTCTTCCTTTATTTTTGGAGGATCACCAGACATAAAGGAAAGATAAAAAAAATCTAAGTCAGGTTTGCCATGCAAATGATAGGAAAAAAACGGACACGGACGCACGCATGCGGATGACAATCTTATGTGCCTCCGCTGTTTTTTGTGGTCCTATTGACTTGAATGGGGCCGCAAACCGTGTTCCGCGAAAATAATAGGACAGGTTATATTCTTTTGATGGACTGGAACCACGGATCACGGACGCGGATGACAAACGGTGCATTAGCCGAGTTTTCAACAGACCCATTGAAAGTCAATGGTTCTGCAGAAAATCACGAAAAACTGAATAACGGACATGGAATAAAACAACGGTCGTGTGCATGAGGCCTAAAAAAAATAAGACTATCTAAAACAGCATTTTTTGGACTAAAAACAGACGCAAACTCTTTAGTAAGTGTGCCCCAGTGTGCTGTCCGCTTATTTTGCGGCAGCATTGAAATGAATGCAAACTGAAAATATGGTTGTTAATTTATCTGACCCCTTGACAGGAGACATGGGGGCACATTTATCAAGCTTGCCTGTTTTTAGGCTGTCAATTAGACAAGCGTATTTTCTTCCCCTGTCTTTCCTTTTTCAGCTATATGTCAAGCACTTCATAAATTAGACCTAGGAGTTATTGCCTAGGTATTGCAATTAGTCTGACCTCTAGTGGTTCTTTTAAGGCCTGCTGCACACGACCGTAGGTGTCCCGTTGCCGTATTGCGGACCGCATTTGCAGATCTGCAATACACACCCACCATTCCGCGTGCGCTCCGCATCACGGATGCGGACCCATTCACTTCAATGAGTCCGCAAATCTGGAGATGCGGAATGGTGCGGAACGGAAGCACGAAACGGAACCCTGCGGAAGCACTACGGAGTGCTTCTGTGGGGTTTCATCCCGTACAAAGATAGAACATGTCCTATCTTTTTGCAGAATGGGTGGATTGCGGACCCATTAAAGCGAATGGGTCCGCGATCCGCTACGGCTGCCCCATGGTCGGTGTTCGTGCATTGCGGCCCGCATTTTCGTGTGCAGAAGTTCTAAGACTGGTCTAATTAGTATGTGGATGAAAATGTGGCACAAGTGAGCTGAAATTAGGCGCACTTCTCCATGAAAGTAGTCAAAATGTGGCACAACTCACTACTCAAAGCAGAAGCAGAAAAATATGCCAGCCCTGGAGTGGAGTAGAAATTAGACTGTTTTGACAACTAAATCAGGTGAAAATAAGATGCTCCTAGATCAGGGATGGGCAAACTGCGGCTCTCCAGCTGTTGTAAGACTACAAATCCCATCATGCCCTGCTGTAGGCTAATAGCTGTAAGCAGACTGTGCATACTGGGATTTGTAGTTTTACAACAGCTGAAGAGCCACAGTTTGCCCATCCCTGTCCTAGATGCATAGGTCAGACAATAGGCAGAAAAGTTTGAAAACTTCTGAATTAGGGCTCGTTCACACGACCGTGTGAAGCCTGTGCCTGTGCTGAGGACAGCAAATTGTCCGCAATGCATAGGCACCGTCCGTGGGGCAGGCGCATAGGGATCGCAGACCCATTCACTTGAATGGGTCCGTGATCCTTCCGTTCCACAAAAATATAGAGCAAGTTCTATCTTTTTGTGGTGCGGAAGCACGGAACGGAAGCCCAGAAAGCACTCCGTAGTGCTTCTGTAGTGTTCCGTTCAGCTCTTCCAGATTTGCAGACCCATTGAAATGAATGGGTCCGCATCCGTGAAGCGGAATGGCCACGGAACGGTGCCCGTGTATTGCGGATCCACAAATGCGGTCCGCAATACGGCAACGGGCATCACACTTTCATGTGAACGAGCCCTTAGTCTAAAAAATCTAAATAGGCAAACGAGGCACAAATGCCTCCAAAACAGGCACATTAGTAAATGAGACAAAAAAAATGTGACAGTGTAAGGCTACATGCACACAAACGTTGTTTGTTTCCGTGTTCGTTCATTTTTTTTTGCGGATAGGATGCGGACCCATTCATTTCAATGGGTCCACAATAAATGCTGACAGCACACGGTGTCTGCATCAGTATGTCCGTTCCGTAGCCCCGCCAAAAAAATAGAACATGTCCTATTCTTGTCCGTTTTAGGCATTGCTACAATGGATCCGCAAAAAAAAACTGATGCCATCCGTTTTTTGTTTTTTTTTTGCAGATCCGTAATTTGCGGACCACAAAACACATACGGTCGTCTGCATGTAGCCTAAAACAGCATTTTTATGCCTAAAAACAGATACAGACACTATAGTAAATGTGCCCCGTTGTTATTAGGATTAATATTATTCACATCACATTCACGTCAGTGGTTTTAATTAGTGATGACCGAAGTTATGAAAAATTTGCAGCTTTGCCAAATTTCACAAAGAAATTCTATTTGTGATGAATTACTTCGTCGCAAAGCACATTTCTTTGCATGTAGCGAGCGCAATGATGGAGAACACCTGTCATTGAACCACTCAAATGCTGCGCTCATCGCTGATTGCGGCATCTAGGATTAAAATGAAAGCATTTCAGGGGTTAATCAAGTAAAAAAAAGAAATAGTCACCTCAACCATTGATCGCGGAGAGGCCGTCAGAGCCATCTTGATTGAAGACGCCGCACAAAATCTCGCACGGGGTGACTTAATGACATCATCACTGATGACATCACCGCGCCCGGCCAGCGCAGTGACGCACATATCACCTTGCGCAAGATTTCAAGTGGTTTCTGTAATTAAAATGGCCGGAACGGCCTCTTCATGCTCAAATGGATGAGGTGAGTATGAATTTTTTTTTTTACCGCCATTTCAAGAAAAATAGATTAATTCCCATGAAGCGTTAGGAAATTCGGCTTCGCAGCGAATTGAATCTTTCCTGAAATTCGAATCTAAGTCCACTTTGGTTACTTCGATTCGCTCAACGTTAGTTTTAATGTTATAACTGATGGTTTATATAGGACGGGGCAATAACTGTCCAGGTTCCAGGTACATTTTCCTCACCTGACTCTGTATAACAGTCTCTTGCTCTTTGTTCTCCTCATTTGCATTATCTTCATTTTCCTCAGGATCCTATAAATTTACAATGTGTTAGTCATGGAAAGCATTATTCATTATAGGCAAATGTTCATGAATTCGCAAAGGGGTATTATAAAAAGCACACAAGTTTTTTCAGAAACCGCACCACTCACGTCCATGGTGTTGTCTGGCATTGCGGCTCAGCTCAACTCAGGTGAACGGGGCTGAAATGCACCAATGGTGAAATACCAAGGGCTGTAAAATTACACATCTCTTATTAATTGATATCTAGATGAGTAATAGATCCAATATATCTACTAATACAGAGGCTGATAACTTAAAAAGGTTACCCCACCCTGTGGACAAGACATCATTTTCCAATAGGTGTGGTACCTACTTCTGGGACCTGCTCCTATCTCAACAGCGGGGCCCATCTCATACCAATGGAAATTGAGAGGTGGTTGTGGTTGTGCTTGTGTAACTCTCTCCTTCCACTTCTATGGGACTTTCAAAAATAACCAAGCGGGCTTAATGGAAGGTGCCGCACATGTGCAGCGCCTCTCTGCTCCCAGTGGCCCAAGAGAACCGCGTCTATAAGACATTTTGTTACAGCGGTGGCTGCAAGCTGCCGCTGCGCTGTCCCACTCGCCAACCCCTCCCGTCTTATTTCGGGCAGGCCCACTTTTTTCCTCTCTGCAAGCTGCAGCACAAGACCTCTCCTCCTGTAGCCATAGGGCGTGCCCCCTCCCTCTGGCTCTTAAAGAGCCAGTGCAAGCACTTCCTATTCTTCAACAACCGATAGTTGGCAACCCTAGGGTAATTCAGGCACCTTCCCCACTGGGAGGATGCCCCAGCAATAGGTCTCTTGGCTTGCTAAGTTCCTGCTTGGTGTGTTATATCTTGTTGTCTGCTCATGTACTGACCTCTGCCCATTTACCTGTTTGACCCTTTGCTGTCTGACCTGTGCCTTTCACATGTATTGATCATACGCTGTTTGCCCAACCTCGGACCTGTCACTGTATTGCAAGTACTCCGCCAGCCCTGACCTTGGCCTGTCCCTGACTACAATTCTACCGGACCACTTGGTGCTCTAACACTAATGGATTAGCTGGTAATCACACAGAGATTACTTCAGGAGGTAGCAGCCTGGTGGTTCCCCTGCAGCAAAGTCCAGATTCCTGTATAGGGGGTAAATATCAGAGGACTGCCAGGATAACGCCCTTAGGAATTGTCCTATGTCAAATATATTGGTTAACACAGTGGTTCCACACTGACCAACACATTTTTACTGTGGTGCTAGGACCTCATAAGTATGATGTTTGAATTAAATGGCATATTTTTTAATGTATTTTCTCCAAAAAGTTTCAGTAAATACATTGATAAATCAGCTCCACTGTGAACATTGGTGAATACATTCGGAGGTGCTGTAGAAGTGGAGTTACTGGAGCTCAACTACCTGCAGTCACCTTTGGCTTATTCACCTATGTGACATTTGATTAACGTTACATAGGGGGAAAAGATTTTGGATGTTTTCTAGCAGGTAATGGGTTAGTAATGTGAAATGGCAGACTTATATTTAGAAGAAAAAGGAATGTCCAGCAACCATGGTAGACTAATATTTGTATTTTTTTGTTTTTCGTCATGGTCTTTGTAACAGAACCCCTGTTATTGCCTGGCCCACAGACTGTAACCTTGTATAAACCCCCTGGATTCATTACTTTTATTCTGTTAATTGTGTCACAGACAATGTCTATTGTGTTGTTGAATGTGTCACAGGCAATGCCTATTGTATTGTTGATTGTGTCACAGGCAATGCCATTGTGTTGTTGATTGTGTCACAGGCAGAGGGGGGTTGTGTACATTTGTTGGGAATGTCTCCAGGCTGTAAATGAACAATGTGATTAGTTATTATGTTTGAATACTGTGGGAGGTCCTCTTGCAGGGGGACTTCCATAAAAGTCAGTGTGGCATCAATAAAGCTGTCTGCTACACCCTTCATCATGTTTCGGCTGGTGTTTGGGTAACTGATCGCTACTTAGGAGAATCTCAGCTACAGCATTTCACTTCTTTTGGATTAAACTGGTGAACAGAGAACTATAATCACTCTGGCGCTCGGTCGTTCGGTTCAAAACCGATGAACCCCCTGGCTACCACTTCCGGGGTTCGTTACAGTCTTTCCTATCTTATAAAGTGATGACATATCGCTAGGATATGTCATAACTTCATTATCGTGGGGACCCAACATTTAAGACCCCCTTGATCCTGAAAAGGAAGGGGAAGCACAGCTGGTATAGAGTGCGTCCCCTTCAATGTTGTCCCATGGGCAGTAGCACCAGAACAGCAGCATGGCCCCATTGAAGGGCGGGGTGAAAAACTAAACCAGTTTTGCATCCCTTCATTCTCAGGCTAGGCGGGGATCCCAGAGTTCAGAACCCCACAAGAATAGGACATGTTCCATTTTTTTTGCGGGGCCGTGGCACGGAGCAGCAAAATTGTGGAACAGATGTGGACTCATCATATGTTCGTGTGAATGTAGCTGTAGCCTGGATATAGAGCTACAGGTTTAATGTAGACTATTTGCAAGGTTTTATCATTATTTTACATGCATTGGACCAATAAAAATGGTTGCAAAGTTGGACATAACCTTTAACTTGATGTTAGTCAGCTGCAGATTCAGACCCCGAAATAAATAAGCTTGAATAAACAAGTTTAAAGAGATTTTCTGAGATATTTTAACTGGTGACCTATCCTATGGATAGCAAATGAAAAGAGGTAGCGGCAGCCTCTCCGGTAAATCCTTTATTTGGACGGACTTTACAGAAAGTGTGCCATAAAATTAAGCTGCTTAATATTATGGCACACTTTCTGTAAAGTCACTCCGAATAAAGGATTCACCGGAGAAGCTGCCACTACCTCTTTTCATTTGCTATATTGTTGACTACTGAGGATTTGCGGTCGTGGTTTGGCTGTTGCATTGCCGGTGTGCCGTTTGCGGCCGTGGGTGCTGCTCTACAAACACTTTTGTTTACTATCCTCTGGATAGGTCATCAGTATCTGATCAGTGGGGGTCCGACACCTGGGACCCCCAGCGAACAGCAGTAGCATTGTGGCCTTCTCACAGCTTTTCCCAGGCCATGGGACGTCACATTTATCAGTCACATGGCCTTGATGTAGCTCAGCCCCATTGAAGTGAATGAGGCTGAGCTTCGATACCAAGCACAGCCAGTATACAATGTACGGCGCTGTGCTTAGTGAGCTGAGAGAAGACTGCAGCCCTACTGCGAGCGCTAGTGCCTTCTCAAACAGCTGATTTCCGTAAATTTCGGTTGTCACACCCCCACCAATCAGATACTCATGACCTATCCTGAGAATAGGTCATTAGTTAAAATATCTCTGAAAATCCGTTTAATTTGTGATATATAACTCTAAAATGTAATTCCTCAGCCGTGGAAGAGATAAACTTAAAGGGGTATTCCCATCTCAAGCATTTACATCTTCAGGATATGTCATAAATACTGATAGGAGTCAGTAACTCTAACGTTTTGTGAAAACAGAGGTTCTGGGGATTCCTCTTTTTCTGATTCTCAGCCATCATACTTGTCACTTGCTTAATGGTCAACTGTTTTTGTAACTCCAACAGAGTTCAGTGGTGATGTACACATAAGTAGGTCCTCCTCTCTAATGAAGTGAATGGATTGTACAGCAGCCAAGGACCAGCCTATAAGGGTTACCAGTCTCCTGCTCACCATATAGGTGAGGGTCCCAAAGATAAAAAATACATGTTTAAAATGGGAATACCACTTTAACTAGAAAGCATCATCAGAATATGTTTCAGGGTAAACAAGTTGATGGGGAGCTGTTAGGTTGTATGAGGTCTTACCACTGTTTGAATCATATTAGCTACTCCTGTAGGTCTTCTTTTCTCCCTGAGTTTCCTTTTTTCAATCTGAGTACGATGCTTCTTCTGTGGACTGCCTTTTTTCTCCTTGGTTTTTGAAGTCACTGGATCATGGGCTTCAACATCTAAAGCAGATGGAGGCTGGACTTTGTTGGAAGCTGCATCTTTATCACATGCTTGTCCAATATTTGAGGACAAGGTATGTGTTTGGCGTTCCGCTTCTTGTTGAACCTGGATCTCTACAGACTTACTGCCAGCAAGACTAGAAGTTGACCGTAGCCTCATTCTTTCTCTCCGTGCTTTCCATTCTTCCATAAATGGCACTTGCTCTGTACTATTACCCTTCATATCTCTGGACATCTTTGGTTTCTAAAAAAAGATTTTTACAATAAATCTAAGAATCTCATGAGAAGTCCTAATATTGACCTTGTTGGTTAATCCACTAGTGTTCTATAATCCACAAAGTGTTCTATATCTGAAGGTTTTATTAAAGACGTATTCCCACCATATAATGTTATTATATTAAAACCATGGGGGGTTTTCACTGTACAGGTACCTCAGAGTGTCTGCAAATATGATGTAGCACCCAAAAATCATTCCAGCAAAATCCACGCTCCAAACACCAAAAGGTGCTCATTCCCTTCCAAGCCCTACCATGTGACCATACAGCAGTTTATGTCCACATTTATGGCATTTCCATACACAGTACACAGTAGTACCTGCCTATCAATTTAAGTGTGAGTCTCAGAGGACACAAGCTGGACATGGAACATTGGGCACTAAAATGTTATATCTGTGGAAAAATTGCAAATTTCATATTGAATCAATTTCTGTAAAATGCTCACTCCACCCCTTAATAACTTGAGAATCAGAGTTTCCAAGTTGGGGTCAATTCTCAGGGGTTCCATTTAGTATATCACCCCAGAGGCTCTACACTTCTCAACACAAACTGTGTTAATCACCACATTGGGCCTCAAAATGTGAGTTTTATATTCATGAGCCCTCTCATACATTTGTGCAAAAGAATAAAGCCACATGTAGGGTGTCTCTAAAACCAGGAAACACAGCATAATAAGAATTCCGACTTTTCACACTGGCACAAGATGTTGGGTACTGAAATGTGAATTTTCACTTTACACCATTTTGCTAAACACCTGTGGGGTCAAAATGCTCACAACACCCATTAATAAAAACCCTTTAGGGGTGTAGTTTCCAAAATGGGGTCACTTCTCGAGAGTTCAATTTATTATTTCACTGCAATGGGCTACAAATGCCCTTTTACTCCTAAACCCTGTTGTATGTCCAGGCAAAAGATTAGGGCCACATTTAGGGTGTCTCTAAAACCAGGAAGCACAACATAATAATAAGAGGTCTGACTTTTTATACTGGCACATGCTGGACACAAAATTGTCACTGTGCACCATCTACTGTCTATTAATTTATGCTAAAGACCTGTGGGGTCAAGGATAATACCCCTTGGTAAAATCTGTGAGGGGTGTGATTTCAAAAATGTGGTCACTTCCTTGGGGTTTTACACTGTACTGGTACCTCACAGGCTCTGCAAATGCGACAAGGCACTGAGAACCATTCCAGCAAAATCAGCCCTCCAAAAGCCAAAAAGCAGTCCTTCCCTTCTGAGCCTGTAGTGTGCCCCTACAGCAGTTTACAACCACTGTATTTGGGAAAAAAAACGTTTGACAAATTGTGGGTTTCTTTTTCTAGTTAACGCAAGTAAAAATTAAAAATCTAGGACTAAAAGGACATTTTATTGGAAGAAATTAAATTTTTCCGTGTTCATAGCCAAGTGTTTATAAATTCTATGAAATGCTTGTTGAGTAAAAATGTGCTCAATAAACCCCTTAAACAATTCCTTTCAAGGTGTATTTTCCAAAATGGGTTCATTTGAGGTTGTTTCTACTGTATAGGGGTAACTCTGGGTCTGTTCAAATGTGGAATGGCACCCTAAAACCATTCCAGCAAAATCTACCCTCCAAAAACCATATAGCACTCTTTCCCTTCTGAACCCTGCCGTGTTCCCATACAGAAGTTTATGACCAAATATGGGATGCTCCTGTAAACTTGCAGAATCAGGGTAATACCTTTTGAGGTTTGTTTTGCTGTTAAACCTTATTGTGTTACAGGAAAAATGTATTAAATTGGAAAATCTGCAGACATTTTAGATTTCAACTCCATTTTGCATTAATTCCTATGGAACACCTAAAGGGTTAACAAAGTTTCTAAAATCAGGTCTGAATAATTTGAGGGGTATCATTTTAAATGGAGTCATTTCTGGGTGGTTTCTAATATGTAAGAGCCTCAAAGTCACTACAGACCTGAGTTGGTCGTTGGTTTTGGAAATTTCCTTAAAAACTGCTTTTAAAATTCTAAGCCTTCTAATGTCCCAAAAATAAAATAACATTTCCCCCCAAAAAATGCCAACATAAAGTAGACATATGGTGAATGTTAATTAACAACTATTTTCTGAGGTATCACTTTTCTGAGGTATCATGTCTTAAAAACAAAGAAATTCCAATTTAGAAAACTGCAAATTTTTGAATAAAAAAAGGTAAAACATATTGACCAAAATTTACTGCCAATGTGAAGTACAATGTGTCACAAAAAACATCCTCAGAATCACTTGGATAAGTAAAAGTATTCCAATTATTCCTCAGGATAGGTCATTAATATCAGATTGGCGGGGGTCCAACACCCGACAATCAGCTGGATGAGGAGATGGCGCGCACCGTGCGCACATTGCCATCTCCCTTTTGCTTCCTGTTCACTGCTGTTGTCTATGGTCTTTGCCATAGACAGCAGCAGTGGACAGGAAGAGAGAATAGAGATGGCACAGTACGCACTGAGCGCGCCTTCTCCTGATACAGCTGATCGGAGGCGGTGTCGATTGTCGGACCCCCACCGATCTGATATTGATGACCTATCCTGGGGATTTGTCATCAATATTAAAAGCCCAGAAAACCTCTTTAAGAGGCACAGGCTGTGTGCCGGAAACTGAAACCCATATCAGCTACGAGTTGGTGTAGATTTAAGTTAATTTACGGCAGTTTCTGGTGTAAACTGTAGTAAATCTGGCGGGCCGTGGGAGGGTAGCTAAGTCCTGCTTCATGCCAACGCCCACTGCCTTTCTCACCACTTTAAAAAAGCACCGAAAAGCTAAAAATAGGTACAAATATAGCGTGCATAATCTGCGACTTTTTTTTATAAAACCTCCCCGCGGTTGGTCTATAGTACTATAGGTACATTAATGTCACAGACACTGCTGCAAATGTAGAGACACAGTGACATCACAATGTAGTTACACCCTAGAATGCAACCGGAACAGAATGTAAGACCTCATGCACACACCTTTTTGCGACCCACAAACCCGAGGATCTGAAAAACATACCGGCGGTGTGCGTCCTGCACTTTCCAGTTTCCACGGGTCCCTCACTATTGTAAAAATGCCTATTCTTGCATTTTCTTGCTAGCAAGAATCGGACATGGAAAAAATATGGAAGATTCAGCCCGCACAACCCCTAGCAGGTGCAGATTGCTATGGCGAAATACAGATACAAACGTAAAAACACAAAATGCAATCGCACACTGCAACCAGCACTCTGCCTTGCCTTTATGCTGGATGTTGAATAAGGCATTGGTGTACATTTTGGCCAAAGCGTAATAAGCCACTCACCACGTCAAGGTCGCCTTCATGAGTGGTCCCTAACACTAGTTCCTACCTGTTATGGGCCATGACAGCCACACAAAGTCCAGGGAGCACAGGTACAGCATGCACGCCAAGCACACTCTGCTTTTAACCCCGTCCGGTGCCATTACAGCTTTCATCGGATCCAGGGATGCAAGTACCAACATGCATGCTGAGCCCACTATATACTTCTCCTGGAGCCAAATGGCTACTGGTAGGTGCTATATAAGCAGACTCAGTTTTATACTGACTTTAAAACCAGCCTCCAGGGGGAAGATTAACTGGACAGGTGTGCTTGACTGCTTGGAGATCGCCACGCCTCCAATATATACTACAAAGAAAAAATATGGATTTTTGCTATGGCGAAATACAGATACAAACGTAAAAACACAAAATGCAATCGCACTCTGCCCTGCCTTTATGCTGGATGTTGAATGAGGCATTGGTGTACATTTTGGCCAAAGCGTAATAAGCCACTCACCACGTCAAGGTCGCCTTCATGAGTGGTCCCTAACACTAGTTCCTACCTTTTATGGGCCATGACAGCCACATAAAGTCCAGGGAGCGCAGGTACAGCATGCTGCTAGGGGTTGTGCGGGCTGAATCTTCCATATTTTTTCTTTGTAGTACGTATTGGAGGCGTGGCGATCTCCAAGCAGTCAAGCACACCTGTTAAAGGGGTTGTCCAGGTTCAGAGCTGAACCTGGACATCCCTCTATTTTCACCCCGGCAGCCCCCCTGACATGAGCATCGGAGCAGTTCATGCTCCGATGCTCTCCTTTGCCCTGCGCTAAATCGCGCAGGGCAAAGGCATTTTTCTGAGTTCCGGTGACGTACCGGGGCTCTCTATGGGGCTGACAGGAACCCCGGTGACGTCACCGGCACTGATGGGCTTGATTTGGCTCTGCCCTAGCCAGTAAAACGGCTAGGGCAGAGCTAAAGCCCGCCCCTCAGAGCCGGTGACGTCACCGAACACACTGCTAGGCGGAAGTTACCGCCCGGCAGTGTGTTATTGTAAACACAAGAGCCTGTGCCCTGCGCGATCTAGCGCAGGGCACGGGAGCGCATCGGAGCATGAGATGCTCCGATGCCAGGCTCAGGAGGGCTGCCGGGGTGAAAATAAGGGTATGTCCGGGTTCAGCTCTGAACCTGGACAACCCCTTTAAGTTAATCTGCCCCCTGGAGGCTGGTTTTAAAGTCAGTATAAAACTGAGTCTGCTTATATAGCACCTACCAGTAGCCATTAGGCTCCAGGAGAAGTATATAGTGGGCTCAGCATGCATGTTGGTACTTGCATCCCTGGATCCGATGAAAGCTGTAATGGCACCGGACGGGGTTAAAAGCAGAGTGTGCTTGGCGTGCATGCTGTACCTGCGCTCCCTGGACTTTATGTGGCTGTCATGGCCCATAACAGGTAGGAACTAGTGTCAAGAATCGGACATGCTCTATATTTTTTGTGCGACAGTGGAACGGGCATAAGGATGTGGACAGCACACGGTGTGCTGTCCACATTTCTTGCGGCCCCATTGAAATTAAAGGGTCCGCATCCGATCTGTAAAAAATGCAGATCGGAAGTGGAGCAAGAATACAGTCATCTGCATAAGGCCTTATTGTGTAGATAACATGGTCGGAATGCAGTTGCATGCTGTCAGAAAACACATCCAATAATATCAAGTACAATTATGTCATAGTATAGTCACAGGGCTGTTAGTACCGTGATGTCATAATGTAACCACTATAAAAATAAATAAATAAATAAAAGAAAAACTGTGGCAAAAATGTTTACTTTCATAGCAGTGTCTCTTTTTTGCTCATCCCTCAGCCCCTTTTGAACAGTATCCCACCCTGTCAAAGCACTTTGGGCACCAGGCTGAATCTGATGACTCCTGGTGCCACATCCACCTCCAGTACATGGAGGAAGCAGCTCTCCATACTGTGCCTGGAGATTTAGCAACTCTTCTGGAAGTCCAGAAGATCTCTCCATTTTCCAGGGATGTTCCCGAAAATTTGGAAAGTGTGATCTTTCATAATGTTACCCCACTGGGATAAAACTTGGGTGGTCAGATGTCCGGCTTTAGGCCGGACAACCGGTTTCCTGGCACCTTGTTCAAGCGCTTGGGTGTCCTCCTTTTCTGTGGCTCCATCAGCATTGCGCTATCTGAGAGTGAGCTACAGCTACAAACTGACTGACTGAGGCTTCTCTCAGCCCCAGTCCATAGTTGCCAACTGTTCCGAATTTGACAGGAGTGTCCTTGATTTTCATATACAGTCCCGTAAAATTTGCACTGTCATGGGTTGAAAATGGGTGGGGCTAACACAAACCACACCCATAAGTGGGTGTTCCTGTGCGACCCGGGCGTTAATACATCATCATGCACATGGAAGAGTGTAAGCATGAAAGCAGAGCAGCAGCCAGACGTGTACAGGATGAGTGGTGAATAGACAGAGGTTTAGCGATGTACCTACAAATTACGTAAATGTTGTAGTCATACAGCAGTTTTTAAGTAACCATACATATACAGTGATTAGAGATGAGCAATGTTTTAAAAAATTCAATTTGGATGCTTCACCGAACTTTGTCAAGAATTTTGATTAGTTACAAATTACTTCATCATGAATTGTCTTCCATTGCATGGAGCGGCCACAATGACAGGGAACGGCGATGCCCCCCCCCGTCCCCCCCCCCCGTCACTTAACTCCTTAGATGCTGTGTTCAACCATGAACTGTGAGACTCACATTAAGGTGCTCAAAGGTTAATCCGGGTTAAAAAATATATATTAGACTCGCCTCATCCACTTGATCGCGGATAGGCCGTCCGCTTCGTCTTGATTGAAGAAAACCCGACAAAGGACCTACATCGAGCTTGAAGGTGTCACTATGTGATCACACTGGCCGCGCGCAGTGACGTGGTGACGTCTTCACGCTCCCCGCAGGTCCTTTGGCAGATTTTCTTCAATCAAGACAGGAGCAGATGGCCTCTCCGCGATCAAGTGGATGAGGCGACTGTAATTTTTTTATCCTTTTAGCCACTATTTTAGGAAAAATGTATTCATTACCACAAAGGGTGAGGAAATTCAGCTTCGTGGCTAATCAAATTTTTCCTGAAATTCGGATCGAAGTCCACTTTCGATACTTCGATTCACTCAACACTAACACTGATGAAACAGTAATAATCATAGCAACCTTTATTTATATTGTATCAGCGTATTCAGAAAATCTAAAAACAAATACTGCAAAGCATAAATGGTACAGTCATGCAATATGAGGCATGGTAAAATAGGTACAGTGATGTAATCTCAGGCACAGTGATGTAGTAACACAGGTACAGTGATGTAATCTCAGGCACAGTGATGTAGTAACACAGGTACAGTGATGTCATCTCAGGCACAGTGATGTAGTAACACAGGTACAGTGATGTCATCTCAGGCACAGTGATGTAGTAACACAGGTACAGTGATGTAATCTCAGGCACAGTGATGTAGTAACACAGGTACAGTGATGTAATCTCAGGCACAGTGATGTAGTAACTAGAGATGAGAGAATTGTTCAAAAATTCGATTCGCTTGGTCGCCAAATTTTTCAGGAAAAATTTGGTTCGATCCGAATATATTTGTGGCGAATTACATTTAAAAAACTGCTATTTCCTGGCTGCAGAGAGCCTTTATAGTGGTGTAGAACACTGTGCCTTGCAGTAACACGCATAGGGAGTCTGCTGTGATAGTGAAATAATACTGTAAGTCCGTATGACATGCAGATGACTGGTGTCGCTCTTAGAAT
Organism: Bufo gargarizans; assembly: GCF_014858855.1. Classification (NCBI taxonomy): domain Eukaryota; kingdom Metazoa; phylum Chordata; class Amphibia; order Anura; family Bufonidae; genus Bufo; species Bufo gargarizans. The sequence continues at coordinate 22,488,758 of NC_058089.1, forward strand.
CACTGCACACTGATTTGGGCAGTCACGGGGCCAAAACTGACCAAATAACTCAAGTATGAACTCAGCCTTACAGGTCGATGTTGGCGCCAAGAAGAAGCGCACTCCTTTTACACCGTCGCCAGCTGATTCCACATAGATGTCTACAGAACCTGTTCTATTAAACGCTTATACAAGTAGAGCCCCCCTCCCCCCGACAGAGTGGAGAGGGTGTCAGCAGTAAGTTTGTGTCACTGATTAATTTGCCCTTACTCTGATCCGTCAGAACAATAACCCACAAAAAACGGATCCTGCCTGTGGAGCATCCACCTTCACTCGGTCAGCATTTGGTCAGTAATCCATCAGTATTGCTAATGCCAAAAAAAAACCAGGGGTGGAACTAAAACAGAGATGACACGTCAATGGAATATTTGCATGTCTTCTGTGTTTTGTACCCACTCCTGCTTTTGGCTACCAAATCATAAGCCAATTCTGATGGGACCATACAGGCCTTACAGACAGGATCCATTGTGTGTCTCATTTTTCCTTCCTTCTGACAGATCAGAAGAAAGGTAAAATAAATGATGATGTCAGCCAGGCGGAAAGGCAAAATAGTGGCATGGGGAGGGTGGGAACAGCATGAGAAGTCCACAGAGTGGACCTATGACATATTAATGAGGTGGAAGCAGCATGAGGAGACCACAGAGTGGCCAAATGACAGAGTGTGGATGTGGCAGCAGCATGAGGAGACCGCAGAGTAGCCCAATGACAGAGTGTGGAGGTGGTGGTAGCAGCAGCAGAATCAGAAGGATAACCTAGGCTAGGTGACATAGTGTGAAGATAGCAGCAGCATCAGGATACCACAGAGTGGCAAGGTGACATAGTGTGGAGATGGCAGCAACAGCAGCATCAGGATACCACAGAGTGGCAAGGTGACATAGTGTGGGGATTGCAGTAGCAGCAGCATCAGGAGGATACCACAGAGTGGAAAGGTGACATAGTGCGGAGATGGCAGCAGCATTAGGATACCACACAGTGGCAAGGTGACATAGTGTGGAGATGGCAGCAGCAGCTGCATCAGGAGAGCACAAAGTGACCCGGTGACAGAGTGGGGCAGTGGGTGGCAATACCAGTACCCACTAACGAAGGTGGGTGAAAAAAGGAGCACTTGGCATCAGATGTGTGGCATCAGGCAGGTTGCAGCATCAGAGAAGTAGCTGAGGCAGGTAGTCAGAAGAAACCGGTCTCTTTTATCAAAGTGTTGGTGTGGCACCATGGATGATCTAGTCTGATGGATCAGGAATTGGTGGTTGGAAATCCTGGCTGATCCACACCTAATTCATCTTGACAATGGTCAGTTCTCTCCAAATTTTGGGTGGACAGGGAAGTTCTCCTTGGGGTAACTATGGCCCCTGCCGCACTTAACACCCGCTCTGATGCCACACTACTGGCCGGGCAGGACAGCTTTTCCAGGGCAAACTCTGCTAGTTGCGGCCACAAATCCTGTTTGGCTGCCCAGTAGTCCAGCGGATTTTCAATGTGGGTTGGCAGGGTGCTGTCCAAGTATGCCACCACCTGTTGGTTCAGGTCCTGCTCCAGGTCTACCTGCTGCTGGTGAGCAGTTTCTTCACTATGCAGGTGAAAAAAGCTACTCATCAGCGACTGTGGACTCAGGCTGCTGCTGATGGAGCTGGTACTGCTCCTGCCACCTCACCCCTCCCCAGCAGCCATGGCAGTGGAACATGAGCGCAGAGGGCCCCCCCGTTTAGACCTGCTAGAGGATGGATGATGGCGCAGATAGGCAGCGGCCAACTGACTACATACAGTAGGATGTCTCTGTAGTAGTTCAGTTTGTCCTCCCTCTTAGTGGGTGTAAAAAAGGCCCCTATTCTGGACAGGTAGTGAGGGTCCAACAAGGTGGAGAGCCAGAAGTCATCCCTCTGCCAAATGGTGACAGTTCGGCTGTCACTACGCAAGCATGTGAGCATGCATCGGGCCATTTGTGCAAGTTACTTGGAGGGACTCCCTGGCTCCATCTCCACTGCATACTGCCACGGTGTGTCTGGGTCCTCTGTCTCGTCTTCCTCATCGCCCTGTAGCTCCTCTGGCTGCTCCTGCTCCTCCCTTCGCCCGTCACCTGAGTAGAAAAACCACCCATTTCGCTACACATTGCCTGTGCTCCAATGTCCTCCTTTTCCAGTTCAGCCCCCACAGGGCTCATGTGTCTGTGAGATCTAGGCACCACGTCTCCAGTCCCCTGACCAGCCATTGTTACCACCTGTTAGTAGTTGAATACCAGCTCACCTGATAATAGTCATCAACCCCCAGTGCACGGAGCAAGTCAGGTAAGACCTTTGATAATAGAAGAAATAAACGTAGTTCCAGCACTTCAATTTCGTTGTGTTGCCTTCTTTTTATTTTGGTGACCAATTTACAGCATGTAGAAAAATCCAAACACTCCAACACCAGTTAACGCGTTTCGGACGAACCGTCCTTAATCATAACTGATAGAAAATGCCTAACTCAAAGGTATATATAGGTGGTGTCCACTTCCTCTAACCTAATCAAGGGAGGAGAAAAGCAAGGTGGATAGCCACCTGTTAAATTGAGGAAGGCTTTGTTTCTTACACCTCGTGACCAACATACTAAATACATGTATATTTAAAAACATGTATGCTGCTGAAAGCACCATGCGAATATTGTTGCACTCGTTGTATTCATATTATAAAAATGTATGTGGCAATGAATATCCCACAACATTTTCAACAAAAATCACAAGGTGTGAACATAGGCAAATAAAATCATGTTATCTAGGCGTATTATAACTGCAGAAGTACAAACCGGATTCCCAAAAAGTTGGGACACTAAACAAATTGTGAATAAAAACTGAATGCAATGATGTGTCGATGGCAAATGTCAATATTTTATTTGTAATAGAACGTAGATGACAGATCAAACGTTTAATCCGAGTAAATGTATCATTTTAAAGGAAAAATACGTTGATTCAAATTTTCACGGTGTCAACAAATCCCCAAAAAGTTGGGACAAGTAGCAATAAGAGGCTGGAAAAAGTAAATTTGAGCATAACGAAGAGCTGGAAGACCAATTAACACTAATTAGGTCAATTGACAACATGATTGGGTATAAAAAGAGCTTCTCAGAGTGGCAGTGTCTCCCAGAAGCCAAGATGGGTAGAGGATCACCAATTCCCACAATGTTGCGCAGAAAGATAGTGGAGCAATATCAGAAAGGTGTTACCCAGCGAAAAATTGCAAAGACTTTGCATCTATCATCATCAACTGTGCAGAACATCATCCGAAGATTCAGAGAATCTGGAACAATCTCTGTGCGTAAGGGTCAAGGCCGTAAAGCCATACTGGATGCCTGTGATCTCCGGGCCCTTAAACGACACTGCAGCACAAACAGGAATGCTACTGTAAAGGAAATCACAGAATGGGCTCAGGAATACTTCCAGAAACCATTGTCAGTGAACACAATCCACCGTGCCATCCGCCGTTTCCAGCTGAAACTCTACAGTGCAAAGAAGAAGCCATTTCTAAGCAAGATCCACAAGCTCAGGCGTTTTCACTGGGCCAGGGATCATTTAAAATGGAGTGTGGCAAAATGGAAGACTGTTCTGTGGTCAGACGAGTCACGTTTCAAAGTTCTTTTTGGAAATCTGGGACGCCATGTCACCCGGACCATAGAAGACAAGGACAACCCAAGTTGTTATCAATGCTCAGTTCAGAAGCCTGCATCTCTGATGGTATGGGGTTGCATGAGTGCGTGTGGCATGGGCAGCTTGCATGTCTGGAAAGGCACCATCAATGCAGAAAAATATATTCAGGTTCTAGAACAACATCTGCTCCCATCCAGACGTCATCTCTTTCAGGGAAGACCCTGCATTTTTCAACAAGATAATGCCAGACCACATTCTGCATCAATCACAACATCATGGCTGCGTAGGAGAAGGATCCGGGTACTGAAATGGCCGGTCTGCAGTCCAGATCTTTCACCTATAGAGAACATTTGGCGCATCATAAAGAGGAAGGTGCAACAAAGAAGGCCCAAGACGATTGAACAGTTAGAGGCCTGTATTAGACAGGAATGGGAGAGCATTCCTATTTCTAAACTTGAGAAACTGGTCTCCTCGGTCCCCAGACGTCTGTTGAGTGTTGTAAGAAGAAGGGGAGATGCCACACAGTGGTGAAAATGGCCTTGTCCCAACTTTTTGGGGATTTGTTGACACCATGAAATTCTGATTCAACATATTTTTCCCTTAAAATGGTACATTTTCTCAGTTTAAACTTTTGTTCCGTGATTTATGTTCTATTCTGAATAAAATATTAGAAGTTGGCACCTCCACATCATTGCATTCAGTTTTTATTCACGATATGTATAGTGTCCCAACTTTTTGGGAATCCCGTTTGTACAAAAGTAGACAGGCTGAAAAACCTACCAGTAAAAATACATTAGTTCTTTTCTAAGATTTAAGCCTGATGGATATCGGATATTTAGTCTGAATATCCAAAATGCTTCTCTTAATAATATCACTTTCTTTATGTCTCCACCTCTGGGGGTAGCTGTCACCTTTTCAATAGCATAGCTTTGGAAGCTTTTTAATGATCCGTGTTGTGGAATAAAGTGTCTGGCTGCATTTGAAATACCTGTGCAGGAGGGGTCAGATATATAATTTAAGTGTTCAAGAATTCTGGTTTTAAATTTTCTTGAGGTGCTGCCCACATATAATAAATTGCATTCAGTACATTTAATAATATAGATTACTCCCATTGAATTGCAATTGATATATGATTTGATGGGGAATAACTCTGTGTTGTCAGAATTACGAAAATTTTTTCACAGATATCACAAAGCCGCATGTTTTACAAGGGTGGCTTCCACATTTCGTGAAGCCGACATATCCCATCCAGGTATTAGGTGCGGCTTTGCTGACACGTGAAAAGAAAGAGGGCGAAAGGGAATTAGTTACCACCATGTGTTCCAGGACATGAAGCAGTGGAATGACGTCGTTTATCCTGTAGTCCTGGTGACTGACAAATAACGTAGCATCTTCAAAGGGCCTGAGCAAACGGCAGGTGTCACGCATGAGCTGCCACTGACTGACATTGAAGTTACACAGGGGAGTACTTCTATCTACTTGCATCATCAAGAAATCATTGATGGCCTTTCTCTGGTCCAACATATGGAGGGTAGAATTCCAACGGGTGGAAATGTCGCATATCAGCCTATGTTGGGGGATGCCGTTCTGCCGCTGCAGCTCAATGAGGGTGTGCTTTGCGGTGTACGAGTGGCTGAAGTGCATGCAAAGTTTCCTGGCCCTTTTTAGGATGTCTTGCAGTTGGATGGAAGACTTCAGGAACTGCTTGACAGCCAGATTGAACACGTGTGCCATGCAGGGCGCATGGCTCAGCCTTCCTTGACGCAGCGCCAACACAATATTCTTCCCGTTGTCGGTCACCATGGTTTCAATTTTGAGTTGTCGGGGAGAAAGACAGGATTTCTTGACGAAGAGCACGGAACAGTTCCTCCCTTGTGTGACTCAGTTCGCCCAGGGAAACGAGGTGCAGAACAGCGTGACACCGCCGTGCCCTGCACATGTGGTATGCTAGAGGGGCACTGTGACTTGTCCCTGCAGTGGAGGCTGAGGACATGGTGGAGGATGAGGAAGGCAGACATTGTCGCAGGACCAACTGCGTGACAACGTGGAGGCGTAATCGGCGTGACCTGGCCAAGTTGCTGGTGTGGCTTTGCAGGAACCATATTCACCCAGTGGGCCGTAAAGGACATGTACTGTCCCTAACCATAGTTACAGCTCCACACATCGGTGCTGACGTGCACTTTGGCAGACACCGACAGGCTCAAGGAGTGGCCCACCTTCTGTTCTACATATTTATGCAGGGCTGGCACTGCCTTTTTTGCAAAGAAATGACGGCTTGGAACTCTCCACCTCGGCATGGCACAAGCCATCAGTTCTCTGAAAGGTGCACCACTTGGAAAGGAAGGGACTGCAGCACCAGCAACTTGGACAGGAGCACGTTCAGCTTCTGCGCCGTTGGATGCGTGCACGCATACTGTTGTCTCTTGGCAATCACTTTGGTGATTGATTGCTGATGGAATGACTGACAAGGAGTAGGAGGAGGAGGAGCAGGAGCATCAGGACCAGCAGATGATGGGAATGACAGACAGCTCCTTTCGGCTGAGGTGGTGGAGCCTTGACTGCCTAAAACTGGGTGCTTGCCACTTGGTGATGCAGTGGTTGCTGCGGCAGGCTGGACCACCACATCTGAGCCAAGATTCTTTTTATGGTGACGCTGCATATGTTGACGCAGGGCCAACATTGGCACCCTGGCCCTGCTTCACCTTCTGTCCACAGATTCTACATATGGCCACATTCACCTCCTTCGACGGCTTAAAAAAAAAAAGATGCCACACCGCCTAGTAGGTGATTTTATCCCAACACTCCTCACTGACTGACTGCTACAGCCGCTGCCTCTGTGAACCCCTACACCGCTACTTCCCGGGCAGGTAGGCTGCTGCAAAGCAGGTAGTCTATCCCGGGCACGTTTGGCTCCCGACCTCCCACTGCTGCCACCCTGCTGACTCCCGGCCACCCTAGCGACTTGCTGGCTCATGGGCAAGCTGCCACCCTCTTCTCCTGATGATGATGAAGCCCCTTCTGCACCCGGCTCCCAAGTGAGATTGGCTTCATCATCATTGAGTAGTATCTGCACATCACTGATGTCCTCCTCAACGGTCTCTCGGTCAGGAGCCTGACAGCTCGCAACACCACCTCCCACACCACTCTCCTCATCACTACTTGCCCGCCTAGCGGAGGAAGCGGTGGATGTCTCCTCTAGATCTTGGCCGGGCAGTAGCTGCTGACCGCCCTCTAGTAGCTCTTCCTCGCTGAAAAGTGGAGCTGAGCCTACAGCATATAATACTTCTCTCGGTAAGGGAACAGAAAAGGACAGAGGCAGGTTGAGGACAGGGCCTGCCATGCCAACTAAGGGTTGTGTCTGACTAACCAACCGACTGTTGGCTGGGGGTGTCTGACGCCACTTGGGATGACGTGGATGACCGAGTTAACCAATCAAGAACAGCTGGGTTGCTGGTCAAAACACGACCACTAGATGACACCGGGAGCTCATGCCTCTCACTGCGACTCCTGCTGCCACGCTCCCTTCTGCTGCGACAGAAACATTTAGGCCTCTGCCACTCCTCTGTGCATGGCCTGGCACTTCTCTGTCTGACCTACTTTTAGCTGAACTAAATAAACTAAAAGCAAATTAAAACACCCCTAAAAATCAACAAAAATATTTTTCTTTTTGTACTGAAATAGGCCACTAAACACTTTCACCACAAATAGATGCACCAGTGAAGTGCGTAAATATTTTTCTTACTGTATTGAGCTAGGCGACTAAACGCTTTTGCCACAAATAAGTGCACCAGTGAAGTGCGTATATTTTTTCTTTCTTTAATGAAATAGGCCACTAAACACTTTTCCTACAAATAAGTGCACCAATGCAGTGCGTATATGTTTTTTTTTTCTGTACAATTTCAACACATATAACTGCAGAAGTGAACTGAGAATATACTTTTTTTTTGTACTGAAATAGGCCAGTAAACACTTTTAGCAGAAATTGCACCAGTGAAGTGCGTATATTTTTTTCTTTCTATATTGAAATAGGGCACTAAATGCTTTTGCCACAAATAAGTGCACCAGTGAAGTGCGTATATGTTTTTCTTTCTGTAAAATTTCAACACATATAACTGCAGAAGTGAACTGAGAAAATATTTTTCTTTTTGTACTGAAATAAGCCAGTAAACGCTTTTAGCAGAAATAAGTGCACCAGTGAAGTACGTATATTTTTTTCTTTCTGTACTGAAATAGGCCAATAAACGCTTTCACCACATATAACTGCAGAAGTAACATGCATATATTTATTTTTCCTTTTTTGTACTGAAATAGGCCACTAAACTCTTTTTACACAAATAACTGCAGAAGTGAAATGCGTATATATTTTTCTTTTTCCACAGATATAAGCCACTAAAGGCTCTTCAACTAAGATGCTTTGAAATGGCTCCTCCCTATACTTTCCCTGCACTTATAGCTATTTTTTTTAAAGTTTTTTTTTTCACAATGAGGTTTTTGCAATTGCTGTTCCTAGCGCCTTCTCACATCTGTACCTGCACTCAGAACGCTTGAAAATGGCTGGCTGTTGATTGGCTGCATGCATGGCATTATGGGTCAGCCCGCCTTCCCAGAGTTCCTTGCCCCATGTCCTGACACATGTAGCCGCCATTTTAGGAAAAATTGTGATTCGTTACCACGAAGCGCAAGGAAATTCGCATTCATTGCGAATCCAATTTTTCATGAAATTCGGATCGAATTCCACTTCGTCTGATTCAATTCGCTTATCTCTAGTAGTAACACAGGTGCAGTGATGTAATCTCAGGCACAGTAATGTAGTAACACAGGTACAGTGATGTAATCTCAGGCACAGTGATGTAGTAACACAGATATAGTGATATAATATGAGGTGCAGTGAGATAATAACATAGGTTCAGTGATGAATTATTAGTCACAAGCAAACAGTAACAAAGTAAAACAGTAACACAGGTTCAGTGATGTCATATAAGTAACAGTGATTTAGTACCACAGGTACAGTGATGTCATATCAGCATAGTGATATAGTAACACAGGTACAGTGATGTAATATGAGGCATAGTGATATACAAAAGCAGGTTAAGTGATGTAATATCAGGCACAGTGATATAGTAACACAGGTATAGTGATGTAACATCAGCTTGGTGAACAAACACAGGTTCAGTGATGTCATAGCATGCATAGTGATATAGTAACACAGGTACAGTGATGTAATATCAGGCACGGTGATATAGTAACACAGGTACAGTGATGTCATATCAGGCACGGTGATATAGTAACACAGGTACAGTGATGTGATATAAGGTGTAGTAATATACTAGCACAGGTACAGTTATGTAATATAAGGTGTAGTAATATACTAGCACAGGTACAGTAATGTCATATCAGGTATGGTGATATAGTAACAGGTACAGTGATGTAATATAAGGTGTAGTAATATACTAGCACAGTAATGTCATATCAGGCACAGTGATATAGTAACACAGGTACAGTGATGTCATATGAGGTGCAGTGATATAGTAGCACAGGTACAGTGATGTCATATGAGGTGCAGTGATATAGTAACACAGGTACAGTGATGTCATATGAGGTGCAGTGATATAGTAACACAGGTACAGTGATGTCATATGAGGTGCAGTGATATAGTAACACAGGTACAGTGATGTCATATGAGGTGCAGTGATATAGTAGCACAGGTACAGTGATGTCATATGAGGTGCAGTGATATAGTAACACAGGTACAGTGATGTCATATGAGGTGCAGTGATATAGTAGCACAGGTTACATGATAAAATAGCTCTTACAGTGATTCAGTAACACAGGTGACGTGATGTAATAGCAAGTACAATGATTAAGTAACACAGGTACTACAGTAATGTATAAACACAGGTAATGTAATAATAGTGACGTATAGATTGCAACCTCACATACAATAAAAAAAACAGGCACTGCCGTGTAATAGCGTAGGGGCAGTAATGGAATAACACAGGTACAATGATGTAATAAAAGAGATATAGAAATGTAACAGGAGAAAAGTGATAGAATGACATGTATCGCAGTGCAATAGCAGGTACAGCAGGGTATTAACACAGGTACAGTAATACAATAGGAGGTATACTGAGGTAATAACACAGGTACAGTATTGCAGCACAGTGAGGTAATAAGAGGATGATGATGTTATAAAAGGTACAATAAGACAGGTACAGGGATGCTATAACATTGGCATAGTGATGTAGCAGGCATAGCAAGCAACAAGTAGGTGGCATAAGCATACAGGTAGAGATTGTTAATAAGTGCTCAGTGGGCATTGCAGAGTCCAGTAATGGGGGGGAGATGACCCCATGCCTGATACCTCCTTGCTGGAGAGAGGATCCCTCTGCTTCCGCCTGCAGTGTGGGAACTCCCTGGGGGAGGAGTGAGACCCCCTGCCCGAAGCTGTGCAGATCAGACACTGCTTCCCAAAGGACCAGAAACCTCTGATCCTGACAGGAGGAGCCTCGCAAACCCTCTTCCCCCCTCCCGAACACCCCAGACTCCATATATAGGAACGTGCCTGGGACTTGGCATGCTTTACTTCCAAAAGGCAGTGAATCATTTCCTCCATTTAACAAAAAAGGGGGAAAGCTCCTCATGATTGATGGTTAAATTTAGATGGAATTTTTAATTTTTTTTTACGTTGCAAAAAAAAAAAGAAATATGAAAAAAATGAAATACATGAATTGTTGTGGTTACAGGAGCCAACAAGTGCATGGATGATGAGAAGTGCGATGTGAAGAGTATGCGTCTGGACGCTGCACAGAACATGATCTGTGAGCTCCCCCACCTGACACAATGAGGTAAACACCAGCCACCGAAGTTCTACGTGATCTGCTGCAAGGACCTCTGAACCTTCTAATACACGTCAACGGAAATTCTCCACTGACGTGTCTGTAAATAATATGACTGATGTCAGAGTGTGACGATTGTACTGAGATCAGCAGATGATGAACTCATTGATTCTAAACAAATTGAAATAGTTATGAATTTCCCAGAAACTTCAGTTTAACGAATCCGAAGTTTTGGGGATTTGTCGAGCATGAATCAATCGAAATGGCATCCACCATTTTACATATCATAATACAGGGAGGGTGAGAAGATGAAGAAGGAGGATCACATGACCTCATCCAGGCGGGTTTGTCCATAATGCCTTGCAGTCAGCCTCAGCCAATCAGGAAGGACTAGAGCTGTGATGTCAGTAGACGTGTCACAGGCGCTATGTGAGAAACCAATCAGAATCTGCCATGTTTTTCTGTTTTTCGCCTGTTAGATAAGAGGAAAGAGATCTTAATTCACAGAATACAGCTAGTTTAGGGTCAGAGAGGTTATTTCACAGTGAAGAGAAGACAATAGCTACACACTTACCAATATATAAGTTGGCAAATTCAGGGAATGTTAGCCCTGCCCCCGGCAACACCCCAAGCCCACCAGAGAATGCCCAGTCCTGGGTGGAGCTTACATTAGCTCTGCCCATTTTTGGCCTTGGACAGTGCGAATTTGTTTGGACTGTCTCTGAAAATTAGGGACAGTCCATGCAAATTCGGGATAATTGGCAAGTATGTAGCTATACTTGGAAAAAGAGAAACAAAAAGTGGGCCCAGCCAGACTCAAGGGCGCCAACCATGTAACGTAGTGTGTGAATAAAACTAAATAGGAGAATGTAGTAATGTCTAATAACAATCAAAATACATAGTGGGTATCAGATAACACCTTAAAACATATCAAAAGATAAGAACAAGGTAAAACCAAGAAAATCTGTGTTATGACTCACTTCACGAGGGGAGATAGTCTATGGGATATAGGTTCTCTGGGAAATGTTTAAAATGTCCGCTAGCAACCTAGAACATGAGGAGTACTGGTTGCCTCCCGTTGCAGAGATGCCTAGGGGGTGAGGGGGCCTCACGACACACTACACTGTGACAATTGCATAAACTACATATTGGTGAGTGTTGCTGTCAGGCTGCTCAGCAATGATGACATATCGTAGGCAGGATGACATCATTACCATCTATTGTTCAGCAGTGTAGTGAGGCCACACCCTCTCACCTCCCTAGGCAGCTCTGAAAGTGGAGGCAACTAGTCCTGCTCACATTCTAGGACAGGTTGCTGGTGGTCATTTTAAATCATTCCTTTAATGTAAATCACCCCCAACACCCCAATCTTCATCATATAATTCACAATTCAGTTAGGCTTTCTCAGGAAGGCTGTTGCAAACACGATGTTAATCAATGTTGCATACATTTATACAACTCAATTTATTATTAATGTGAACCACATCATCCAAAAGCACAATAAATCTTTCACAACATTAATCCAGGTACTGATAGTGTACCTCCTGACGTATTGGTGTGCGTTTCTCCACCGGAGCTTGTTTAGGGCAAGCTCGAGTGGTGAAGGTCCATGCCGATTTTTCACAAAATTGCTTGCCAACAAAACCACCTCAAGCTCTCTAGGCAGAGAATAGAACATGGGCATGAAGCATGGGAAAACAGAAATAGCCAGCAATGTGAGCAAAGCTACCACTTGGCCAAGTGGTTGGTGGTACATAGACTGCTGTACCACTTAATGGATTGCACTGCCTTTAGGCAACTTGTCAAAAAAAAGCCATCCTTGCCTTGCACTTTCACATAGCAGAGAATGTGGGCCGCTCCTTGGAATTGTTGCTGTGTGGCAAGGTGCATGCCACCATTGACATGTGGAGTAGTCCTTACAGCCAAGGACAGTACATGTCTTACAAAGCTCACTGAGTCAGTATTGTGCATGGCCATTTACAGCAGTAATGTTTGTGTAGGTCAGTTTCCCAAAACAGGTGCTTATCGACCTTCCATGTCCTTCTCAATGGACATCTACTGGATTTTATTTACGGGCTTCGTTGTGTTGGTCTATACAATTAAATAAACTTAAGTTTGTGGGTGTAACAGGAAAAATACATGGAAAAGTTCAAGGGGTGTGAATACTTTTGCAAGGTACTGTATCCTCAGGATAGGTCACCAGCATTTGATCTGGACCCCCCCACACACACGCGATCAGCTGTTTGAGAAGGCACTGGCGCTCGCAGTAGCACCGCAGCCTTCTCACAGATTCTCCTAGGCCAGTGATGACATGTTCATCGTTCACATGGCCTATAGTCAGCTCAGTCTTCTCAAACAGCTTATCGGGGGGGGGGGGGGATTCCGTTTGTCAGACCCCTATCGATCAGATACTGATGACCTATCCTCTGGATAGGTCCTCTGGATCTGCTTTAACCGGTGTGCCTGATCTTCACTTGCAAGTATCGTTTTATTGGTAAATCTGCCTCATCATTGCCTCCACGCTTCAGGGGACACCCCAACCAACACCAGGCAGAACCCCTGAACCATGGTGTGCCCTAAAGTGAAGAAAAGGTGCGCCCTTCTTATCACTGAACGGCCCTAGGGGAGTGACATAGCAAGAGAATTGCTGCTGTGAGTAGCTACTACTCAATTATTGCTACTACCATTCCTATTCTCTCCGCTCTCCCCTGCGGTTCTTTTTAATACCCCCACTGTTACCAAAAACTAGAAGCCCTAAGCTGGTGTAGAAATAGCTGATCATGCTCATACCGTGTGAGTCTTGCCCATGTGGCTGTGTCTGGTACTGCAGTTCAGTTCCAATCCCTTAAACAGGGCCGAGCTGCAGTACTAGATGTAGCCACATGGATACTGATTTTCTAATGTGGATTGTCTTTCTAACTTTATTATAGTATTTGATTTTGATTAAATTATAATTATGGTAGATTATGGCTGCTTTCAAATCACCGCTATTATTTTCTAATCTTCTGCTCTGTTATAGGAGCAGAAGAACAGAAAAAAATGAATTGTGGGATTTGGCACATAACTGACACAAATGGAACCTAACGGATCCTATTAACTATAATGGGATGGGATCTGTTCAGTTTCTGTTCCCGATTTTTTTTTTTTTTTTTTTTTTGCAGAGCAAAGATTCCTGCTTGGGGAACTTTTCTCTCCACTATTTTTGACAATTTCTTTGATGGAGGCTCCAACGCAGATGTGAACATACTGTATGGGTCAGACGCACCAGGCGAATGCATAAACCCCTAGCTGTTAGTTACTGCAACGAGCAGAACAAATATTTTGGCAAAAAATTAATTATTTTATACCTGACATTTATACCATACACTTGTATAAGTTGACATATGTTTCTAGGATATCAAACCTAGAGTATTTCCTTCCCCTGCTGGAGATTTTTAAATCTCTATAAAGCTTGTTGTATATGTTACATTTGAAGAAGGGTCTAGTAACTGGAAATGCATTATGTTTGGATTTAAATAAATACCTTATTAGATCAAATTTGGCAAGTATTCGTGTCCAGAACTTTTTTTGAGCTTTGTTTGTACTTCTATGCACACCAATTTGTCCTGACGTCCATAGCAGTCCAGTCACGATTTCTTGACACCTGTAGCTGACAATCTGTTAAGGACAATAGGTGTGGAACCACTGCACCAACTAGGGCTAGACTTGGGGATAATCTTAAGGCCGTTATCCTGGCAGTCCCCTGGTTTTCACCCTTTAAAGTATATACAGGGATCTGGCCTTTGCTGCAGGGAAGACAACAGGTGGATACCTCTAGGAATAGTTCCAGTGTAGTTGGCAGAGGATCATAAACACTGGTGCAAGGCACCGAACAGTAAGGCAATACTCATAGTCAGGAAACAGTCAGCAGGCAGCATTTGTACGAATCCGTGACACTAGACCAAGGTCAGAGCAGGCAGCAAAGCGTCAATACAGTAAACAGGCTAAGGTCAGGACAGACAGGGGAGGGTCAGAGTCTGTAAACAGGCAGAGGTCAGCACACAGGTAAACAAGTAGAACTGAACACCTTTACTGGTTACTAGCAACTAGGCAACCTAACGTTCAGGCACCTTCCTCAAGGGAAGGTTTTCACTGTAGTGACCAAGTTTGGGGTGGTCCCAATGCGCAGGGTCCCCTGAACACTGTCAAGGTGTCACCATATATTGCTGCTCTCCGGAGGGGAATGTAAGGTGTGGTGCACCCAATGGGAAATAATTCCAGAGAGCCAGAATTTGCAGTAAACCAGTGTGCTTATTTACTGGAGGAACTCAAGTGCAAAACAATACAAGCGAGGCATAAGGCTGGCTTACACAGTCTCCTCCCAGGCAGAAGAAGGTTCTGTGCTGAGAAAAGGCCTGATCTAACTGTCCCTCTATCTGAGAAGGCTTGTATCCTGGCAAGAGGGTTGGCTGCCCCGAGTCTGTGATTCAGTCATCTGGTTGGCCCTCTGGTTAAAGGGAAGGCACTGGCGCTCGCAGTAGCACCGCAGCCTTCTCACAGATTCTCCTAGGCCAGTAATGACACGTTCATCGTTCACATGGCCTATAAGCAGCTCAGTCTTCTCAAACAGCTTATCGGGAGGGGGGGGATCCCGTTTGTCAGACCCCTATCGATCTGTGGCAAAGTATCCCCATGTCAACGTCTTCTTCTGGTCACCTGTGCGTTCTGTCTAAACATTGGTCCCTATATGCAGACAACATGGGCTCTAACTTCTTCTAATGGGCTTTTCTAATAAGAGGGGTGGAGTGGAGATGCACAGCCTAAACAAAAACATTGTTGCAATTTCAGCCTGTCATAGACTTATATAGAGTTTCAATACGAGTCTATGGGAATAACTAAGCAGTTTTTCCAGACATAAACAAGAGAGTTAAACCAGACAGTCAAAACATCAGTGTGTCCGTTTTTTCCCTCTAAAACTTTGCATAGTCCTTTATAGTAACTGTGGAAGATCTCTAACTTATTAGTGCATAGATAGAAAGTCCCTATAGTTTCTCAGTATTAGCTGGCTGTGCATTAACCCTTTCAATACTGCAGTGCAGATATAGTGCAATAACAGTGCAAATGAACAGGATACGTACATTACAATAAACACACAAAAGCGGTTTAACAATACAGTAAAAGTGCAAACAATGGCACAAATCATAGTGCAAGTTAACCCTTCCAAGTGCACTAAAGTAGTGAGTTGATGTCTTTGAGCAGGAGCAATAGGGGCAAATGTCCACAAATGTCCATAGTCCAAAGTCAATGGAGGAAGAAAAAAAGAATGATCAACTTGCAGGATGACAGGCCGAACTGGATGGACAAATGTCTTTTTTCGGCCTTATGTACTATGTTACTATGTAACAGTGGATCGCCAGCGGCTGAAGGAAAGGTAAGATAGTGAAAAAGCCCCAATGGGGATATCAGGGGGACCTCTGATACACCTATTGGGGCTTTTTCACTATCTTACCTTTTCTTCAGCCGCTGGCGATCCACTGTTACATTCTTTTTTTCTTCCTCCATTGACATTAACTACGGCCTGCAAGTCAGGCCGGTCTGGACATTTGGTCCTATCTAGTGAGAGCTGCCTCTCTTGCCTTTGACGTTACTTTTTTCTAAGTTACCACATCCTGTGGTGCCCGTCTCACTACCCTCCCTTCCTCAGCACTTCACCCACCACCCCATTCCACTTTTTTCTCCTTTACCCTCCCCACTCCCCCTACCCTTTTCCTCCCCCTATTATTGATCCCCTTCTGATGCTTCTTTTTTGTTTGAATTTCTTGCATAGTCCAAAATACCCTTGCTCCAGGGCACTACATCTTATAAACCCACAGTTGGCTAGCCATAGGCTGGAATGGATCAGGACATGCACGCTGGCCCTTTTAAGAGTTGGCAAAAGCGCATGTGCTTTAGAAACAAAGGGAGGAACTATATCATCAGGAGCAGGCTGTGGCCTACAGGCAGGAGACACATGGGAATGGCCGCCTTGGAGCCTCGGGACCCCGGCAGCTTCAGCGCAGACGGAGAGTAAGAGATATGGCACTTCTTTCTACTCTAGTCAGCAGGTCGGCAGTGGGAGAGGAGTGCCACCATAACACAGTCCATTTGAATCATGTATGCAAGCCTAGTTGTTGTGGCTTATCCAACAACCCAAGGTAAGACCATGCCCTCAAGTTTATCTCTATTGGTCCATGTGCTTATCCTGGGTAGCGCCCAACGCTGTTTTCTCTTCTTTTCCTAAAAGCTAATATGGATATGGATGACAGTGCATGAGCTACCTTACATTTACTTTTGGTACTGTAACAATTTACTCACTCTCATAATTCTGACATGCTAAGGTTCCTCCATTTTCTGTATTTATATTAGAATGAGAGCCTCCCTTCCCTTCAAACCTTATGAACCCCCCTCCTCGCTTCACCGCTCCAACCTCCCCTCGCCCCCCGGCGATATTCAGTTATATTACGGTACAATTCTTATTTATATTACTTATCCCTGTAATCCTGTTTGCAATAAAGCCTAGTGGTCTGGATAATATAATCTCTAATAACACACTTTACCGAAAAGGGTCCTTAGTGGAAAAAAGTCTGAATTAACCCCCAACGGCTGCTGCACATAGTGCTCTTAATTCAGACTGATCTGTGAGGAGGTAAAACCCCAAAAAAGCTTTTTGGTTTTTTTGCAACTTATTTTCTTTTATCATCACAACCTACTTCCCGCTCTTCCTGACAACTTCAAACCTGCTCCGTTGGAAGAGGTTGTCTGACATTAGAAAAAAGGAAGATTTTTTTTTTCCTAAAACGCGCCACCCTTATCCATAGTCTGTGCCTAGCTGGTAGCTGGATAGGGATTTAACTAACCATACATTTAGGACACTGTTGCCTGGGCGAGGTTGCCCCCCATTTTATGTCAGAAGCCACCTGTGCTGTCAGGTTTCAGAGTAAAATGGGTTCCATTAACACATAGATATTATCGGCCAGTTAAAACTACATAGTAACACATATCCCTTTTTGTATGTGTTTTTATTTTCTGATTGTAGATTTTTTTTATTCTGTTTCCTGAACATGATTATGAGGCGGCCATCTTGCCTGAGCTGTTCTAAACAGCATTAAGAAGGCATTAAAGGGGTATTCCCATCTGAGACAATTGGTGCATATCGCTAGGATATGCCCCCATTGTCTGATAGGTGCGGGTCCCACCTATCTCGTAAACGCAGTCAGCAAAGTCCAGGAGGGTGCCCTGCACATCAGCACCTGCCCTTCATTCATTTCAACGGGGCTGGTTTGCTATTTCCGTCGGCCCCATAGAAATTTATGGGAGCGGTGGCCGCACAACAGCAGTGCGCTACCATTCAGTACTATGGAGAGAGCGCTTGGTGGTGGCCGGACCCAGAGAAACCCGGGGACTTCTGGCCATCACCTTCCCCGCTCGATTCTCAATGTAGGTGCGGTTCCCAGAGGGGACCCGCACCTATCAGACAGTAGGGGCATATCCTAGCGATAAGTCCCCATTGTCTCAGATCGGAATATCCCTTTAATTAAATTGCTTTATGGCAGCCCCATGGTCCATAGACACAGTGGTCAGGAGGAGACCTCATAGGCTTCTATGGGAGAGTTTTTTGGGCATGCTCTGTGACCTGTGCAGAGGTCATTGTACAAGGAAAGAATAGATGAGATCTGACAATCACCTATTGTGAATGGTGGATCCTGTCTTATCTATACACAGAGGTGATATCATTACAGGCAGGATTAGAACGACAGATAACTGATAACTATTAGGCAAGGTGGCCAGTGCGAAAACTGCAGGATTTTATGTTTTTTGTTTAAATATAGATAATGACATTGAAAATAAAAAATAACATCAAAAAATATTTTAAAAGAACGTTAAACATAAAAATGAGATTTAAACAATAGGTCATTTTCTGATATATAAAACTGTTGCATAATTTCCAACACAAATTAAAGGGGTATTCCGGGATCAGACTTTTTTGTAGTGATCAATCCACTATCCCATACATCACCTTTTGTAATGTATTCACGGTACCGATTCAGGTCCATTTTGGAGTTTGTTCGTGATATCACATAACCCTGCCAACAGCATTGTGCTCTTCAGCGGTGACGCCATGTCTACAGGCCACTTGGTGTTCAGACACCTCAGCAATGACGCATGCGCTGGCCCAGCACGCAGTAGGTGGATGCACACATGCATGCATGAAAAAAGCGTTACTGCCATAAAGAAGGAAAAGGAAGGGCAGAGCATTGTACCCGGCGCAGAACATTGACTGATGTGGCTCCTTGAGAAAACACTTCTCCAGTGGACAAAATTACCATCATTGGGATTGTTATGTCTACTCCATCCAACTGCTTTGCAGGTAAAACTTCAGCACTCTCTGTACAACTTAAAGGGGTGCTACTATAGTGTGCGGTCTCTTGAGACAATAACACTATAGTGTGTAGTCTCATCATCGGGACCGTTGCACTATAAGCAGCATTCGGCACAGCAATAGTACTGCAATAATACTGCACTGTGCAGTCTACTCACTGGGACCACACGCTACGGTAGCACAGTATCAGAACTGGGCATAAGGGCTCGTTCACACGACAGTTGGTGTCCCGTTCTGTGAACCGCAAATTGCGGTCCGAAATGCATGGGAACCTTCCGCGGGGCAGGTGCATGGGGATCGCAGACCGATTCTCTTGAATGGGTCTGCGATTCCCTCCATTCCGCAAAAAGATAGAACATGTGCTTCCATCACGCTATAGTAGCACCTTAAAGATCTTGCCCCATTTGGATAATCCCTTGCTAAATGACCACAAAAATCAACCGATGATCACAGGCCTGGTTTCTCAATAGTTAGTCTATGTGGCTGTAGTATTGCATGGTGCCTATTTAAATTAAAGGGGTTGTACCATGATTAAAAGGTATCCCATATCCACAGGACAGGGGATAACTGATTGATTGAGATCAGAACGATGGGACCTTGAAGAATCCCAAGAATGGGGGTCCTCTTCCCCCATCCCAATAGAGCATCAGATAAAGCATGCAGCTGCTCCATTTATTTGCTATGAGACTACCCGAAATAGGTAAGCATAGCACTTGACTATTTCCGGCAGTTCTATAGAGAATGATTGGAGCGGCAGGGTGCATGCTCGACCAGGGATCTAGGGATCAGTGTGGGTCCCAGCAGATGGACCTCCATTTAGTTAAAGCGGTTATCCCATGAATAATGTAAAAAATGAAAATCATACATAATCAAGTACAGGGCAACCTCCTTCTAACAAAGCTAGACCCAGCCCTGTACCTGACACGGATCCAGAGATCTCCCCCTTCATTGCTCCAATTGTTCTGCTAGATTTATTCTAAGCTGTCAGTTTAGGAGGTGTGTCCTTTCTCAGGGGGCGTGTCCTTTCTAATGCAGCTGGTGGCAGTTGAAGGATGGGACTGAGCATGTGCTTCCATCTCAGTGAGCAGGACAGGGACATTAGAGATAGAGCAAACAGCAGGTGGCGCTATACTGATAGAGTTCAGTGAATAACTCAGTAGCTATAATAACATTTTATTTACCTGCAGTTAGAAAACTAATCAGATCCAGGTGCTGGTTTCAAAACGGTAGAATATTTCTCATGAAACAATCCCTTTAATTTAACTTTTACTCATAGCACAACCAAGCACAACCAGTGGCGGATCCAGAGCCTGATCTCGGGAGGGGCACTTCCAGATTATTTTCTGTCCGCCGCCACAAAACAATGGTGCTTATAGAACAGACTACACAGTGTAGCGGTATACTGTATACTGTGTGGCACAGTGTAGAGGTATACTGTATATTGTGGGGCACAGTGTAGAGGTATACTGTATATTGTGGGGCACAGTGTAGAGGTATACTGTATATTGTGGGGCACAGTGTAGAGGTATACTGTATATTGTGGGGCACAGTGTAGAGGTATACTGTATATTGTGTGGCACAGTGTAGAGGTATACTGTATATTGTGGGGCACAGTGTAGAGGCATACTGTATATTGTGAGGCACAGTGTAGAGGTATACTGTACATTGTGTGGCACAGTGTAGCGGTATACTGTATATTGTGTGGCACACTGTAGAGGTATACTGTATATTGTGTGGCACAGTGTAGCGGTATACTGTATATTGTGTGGCACAGTGTAGCGGTATACTGTATATTGTGTGGCACACTGTAGAGGTATACTGTATATTGTGTGGCACAGTGTAGCGGTATACTGTACATTGTGTGGCACAGTAGAGGTATACTGTACATTGTGGGGCACTGTGTAGAGGTATACTGTATATTGTGTGGCACAGTATAGCGGTATACTGTACATTGTGTGGCACAGTGTAGAGGTATACTGTACATTGTGTGGCACACTGTAGAGGTATACTGTATATTGTGTGGCACAGTGTAGAGGTATACTGTATATTGTGTGGCACAGTGTAGCGGTATACTGTACATTGTGTGGCACAGTAGAGGTATACTGTAAATTGTGTGGCACAGTGTAGAGATATACTGTATATTGCGTAGCACAGTGTTTGCTATATGTGTATAAAATAAACATATTTCACATGAAAACTTACAGTTACTTGGCTTGGCCCTTGGGGATCTCGGACGCCACTTCCACACTTTGGCCGGGGGCTCGGCGGAGCTGATATTGTGTTTTATCCTAATGAGTAAGATTTCATAATAAGGATTTGGAGAAGGGGCAGAGGGATAGCAGAGCAGGGAGAGGCTGGTGCTGCTACTAGGGGGTCATACCATGGGGGAGTAATAAATCCCACCATAATGCCCCCCCCCAGTAGAAATAATTCCCCTTATAATGTGACAGTGCAAAAAATACCCCCTTGCAATGCCCCCAGTTGAGCTAATGTCCCCGTAGTGCCCCATAACGTGCCAGTATAAAATACCCCTATATAGTGCACCCAGTATTAGCCTCCATAGTGCTCCTCTCCCCCCTTACTCCTAGTGCCCCCCATAATGTACCAGTATAAAATGCCCCAGTAGATGCCCTCAGTGGCCCCCATAATTTGCATGTATAAAATACCCCTTCTTAGTGCCCCCCATAGATGACCCTATAGTACTCCTCTCCCCCCTTCCCCATAGTACCCACCATAATGTGTCCCAGTATAAAATTCTACTGTACAGAGCCCCCCATATAAAATACCCCTTCTTTGTGGCCTCAGTAGATGCCCCTATAGTGCCCCCAATAATGTGCCAGTAATAAGTGCCCCCAATAATGTGCCAGTAATAACAGCCCCCCAATGTGCCAGTAATAACAGCCCCCCATTATGTGCCAGTAATAACAGCCCCCCCCCAAATAATGTGCCAGTAATAACAGCCCCCCCCAATAATGTGCCAGTAATAACAGCCCCCCCAATGTGCCAGCAATAACAGCCCCCCATCATGTGCCAGTAATAACAGCCCCCCATTATGTGCCAGTAATAACAGCCCCCCCAATAATGTGCCAGTAATAACAGCCCCCCATTATGTGCCAGTAATAACAGCCCCCCCAATAATGTGCCAGTAATAACAGCCCCCCAATAATGTGCCAGTAATGACAGCCCCCCATTATGTGCCAGTAATGACAGCCCCCCATTATGTGCCAGTAATGACAGCCCCCCCATTATGTGCCAGTAATGACAGCCCCCCATGATGTGCCAGTAATGATAGCCCCCCATTATGTGCCAGTAATGACAGCCCCCCCATTATGTGCCAGTAATGACAGCCCCCCATTATGTGCTAGTAAAGGTATTGTGTATATATATATATAAAAAAATAAAAATAAACACTTATACTTACCTCCTTGGCAGTGATGCGATGCAGGCTTCTTCCAGCCTGTGTCCCGTGCTGTACGGCTCAGGCGGCGCGATGACGTCATCGCGCCGCCTGCGCCGGCCTCTGATAGGCTGCCGGCCTAGTGCCGGCAGCCTATCAGAGGAAGGGACACGCCTCTCCCTCCCCTGCCTCAGCACAGTCATCTGTATCGCTGTCCTGAGGACGGCGATACAGATGACTATGGAGATGAGCGCTTCCACACTGCCCCGTTGCCCCCCCCTCTGGATCCGCCAGTGAGCACAACCCCGTTAATCCTACAGAACAGGAGCTGCTGTTTTGGAGCTGATGTCCAATCTATGTAGTCCATTTGGACAACCCCTTTAAGGACATTGAAACAATGACCTAAAACGTGTATTGCACTGATTGAGGAACAGATTATTTGTGCAGGTGTCTTCTTTACAAAGCTTAACCTCTTAGTGACCACACACCTTTTTTAAAAATCGAATTCCAAGAGCTATAACTTTTATGTTTTTTCGTCAAAGCACTTGTATGAGGTCTTTTTTTTTTTTTTGCAGGACAAGTTATAGTTTTTAATGCGCCATTTAGGGTGCATGTAATGATTGATTAAAGCCAGTTGTTTAGCTAAAACCCCCTTTGTTTACGTCAGTAAAAAGGTGTATTAGTGCTCACTAAGGAGTTTTTAAAGGGGTCCTACACCTTTTATTACTAATGATCTATCATAGATTATAGCATCTGATCAGCGGGGGCCCGACACCCGGGACCCCCACCGATCAGCTGTTTGAGAAGACAGTGGCACTCGCAGTAGTGCCACAGCCTTCTCGCTGTTTCCTGCAGTCCAGTGATGTCACAACTATGTCACATGACCTAGGTGCAGGTCAGCCCCATTGAAGTGAACGGGGCTGAGCAACGCCCCGGCCAGTGAAATAGTCATGATGTCACTGACCTGCGGGAAATGGCGAGAAGGTCGTGGCACCTGTGACGAAATCTGTACTTACCTGCTTTTCGAAGCTTTATTCCAGCTCCATGGCTCCTGGGCTGCCTTCACTGGATTTCCGTCCCCTTCTGTCTTCTTCCACATGGACAGGTTCACGTACGCCGTTGCAGCCTGGCCTCCGTGGTGGCATGTCAGGATCTTCTAAGAGGCATGTGACAATGCAGTCAGAACAGTAGAACGGGAGTCTGTAAACAACATAGTATCACTGCTATTTAGTTTCCATTATATAATGGTTAGCACTGTTCTTGGTAATCGCATACTGATAATAAAGATTATTTTTTTGCATTCATTTGAGTAAAGAGTTTCTGCAGCAGCTGAAGTTTCGGTTTTCTAAATAAGTTCAATAGCTTTGTGCCAGTCAAGTGTCTTCTGTGAAGTGCCAGCATGTGAGTGGAGGCCAGACATCGGTATGCCTGAAATGTGCCAGCCTCGTGCACACACAGTTATCAGTCCATGTCACAGGACAGGTTGAGACTATTTTCTTGGTAACATGACCGTTGAGAAGAGCCCAGACCATTCTATGAAGAGAAAATATTACCATTAAAGGGCAAGAAGCCGGAGAAATATTTCTTTGATAAATACTAAATTAAAGAAAACGTGGAATAAATGTATCATTAGTAGGTGAGGCTGGTAATAGTCATCCTTTGGGTTCCTCCATGTTCAGGATGACTGAAGTCACATTGTACCCATAGGTGTATATGTAGATTAGTTTTCCTTGGAGTTGTAGTATACTGTATTTTAAAAAATAATGCACCAATAGCAAGCAGCATCTCGCAAGCTAAATATGGCAAATCCATGCAAGTGACAAAAGGGGACAGATACGCCTATGAATAGAGAAAATTGAGAAAAAGTATAAGGACAATTGACACCATGTAAAGAGAACAGGGGGCACAGGTGACACCGTGTATAGAGAACAGATAAAATAGATGAGACCATTCATGGAGAATAGAGAGGATAGATGAGACCATGTATAGAGAATAGAGTAGACAGGTGACACCATGTATGGAGAACAGAGAAACTAGATGAGACCATGTACGGAGAACAGAGAGGACAGGTGACAGTGTGTATAGAGAATGGAAGGGACAGGTGACAACATGTATGGAGAACAGAGAAAATAGATGAGACTATGTATGGAGAATAGAGAGGATAGATGAGACCATCTATGAAGAATAAAGAAGACAGTTGAGACCATAAATGTTGCTAGAGGAGAAAGGTGACACCATAAATGGAGAAGAAGAGGAGCCATGTGAGTCCATTCATGGAGAATAGAGAGGATCGATGAGCCCATGTAAAGAGAATAAAGGAGACAGTGAAACTATGTATGGAGAACAGAGAAAATAGATAAGACCATGTACAGAGAAAATAGAAAATAGATGAGACCATGTTTGGAGAACAGAGAGGACAGGTGACATTGTGTATAGAGAATGGAAGGAACAGGTGACACCATGTATGGAGAACAGAGAAAATAGGTGAGACCATGTCTGGAGAACAGAGAGGACAGGTGACACTGTGTATTAAGAATAGAAGGGACAGGTGACACCATGTATGGAAAACAGGAGGGTAGCGAGGAAGTAATGAAAAACTATAAGGAAAAAAATAGGATATGTAAAAAACGAATAAAAGCAGCCAAACTAGAGACCGAGAGATTAATTGCCAAAGAGAGCAAAAATAACCCTAAAATGTTCCTAAATTATATAAATGGTAAAAAGTATAAATCTGAAGGTGTCGGCCCTCTACAGAGTAATGAGGGGGGAGTTGCAAAAGCGATGAGGAGAAAGCAAAGCTATTAAATATTTTTTTCTCCACTGTATTCACTGAAAAAAATAAACTCTCAGATGAAATGCAGAATGTAAAAGTTAATTCCCCATTAAAAGTGCCCTGTCTGACGCAGAAAGAAGTACAGCGGAGTCTTAAAAAGACTAAAATAGACAAATCGCCAGGACCAGATGGCATACACTCCGTATCCTATTGGGAATTAAGTAATTTCATAGCCAGACCCTTATTTCTGACATTTAAGGACTCTATACTGAGAGGGAGTGTTCTACAGGATTGGCACATAGCAAATGCAGTGCCAATATTCAAAATGGTCCAAAAACAGAGCCTGGAAACTATAGGCCGGTAAGTTTAACATCTGTCGTGGGTAAACTGTTTGAAGGTTTTCTAAGAGATGCTATCTTGGAGTACCTCAATGTAAATAAGCAAATAACGCCATATCAGCATGGCTTCCTGAGGGATCGGTCATGTCAAACAAATGTAATCAGTTTCTATGAGGAGGTGAGTTCTAGACTTGACAGCAGCGAATCAATGGATGTCGTATATCTGAACTTCTCCAAAGCATTTGACACTGTACCGCATAAAAGGTTAGTATATAAAATGAGAATGCTCGGACTGGGAGAAAACGTCTGTATGTGGGTAAGTAACTGGCTCAGTGATAGAAAACAGGGTGGTTATTAACGGTACACACTCAGATTGGGTCACTGTCACTAGTGGAGTACCTTTAAGGGTCAGTATAAGGCCCTATTCTCTTCAATATATTTATTAATGATCTTGTAGAAGGCTTGCACAGTAGAAAAAAAATCAATTTTTGCAGATGACACTTAAACTGTGTAAAGTAATTAACACTGAAGAGGACAATATACAGCTACAGAGGGATCTGGATAGATTGGAGGCTTGGGCAGATAAGTGGCAGATGAGGTGTAACACTGACAAATGTAAGGTTATGCACATAGGAAGGAATAATGCAAGTCACCCGTACATACTAAATGGTAAAACACTCGGTAACACTGACATGGAAAAGAACTTAGGAATTGTAGTGAACAGTAAACTAAGCTGTAAAAACCAGTGTCAGGCAGCTGCTGCCAAGGACAATAAGATAATGGGTTGCATCAAAAGGGGCATAGATGCCCGTGATGAGAACATAGTCCTACCACATTACAAATCACTAGTCAGACCACACATGGAGTACTGTATACAGTTCTGGGCTCCTGTGAACTAGGCAGACATAGCAGAGCTGGAGAGGGTCCAGAGGAGGGCAACTAAAGTAATAACTGGAATGGGTGGGCTACAGTACCCTGAAAGATTATCAACATTAGGGTTATTCACTTTAGAAAAAAGATGACTGAGGGGAGCTCTAATTACTATGTATAAATATATCAGCGGTCAGTACAGAGATCTCTCCCATCATCTATTTATCCCCAGAACTGTTACTGTGACGAGGGGACATCCTCCGCGTCTGGAGGACAGAAGGTTTGTACACAAACATAGAAGAGGATTCTTTACGGTAAGAGCAGTGAGACTATGGAGCTCTCTGCCTGAGGAGGTGGTGATGGTGAGTTCACTAAAAGAGTTCAAAAGGGGCCTGGATGTATTTCTGGAGGGTAATAATATTACAGACTATAGCTACTAGAGAGGGGTTTTTGATCCAAGGAGTTATTCTGATTGCCTGATTGGAGTCGGGAACAAATTTTTTCCCGTTAAGTGGGGAAAATTGGCTTCTACCACACAGTTTTTCTTTTTGCCTTCCTCTGGATCAACTTGCAGGATAACAGGCCGAACTGGATGGACAGATGTCTTTTTTCGGCCTCATATACTATGTTACTATGTATGTGTGGAGAATAGAGAGGATAGATGAGACCACCTATGAAGAATAAAGGGGACAGTTGGGACCATATACGTTGATAGAGGAGAAAGGTCACACCATAAATAGAGAAGAAGAGGAACCATTCCAGACCCTTTATGGAAAATTGAGAGGATAGATGAGACTATGTAGAGAATAGAGGAGACAGGTGACACCATATATAAAGAACAGAGAAAATAGATGAGACCACGTACGGAGAACAGAGAGGACAGGTGACACTGTGTATAGAGAATGAAAGGGATAGGCGACAACATGTTATGGAGAACAGAGAAAATAGATGAGACTATGTATGGAGAATAGAGCAGACAGGTGACACCATGTATGGAGATTGTAGGGGAAGATTAAAGGGAACAGATGAGACCATGCATACAGAATAAAAGGGTCAGGTAAGACCATCTATGGAGAATAGAAGGGATAGGTCACAACATGCATAAAGAATAGAGAAGGCAGGTGAGTCCATGTAATAAGAATAGAGACAGTTCCAGTACCTGGGCAGACATTCTTCTCCTGTCAGAGGTCATCTTTTAGCTGTTTCCAAAGCCAGAGCTCCCTCTTGTGATTGTGTATGACACGACATGGCTTTCTGCAGTGGTCATGCTATACATGCCAGAGCTAATCTAATAGGACTGCCCATATAAACCTTATTATGAGCACCAACAGGTGCCAAAGATTGAGGTTCCATCCTTTCTCCAGCCTGGTACTTCTTCTATATACGTCAAGGGGCAGACCTGCAGGTTGTACTGTTTCGTGGTCTTTCATGTTGAAAACAGGAGACCTGTTAGTTACCATGCCTGGAGACTGTCACCACTAACCATAAACTGGTGAAAAGGAACCCTATACCAGGTGGGCAACAAGGATCAGGTCAGACCATGGGGCAAATTAACTAAGCCTGTGAGACCAGACAGTCTAGAAATGTTCCAGGTTTACCACAGTGGCTGATGTTGGATATTAAATCTGGCACTCCTTTAGGTTGCATTCACATGACCCTAAGTGGTTTGTAGTCACAGTGTGGACCGTGGTCTGCATGTTGTGGTGAAGTATAGGACATGTCCTATCTTTTGATGCAGAAGCACACAGGAGCCCTGGATGTTGGAGACTTTGTTCCTTAAATAAATGCAGCAATAATTCAAGAACTGTTCCACAACACATTAGTGAAATACCTATACTAAGCAGTGCAAAGCACATTACTCCTTCCCTGCTTTCCACAACCTGTCATAGAAGATACTTAGAGCAGCCACTAGGGGGAGATCACTGCATGCAGATTATTACAATTTCCACTGAGTTTAATAATATCTGTACAAATCCATATGCAGGGAGCTCCCCCTAGTGGTGAAAGCCAGTAAAAAAAAAAAAATACAGCCATTA
Source organism: Bufo gargarizans (assembly GCF_014858855.1). NCBI lineage: Eukaryota > Metazoa > Chordata > Amphibia > Anura > Bufonidae > Bufo > Bufo gargarizans. Next base: position 22,517,061 of record NC_058089.1, read on the forward strand.
CTGTACACATATATACAAATAAATAATAAAACTAATCAGCACAAAATCGTTTCTTTTAAAAAGGAACATTGGACAGTAGCTTTTATAAAGTCAAAGTACATTTGACAGAACTTTCCGCAGGGAGGGGAGCAGGTACTGAGAAGTGCTATTGGATTCTCTGTCTTATGGCAGCAGCCGGTGCCCACTACCGCGCCTCTCCTGATGGTGGGCACAGCCACTGCCTTGCTCACTCGCTCCATAGCTGCAGGGCTCCTACAATACGGTCCCACCAGCACCAGCCACAAGAATAACACTGCAGCTGAGCTTAATTTGTTCTCATACAGGAATTACAAGAGCTGTCAAGACTGTGCCATAATGTCTGCACAGAAGCAAGTACACTTCTGTCTGTGGAGATCTCTCAGTCTCTCTATCTGCTGGCGATGCTGCTGTATCTAAGATGGCTGCTGTTCCTCTTCCTTACTTAGCCTTTCCCGCTGGCCCCTCTGCTATTTGCTGCAGGGAGGAGCAAGTGCTCATGGGATTTGTAGTCCACTTCACCTTAGAAGAATCAGCACTAGTACCTGCTGCTGCGAGTTCCCGATTGTAATTGAAACAAACACACACCATTTCCAGGCCATATAGGCACAGGGGAGAAATACGGCCACATGTTAATGAAATTTGGGTGTATCACTCTGGGGACCTTAGTAGCATTTCCCATTGTATCATAGGTTAGCATCATTTGGGGCCTAGGGTCTGAGATGAGCGTGTACTATAGAAGCATCCTCCTCGACCCCTGGCTCTTCACTTTCAGGTTCGGGCTCCATTATGGCTATTCCTTTATCTGGTGGCTCCATCTCCTCTGAATTCTCCCTCGACTGGGGTCAGAGAAAGCTGAATCCTGGACTAGATTATTTTGGATAGTCCACATCAAGCGACTGATCCACACTGTCCTGAACAAAGGGCCTGGGGTTGCTTGCCCATCCATAATCTATACCCCATTCATCACTTGAATCACGTTCACTTCCTTCAGGAGGAACACTTGGACTAATCCCTCAGTGGTGGCTGGGGGTGGTTGACTTAGATCCATCTGGTTGTGACCGTCTCCATCGGACAGTCTGACCCACAGGTAACAGGTGCTCACGATCATAGGTTTTGATGCTTCCCTCTGTATGCTTTTCTACCACCACACAGGGTTCCGGATTCCACAGATCAGCAAGCTTGTGCCTTCTGTGAAGGCCCAGCTTTTGAATGAGGACTCTATTCCAAGGCTGCAGAATCTGCTCTCTGACTCTGCGGTCATACCAGATCTTGTTTTGCCTTCCTGATCGACTGCAAACCCTGTCAGCCAATCTGTAAGCCTCCTTCATTCCCTCCTTTAACTGAAACTCACACTTCAGATAGGTCTTCCCAGATGATTGGTTAGGTGATGAAACTAATATCCACTGTTAGTCGAGCTTCCCTCCCGAACAACAGGATGAAAGGGGAGTACCCGGTCGACTCATTTTTGGTATAATTATAGGCATGAACTAACTGACTTATGTGCTGGCTCCAGCGTCCTTTCTACTTGGGGTCTAGAGTGCCCAACATGTTTGAAAGGGTATGGTTGAACTTTTCTGGTTGAGGATCCTCTTGAGGGTGAAATAGTGTGGTTCTAGACTTTTTGATCCTGCAGATCTCACACAACTCCTTAATCAGCCGGCTGTGGATGTGGGCTGGCAGTCCGTAAAGTACAAAGAACTTCTCCAACAATGTTTTGGCCACAGTGACTGCACTCTGATATTTGGTGGAGTAGGCTTGGGCATAACAGGTGAGGTGGTTAGTGAACACCAATACATTACTGACATTACCCTCGTCAGGCTCAATGGAGAGGAAACCAATTCCCACTAGATCTGGTGGGCCCTGACTGGTGATGTTGACAAGAGGGGCTGATCGATTGGGCAAAGTCTTTCTCAGAACACACAGTGCACAGACTGGGGAAGACGGGATACGGAGTCAGAATCAATGTTGGTGGATCCTGAATAGTACTTTAAGCTGAATCATATATCACCAAAGAGGCAAGCCACCGGTGTCCCATAGCATGTAGCTTGGCTGTGGTTCTCACGTAGGTCAGAGGATTGTTGTCGGTATGGACTTCAAAATGCACCCCATAGAGGTACTCATGCAGCTTTTCCACTACTGCCCACTTCAAGACTAGGAACTCCAGCTTATGCACTGGGTAGTTGCGCTCACTGGGAGTCAGAAAACCATTATGTTCCTGATACAGGATAGATCCGAGACCCTCACAGGAGGCAACTACATTCAGCACATATGGCTTGTTCTAGTCTGTATAAGCTAATACCGGGGCATGTGTTAGGCAGGACTTCAGCTTCTCAAACGCCTCATCGCAAGCAGGAGTCAACCTTTCTCCAAACGGCTCGTTAACCCTGAAATAGGTATGCCTAGCGGTCTTCTTGGAAAGAGTGGTCAATCTTGGGAGAGGATACCCCTGGGCGAGAGAAGTCAGAGGCTTCGCAATCTTCGAATTCGTTGGCACAAATCTTCGGTAGTACCTACAGAATCCAAGAAAAGACTTGAGCTCCCCCAACTTGGTAGGCTTGGGCCATTGGACTACAGCTTCCACTTTGTCTGGGTCTGTAGAGTTTCCTTCACTGCTGACGAAGTGTCCCACATATTTCACAGCCTTCTGGCAGAACCAACATTTGTCAAAGGATAACTTGAGCCCAGATTCTTTTTAACCAATCCAGCACCTTGAACAGTCTATGGTTTTGCTGTTCTACGGTTTGCCCAAACACGATCAGGTCATATAAGTAGACAAGTAGTTCCCGGAAGTTCATGTCTCCCATCACCTTTACTACTACTACTACTACTACTACTACACCTCTACTCCTAGCACTCAGCTTACTATACCCTACTGTCTAGCAATTAATCCAGTCCAAACATTGGGACCCGGTTGCAGAAAACGTTGGCACGCTAATGTTGGTGCACTCACGATTGTCCTGCCCAGGAACCAGCTGGGGGCTGCAGCATTCAGAAGCTTGGATGGCAGTGGAGTCTGAGGCAATATCCTCATGGGATGCAGGCTTGGCTGTAGGGGTAATGCAGCAGCTGAGCTTTCTCTTCTCATACAGGAATCACGGGAGCTGTCAGGATTGTGCTATAATGTCTGCACAGAAGCAGGGCTCACTTCTGTCTGTGGAGATCTTTCAGACTTACTATATGCTGGCGACCATGGTACTGTCTCTAAGATGGCTGCTGTTCCTCTTCCTTCCTTAGCCTTTCCCCCTGGTCCCACAGCTATTGGTGGCAGGGAGGAGCAAGTGCTCTAGTCCTCAGAATAATCAGCACTAATGCCTGCTGCTGTGAGTCCCTTTTGTAATTGACAGCCACGGCATCTACTAGACCCACTGCTTTCTCTGCAGGAGTTACATTCATTTTTGCATTTTTATTTTTTTTCCTCCCCACATTCTATTAGCCATAACTTTTTATTTTTCCATTCACACAGCCATATAAGGGCTTATTTTTGCAGAACAAGATGCATTGTTATCGGTACCGTTTAATTTACCATGTCTTCTATTGGAAAATGGGAGAAAAAAATCTTTGTCGGGTAAAACTGAAAAAAATAAATAAAAATTCTGCCAAGGTTTTTAGGGTTTTGACATTACAGCGTTCAATATGAGCTAAAAATGACATGACAACCCTTTTCTTCAGCTCAATACAATTACAGCAATACCAAACTTGTATAGTTTTTATTTTGTTCTATTACTTTTTTTTAAATAAAACCCTTTTGTTTTTATTTTGTTATATAACTTTTTTTTAAAATAAAACCCTTTGAAAAAATCTAAATTATCTTTGCATTGCCATTTTCTGACAGCGATAACTTTTATATTTTGGTTTACAAAGCTGTACGAGGGCTTGTTTTTTGCTGGATGAACTGTAGTTTTTACTGGTACCATTTTTGTGGTACATACAATTTTGAGATCACTGATATTAAATTTTTTGGGGGGATATGGTGACTAAAAAATGTCGAATCATGTGTTTTAAAAAAAAATTTCACTATGACATTTACCTCGCAGAATATTTTTTTAAATATTTTAATGAAGAAACCGAGGCCTTTATTGATCAGGATGGCTGAAGTTGTGTATGAAAGTAGCAGATTGTAAGTAGCCCCCAAAAATCAACTGTCTCAGTAAGTTGGTGTATCATGAAGGACGTGTCAGCGAGCGCTGAGATCTCTGAACCTGAAACCGTACCGAATCACGTGTGTGCAGGAACTGAAAGAGTCTGACAAAGCTAAACGTGTAAATTACTGGACTTGGTTTCTAACGATGATTGCTGGCAGACATTTGGACCCATTGCTGTACTTTATGACGGACATAGCTTGGTTTTATTTATCAGGTCACGTAAATTCCCAGAATACGAGGTAGGGTCCACTGAAAATCCACATTTGACTCACGAAACACCACTTCACGACCAGAAACTTGGAGTTTGGTGCGCAGTGTCAGGAACACAAATAGTGGGCCCAATTTTCTTCAAATCAATTGTGAATACCTCAATTTACCTGGACGTCTCTGAACAGTTTTACAACCAACTAACACCAGAAGAAAAAATGTCTGCTTTTTTCAAAAAGATGGGGCAACATGCTGCAGTTCACTGGCACGGGTTCATGAACTGTTTACGGAGGAGCGAACTGTGAGCAAGGGGTTATGGCCACCATGTTCTCCAGGCTTGTCCACATGCCATTTTTATATGTGGGGAAATTTGAAATAGAAAGTGTCCTCTAACAATCCACATCCCCTGGAGGAACTCAAGGAGAACATCACAAACACTATCTGCAGCATCACAAGCAGTATCAGCCAACATCATCCGACCTGCCAAAAGATGGAGAGACCAGAACGGGGACCACTTTCAGCATCTTTTGTGACTTGTGAGTAATTAAAAAAGACAGTCCACTTGCTCGTTCATCTTGTCATACTACCGCTGGAGGCGGGCTACTTTTTCGTGGGCCACCATGTATATGTATATACAAGCTACATCTAGCCCATCACAGTTTAAATCAGTTTATCACCTCCTTTTCTGTAAATAAAGAGTTAATCATAACCTAGTCTACGTCTGTTTGCCTATCCTCCAGCATAGTCCACAGTGATAGTGAAAGCCACCAATATTAGTGAACAGAATGAGTGCTCTGTAAAAAGCCCTGGTCCTTTCTTCTCTCAACAGCAGGCCACCCAGTCTGCACAGCGTCCTAGGATGCTGCCTAGATGCCGTTGTGCAATTGCAGCTCATACATGTGACATAATTAAATCACTGGCTGCACTATACTGTGGCGCCATAGACCACTGCAGACGTACACACAGCTAACAGAAGAAAAATTATGTTACACGCATTAAAGGGGTTGTCCCATGAAAAATATTTAGAATTTTTTAAACCAGCACCTGGCTGTTAATACTTTTGTAATTGCATGTAATTATACACCACTGAGTTATTCAGTAAAATGTATCAGTATAGCGCCACCTGCTGTTTGTTCTTTTTCTTATTTTTTTGTCCTGCTCACTGAGGTACATGCTCAATTTCATCCTTCAACTGCCTTCTGAGCTGTGATAGGGAGAGCTGAGACACGGCCTCTGAGCTGTGATAGGGAGAGCTGAGACATGCCCACTGAGTTGTGATAGGGAGAGCTGAGACACGGCCTCTGAGCTGTGATAGGGAGAGCTGAGACACGCCCTCTGAGCTATGACAGGGAGAGCTGAGACACGCCCTCTGAGCTGTGATAGGGAGAGCTGAGACAAACCCTCTGAGTTGTGATAGGGAGAGCTGAGACACGCCTCCTGAGCTGTGATAGTGAGAGCTGAGACACGCCCTCTGAGCTGTGATAGGGAGAGCTGAGACACGCCCTCTGAGCTGTGATAGGGAGAGCTGAGACAAACCCTCTGAGTTGTGATCGGGAGAGCTGAGACACACCTCCTGAGCTGTGATAGTGAGAGCTGAGACACGCCCCCTGAGCTGTGATAGGGAGAGCTGAGACACGCCCTCTGAGCTGTGATAGGGAGAGCTGAGACAAACCCTCTGAGTTGTGATAGGGAGAGCTGAGACACGCCTCCTGAGCTGTGATAGTGAGAGCTGAGACACGCCCCCTGAGCTGTGATAGGGAGAGCTGAGACACGCCCTCTGAGCTGTGATAGGGAGAGCTGAGACAAACCCTCTGAGTTGTGATAGGGAGAGCTGAGACACGCCCCCTGATATGTGATAGGGAGAGCTGAGACACGCCCTCTGAGCTGTGATAGGGAGAGCTGAGACAAACCCTCTGAGTTGTGATAGGGAGAGCTGAGACACGCCCCCTGAGCTGCCATTTTGATATAAATCTAGCAGAGCAAAAAATTAGATCTCTGGACCCATGTGAGGTACAGGGCTGGTTCTAGCTTTGTTACAAAGAGGTTTCATGCATGATGTCTGATTAAAAAAAATTACATTAATCATGGGATAACCTCTTTAATGCTTCTGGCATAGCAGTGAAGACATGAGAACAAGGCATGGGAGGTGGCCCAATTGTTGTATGTGGCAAAAGACCCCAAAAAGAAGAGATGTGCTGCCTTGGATTTTTTTTCAATGACTTCCATGAAAATCTATTTTTTCTTATTTTTTTTATATAAATTACAATGCAGACTGTATATTATGCCTACATGTAAAACAAAGTTAATTTATAAAAATTAAAGAAATCTGAAAAGCTGAAGAGAACACTTCAATATTTAGGCCATTCTAGCCATGCTCCATTTTTTACAGTATGTTTACGTTTCGTATCTTTGTGGGATTTTTTTCTCATTAAAGGGTTTGTGTCAAGTTTTTAAATTATCCTATAACCACAGGATAGGGGAGAAGTAGCTGATCGCTGATATCTTTGGTGCTCCCATAGACAATGAATGGAGTGGCAGTGCGCATGCACTCGTGATCAATGGTGGTCCAAGTGGTCGTACCCCCTGCAATCAGCTAGGATAGGGGATAACTTAAAAACTTGGCACAACCCCTTTAACTACACTGCCTAAAATGTCCTGCAAAAAATATGTTTAAAATACATACAGTATTTTTACATTTTCCACATATTTTTCCTATGTGTGATCAGAGTGCGAGTGCGTTGAAAGCTGCCGGTAGAATTCCTCCAGTGATTGCTGCCCTGGTAATTCAATCTTCCAAAGCTATTGATTCACAACCTTGTTACTATGGGTGAACTCCCCCAAAAATTCTCTTTTTGGAGAATCCCTATAATTATCCCCATTCTTCCTATTAAAAAGTGACAGCTCTTGCTGTTTCTTTTGAACCCCCAAGGGGATCTAAAAGGGAATTCCTGGACTGTATTTCTTTACATTACACCTACAGCTCATTGATTTCAGTGGGTACCATGCAATGTTTAATTTAGCTTTTGGTGGCGCTTAGGGTTGCCACCTTTCCCAACAAAAAATACCAGCCAAGTTAAAAGGGGGTGTGGTTGTGGGGGCATGGCTTAACAAGGGGTGTCGCTATGTCATAATGTGGCTCCCAGTATTAATAGTGGCCCCCAGTAATATTATTGCCTCCATTAGTGCCCCCAGAATTGATAATGCCTCCATTAGTGCCCCCCAGAATTGATAATGCCTACATTAGTGCCCCCCAGAATTAAAAATGCTCCCATTATGGCCCCCTAGAATTATTAATGCCCCCATTAGTGCCCCCAGTAATAGTAATGCCTCCATTAGTGCACCCCATAATTAATAATGCCCCTATTATTGCTCCCCAGAATTAATAATGCACCTATCAGTGCCCCCAGTAATAGTAATGCCTTTATTAGCGCCCCCAGTAATATGAATGCCCCCATTAGTGCCCCCCAGTAATAGCAATGCCCCCATTAGTTCCCCCCAGTAATAGTAATGCCCCTATTAGTGCTCCCAGTAATAGTAATGGCTCCATTAGTGCCCCCCAGAATTAATAATGCTCCCATTATTGCCCCCAGAATTAATAATGCCCCATTATAGCCCCCCAGAATTAATAATGCCCCCATTATAGCCCCCCAGAATTAATAATGCCCCCATTATAGCCCCCCAGAATTAATAATGCCCCCATTATTGCTCCTTAGAATTTATAATGCCCCTATCAGTGCCCCCAGTAATAGTAATGCCCTCATTAGTGAACCCCAGTAATGGTAATGCCCCCATTAGTGCCCCCAGTAATAGTTATGCCTCCATTAGTGCCCCCCAGAATTAATAATGCCCCCATTATTGCCCCCAAAATTAATAATGCTCCTATTAGTGCCCCCCACTAATAGTAATGCCGCCATTAGTGCCCCACAGTAATAGTAATGCCCACATTAGTGCCCCCCAGTAATAGTAATGTCCCCTTCTCTTGTCTGTGCAAAAAAGAAAAATAACTCACCTCCTCCATTTGTCCATTTGCTCGCTTCGTGGTCAACGCTCACTGCTGACTGGAAGCTCAGGACAGGACCTGCGCTTCAGCGTGATGACGTCTCGCAGGTCCTGTCCGGAGTTTCCAGTGAGCAGCGAGTATTCACAGCGGCGCCTTTAAATGGAGGAGGTGAGTGGGGGAGGGGCGGGAGTTAAAGGCTGTACTAATGAGCGCTGCACAATGGAAGTGCTGATTAGTAACAGTCCATATTATTGCCAGTACAAAAAAATTACCAGCACCAGCAGGGCACTAAAGTACCAGCCAGGTAGCAACCCTATTGGCGCTGCAGGGGAACTGAACACTTGCTCTTGGATTCCCCTGCAGATTACAGTTGATTGCTAGAGGTCTGTGTGCGCTATGATCAGCTAATTATCAGGGGATCTTTTTTTCAAAAAAAATGGAACTGTCAAAAACTAAAAAAAAGTGGAGAGCTAAACTTTCTCTTACTATCAGCATATTAACAGAACAGGACATGGCGCGATGCCCTACCACGTAACCATGCAAACAAGCCTTTTATTTACATGGACACGCCAATGAATATCATGCAGAGCGGTAGGCACAGCACTCAGCGCCTCTTTAGATAACACAGGACAGATCTCTTTTAAAGGATTATAAACTGAAATCCATTTTAATAGCTTTGTGTGGCGTCATTTGCAGATACAACGCACCCAATCCTTCAATATGTGCTGCTGTTACAGTACACAAAAGGGGATACAGCCCCCAGTGTACAGCAACTAGGAATTGCGTGACCCTTCCTCCAAATATGAGGAGCTCAGACGCTGCCTCGTTTCCACCGCTGCTTCCCATCCCTGCAGAAATGGCCCCCAAAAAGAGCAGTAATTAATAAATTAATAATAGATATAAAAAAAAAATACAGCCCCTTTTAATATATAGACTGGAGTAAAGAAAATATCCTATTTAATGGGGTTATGCCATGATTGATGTAAAATCAGACACCATATGGTACATGACCATCTCTTCCTAACACAGCTAGAACCAGCCCTGTACCTCACATGGATCCAGAGATCTCCACATTCACAGCTGACAGCTCATGGGGGCGTGTCCTTTCTGCTGCAACTCTCTCCCTATCACAGTTCGGGGGGGGGTCCTTTCTGCTGCAGCTCTCTCCCTATCACAGTTCGGGGGGGGGGGGGTCCTTTCTGCTGCAGCTCTCTCCCTATCACAGTTCAGGGAGGGGGGATGTCCTTTCTGCTGCAGCTCTCTCCCTATCACAGTTCAGGGAGGGGGGATGTCTTTTCTGCTGCAACTCTCTCCCTATCACAGTTCGGGGGGGGGCCTTTCTGCTGCAGCTCTCTCCCTATCACAGTTCGGGAGGGGGTCCTTTCTGCTGCAGCTCTCTCCCTATCACAGTTCAGGGAGGGGGGATGTCCTTTCTGCTGCAGCTCTCTCCCTATCACAGTTCAGGGAGGAGGGATGTCCTTTCTGCTGCAGCTCTCTCCCTATCACAGTTCATGGAGGGGGGGTGTCCTTTCTGCTGCAGCTCTCCCCCTATCACAGTTCAGGGGGGTGTCCTTTCTGCTGCAACTATCTCTCTGTCACAACTCAGGGGGTATGTCATTTCTTCTGCAGCTCTTTCCGTATCACAGCTCGGGGGGGGGGGGGTGCTTCTGCTCCAGCTCTCTCCCTATCACAGCTCGGGGGCAGTGTCCTTTCTACTGCAACTCTCTTCCTATAACAGCTCAGGGGGCATTTACTTTCTGCTTAAGCTCTCTCCCTTTAATTGTCGCAGCTTCTAACTAGGGATGAGCGAATCGACTTTGGATGAAACATCTAAAGTCGATTCGTATAGTATTAGAACGTATTGGCTCCTATGAGGGACTTCGGGTAATAACTTCAGAAATTAATTTCTACTATTAAAAACCTTTTACCGAACTCAGTTTCAGTTACAAGTGGTACCTTGGAACCGAACCCGAGTTCGGTAAAAGGTTTTTAACAGTAAGAATTAATTTCTGAAGTTATTACCCAAAGTCCCTCGAGACTTTGCGAAGTAATAACTTCAGCTCATAGGAGCCAATACATTCTAATACTGTATGGAGCGCTCGCTCTGTACAGTATTCTAACAAAGTCTTATGCGAATCGACTTCGAATGTTTCATCTGAAGTCGATTTGCTCATCCCTAGTTCTAACAGTAGATATGCAGCGAGCCCCTGAGGAGCCAGTAAAGAGAGGATGGAGAGGATGGGAGTGGTAGTGGCCCTGATGTGGTGTTGTGTCACGGTGTACTCCCTTAGGCCACTGCTCCCTGGGGATCAGTGCAGTGAAAAGGTGGTTTGAAGAATCAGGCCAGAAGTAAATGAATAAAAGCCTCTTTGTGTAAAAAATACAGTGGGGCAAAAAAGTATTTAGTCAGCCACCAATTGTGCAAGTTCACCCACTTATAAAGATGAGAGAGGCCTGTAATTCTCATCATAGGTAAACCTCAACTATGAGAGACAGAATGGGGGGAAAGAATACAGGAAATCACGATGTAGGATTTCTAATTAATTTATTGGTAAATTCCTCGGTAAAATAAGTATTTGGTCACCTACAAACAAGCAAGATTTCTGGCTTTCACAGACCTGTAACTTCTTCTGTAAGAGGCTCCTCTGTCCTTCACTCGTTACCTGGATTAATGCAGGGGCGGGCTGGGCTGGGGGGCAGGGAGGCAATTGCCCCCCAGGCCGCCCTAAATAAACGGCCGCTGGGCCGCACGTCTAAAAAAAAAAAAAAATTATTATTTTTATTCTTCAGGGCCGCACCGCCGATCACCACAGGCGGCGCAGCCCTGGATGTAATTGCGGCCGTGCTGTGGGGCAGGGGAGGGAGAGGCGTGTCCCTCCCCTGTTCTTCTGATAGGCTGCAGGCACTAAAGCCTGCAGCCTATCAGAGGCCGGCTCAGGCAGCGCGATGACGTCATTATCATCGCGACGCCTGAGCCGGCAGCACACACACACAGCAGGGACACAGGCCGGCATCGCTGCTGATGGAGGTAAGTATTTATTTATTTTTTTCTTCTTTGCGGGGGGCTGGCACTATGGGGGGGGTGAGATCTGGCACTATGGGGGGGGGAGATCTGGCACTATGGGGGGCACTATAGGGGGAGCTGGCACTATGGGGGGCACTATAGGGGGAGCTGGCACTATGGGGGGCACTATAGGGGGAGCTGGCACTATGGGGGGCACTATAGGGGGAGCTGGCACTATGGGGGCAACTATAGGGGGAGCTGGCACTATGGGGGGCACTATAGGGGGAGCTGGCACTATGGGGGGCACTATAGGGGGAGCTGGCACTATGGGGGGCACTATAGGGGGAGCTGGCACTATGGGGGGCACTATAGGGGGAGCTGGCACTATGGGGGGCACTATAGGGGGAGCTGGCACTATGGGGCACTATAGGGGGAGCTGGCACTATGGGGGCACTATAGGGGGAGCTGGCACTATGGGGGGGACTATAGGGGGAGCTGGCACTATGGGGGGCACTATAGGGGGAGCTGGCACTATGGGGGGGACTATAGGGGGAGCTGGCACTATGGGGGGGCACTATAGAGGGGGGGCTGGCACTATGGGGGGGCACTATAGGGGGAGATGGCACTATGGGGGGACTATAGGGGGGTCTGGCACTATGGGGGGGACTATAGGGGGAGCTGGCACTATGGGGGGGCACTATAGGGGGAGCTGGCACTATGGGGGGACTATAGGGGGGCTGGCACTATAGGGGGGGCTGGCACTATAGGGGGGGCTGGCACTATGGGGGGAGGGCTGGCACTATTGGAGGAGCTGGCACTGTGGGGGCATTTCTTACTGGCACATTATGGGGGGGCACCATGGGGGAGAGGAGCATTATGGGGGTAACTGGGGGCTCTAAAGGGGCTTTTTTTTTTATTATTGGCACATTCTGGGGGGGCACTATAGGGGAGAGCAGCACTATGGGGCATCTGGTGCTACTATAGGGGCATTATTTGGGGGCACTATGGGGAAGTGGGGGCTCTAAAGGGGCCTTTTGTATTGGAACATTATGGGGGGCACTATGGCATTTGGTGGCACTAAGGGGGCATTTTTTACTGGTACATTGTCGGGGAGAGGAGCACTATAGGGGCATCTGCTGGGGGCACTAAGGGGCATTTTTTTACTGGCATATTATGGGGACACTATGGGGAAGGGGGAGAGGAGCAGTATGAGGGCATTTACTGGGGCACTATATAGGGGTATTTTATACTGGCATACATTTTGGGGACATTAGCTCAACTGCGGGCACTAAGCGAGGGTATTTCATGTACTGTCATATTATAGGGAAAATTAGTACTACTAGGGGGTATTATGGGGAGCTTTACTACTACTAGGGGCTATGAAGAACATGATTACTAGGGCACTATAGGGGCATTATTACTACTAAGTGTGCTCTGGCAGAGAATTATTTCTATTGGTGGGATTTTGGGGAGCACTGTTACTTTGGGGGCACCCTGGCATAGTATCAGCTTAGCACAATTATTTTTGGGGGACATTATCTTTATACTATTAGTGTCTGGGCGCAGTTATTTTTTAGAGCACTGTGTGCCAATAATTGTTTAAGGTGGCACTATCTGTGTGGTAGTAGTATTCCCAGGGGTACTGTTTCTGCAGTATAGTATTGGGGGCATAGCGGGTACAGTATCGGGGGCACTATCTGTGTGGTAGTAGTATTTCCAGGCGGACTGTTTCTGCAGTATAGTATTGGGGGCATAGCGGGTACAGTATTGGGGGCACTATCTGTGTGGTAGTAGTATTTCCAGGGGGACTGTTTCTGCAGTATAGTATTGGGGGCATAGCGGGTACAGTATTGGGGGCACTATCTGTGTGGTAGTAGTATTTCCAGGGGGACTGTTTCTGCAGTATAGTATTGGGGGTGGCAGGAAACTAATGTCTGTTTCTCAATCTCTGCAGAGAAGGGAGATGGCAGAAAAATCATTATGGCGGTCTGGTCTGAATGGAGAAGATGAGGAAAGAGAACGTCTACAACAAAGGTGACATCACTGGATGTAAGAGGTATGTGGTGCTATGTAGGAGAGGAGATGCTCCGGCTCCTCCACCTGACATCTGCAGAAGGAGGATTCAGAACTGGGTGAGGATGACGAAAGGGGGCATCAGGCCACGGGCGGGTGGCAGATGGTGGGGGGAACCACAGGCCTTGAGCAGGATCAGGGTAGGGAGGAGAGCGGAGGAGCTTCCTGGCTGTAGCTTGTTATATAAGCAGGCAGTGCAGCCAGGACGGCCTCCCCTCTCCGTATGATGTGTAGAGACAGGCCGCAACTATAGAATGTCAGCTGTAAAGTGTGTGTTGGGAGTGGCCTATTATATGTAGGAGGGGCTTTTAATGATGGGCGGGGCTAAAAATGGGCCACTTGACTAGATTTGCCCCCCAGGACTAAGGCTGCCAGTCCTCCCCTGGATTAATGGCACCTGTTTGAACTTTTTATCAGTATAAAAGACACATGTCCACAACCTCAAACAGTCACAATCCAAAGTCCACTATGGCCAAGACCAAAGAGCTGTCGAAGGACACCAAAAAACAAAAATGTAGACCTGCACCAGGCTGGGAAGACTGGATCTGCAATAGGCAAGCAGCTTGGTGTAAAGAAATCAACTGTGGGAGAAATTATTAGAAAATGGAAGACATACAAGACCACTGATAATCTCCCTCGATCTGGGCTTCCACGCAAGATCTCACCCCGTGGGGTCAAAATGATCACAAGAACGGTGAGCAAAAATCCCATAACCACACGGGGGGATCTAGTGAATGACCTGCAGAGAGCTGGGACCAAAGTAACAAAGGCTACCATCAGTAACACATTACGCCGCCAGTGACTCAAATCCTGCAGTGCCAGACGTGTCCCCCTGCTAAAGCCAGTACTTGTCCGGACCCGTCTGAAGTTTGCTAGAGAGTATTTGGATGATCCAGAAGAGGATTGGGAGAATGTCACATGGTCAGATGAAACCAAAGTAGAACTTTTTGGTAAAACCTCAACTCGTCGTGTTTGGAGGAGAAAGAATGCTGAGTTGCAGCCAAAGAACACCATACCTACTGTAAAGCATGGTGGTGGAAACATCATGCTTTGAGGCTGTTTTTCTGCAAAGGGACCAGCATGACTGATCCGTGTAAAGGAAAGAATGAATGGGGCCATGTATCGTGAGATTTTGAGTGAAAACCTTCTTCCTTCAGCAAGGGCATTGAAGATGAAATGTGGCTGGGTCTTTAAGCATGACAATGATCCCAAACACACCGCCCGGGCAACGAAGGACTGACTTCGTAAGAAACATTTCAAGGTCCTGGAGTGGCCTAGCCATTCTCCAGATCTCAACCCCATATAAAACCTTTGGAGGGAGTTGAAAGTCTGTGTTGCCCAGCGACAGCCCCAAAATATCACTGCTCTAGAGGAGATCTGCATGGAGGAATGGGCCAAAATACCAGCAACAGTGTGTGAAAACCTTGTGAAGACTACAGAAAACGTTTGACCTCATTGGTATATAACAAAGTATTGAGATGAACTTTTGTTATTGTCCAAATACTTATTTTCCACCATAATTTGCTAATAAATTATTAAAAAATCTTTAATCTGAATTTTTGGCATTTTTTTTCTCGCTATGTCTGTCAAAGTTGAGGTTTACCTATGATGAGAATTACAGGCCTCTCTCATCTTTATAAGTGGGAGAACTTGCACAATTGGTGGCTGACTAATACTAATACTTTTTTGCCCCACTGTAACTTGTGGCACATCCAGCAATTTTACGTACAAAATGCAGATTCTAGCACCAGATGAGGAGGTATGGTGGCTGGTCAGATGGCAAATGATTGACACTAGAAGACAGTTATGGATATAGGTGTCCACTGTGATACAGGCTTGATTTAAGTCTGGCCTGGTGATGATTCTAGGTGATGGGTGTCTGAGCCGTAATCCCTCACCTGCAGAAGTGTCTGTAAAAGCTGTAATTTCAGTGATCACTCTGCTATCTTGACACACTGAGGCTTTCTTCAAGCATTGTTCTTAATTCAGCTGATATCTCTAAAGTGTTGGTCTTACAGGAGAATCGGATACGGTCCCTTGGAGTAGGAGCTCTGGCAAGTGCTCCCCCCCCCCCCTTCTCCAGCTGAACTGTAACTCCCTCTCCTGGCAGGAATCAGGACCACCCCACTCCTACCAAGAGAGGAGGAACAGGATGGTTAACCCTGTTCCTGCCAACCATACCTCTTCTTCTGGAATAAATGGCCAAAACATTAAAATACATAACAATACATAACTATATAGAATTGCAGATAACCTTAGGTCTGCGGTACTTAAAATAAAACAGATAGAACTTGTAAAATGGAACTGAGAATGTGAAACCACCTCACTAGGTGGATTAAAAACCAGGGGGTAAAGAGAATAGCTAATAATTGGC
Source organism: Bufo gargarizans (assembly GCF_014858855.1). Classification (NCBI taxonomy): domain Eukaryota; kingdom Metazoa; phylum Chordata; class Amphibia; order Anura; family Bufonidae; genus Bufo; species Bufo gargarizans. Next base: position 22,532,879 of record NC_058089.1, read on the forward strand.
ACATTATTGTAACAAAAGTAACTAGTTTTTCATGCAGAGTTTTATTAAAATAACATTATTAAAATAACATTAACACAGACTCTAAAAAAATATGACATATACCGCTGTCACTATTAAAGACATATGATGTGCCGTCACAATTTCCAGAAGATCTTCCATCTAAATTAATCTGTAATTTACATGTGGTTTTCCTTAAAACCTCCTTAAACCCTCTTTCATTGTTACTGTCCTTTTAAGAACATGCAGGTGGGCCAGGACTCATAAATAACAATTTTATGTAATAAAAGCTTCAGGCCAGGGGCAGTCTGAGAATGAATGTGAAATCCTGCTTTAGTCCAAAGTAGGAACTGCATAAGCTCTCGGGCTGACGTCTGTAGGTTAAGTAACATGCTCAGATATTGCTCTGTTACATTGAGTGTTTATACATCCAGTGCAGAACGTCTCCCAGTTCCTCGGGCTGTATAGGTTTTAATGTGCACGGCCATAAAAGGTAGATATAACAGGACTGTGCCATCCGAAAGGGATGTGTTATTGTTAGGATGCTATAGAAACTAATCTTTATATAAAAGAGTTATTACAGGAAAAAAAATCTCTTTCCCCTTCGAGGCTCATAAGATAATCTGTGACAAGGCCTGCGGTGCATTGCATAACTTCAGACCTTGCAGTAATAAAGGGGAACTTCTTACAGTGCACATATACGAATGTTCACTTATTCAGCTTTAATTTCTTCGGACTTATCTGAGCTGACATTTTATTTTCCACAAATTGTTACTTTAGCAGGGAGTTAGGCCAGCCATACTCATTAGATAGCTGTGGGCCAACAGCTTTCTCTCCCAAGCCCACCATAAACATGCATGTGTCCTGAACAGGGAGGGGAGAGCAAGCCGCTACCAGGCACCTCTGGAGGGTAGTTTATCTCCCTGATGGATCAAGAACATCGAAGTCCAACTGCCAACGATCCTTATCTCACCAGCACCTGAGAGTTGGGCGGCCTCCATGAATATTGGATGGTTGGCAACTCTCATCGAAATTGGTGGGTTTGCCTGTCATTTATCTAATATGGATTGCCCAAAATTAGTCATTAACAATCACTTTCAGCTCGGCTATGCGGCGGGCCTTATGTGAGGGCCTGTAGTAAATCTCAGTGGAAATAGACCTCCTACTTGTTAGGCTGGTAGCAATGCAGTGAAGATGTTTCCATGCCCCCTGAGTCCAGTGGTGGTCTGCATTACACCAATGCAGCCAAGGCTTGATAATTGCACATGGTGATGCAAGGCACACAAGCAACTGCTGGACCTGGAAAGCCTTCTTCATGAAGCTCCTGATGGACAGACTTTGTGATGATGCCACTTCCAGAGGCAGTTCTAGAAGATTAGAAGTGTTTCAAGCAGGGATAGCAATATATTATAGATTGAGAGGAGGAGATGCAAAGTGAGAAAGACACACTGCTGGGTCAAAAGCCCTAGGTGCCCCTTACGCTATCTCCTTACCCCCTAATCCACTTGCACTATCCCTATCGTCACCCTACCTAAGCATGGACTGCCCAGCTTTGCCCGACAGAGAGAAAATGGTCCTGTGGATCCCAAAGAGCGATTTTTATGGCTAAACTGTGTCACAATGCGGCTCAGATGGCCTGTAACTGTAAAAACATGCACCTCCCTAGGGTCCGTACAGAATCCCTTGATAAAGATAAGTGAACAAAAAGGTCCCGACGCGTTTCAAGGAACAGAACTATCAAATCAGAGTTAATGGCTTCACATTTTCCCCAGTCTTACAAGACTGTTTTATCACGCCCTGTCTTTCAAACTGTGCATCCAAACCCTTACCACCTCCTGCTGCCTCCACCTCAAAAACATTTATTACATTTTCTTATTCTTTTCTTAACTTTAAGTTAACAAAAATGCCTGTACATACCCTCATAATCCCCTGCCTAGACTACTGCAACATCATTCATTGTAGCCCTCCATCTAACTCTTTTCAGTCCCTCCAATCCACCCTCATCTCTGCTGCCCAGTTAATCCGCCTCTCCCATAGTTTCTCTCCACTCTGCCAATCCCTTCACTGGCTCCCCATTGCATTGCTCAGCAAAATCAGTTCAAAATAATAATAACCACATGCAAGGCTATCCACAACCCATCTACTCTATACATCTCTGACCTTATCTCCCGATACCTTCTCACATGTAATCTCCGATCCCCCCAAGACCTCCATCTTTGCTCTTCTCTTGTTCACTGCTAAATCTATTATCTCCAAAACTTCTCCAGTATCAACCCCATACTCTGGAACTTACTACCCAAACTGATCAGGCTTTCCAACACCACCCAGACTTTTAAAGGCAATCTGAAAACCGTCCTCTTCGAGAATGTCTACAACCTAATTTGCGGCTGATCCCTTTCACATTTACACGCACCAATTATCTATATAGTTAGACCGATATCTGCACGAGTAAATTGATCCATAACATTTGATCTGGTATCAGAGACCAAATGTATATTTGTCCATCAGAGATGTGTCAGATGGGCCAGATCATCCATACTATTTTTTAAAGTTAGAGTAATAGGAAGAGTAGTTCAATTAGGACTTCGGTGAGAGAGGAAGTAGCTAACTTCTCTTCGTATTTGTGTTTCTCTCAATATAACTAGCAGCCTAAGAACTGCCTAAAAATAAAAGTAAACAGAAGCATAGCTATAGGGGTGCAGAGGTAACAGCTGAACCCAAATACACCTTTGCTACATAGGAAGACACCAATATTATAAACAGCACAAATATGGTTGTAACGTAGAGACAGGGGCGTAGCTATAGGGGGTGCAGAGGTAGCAGTTGCTACCGGGCCCAGGAGCCTGAGGGGCCCAAAGACCCTTGTGCCACATAAGACACTGGCATTATAGAAAGTGCATACTGGTCAAGTTACACCTCTGGCTGGAGGGAAAGGGTTAGGTCAAGAATTTGGCATGAGGGGGTGCCCTTTCAATGTTTGCCTCAGGCAGCAGGAAGGCTATGTGCTCCCCTGCCCCTTGCCAACAAGCACTGAGGGACGGGGGCCCAAGCTGAACTCTTGCACTAGGGCCCATGAGCTTTTAGCTACGCCCCTGCGTAGAGATAACCACATAGATGACCACATGCATCGATCATTATGGGTTCATGCCACCTCTATCGTCCTCCAACTATTATCATTTAAAGATGACCAATTATAATGTGAAAGGAATCATTATTAGATATTACAGAATTAAAGACTGAGATTGCCTATAAGACTCCGTACATCAGCTGGTATCTCCGCAAGGAGAAACAAACCACCACCAGCCCATCCCTGAGAGCTAAAGATTGAGTGATGTGCCTAATATACTGGTTCCCATATAGAACATGTTATGATAGTAGCATTCAGTATATATTGGGGCACTCATTTATTGACACCACATATGTGAACATATTCATGAAATGGCAGCACCCAGTTGTGGTAGTCGTAGAAAATACATGGGTGGTGTGGGGAGATTAGCTTTGGCTGTAGAAGAAGTTCTGCATGACCCCTCCAGTCACCTAGTTACAACCCCAAATCAAGGTGAGAGGCTTGATATAACATTATTATGTTGGTAATCCTGCAAATACCAGTCACATAGCGCAAAAGCACAGTGGGCATAGAAAACAACAAGGAAAAGTATTGTTCACTGGGTTATGACCAAGGAATGTGAAATATGCTAAACCATGTGCTATTCTCTCAACCAAACCTCATGCCTTTTTATAAATGACCGTCCATAAGAGGTAAAAACTAAGGGGGTCATTTATATACTGAAATACACCTAAATTAGGCGTATTTCAGGTGCAGATGGGACTATCTGTGCTTTCTGCGACTTCGCCCTGCTCACACCAGATCTAATTTACCATTTTCTACACCGGTTTTAGGCGTAAAGATAGCTCAGAATCTGTCTTACATTTCGACCTGGCGCTGGATGCACCGAAGTTACGGAGAGGCCGGCGCCTCTTCATAACTTCGGCGGACCCTCCGCCAGCTATGGGGCTTTATTAATGCCGGCGTCGTAAACGCTGTTCTTAATAAATGTGTCTCAAAGGTTATAGTATAGTTATGACTCCATCTTTAGTTCCAGAAGTTCTGTAACAAGACCCTGATCTTTCATAGTGTAGGTCTCCTTCTATGAGGCAAAGTATTTGTTTGGGCACCTTCTAACATAGATCCACCCCAGTAAAAGTAATTAGAATGTTGAAAACCTATAATAGTAGTGGGAACAAGTAGTGTCAACCCCTTTGTATCAGCAGTCGCGCTATGTATGGTGGAGCGCACCCTCTGGACATATGTTTAACGCGGTTATCCAAGAGTAAAACAGACCTCCCACAGCGGTGACCTGCTCCCCTTGTGTCACAACCGGTCACATGATGCAAGGGACACAGGTCAGCGCTGCAGCCTGTTATTGGCTGCAGCGGTCACGTATCCCCACCCCGACGAAAGATGTTGATCTCAGCATGTCAGGGAGAAAAAGATCCAGCCAGGGAGTGTAACTTACCTGGTCCCCGCTGCTGGGTTTGGTGTCTATCCTCTCCACCACAGGTCAGCGACTCTGGAAGTCTGTCTTACTCTTGGATAACCCCTTTTATTATAATGACCTATGGACAGGTTTTAAGACAGGTTTTGACCCCAGATGTTAAATCCTGAAGGGAGGTCTCCTCTTTTTCAACATATATTTAAAGGGAACCTGTCATGTGGATATTTGATTATAATCTAACTAATTATATACAATCATTAACTACTAAAAAGTACCTTAGATGTATTCACTTACTGGTGTGACAGATGGTTACCTCATAATATACACACAAAGATGCCACATGCCGCATGCTAATGAGCTGATTTGAGTCCAGCGTCATGTCATTGAGTCCAGCGTATATTTAATTCAGAGCTATAGCCACTCCCCTGCCCAGCTGCTGCTGATTTATATGGAAACAAACTGTCACTCAGCAGCAGGTGGGCGGGGAGAGTCAGGAGCTCATGAATATTCAGGACTCATCATTATCAGCTGGAGCTTTTCAATACAAGATGTTGGCAGATTGACTGGGTCAATTAAAGAAAGTGACCCAGCATTTTGCTAAGAGAATCAGTCACTTATTTATGTTGCCCTTAGTTAGGACACCATAAAACTGGTTCCCTTTAAGTGTGATTTTTATCTATTATGTTATTGTGTGATACCTGAGGAAGGGGCTGGTCCAGCCCTGAAATGCATTGTTTTACACAAATATATGGATATACCAAGACTATGTAGTTGAAAGAGTCTTCGGCAAGCAGCGCCCGCGAGAAGTCTCCTTTTTCTTCATTGCCCTTGACACTCTTCAACCGGATTTTGTCTGGTGAGACAGTGAGGAAGCAGCTTTGGCATGTCGGGTTGTTATGCGCCTAGGTGAGTAGTTTTCATACCCTTCCCCTATGTCTTTTGGTTTTCCAAGGTGTTGCTCTATGTGTCTGCTGTGTATTTTTTCAGATATTTACAAGTTTGTATAGGTCATGTCATGCCGGAAAAGCAACAAATGTAAGGGGGTGAGCGCATTCCATCCTACCAAAAACTGATATTTTGACCATATTGCTTTTGTGGTTATGTTTTGAATATGTTTTCCTTTGCAAAATGTGGACATTTAAAGGGGGGTATTCCAATGCGAAAATTTTTAATATAACTGAGGTCGGAGAGGGCAAAAATAACAGTGAGTACTCACCTCACTGAGGGCAGCATTTAGTAGTGACAGAAACAATGATATCAGCAGTGTGTCACTCATGAGCTAAAATTAAGAGCAAGCCGAGAACCAGCATTATAATCATCACAGCATGGGCCAGGTGAAGAGTCACAGCTATCTGAGAAGAGTCATGGTTATTCATGTGTGCAGTGGCCCCAACACTACACTGGGTCTCCCGGACACTGTCGAGGTGTCGCGACATGTTGCATCCCTATCTCAGCATCTTCCTCTGGTCACTCATACAGTTTAGCAGAGTCTCTTCTACTAAGCACTGGTCCCCATCAGCAGACAACTAGGAGCTCTGACTGCTTTCCGTATATACAGTTTCTAGCTAAGGCTACTTTCACACTAGCATTAACGGATCTCTATACCGGAAGAAAAAAAAGCTTCCGTTTTGTCCCCATTCATTGTCAATTGGGACAAAACGTAACTGAACAGAACGGAATCCTCCAAAATGCATTCCGTTCTTTTCTCATACCGGAGAGCAATTCGCAGCATGCTGCGGTTTGCTTTCCGTCCTGGGATGCGGAGCAAGTCAATGGGGACGGATCCGTTTTCTCTGACAGAATCTGACACAATAGAAAACGGATCCGTCCTCCATTGACTTTCAGTGGAGTTCATGACGGATCCGTTTTGGGTATGTTAAAGATAATACAACTGGATCTGTTCATAACGGATGCAGACGGTTGTATTATCAGTAACGGAATCGTTTTTACTGAACCTTGACGGATCCAGCAAAAACTCTAGTGTGACAGTGACCTAAACTAGAACCTTCTAGTGGGAGGAGTGGAGTGGAGAAGCACAGCCTAAACAGAAACAAGGTCAGTTTTTCCAGACATAAACAAGTCTTCAGACATACAGGGCTAAGGGTACTTTCACACTAGCGTTTTTCTTTTCCGGCACTGTGTTCCGTCAAAAGGGCTCAATGCCGAAAAAGAACTGATCAGGATTATCCCCATGCATTCTGAATGGAGAGTAATCCATTCAGGATGCATCAGGATGTCTTCAGTTCAGTCATTTTGACTGATCAGGCAAAAGATAAAACCGCAGCATGTGTAGCATTATCTCCGGCGGAAAAAAACTGAAGACTTGTCTGAATGCCGGATCTGGCATTTTTTTCCATAGGAATGTATTAGTGCCGGATCCGGCATTCAAAATACCGGAATGCCGGATCTGTCCTTCCGGTCTGCGCATGTGCAGACCGTAAAAAAGGTGAAAAAAATAAATACCGGATCCATTTTGCCAGATGACACCGGAAAGACGGATCCGGCATTTTAATGCATTTTTCTGACCGATCAGTCTTACAAATGCCATCAGTTGGCATACGTTTTGCCGGATCCGGCAGGCAATTCCGGTGACGGAACTGCTTGTGGGATCACTCTGCCGCAAGTGTGAAAGTAGCCTAAACTAGACAGTCAGAAGGTCACTGTGTCTGTTTTTTTCCCTCCAAAACATTGTATAGAAAGTCATAAAGTCTCTCGGTATTAGCTGGCTGTGTATTAACCCTTTCCACAGTGCATCCGCGTCCGTTCCGTCATTTTTCACAGTTTAGCGGAGGTCCCATTCATTTCTATGAAGCTGTGAAAAAAAACTGATAGTCCTCGTGCGTTTTGTCTCCGCGTCCGTGATCCACGATTCCAGTCCATCAAAAAAATATAACTTGTCCTATTCTTGTCAGTGGAAAACAGAGGACGGACCCATTCAAGTCAATGAGTCTGTCAAAAAAAACGGATGCACAATTGGTATGTCGTCCGTGTCCGTTTTTTTCTACAAGACCTTGGTGCAATAAAATTACACTTTTCATTAACCTTCCTTTTTTTCCCTGACACAAGGAAACACAACTGAAGCAAAATCGGACACGGATCACTGAAGCCAGATCACTGACAGTGAAAAAACACTGTCGTGTGCATGAGGCCTTCAGCTGAGGCTGCGATGATTATGATGCTGGTTCTCGGCAATCACTTACCTCATGAGTGACAGACCTCTGAAATCAGTGTATCTGTCACAGACTTTGATCATACAATACGACAGGTACCCTTTATTACTCAAAGGAAGGTGCCTGTCTTGCACCTCCCGTTATATTACTCTGTTTATAGTTGTGCCATTGAAGAAGAATCTGTGTATGTCTCCGGAGCCATACTGCCATAGCATACTTACCAATGGTCCCGAATTTGCAGGAACTGACCTTCATTTTCAGAGATAGCCCCTGAAAATTTGGGCTGGCCCAAGGCAGAAAATGAGTGGGTGCTTAAATGTCCAGGGGCAGGGCTTACATGTTCAGATTGACCAACTGTAACCTTGGTAAGTATGCCGTAGCCTCTGTAAAGTGTTTTTGCTGCACCTGAGACATTGTGACTCATCCTGTGCCTGCCTTAAAGGGGTTTTCTGAGATTTTTTAACTGATGACCTATCAGCCACCTGGGACCTCCGTCATTTATCGGTCGCATGGCTTAGGCGCAACTTGGCCTCATTGAACGGGGCTGAGTTGTAATACCAAGTGCAACCACAATCAAGTGGAGGGCGCTGTGCTTGGTGAGCAGAGAGAAGGCCGCAGCGCTACTGCGAGCGTCAGTGCCTTCTCAAACAGCTGATCGGCGGGGTTTCCAGGTGTCGGACCCCCACTGATCAGGTACTGATGACCTATCCAGAAGGTAAGTCTTCAGTATAAATGTCTCAGAAATACACTTTAAAGAGTTTTTCCCATCGTATAAGGTGACGCTTGGATATGCCATAAGGAAGGGGATTCACAGCTGGTATAGAGTGTGTTACCTTCCGTGTTTTCCCATGCGCAGCAGCACAGGAACTGCAGAGCGCGCCCCATTGAAGGGCACAACTAAGCGAGGGTAAGAAGTAAACCAGCGCTGCATCACTTCATCCTCAGGATGGGATCCCAGAGTTCAGAGTAGTGATGAGCGAAGCGAGTTTTGGATGCTACATCCGAAGTCGCTTCGTTCAAAAATTCTGAATAATTCTGTACGGAGATCCATCTCTGTACAGTATTAAGATGGACAGGCTCCCATGAGCCGAAGTCAGTTATTCGCAAACTCATGCGAGACTTCGTTGAAAAACTTCGGCTTTGGTTCTGAGGTACCAGTCGGAACTGAAGTCGAGTTTAGCTCCAAGTTTTAAAGTGGTTTTCCACTTTCAAAATCAATTAGCGAAGATATTCAATGAAGTCTCGTGCGATTTTGCGAAAAACTGACTTCAGCTCATCGGAGCCCATACATTCTAATACTGCACGGAGACAGATCTCCGTACAGTATAAGGGTCCATTCACACGTCCGTTGTTTCTTTCCTGGTCTGTTCCGTTTTTTGCTGAACAGATCTGGACCAGATCTGGACCCATTCATTTTCAATGGGTCCTGAAAATGTCAGATTTTTTTTCAGGACCCATTGAAAATGAATCGGTACAGATCTGGTCCAGATCTGTTCAGCAAAAAACGGAACAGATCAGGAAAGAAACAACGGACGTGTGAATGGACCCTTGTTCTGAAGTTTTTGAACGAAGTGACTTCGGGCGTAGTATCTGAAGCTCGCCGTTCAGTGCCTTCTCACACGGCTGATCCCTGGGTCTCCCAGGTGTCCGACCCCCCACCGTTTAGAAACTTATGACAGATCCAGAGGATAGGTCATCAGTATAAAAGTTTTGTAAAATCCTTTTAAACACCGGCCTCCATCTACAGCTACACATTGTCATTTAAAATATTCTCCAGCAATATCTCTCACCAGTGTTTTCCCATAAACTCTAGTCACCAGAGGTCATTTTGCAGCATCTTGTCATATATTTTGCACAATTCAGAACGGAAATAGCATTTTAATGGTGAGTATTTATAGAAGGATGGATAAATAGCATATGTTTGAAGACAAAGAGGTTCCAGAAAATCTAATAGACAGTAAATAATAATCTGGGATATTGGCGTTGTAATTTCACAGGGCCACCACTAGGTGGTGCAGCGTGAAGCTCTTCTGAGCCTACTTCTTCCTAGCAGAACACTGCTTCTTGTGTGTTTGGGAGTTTAACCTTATAAGGATCCCTGCCGTCTGCTCCCAGCTTGGCCGGATTCTTCTCATGTGAAAGCACAGCCTGGTCCCTGCCGTGCGGCCTTTTAAGGCATATAGTGGCTGGCTGTTTATTGTTTCTTAGATGGCTGCCAGAGAAAGGAAGCGTTGGGGGAGCAGCTTCTTCTCTTGCCCAGAGGGGGTTGCAAGCACAACCATCCCTAGCAAATCTTTGCTTGATGTCCCAGAGGAAAAGTCAGACAACCTCGTTCACCCCCACCCCGGCTTTCTGTCTCACACACTTAACTTTAGAGTTTTCGGAGCCAAATCAACGCCTGTTTCTGACACGATTCCAAAAGAAAAGCCTAACTCAGATCAAGATCTCAAATAGGTTTTTCCACTAATTGTTAAGTGAACATAGCAGAAAATTAAATTGACCGCCACGCCTCCCCGAGGCAAGAAACGGAGACTGAAAAAAATAAAATAATAATAAACTTCATCTTCTGTTTCCTCTTCACAATCCTTCCTAAAAAGTCTCAAGATGTTTTAAGACTGCAACTCCTATCATGCTCCAAGGACTAGAGCAGGGAGAGCTACAAGTCGCCCAACCCCTTTTAGTGTGGTGTGACTAGAGACATTTCCCCCCACCGGAAAAATCCTTTGGATATTTCGGATGACAGATTGGTTTTCCTATTAAACTGTTCTTGTATATGAGTCCTCATCATCCAAGAGCAAGTGTTTGGAGAGGAAAATTTCAAGGTCTGGCCCCAGGCTCTGAAATCACAGGGTGCCCCAAAGGTCCAGGAGAATAAAAAGCCTGTTTGACCACATTTGGAGGCAATCTCTTGCCAACAGAGTCTATTTCTTTTAATCAAAAACCTATTAGACATTATTGATGATATAGGGGGTTGGTCTGTGAGAATCATTTCCTCTGCTGGACCCAAGGAACCCTAGTCAGATACTGGATACGGTCTTCCGACTTTTCGGTCTTCAGGACACATATATTGAAACATATGAGCAAAGGGTTCTTCACTTCTAAGCAAATATTGAGGATCCAGGGCTCTTACCTATCATATTTCATGTTCACATTGGAGCCTGTATGATAATCCAGAGCTGCATTCACAATTCTGTTGGCTTCACAGCTGAAATCTCTGAGCATTCTTCGCTGGCTAAGTTTCCGCACGAGATCTTGGTTTGGCAATCATCATTTTGGGAAGTGTCATCTTTAAAACAGTGACAACATAGTACACTATGGCGGAAATATCTGAATTTTCCACCTCATCATAGACATGTTGAGGTCCACATTTACTTTTGTGGCTGCACCTGAATACTGGCGTAACTTGCATCAAAATTTGGTGGTTTTAAATATCTCATTTTAGAAACATTTCTGACATAAGTAAGCCAAAAATAATAATCTAATGCACCTCCCCTACTGAGGGCTCCTGCCTTGGTGGGAAGGGGACGTGACTTGGAAACAAAGGGTACGGCTTGAAATACAACATGGACTCTCTACCCTTTCATGTGCTTTTCTATGACATCTGATCATCCAGACTTGCACCTATCAAATCCCTTTCATTCTAGATTAAAGGAATCATCCTGTAGATATTTTCTGCACTGTATCCTGCCACATTTCTTCCTTTCCATCCTTCAAGTTCAACAGGAAGGAGACGACTAAACAACGTTCTGCTGCTCAGATTTATTTGGGCTTTGAGGACTGACAGCATTTTTCTACCTAGGCCAAGTAGATTTGGCTCATGTTGTCAGGTCTCATTTATAAGGACTAGTGAGTTAGAGCAATGATTCTGCTTCTCCAAAGAGCAAGTCAATGGAGGGAAATAATATAGTGACTACCCAAGAACTATTACAATGAAAAAGGGAGGAGGAGGATGTGTCGGAGGGAATACAGGGAAACTTCAGTTGTTCTGTTTGGTAATGGGGTTTTCAGGTCCTTCTATATTGATGGACTATCCTCGGGATAGGCCAACAAAATTTGATAGGTGCTGGTTCGACAGCTGTTCTGCAGTTAGTAGCTCCTTCCACTACACACAATGGTTGGATCTACTGCTAAAAACCCGATCAGTGGGGGTGCTGGGCATCAGATCCCCGCTGATCAGATATCTTGGCCTGCCCTGAGGATAGGTGGTCAATATAAATGGACCTGAAATGCCCTTTAACCACCGGCATAACTATAGGGGCTGTAGAACAATCTGAATTCTTTGCCTAATTATCACTGCTTGAAGTTGCATGTCCAAAAACTTGCAGCTCCCCTGCTTTGGTGTCTCCATGATATAAGATCCCTTTCTGTTCAGTACTATCATAGAGATATGGTGTGGATCCAAATGACCATCCGACCATCCACATCAATAATTTACACCTTGCTTAAATAATGCCACTTATGTCTATACGTGTACCCTTTATGCACATGGGGCAACCTGTAAGGTGTCACCAAAAGTTCTCTATAGTTCTACTATGAAGCTGTAGGCACTGTGTGACCTGTGAGCCCATGTATGACTCCTCCATACACTATATAAAAGGTCTCATGCCATCATGTAAACTCATCATACAGTACATTACCATCTCTTTCTAACAAAGCTAGAACCAGCCGTGTACCTCACATGGATCCAGAGATCTCCACATTCATTGTTCCAATTGTTCTGCTAGATGTATTACAGGCTGGCAGCTCAAGGGTGTGTCCTTTATCATGGGGCATGTCCTTTTTGCTGCAGCTATTTTCCTATCACAGCTAAAGGGGTGTATCCTTTCTGCAGCAGCCCTATCCTTATCACAGCCCGGATTGGGGGGGGGGGGGGTCCTTTCTGCTGCAGCCCTATCCTTATAACAGCCCGGAGGGGGGGGGGGGGGGGGGGCTTTCCATTTGTTGTACAAAACTGGAGGTTGAATCTTCTGAATCATTGTTCTAACACTGACCGGACATGTAAAACCCAGAAACAGGAAGATTTGTCATGGGATCGAATGCTGGACACCCACTGATCGTAATATCGGAACCCTGTAGCCCTCAGAGCCCACTCAATGAATGTAGCAGTAGGACAAGCATCCACTCATCTCTATGGCACTGTTGGAGATGCTAATTAACTGCAAGCCATCATCTTTTGCTGCTTTTGATGGATCAATTTTTCTGATGCACACAGATAGTTATTACTGCCTATGAGAGCTGTTTGTGACCACAGAAGAATAGGCCAGATGATCAGAGACATACTGTACATTTATCTTCTACACAGTCTATTCAATTCCCCAAGTCCCTGATCTCTTAGGTCTCTTCTATATTCAAGCCAGTCATCAAATGCAGAAAACATTTCTGAATAAGGTTAGCAGATAGCAACCAAGAATCAATGTGTACGCCAGGACTTAAAATACCATATAAATCCCAAAGGGTGCACACCAGACGTAGGTTTCTTCAACTGTGACTTCTTTTGAGGCATACTCCCATAACCTAAGCATTTTTTGATCCATATAAAGTATACAAAATGTAGTATTTAAAACATATACAAACCTACCACCTTACAGAGTGTATAAAATATATAATTTTGTACCGAAAAAATCCAAGGCCAAGCTTTCAGTATGTAGATGGTCTTTCTTTACTAGCTCCAGGTCAATTAATATTCCACCTTCTCTCATTTACGTGGATTTTATGTACATATAAATATATATATAAAGGGTATGTCTGTCACTCATTTCTAATGAGATAGAACAGCTTCGCAAACAGTCTTGACAATAAAATGTTGTACAAAGTTTGGGCACCCCTTGGAAAAAATTACTGTTACTGTGAACAGTTAAGCAAGTCGAAGATTAAATTTTCTCCAAAGGCATAAAATTAATGATGACACTTTCCCTTTGTATTTTAGGCATAACATTTTTTTTTTTTCGTCTTTTTTATTAAAAAATACAAAAAAATGGGGCAGATCCTGACCGCTAATGGAGGAAGACACATGAGAGACAAGCTCCTCCGCAGCAGTCCCTATCTACAACTTTCAGAACCAGCACTTTAGCCCAGACATGGTGAAATATGGCAAAGACCGGCGCTCTTAGACCACGAGTGTCCCTCAGAATGCAAAACACTCGTCGGACATCCATAAATACCTGCAACAGCGATCCTCTAGCTCCCTGCAGAAGCCTCTCAAGATAGCGTCTGGAGACTCAGCAACGCCAGACAGCGAGGATGACTCTGACCAGCATATCGGCGGCATAAACGAACAGGGTGAGTCGGACCTTGCAGCCGCATCTAAAGCCTTTTTTAAAACTACCATTACACAAGCCTTACGCCCGATTCTCTCTGAACTTTCAGAAATAAAAACTGAGATCAAGCACGTTGGCGCCAGAGTAGAAGGCCTTGAGACCTGATGCGCCGCCAATATATCGCACTCCTCCGCCCTGGAGGCTAGATCCAATGAACATCTTGTCCACATTAATAAGGCGCTGACCCCGAAGACCAGGGAAATAGAAACAGGAGGTGTAATGTACAGATTAAAGGACTACCTGAATCCTGGTCAACTGATTCTCTTCAGAAAGTGACCCTGGAGGTATTTGCAGGGTTAATAGGTGAAACTGCTGCCCAGGAGGTGGTAATTGAAAGAATTCATAGGTCTCTCAAACCCAAACCATCATCCCCTACCCTCCAAGGGATGTGATATGTTGATACAGCCAAAATCCTAAAAGCTTCTAGAGAGAAGTCCCCGGTGACATATGCTGGAACAGAGATTGCATTGTATCAAGATATAGCTCCATCTATACTGGCCAAGCGGAGAATACTCCGACCACTACTTGAACAACTGCGCCAGAAGAACATTGCTTATTCATGGCTCTCCATCCTACATAATGGGAATCTCATACGTATACATACACCTGGGGACCTTATCAAAGCATGGTCGCTCCTAGATATGGAGCTGCTCGAGATCACTTCCTGGTTGCCAGTGGATACCAATTTTAAGACAAATCGCATCCCCAAACTCCCTAGCTCACCCTTCTCACAATGGTTCCACAGCTGCAACACTACATCAGTCTCTAAGGGAGTATCAACACTGGGCAGCACAGCGGTTTCAACGCGTAGATGTGGAGTGCCAGCGGCTGTGGGAGTGAGCCACCTCCAAATAATCAATAAACGAAAAAAAATTCCAGGGCACATCCAGGGCGTAAAATCAAAGTGATTTATTTTTATTCACCAGACAGGACGTTTCAATAGCTATACACAAGTCAGTTCCCTTTGTACTCAAACAAGTATATCAAGATACAGGAGGGAGAGTTCTGATGGTCAAAGGAGAGTTAGGTTCATAGATGTACACGTTAGCCAACTTTTATGCACCTAAGGCTCCATTCACACGTCAACAATTGTGGTCCGCATCCGTTCCGCAATTGTGCGGAACGGGTGCGGACCCATTCATTTTCTATGGGGATGGAATGGATGCGGACAGCACACAGTGTGCTGTCCGCAACCGCATTTCTAGAGTGAGCCGCCGATCTTCAGGTCCGCGGCTCCAGAAAAAAAATAGAGCATGTCCTATTCTTGTCCGCAATTGCGGACAAGAATAGGCATTTCTATGGGGGTGCCGGCCGGGTGTATTGCGGATCTGCAATGCAATACGGACGTGTGAATGGACCCTAACACTAGTCAAATTCCATGATTACTAAAGGCATTAGATACACTGCAATTGTTTGCAGAAGGAATAATAATACTAGGATGTGACTTAAATGTCACTCTGGACCCGAATGTGGACTCTTCTTCATCCAGGTCCCAGACCCCAGCCAAACTCTTAAACAAACTCAAAGACAAACTCAAGGACGTGCATCTGGGAGATGTATGGAGGCTCAGCAACCCATCCACGAGAGACTATACCTTCCATTCCATCCCTCATAACTCCTTCCAACTTCTAGATTATATATTTGTCTCAGCTTCTGCTCTCTCCCTCTTCTCCTCAGCCCAAATAGGTCAAATCACCATCTCAGATCATGCCCCTTGTTTAGTGTCATGCCTCTTTTCACAACTTCCCCTGGGTGAATGGATATGGCGAATGAATCTCTATTAGACTCTGAAGCTCGAGGCTTAAAAGGTCAGACTCCAACAATTTTTTGAAGAAAACTCTTCCCCCCCAAACATCCCCGTCATTATTATTGGAGACTCACAAGGCTTATATAAGAGGGGTTCTTGTCGCAATGGGCTCAAGAGTAGAAAAGGAGAGACAGCAAAAGTTAGACCGCCTCCTAGACCAAATAGCGAACATGGAACGACTCAATAAAGACTAATTCTTGCAGAGTAGACAAGACAACCATTCCAACAGATATTAGACCTTAGAGCAGCAAAACAACACTTGTATTTTAAACATAAGTTATATGCACATGGAGACAAGGGAGGCAAACTCATGTCCTCAATGATCAAAAAGTCAAGAGACAGGACTTTTTTCCATAAAATCAGAGAGTCCCAAGGGCCTACTACAGTCCTCCGCTCTACCAGCTGAGCTATCGAAGGTTTGCCCGATAATTTTTATTTATTTTTTTCCCTTGGGGAGTAACAGGCATTGGGGAATGGGAGGGTAATTTATAAATGGTACTTACATTGTCTTTAAAATGTAAAAATATTAATATTGATGATGATTGTAATGAATTTGTGAGATACCAATAAATATTATATATTTAAAAAAAGAGAGTCCCAAGGGCCACTACTCACACAAACGCCTGATATAGCCAAAGCATTTCAATCATACTATACTGGCCTATATAACTTGACTATCTCTCCAGATTCCTCCCAACCCTCACATCTCAAATCTTTCCTGAATTCACTAAAATTGGCCACAATATCTTCAGAAGAAGCAGCTGCTTTAATAACCCCAGTAACCGCAGAAGAAGTACAAACCATGCTTCGTAGCTTTCCCCCTGGAAAAAGTCCTGGCCCGGATGGTCTTCCCCTTCTTTATTTCAGAAAATTCAAAGACATCTTATCACCACACTTAGTCTCTCTTTGTAACCATCTGCTTTCAGGGAGCAACCTCTTCCCACAAGCACAGGAGGCACATATTACACTAATCCATAAAACGGGTAAAAATCCACAATCATGCGGTAATTAACGTCCTATCTCTCTCCTAAACTTAGACCTGAAGATTTGGGCCAAATTGTTGGCGACCCGTATTAGCTCTTTACTTCCACGTCTTAATGGAAAAGAACAAGCAGGATTTATCAAAAACAGAGAGGGAAGAGACAACTCTTGTAAGCTACTTCATGTCATACATCTTGCCCACAAACGCAGTATACCCCTAGCTCTGCTAGGAATAGATGCTGAGAAAGCATTCGACCGAGTCAATTGGGCTTTTATGGCAGCCACTCTTCACAAATTTCGTTTTCTCCCTGAATTGATTTCGGCCATATTCACCCTTTATGCACAACCTTCAGCCCGTATTAAAATAAATGGAACCTTATCCCCCCCCCCCCCCTTTTAAAATCACAAACGGGACGAGGCAAGGTCGCCCACTCTCCCCCTCCTTGTTTTTTTTAGTTGTGGAGACCTTGATTCAGAGTATCCATCAAAACCCCTCCTTTGCAGGTTTTAAGGTAGGCTCTTCACAATTAAAATGTGTCGCCTTTGCACACGACCTACTATTCCTACTCTCTAAACCAGCCACAGACCTCCCATTGCTACACGTTTACTAGAAGGTAGATTATCCAATTTCAAAGTAATGTAACCAAGTCAGAGGTACTAAATGTCTCCATTCCAATAAGAGAAGAAGCCATAGCTAAACAACACTCTCCCTACCCCTGGGCATCTAACATAACTCAAATATCTAGGGATCCAACTACCTAGCAGATTAACAGACCTCTACAAACTCAACTTTCTCCCCCTTCTAACCGAACTAAAACACCTTTTACAAGAATAGGACTTTTCCTTTATCTCGTGGATGGGTCGCAAAAACCTACTAAAAACATATATAGTACCAAAGATCCTGTATACCCCATCAATGATACCAATGCACTTACCTGCAGCCTTCTTTAGCACTGTCAGAGCCACTCTCACCAGGTTTCTGTGGAAGGGGCGTAAAACTAGGCTGCCCTATACCTTACTGGTCAAGACGCAAGAACATGGAGGGTTAGGACTGCCTGACATCTTGTCATATTATAAAGCTATTTACCTTAACAGATGGATAGAATTACTCAAACCCAGTAAGCAATTAGATATTGAAGCTATAGCTCAACAATCTCTGGGTTAACTACTGTCTAAAACCCTCTGGATGCCAAAGGCAAGTACCATCAAGCGTCCCGATTTTGATCTGCTATTAAGAGGCACATGCTCTGTCTGGCTATCCGTGAGAGATGTCATGGCTCCTACCCCTTCTCCCCTACTCCCCTCAAGTCTAATTCCAATGGCTCATACAAAGCTAGACTCCCCATACCTTGGCCCTATTCCAATAATGGAACTATTCCACTCAGACAAAGCACCTTCTATCGAGAAAATACAGACTTTAGTACAATCTGCGCACCTCACTCCACTTCATGTAGCACATTTCCATAGGGTTAGTCAGCCCTATCCACATTAGACCCGTTACTGAGGAAGGTGGGAAGGCTCTACTCTTTAATCTTATCCCCTCCATCTATCACGAAATCTGCCTTTATCTCTTCATGGGAGAAGGAGCTGAACATCTCATTGTCAGACAATGAAGTTTGAGACATTCTAAGCTCATCTCATGGATTCTCCCCATGTGTAAAGTTGCAGGAAAATCACTGTTTTTTATTTACCCACAAACTTTCGCCTGACAAAAATTGCTGGAGATGCAGGGAACAAGTAGGCTCCTTCTCCCACATATGGTCAAATGTCCTCTTATTGTGCCATATTGGAACCAGATAGAAAAAAACATTCAACTAATATGCATACTACTTTTACTCTGAAGATTGACCAGGTTGTCTTAGCTAGAGCGAGCTCAACTTATAAGCTGTCCAAAACTAATTTAGTTACCCATCTACTGGCAGCTGCCAAAGCTCTGATTCCTCTGCATTGGCTCAGCCAATCTCCACTATCTCATGGAGACTAGAGTGGGTGGCGAAAGTCAACCAGATCTGTCACTTTGAAGAACTCACTAGCATGACCAACAGAAACAGAAATAGATATCTCAAAATATGGTCTCCCTGGCAGAGATTTCGAGATAGGCCGACATCACAATAATGTAATTCAATACCCCCCGCTCCTTCTCTCCCCTCACTTCCCTCTCCGAATTTAAGATTATACAACATGTTACCGTGACTCAATGGTCGCATATTCAGCTACTTATGTGATACTCTTATACTTTAGATCAGCTGCAACTGATCTTGTTTATCCCATGCTTTGATGTACTGTATCATTCAAAAATGAGACTATACATTGTTTATTTATAATGAAATCATATAAACACAATCAAAAAAAAAATATACCAAAAAAGGAAAAGGGCCCAAAGCCAAACATTGCGCTCATTGCATTGTAGTACCTAGTAGCAGGGTTGGACTGGACCACCAGAGTTCTAAAACCATAGTAGGCTCAATCGATCCAGTAAAAAAAAAATCTCACGCACATGCAAAACGCATTACAATGTTTTGCACTCATGCGGAAAAATTTGCTGCTTTCGGACCAAGTCACTCGCCACTAGGTTCCATTTCTGTATTTCAAAGCCTATTAAACTTGATCAAGGGGTTGGGCCTTAAGAATAATTTCCTCTGGTAGGCCCCAGCAACCCCAGTCTGAACCTGTCTAGTAGAACACCCCTTTGGCAAGTATCACAGCTTGTAAACACTTTTGTAGCCAGCCAAGAGTCTTTTAATTCTTGTATCGGGGATTGTCATCCATTCTTCCTTGCAAAAGTATTTGCAGTTCTGTGAGATTCCTGGGCTATCTTACATGCATTGCTGTTCTGAGGTCTTTTCACAGATTTGCAATGATGTTCAGATCAGGGGACTGTGAGGGCCACGGTAAAACCTTCAGCTTGCGCATTTTGAGGTAGATTATTGTGGATTTTGAGGTTTGTTTAGGATCATTATCCATTTGTAGAAGCCATCATCCTTTCAACGTCAGCTTTTTTTTACAGTTGATGTTATGTTTGCTTCCAGAATATGCTGGTATTTCATTAAATCAATTTTTCCCCCCTACCCATGAATTGTTCCCTGTGCCATTGGCTGTAACACAAACCCATTGTATTATTGATCCACCCCCATGCTTAATGGTTGGAGAGGTGTTCTTCTCATTAAATTCTGTGCCTTTTTTTCTCCAAACATATCTTTCCTCATTGTGGCCAGAGTTCTATTTTAACCTCATTAGTCCACAGGAGTTGTTTCCAAAATGCTTCAGGCTTGTTTAGATGTTTTTTTTGCAAACTTCTGACGCAGAATTTTGTGGTGAAGATGCAGAAGAGGTTTTCTTATGATTACTCTTCCATGAAGGTCATATTTGTGCAGGTGTCGCTGAACAGTAGAACAATGTAACTCCACAGTCTGCTAAATCTTCCTGAAGGTCTTTTGCAGTCAAGGTAGGGGTTCTTATTTGCTTTTTTTTAGCAATCCTACGAGCAGCTCTCTCTGAAATTTTTCTTGGTATTCCAGACCTTCTCCAGACTTCCACTCTTCCTGTTAGCTGCAATTTACATAGTTACATAGTTAATACGGTTGAAAAAAGACATACTGTAAGTCCATCAAGTTCAACCAACATTTCGAACTGAGGAAATGGCAACCTGAAAAAGCTTTGCTATCTTCTTATAGCCTTCTCCTGCTTTGTGAGCCTCAACCATTTTCATTTTCAGAGTGTCAGGCAGCTGCTTAGAAGAACCCATGGCTGAATATGAACAAGCCTTAACCTTAACAGGCTATTTAATGTCTGAGAAATTGGTCAAAGTTATCTGAACGCTCAAATCTCCTCGGTTTCCCATACTTTTGTAAGGCACACCTTCCTTTTTTTACTCTAAAATTGTACAAAACCCAAATAATACACTAGTATTGTTTAAAATGTTGAAAAGTGTGTTTCATCTTTAACTTTATGCCTTTTGGAGATCATTTCATCTTCAACTTGCTTAACTGTTCACGGTAACAGTAATTTTGACCAGGGGTCCATGCCACTATATATGTACACAACTAGATACAGAAATTTTTGGACAATGACACAAGTTTTGTCATTTTAGCTATTTACCAAAACATATTCAAGACACAGTTATATAATCAATATGGGCTTAAAGTGCAAACTCTCGGCTTTTTTTTATTTGAGGGTGTTCACATCCTAATTTGAGAAACGGTTTAGGAATTAAAGCTCTTCAATATGTAGCTGCCTCGTTTTAAGGGACCAAAAAGGTATTTGGACAATTATCTTAAAAGCTATTTAATGGGCTGCATAGGCTATTCCCTCATTAATCCATAATCAATTAAGCAGGTAAAAGGTCTGGAGTTGATTCCAGGTATGGCATTTGCATTTGGAATCTGTTGCTATGAACTCGCAACATGCGGTCAAAAGAGCTCTCAATGGAAGTGAAACAGAGAATCATTAGGTTAAAAAAAGAATAAATCGATCAGAGAGACAGTGGAAATGTTAGAAGTGGCCAAATCAACCGTTTGGTACATTCTGGTAAAAAAAAAAAAAAACACACTGGTAAGCTTGGGAACTCAAAAAAGCTTGGATGTTCATAGCAGACAACAGTGGTGGATGATCGGAGTATCCTTTCCATGGTGAAGAAAAACCCCTTTACATCATCCACCCAAGTGAAGAACTCTCTCCAGGAAGTAGGTGTATCAGTATTTAAGCCTACTATGAAGAGAAGACTTTATGAGAGCAAATACAGAGAGTTCACCACAAGGTGCAAATCATTAATCATCCTCAAAAATAGAAAAGACAGACTAGACGTTGCCAAAAAACATCTAAAGAAGCCAGCCTAGTTCTGGAACATTGTTTGGACAGTTGAAACTGAGATCAACCTGTACCCGAATGATGTGAATAAGAAAGTATGAAGGCTTGGAACGGCTCATGATCCAAAGCACACCGCATCCTCTGTAAAACATGGTGGAGGCAGTGTGATGGCATGGGCATGCATGGCTTCCAATGGCACTGGGTCACTAGTGTTTATTGATGATGTGACTGAAGACAGAAGCATCCGGATGAATTCTAAGACTACAGGGATATACTTTCTGCTCAGATTCAACCAAATGCAGGTTGATTGGACAGTGCTTCATAGTACAGATAGACAATGACCCAAAACATACTGCAAAAGCAACCAAGGAGTTTTTTTAAGGCAAAGAAGTGGAATATTCTGCAATGGCTGAGTCAAACAGCAGATATCAACCCAATCGAGCATGCATTTCATTTGCTTAAGACAAAACTTAAGGCAGAAAGACCCACAAACAAGCACCAACTAAAGACAGCTGCAATTGAGGCCTGGCAAAGCATCTCAAAGGACGAAACCCAGCATTTGGTGATGTCCTTGGGTTCCAGACTTCAGACAGTCATTGCCCACAAAGGATTACACGGAGAAAACAGTTCCGGAAAGCTCAAATTGAAAAAAAAAAAAAAAAAAACACACATGGGGAAGATGTACATGAGGGAAGCAACTACATGAGCAGATCAGTTAAAAAAACCACAGTAATGCCAGACTGGGAAGAAGATTTCTCCTACTCCTCAGCTGTCGTTACTCCTTGGTTCAATTTCTTTGATTAAGAAAGGGATTTTGCTGCTTGCGCTGTTCTACCTAGACACTGGAAGTCTTCTTCCCCTCCATCATTACAGGAGTGTGTTGCAGAGATGGACCTGTTAGAGACTGGCGCTTGGAGGCTCTGGTAGCTGAGGGCAAGGACACCTCGTAAGTGGTGCACCGTACATG
Source organism: Bufo gargarizans (assembly GCF_014858855.1). Classification (NCBI taxonomy): domain Eukaryota; kingdom Metazoa; phylum Chordata; class Amphibia; order Anura; family Bufonidae; genus Bufo; species Bufo gargarizans. The sequence continues at coordinate 22,555,420 of NC_058089.1, forward strand.
GGCTCTTTGAGACGACTCCAAAGTGGGTCCTGACTTTCTAGATGGTTGGGTGGGACCCACCTTGGCTGATGAGTCCAATAATAATTCCATATTCCCCTTTCCCTTCTTCTCTTTCCTTGCTTTGCTTTATATTAATATGTCATTGGAAATTGCAACTTAGTTGTATATTTGTTTACACTGACGATACTTCTGTATTAGCCTCAAACGCTTGTTTTATTGTATTTTCTGTACTTTTATACAAATACCTTAATAAAAATCTGATTGATGCCAAAGAAACAAAACAATAACATAGTAATCCCAGAAAACAACTTTAAAGTTGTACCTTTTATATTTATGAAATCTGCCCAGTGGAAATTATTAGATTCTAAACGGCAATAAGTATGATGGATAATAAGAGATTTAAATTGGTTTCCCAGGGTTCATTCTCTATGGCAGTGTTTCCCAACCAGTGTGCCTCCAGCTGTTGCAAAACTACAACTTCCAGCATGCCCGGACAGCATTTGGCTGTGCGGGCATGCTGGGAGTTGTAGTTTTGTAACAGCTGGAGGCACACTGGTTGGGAAACACTGCTCTATGGAACCACCGGACAGCGCTCGGCGATTTCCCAGTGTCCTATAACCCCTTCTCTAGATCAGTGGGGGTCCCAGCAGTCCAACCGCCACCGATCAGTTTGTTATCCTCTATCCTGTAAACATCAAAACTTTTAAATGTGGTGATCAACAGCATTATACTGGTCCCAGCAATTCAGACCGGAGAACCAGGAATTTTAGAAGCTGATCTTTGTTTTAAAGCAGTGGAGCCGCCCATAGCGGAATAGATGACCCATCTCAAGTAAACAACATCTGCGAAAAGTGCTAAAATCCCAAACTGGAAAGGGATATAAAAAAAAAAAATCATAAATTATAAAAAAAATATAAAAAAAATAAAGCTCTCTGTCAGGAAATGACTTCAGCTAAGCCAGAGGTCAGAAGAGTTTTCTTTGTATTTTCCATTTCCATCACACATCCAGGAGAAGACACTCTGGGAAAATCTGCGTTATCTGGTGCTCGGACTAAGTTTAGCATCAAGTGTGCTGGGAAAGTAAGAGATGAAGGGGAAGGCACAGCGCAAGCACAAACAAATGGAAAAACTGCGCGCACTGCTGGCCCGGGCCTCCGATGGGAAGACGGAACTCCATGTCGGGAAGATGCACTACAAACAAGTGACTTCTGCTGTCATTGCCAATGCATTTCAAGTCTGGTTGTAACAAACCGAGCGAGGCATGTGACCAGATTCCCACAGCGAAGGCGATAAATAGAATCACAGTGCAGGCACTACCTCATGTTTCTAAGAGGGCAGCCGTCCTGTCGTCAAAGAGAAGCAAAGCCACTTTCTGTAATCCAAGGGTAAACGGCTTAGAGAACAACTCCCAACAGTAGTACGTGATTAGCCGGATAAACCAACCATTAGATCAGGGTTCAGCAGCCTTCGGCACTCCAGCTGCTGTGAAACTACAACTCCCAGCATGAACACTTATTCATCTGTTCTTGTAGCTCCCAAAAAAGTGAAAGACGGATTCTGGGAGTTGTAGTTTCAGAATAGCTGGAGTGCCGGAGGTTGCTGATCTATGCATTAGATGTTCAGACAGGAACTGACAATAAACTTGCGGATCTACGTGAAAATTTAAATTCTTCGAGGTCCATAGAATGCACAGGCCGTTTATGGCAGCCTGTATTCTGGGAATTGACTACGCAGTCAGGCTGATCAGAATTATTTTTAAAAGGACTGACGTTTTTCAAACCAGGATCTGAATACATTTGTAACTGCATGTAAATAAAAATTTAGCTTAGCGACTGACCTAGGGCTCATTCACACAACCGTATGGCCGTCGTGTCCGTGTTGTAGTCCGCAATACACGGCCATTGGACATGTGAACTCTGTGCTGCAGTGAGGACCCATTGACTTAAATGGGTCTGCGATCTGCAAAATATGGCAAAAGATAGGACATGACCTATCTTTTGCGGACCTGAGGCACCGATCGGAAGCCCACGGAAACACTCAGAAGCTCTTCCGTGGGCTTTCAGGTCCACGCCTCCGCACTGCAAAAGATAGGACATGTCCTACCTTTTGTTGTATTTTGCGGATCGCAGACCCATTTAGGTCAATGGGTCCGCACTGCAGCACAGAGTTCACACGGCAGGTCCGCAGCACGGGCACGGTGACCATAGGGCCGTGTGAATGAGCCCTTAATCAATAAAATGCATCTGTATAGCACCACCTGCTGTTTGTTCTTTTCCTCATCTCTGTCCACCTTGCTGAGGTGGTCGCACATGCCCAGTTCCACTATTTAACAGCCACTAGCCCTACCTACTGTTAGAAGCTGTGACAGTTACAGGGAGAGAGCAGTAGCAGAAAGGACACGCCCGTCCTATGACAAAGGACATGCCCCTCCTATGACAAAGGACACGCCCCCTGAGCTGCCAGCTTGAAATCTAGTAGAGCAATAGGAGCAATGAGTGTGGAGATCTCTGGATCCATGTGAGGTACAGGGCTGGTTCTTTGTTAGCAAGAGATTGTCATGTACTGTATGATGTCCGATTCTCATTTTTTACATTAGTCATGGGTTAACCCCTTTAAGTCTGGGAAAGACAATATAGATTAAACAATGACGTGCATTGCACGTATTTTTTTTTTCTGTTTTTGTTTCTGCACTGTATTCTTTTTTGTTCCATATTGAGTTGTTTTTGCTACAGATTTAACAATTTTTGAAGAAATACAGATAATAAAAAGGAGGGCAACAGATGCGGACTATGCAGACATGGAACATGTTTTTGAATTCATCCCACTGACTTCTATATCTAATCAATATAGATAGGTTGTTGCATATTGAAAAAAATGTCAAGATGTGTAAAAATAAATGTGCATAAAACAATTTAAAAGGGTTTTTACGGAGTACTTATTGATGACTTATCTTCAGGACAGGTCATCAATATCTGCTCACTGGGGATCCAACACCTGGCACTGCTACCGATCAGCTGTTTGAAGAGACCACAGCACTCCAGTGAGGGTTGCAGCCTCCTCACAGCGCCATACAATGTAAAGTGGCTCTGCTTGGTATTGCAGCCCAGGCCGATTCACTTGAATGGGACTGAGCTGCGCTGTCGATGATCATGACATCACTGGGCTAGGAAGAGGCTGTGGACTCTTCAGACAGCAGATTGGTGGGGTTGTCGGGAGTCAGACCCCCACCAATCAAATATTGATGGCCTATACTTATTGTACATTAGTATTCTAGTGCCAGAAACCCCTTTAAATGTTTGGAACATTTTTTTTAAGGAAAAAAATAAAATATAGACTTGAAATATGCAAATGTGAATAAGCCCTTTTGAGAAATCTGGAAATCCACAGTGTAAGTAGACACCGCAGGTCAGCTTCCGCATCGTGTGGGTGAGATTTTGTGAAATGTCGTGCACATTGCTGTTCCTGTAATACACTGCAGATTTTCCACCAGCAATTCTGCATAAGAAAATCTGCCATGTGTGAACAGAACTTTACCTTTCCTGTGAATTAAAAACTCCAATAATTTCTACCCACGTCTATGGTAATGTCAGGTACACAGTACGACACCTTTAGGGCTCATGCATACAGCTGTAGTTTTGGTCCATTCTTTTCAATGGGGCCGCAAAAGATGCGTACAGCACACCTTTTGCTGTTGACTGGGGGTTCCCTAAACAGGACCTAACAAACCCCAAAAATTCACAGGACCCACAAAAAACGGAAGCCACCAGTGTGCCTGAACGGGCGGCCCATTGTAGAAATGACTATTCTTGTCCGCAAAACTGACAAGAATAGGACATGTTCTATTTTTTTTTGCGGGGCCACAGAATGGAGCAACGGATGCGGAGAGCACACGGAGTGCTGTCCGCATCTTTTGCGGCCCCATTGAAGTGAATTGGTCCGCATCCGAGCCGCAAACACTGCGGCTCGGATGCGGACCAAAACAACGGTCCGGTGCATGAGGCTTTACAGTCATAAATACATCAAGCACCTCGAGGCAGCCAACGTTGGGGCCAACGTTGCGTGAAAAACGTAGAATATAGAACATGCTACTATTCTCACGCAACGTGAAATGATGCGTGAAAAACAACGCTCCTGTGCACAGACCCACTGAAATGAATGGGTCGGTATAGGTGCGGGTGCTATCTTTTCACTTCACGCATTGCACCCACGCAAAAAACTCGCTCGTATGAAAGTGGCCTTAAAAGTTTAGTTCCCATAATAACACCATTAGAAGTACTTTTTAAACGGAAATCGTGAATACTTTTGCACAATTGGTGCCAAGTAAAGCAGGACAGACATAAGTTTTATCAAGAGTAGTGTCAATATGAACTTTTATTCTGCCAGATACTGCTTCTACAAAACCCTTTGAGGTGTAGCTTCACTGTAAGCTACTTCACAGCTCCTCCCCACTGCTCTGCCAGACAGTTGTACTGGTCTCCTGGTTGGATGCTACAGCTGTCACTCAGACGAGAGGGGAGGAGCTGTGACGCAGATCAGAGCAGAAAGCAGTGAAGCGCTGCCTCCAAGGCACTTGCAGGAGCAGAATTTGGCAGAACAAAAGTTAATATTTGCACTACTCCTGAGGTTTTGTCCTGCTCTCCGCAACCCCCATCAGTGTCAGCAGTTATGAATGGCCAAAACTGCTGACAGCCTCCCTTAAAGCAACCTCAAATGTAGTCTCATGCATTACACAACCACAGCCAAGAACTGCATTTGACATAAAAATGAGGTAACAAGATGCATGTTTCAAAGTGAGTTTATTTGTATGTTCGGTGTGATGGGAGGACATCCCGTCACCAGTAAGACACACACGGCTGTAGAGAAGGACAAAGTTACACACAAGGATATCAATGGAATGGGAAATATAAACCAGAAGCTCACGTCTATGAGCCAGATACAGGCATGACTCGGGGCCCCAGTCTGCTGATGGACAGACCATATACAGTCCACCAGCAGCTAGAGACCCAAGGTTTGCCAAATTCCTGCTTTTGACACAATAGGATACAGGGCATGGACACATGGAGACAGGTTGGACCGTTGGCAAAATGAGCAAAAACACACAAATGAGTGCCTTGGAAAATAAAACAGTGCATTTATAAATTATATGAACAATATCAAAGCAAAAAGGCAGTAACTGCAGCATGAAGGAACGCAGTGTCTGGTAAAACCATTTATAAATATAATATATTGCACAAAATATTAATAACACGTGAGTGAAAAAAAACACAGGCAGAAGTAGACGGAGGAGGGGGACGCAGGGGATTCAGGTTTCACAAAAGACTGGAGAGGTAACGGGAGTGAAACGCGTTTCATGTCCTTCTACACAGTGTCAGTCAGCTCTGCAGCCCTTGACGTCCCTCACTTGGTTCAATGCCAGGAAATTTGTTGAGATTCAGCCTCCTGCTTTTTCTCACTCCTCTGCTTCCTGCGGCGGCTCAAACATCTCTTTCCCTCTACAGTTGGAGAGCAGGGACAGATTTGGCCTCGTCACAGGCTGTAGTCGATTCTCTGCCTGCGTTACATCCAATGGGATACTAGGGTGGTACGTTTAGTGAAAAAGCCAAAAATGTGTTCCACGAAAGACAGGATGTTAAAAGTATGCTAGGGAAGTGGGAGCGGCAATTAAAGGGGTTTTCCAGGAGTAGAATATTGCTTAGTTTAGGTCATCAATATGTGATTGGTGGGGGTCCGACTCTTAGCACCCCTGCCGATCAGCTTTTTGAAGAGGCTGCGTCCTCCTCACAGTGCCATATATTACATAGTGGTCGTGCTTGGTATTGCAGCCCAGGCCTATTCACTTAAATGGGACTGAGCTGTACACAGGCCACATGACCGATGAACGTGGCCTAGGAAGAGGCTGTGGGACTCTCCTCTTCAAACAGCTGACTGACAGGGGCGCATAGGAGTCAGACCCCCAAGGCCGAAATACTTATTAATCTATCCTCTGGGGATAGGTCATCAATACTGAACTCCTGGAAATCACCTCTAAAACAGTCCACACTCATTCGAGTATGTATTTATAGCCCTTATCTATTCTCTTCAAGAAACACTAACAGTAGATAGCCTTTTTCCAGTGTTTGTTTCAGGAACATGTCAAAAACACAATGGCCGGGCTGAACGAAATAATCGGAGGCTCCTAGCGCAGACAGGGCCGAGGAGGGGAGGCTCCTAGCGCAGACAGGGCCGAGGAGGGGAGGCTCCTAGCGCAGACAGGGCCGAGGAGGGGAGGCTCCTAGCGCAGACAGGGCCGAGGAGGGGAGGCTCCTAGCGCAGACAGGGCCGAGGAGGGGAGGCTCCTAGCGCAGACAGGGCCGAGGAGGGGAGGCTCCTAGCGCAGACAGGGCCGAGGAGGGGAGGCTCCTAGCGCAGACAGGGCCGAGGAGGGGAGGCTCCTAGCGCAGACAGGGCCGAGGAGGGGAGGCTCCTAGCGCAGACAGGGCCGAGGAGGGGAGGCTCCTAGCGCAGACAGGGCCGAGGAGGGGAGGCTCCTAGCGCAGACAGGGCCGAGGAGGGGAGGCTCCTAGCGCAGACAGGGCCGAGGAGGGGAGGCTCCTAGCGCAGACAGGGCCGAGGAGGGGAGGCTCCTAGCGCAGACAGGGCCGAGGAGGGGAGGCTCCTAGCGCAGACAGGGCCGAGGAGGGGAGGCTCCTAGCGCAGACAGGGCCGAGGAGGGGAGGCTCCTAGCGCAGACAGGGCCGAGGAGGGGAGGCTCCTAGCGCAGACAGGGCCGAGGAGGGGAGGCTCCTAGCGCAGACAGGGCCGAGGAGGGGAGGCTCCTAGCGCAGACAGGGCCGAGGAGGCTCCTAGCGCAGACAGGGCCGAGGAGGGGAGGCTCCTAGCGCAGACAGGGCCGAGGAGGGGAGGCTCCTAGCGCAGACAGGGCCGAGGAGGGGAGGCTCCTAGCGCAGACAGGGCCGAGGAGGGGAGGCTCCTAGCGCAGACAGGGCCGAGGAGGGGAGGCTCCTAGCGCAGACAGGGCCGAGGAGGGAAGGCTCCTAGCGCAGACAGGGCCGAGGAGGGAAGGCTCCTACCGCAGACAGGGCCGAGGAGGGAAGGCTCCTACCGCAGACAGGGCCGAGGAGGGAAGGCTCCTACCGCAGACAGGGCCGAGGAGGGAAGGCTCCTACCGCCAGTTGTCTTACAGACAAGCTCAGCACAGTGAGAAAGGGGAAACGGAAATATGAGCAGGAAGGGGTCTGAGAAATTAAGGGAGGTGAAAGCTGGGTTTGTTTGCTTATTTTTTTTTAGCATTTTCTATGTTTAGTGTTCCTTTAAGAGATCTACTAGAGAACTAGAGAGCAGAGCAATTCAGCAGTTTACCTGCTCCTTTTGCGGTGCAGAGGCACGCACCCGAAATCCCACGGAAGCGTTTTGTAGTGCTTCTGTTCCGTGCCTCCACACCGCAGAAGATAGGATATGTCCTATCTTTGGTCTTATCTTGCGGATCGCGGACCCACTATCTGTGATATGGAGTGCACACGGCCAGTGCCCATATATTGAAGACCCGCCATTTACAGTCCGCAATGGGGGCACGGAGTACTAACGCTCGTTTGCATAAGCCTTAACATAAGAAAGCTGCAAAGTGGAACATGCAGTACTGATCCCTGATCTAATTGGGGGTAAGGCTACCAGCCAAGTGATGATTGGGAGTGGTGGGGGAGCAGAGACCGATTTGCCATTTATAGTTGGGATGGCAGAAATGTCCGGCATTCTCCCCACCCTCATTCCTCTACTGAAATTAACATGTACGCTCAGCCGAGAAAAGCAGACATGTTACTGGTGGGACTGGGCTGACAGCTACTGAGGGAATAAACTTTGGGCTGGCACTTATCTCATCAGAATGAACAGATTGAGAAAGCAGCAGGCCGACCCTGGACTACAGGCACTATAGGCCTGTAAGTCGGCACAGTCCATCATTCATAATAGAGATAAAGAACATTCTGCCCCCCTTTACAATATACTTATGGCTTTTTAAGGACATCTTCCATCCAGGACTATGTTGGCACGGTTGTAAAACTAGCCTTGGTGGAATAAGTTTTGGCTTGTGTGACATTTTATCATTTGTTTCATAGCCATCTGCAAACTACGGGGTTTATAGATGAAACGCAGGCAGGAAAACATGAACAACCCAGCAAACAAATGAAGTATGCGGTAATGCTTGACGCTTCATGCAGTTCACAGAGGGACATTTAAAGAGGCGGGTGCAGAGCTTAAAGGGGTTAACCCATGAAAAGTATTCCTCACCTAACCACAGGATAGGTGATAAATATCGAACAGTGGGGGGAAGGGGGAGGGCAAACTGCTGGGATCCCCAGTGATCTGGAGAGCAGAGGACCCCCGAGTGCCCTTTCCATTCACTTCTATGGGACTGAAGGAGCCTGTTTAAGTCAGTCCCATTAAAGTGAATGGAGCACTGGACCAACATGCGCACTACTGCTTCATTCAGAGAGGAGGCTCAGGAGTCCCCATTCTTGGGATCGATGGGGATCCCAGTGGTCGGACCTGTTGCAATCTGATAATTAGGTGGATAGGTGATGAATAGTTCACGTGGGATAAACCCTTTAAAAAAATAGTTTAAAACGACAAAAATGTCACATAGCATCCAGATGGTCGTTTACCTTTCATGGACAGTAGTACAGGGGAAATGTAATGAGTTGCTATGGTTAAAGGGAAACTGTGACAGTAGAAAATTCAATCCTATCTGCAGGCAGCAGGTTATAGAGCAGGAGGAGCTGAGCAGATTGATATATAGCTTTGTATAGTGTGTGCTTTATTGATTAGAACTTCTGCTCTTGCAATTCCTAGGAGTCCAGTGGGAGGTCCTATAGGAATGGCAGCCAATCACTGGGTAGGACCACCTACTGGACTCCTAAGCACAGAAAGAGCAGGGATTCAAATGAATAAATGACAATTTGTGCCGAACCTTTTCCTATAAAACTATATAGCAATCTGCTCAGCTCCTCCTGCTCTATAACACGTTGCCTGCAGAGAGGGCTCTATTTGACAGGTTCCCTTTAACCTCATGCTGTCCATCAGCTAAATGTCCCTGTTCTACTATTTCATTTATTGGCACCACCATTAACAGTTAGAATTGTGCGATTTGGCAAAACAACTATACAAAATTTTTCACTCGTTTTTAAAAACTCAGGCCCTGACGTTAGATTAATGGGGGCAAGTTTCTGACATGAAATTTTTTAGAGGAATGCTAAGCCTCGCTCCTTGGTTATGAAGGAACTTTAAACAGTTATTCCATATTCTTAAAGTGATGGCATATTGCCAGGATGTGTCACAACATTACAGTCAGTGGGGGGCTGACTTCTGGCACCCCTCTGATTCTGAGAAAGAGGGGGCTGCACTGCTGAACCAGTGCTCACAATCCCTGGCCACCCACCCGTACAGTGAACGGCATCCGGCGCAATTCACTTCAAAGGAGCTAGGACTGCAGTTCACTTGCACAGTGGGCGGCCAGGACCGCCACTATTCGGGGAGAGTCTTTGACGGCGCAGCTCTCCAGATCCCTTCATTCTCAGACATCGGATCCCCAATCTTTAAAAGTGATGTCATAAACTAGTGATATGCCACCGCCCTATAAGGCGAGAATAACCATTTAAAGGGGTTGTCTGGTTTCAGGAAGAAGCCAGACAACACATAGGATCCTTCTGCTAAAAAGAACAGAGCACTACTTACCTGACAGGTCCTGCGCCGCTGCTCCAGTTCTTTCGGCTGCATCAGTGACGTCACAAGTGACTGCTACAATCACTGACCTGTTCGGTACGCCGCTGAGGCATGGGATCAGGTAAGTAATGCTCAGATTATTATTTTTTTTAGCAGACGAATCATGTGTCTTCCTGAAACCGGACAACCCCTTTAAGAAAAACTCCAGTCAAAATGTAAAACTAGCTATGACATAGTGTTTCTACATGCTCCTTAGCCACACACGGTAGAGATATGTGTCCTACTCACCCCTTATCTCACCTCTCTTTCCATCAAAAGTTGGCAAGTGAAGTGTCATTTAATAGCTCCACCCGGGATGGAAGAGATTTAGTAAATGGCATTTATATGCTTCCCTATTCAAGTCTTACCACTTTTCCTATGTATTTGGTATTCTTATGTGACGACTGGAGTGTTCCGCAAACGCTAAAAGACTCTGGAATAGCAGTTTTGCTGTAGTTATAGCCAATAGGATGGGATTTAAATTGGAATATCTATCGATGGGAAGCAAAAAAATACCACTGCCACTTAAAAAAAAAGTCACAATAAATAAAATAAAATCCTCTCTCCCTGATAAAACAATAAGAAAACCTATCGAAAGGTGGGGGGAAATAACGCATCAGAGTCTAGTGTTTAAAATGTGCTCATGAAACAGAACATACGGTGTTACCTACCCATACTGGCAGCTTCTTCAACAAAGTGACATCGGTTGCAAAAGAAAAGAGAAAAAAAAAAAAACACTAGGGAACAACAAACCAAACAAAACACGATCATATAGACTTGTGCTCTTCCCAAATGTTGGATCTGGATGGTCACGTGTTGCTCACCCCACTTTGTTCTCCGTCCTGTGACTATCTTGCCTCAAGGGGCAGGAGGACACAGTGATCAGGACATACACAGCAGCCACCCCCTCGCATCAGTCACCTAAGAGCAATCCTTTCTAACTATCCACAGTACTCCGCAAGGTCAGGGGACGAGGGATATTAAAGGATGACAAGATGGTGTGTCATTTGTCTGTCCTGTTGTCTTTTTATAGCATCACTTTATGGTGGGAAGTTGGAGATCTCAAGTGGTTCCCCATCTTGGGAGATGGTCATCAGTTGATGTGGTCAAAGCTTAGATTCTTGTGTCCAACATAAGGCTGTAGAAAATATATATATATTCTAGAAAGGTGCCACAATATCAGGAAAGCCGCACCATTAAGGTGGTCTCTCTCGACCAAAACTTTGTCTTAAAAACGGACAGTGATGAGTCTGGTTTTTCTGGGTACATTCTGAGGAGCACATACCTCCTTCTCTTCATAGTTGGTCTTGACCTTCACCTGTAGTAACGGCATTGCTCCCAAAGTGGCCTCTGAAGTGACAATTCCCAGACGTTGCTTTGTGGAAAACGAGTGATGTGGTAGTAGGAAGGGGAGGCTGATTAAACATCCGGTAATCCCCGGCTCCCTGTGATATTCTATGTCCACCTGGTCTGTCCCAATGGGGTGACTGGAGGGAGAGCAGGTAACGTGGAGCAGGTCCTGAGGCAGCTCTGCTATTTGGATAATTTACTAATAACTCGGATTAAGGCTCCATTCTCATCTTTCAAGCGTTGGTTATCAGCCTTCAGATCCCCGAGAACCTAAGATACAGACAGGAAAGCGTAAGAAGGAAGCAACAGAAATACATAATAGATGGTAAAAAACACACATTAATTTATCCATGGAATGTTCTAATGACTTTTTTCAGCTCTTTAGTTTCTTACTTAAAGGGCATCTGTCAGCAGTTTTGTACCTATGACACTGGCTGACCTGTTACATGTGCTCTTGGCAGCTGAAGACATCTGTGTTGGTCCCATGTTCATATGTTTTATTTTATGTAGGGATGAGCGAATCGACTTCGGATGAAACATCCGAAGTCAATTCGCATAATGCTTAGTTTGAATATTGTACAGTATTAGAATGTATTGGCTTAGATGAGCCGAAGGTTTTACTTTGCAAAGTCTCTTCATAAATTAATTTCTAATGTAAAAAAAAAATAACATTTCCCGAACTTGGGTTCGGTTCCAAGCGTTTCATCCAAAGTCGATTCACTCATCCCTAATTATATACAAATGAGCCTCTAGGAGCAACGGGGGCGTTGCCATTACTCCTAGAGCTGTGATGGCTAACCTCCAGCTGTAATAAAACTACAACTTCCAAGATGCACACTTAACACATCTGATTGGTGAAGGTGGCTCAAGTTTTCCCCCTCCTCTCCCCTCCCCCCCACTGATCCTAAGAATAAGCCATCAAAGTCTCGGAAAACACCTTTAACAACCAAATTTATTTCACCTTAACCTCATGCAGCAGTATGCTTTCTTTTGGTCATAAAAATCATTTAATCCTTTAAAATCAGAGTCAAAGTCAAGCAGGAGCACCTTTCATGGAACAGCGGGCAAAGAAAACCACAGAATTTAGGATCAAGATTTGGGGTACGCAGCAGAGGTGTCCTTTACTTACCTTAAGCTCGTCCTGAAGTTCGGATACTCTACGCTCCAAGATTAGCTTCTCCTGTGAATAAATGCAAATTACCTCCATTAAAGCGGTTGTCTGGCAGAGACCTTTAAGTTAACAGAAAGGAGTCTTGCTTTCAGGGCCTTCAACTATTTCATTTATTTATTCTGAAACACCAGGCGCGTTCATGCATTACACCAGGCATCAGCAACCCGGCACTTCAGCTCTTTTGGTTCAACTCTATTAAACCAGGCACACTGTCTGGTAGGGTTGATCCTGCTAATTGAAATCGTAGCTGGCTTGTGAAAATCGACTACACTGCCCCCCCCCCCCCCCCCCTTCATTCTTTATGCAAATGAGGGCTTCAAGGCACTGAATGGTTTGGCCAGCACTGAGGATGCTAAGGTGCACCAAGGGGTCAGGCCCCACTCTCAGTGCACCGAAGCCCTCATTTGCATAAAAAAGAAATAAAAGCCTTTTTTCCTTGGGAATGCCGAAACAGATTTTCACAAGACAGATATTGTTTCAAGTAGCAGGATCAAGCCTACTGGGTAGTATGTCTGGTTTATAAGGGTTAATAGTGTGCCTTCAAAGTGGACCCCCCGACACACACACACTGTATGGAGACACCTATAATTGTGTTTAGGGCCTAGGACATGATATCTCACCTTCTTCTCTGTATCAATTAGAAAAGATCTGTCAACGCTTCTTTCCTGCCTCTGGAGAAGAGAAAAATAAAGTAAAAAAATCAGTCTTGAGCAGAATTATGGAGGCTTCAGTCCCATATAGCTATAGTTATACAGTATCTATACCATCTAGTTATACAGGATCTATACCATTAGTTATACAGTATCTATACCATCTAGTTTATACAGGATCTATACCATTAGTTATACAGGATCTATACCATTAGTTATACAGGATCTATACCATTAGTTATACAGGATCTATACCATTAGTTATACAGGATCTATACCATTAGTTATACAGGATCTATACCATCAGTTATACAGGATCTATACCATCAGTTATACAGGATCTATACCATTAGTTATACAGGATCTATACCATTAGTTATACAGGATCTATACCATTAGTTATACAGGATCTATACCATCTAGTTTATACAGGATCTATACCATTAGTTATACAGGATCTATACCATCTAGTTTATACAGGATCTATACCATTAGTTATACAGGATCTATACCATTAGTTATACAGGATCTATACCATTAGTTATACAGGATCTATACCATCTAGTTATACATGATCTATACCATTAGTTATACAGGATCTATACCATGTAGTTATACAGGATCTATACCATTAGTTATACAGGATCTATACCATCTAGTTATACATGATCTATACCATTAGTTATACAGGATCTATACCATTAGTTATACAGGATCTATACCATCAGTTATACAGGATCTATACCATCAGTTATACAGGATCTATACCATTAGTTATACAGGATCTATACCATTAGTTATACAGGATCTATACCATTAGTTATACAGGATCTATACCATCTAGTTTATACAGGATCTATACCATTAGTTATACAGGATCTATACCATCTAGTTTATACAGGATCTATACCATTAGTTATACAGGATCTATACCATTAGTTATACAGGATCTATACCATTAGTTATACAGGATCTATACCATCTAGTTATACATGATCTATACCATTAGTTATACAGGATCTATACCATGTAGTTATACAGGATCTATACCATTAGTTATACAGGATCTATACCATCTAGTTATACATGATCTATACCATTAGTTATACAGGATCTATACCATGTAGTTATACAGGATCTATACCATTAGTTATACAGGATCTATACCATATAGTTATACAGGATCTATACCATTAGTTATACAGAATCTATACCATCTAGTTTATACAGGATCTATACCATCTAGTTATACAGGATCTATACCATCTAGTTATACAGGATCTATACCATCTAGTTATACAGGATCTATACCATCTAGTTATACAGGATCTATACCATCTAGTTATACAGGATCTATACCATCTAGTTATACAGGATCTATACCATTAGTTATACAGGATCTATACCATTAGTTATACAGGATCTATACCATTAGTTATACAGGATCTATACCATTAGTTATACAGGATCTATACCAGTGATGGCGAACCTTTTAGAGACCGAGTGCCCAAACTGTAACCCAAAACCCACTTAGTTATCGTGAAGTGCCAACACGGCAATTTACCCTGAATACTACAGTCCAGTATAGTATACCTTCCATGTCCTTTATCATTTAGCTATAATATCCTGCCTACATTCAGTACGCTGCCTGTGCTGTTCATAGTGCGCCCTGTGCTGATGAATGGCAGGAGAAGGCATATTGGTACACCACATCATAGACTTTTTCAACGGTGCAAGTGCCCACAAAGAGGGCTCTGAGTGCCGCCTCTGGCACCCGTGCCATAGGTTCGCCATCACTGATCTATACCATGTAGTTATACAGGATCTATACCATGTAGTTATACAGGATCTATACCATATAGTTATACAGGATCTATACCATATAGTTATACAGGATCTATACCATATAGTTATACAGGATCTATACCATATAGTTATACAGGATCTATACCATATAGTTATACAGGATCTATACCATATAGTTATACAGGATCTATACCATATAGTTATACAGGATCTATACCATATAGTTATACAGGATCTATACCATATAGTTATACAGGATCTATACCATATAGTTATACAGGATCTATACCATATAGTTATACAGGATCTATACCATATAGTTATACAGGATCTATACCATATAGTTATACAGGATCTATACCATATAGTTATACAGGATCTATACCATATAGTTATACAGGATCTATACCATATAGTTATACAGGATCTATACCATCAGTTATACAGGATCTATACCATATAGTTATACAGGATCTATACCATATAGTTATACAGGATCTATACCATATAGTTATACAGGATCTATACCATATAGTTATACAGGATCTATACCATCAGTTATACAGGATCTATACCATATAGTTATACAGGATCTATACCATATAGTTATACAGGATCTATACCATATACTTATACAGGATTTTTCTTCACTTTACTTCTTTTTTTACAAAGATTCAGAAACAAAATAACTTTATATATAACAAAACGAACAATAAAAATTAAACCTCTAAATGTGAATGAGCCCTTCATATCGGTCGCAGCTCAACACGTGTAGATTACATTTGGTTACAGAGTCCTCCATCTTGTAAGGCAGAAATGTTGGTGGTCTTCTTACCTGGTTAGCTCTTTCCAACTCTGCTTTTGTCTCATTCACCAAGTTTTGGGTGTTTAGCAGCTGGGAGCGAAGACGTCCGTTGTCTCTCATCAAGTCTTCATACAGCTGAAACGACAAAGCCTCCAAATGAGCCATCACCCAGGCAAACACTTGCAGCAAGTGATAGAGCAAAGTGACACAGAGCAGGTAAGGTCCTGTGTCTGCTCTGAAGATCTGCCGTGCAGAGTCCACACTGCAGTATCCACCAGTTTTGGCTGGGGTTGTCAAAACTACCATCCGCATCTACCAGAAAAAGTCTGCACAGATATCAGAGCATTGCAGATCTCACCCTTTGCAATGCATAAGGTGAAGTCTGTGCCATGGTCTGCATGTAATATGCGGATTTTGCTGCAGATTCACAACCTGGAAGCAACCGAACAAGCCAGTTTCATGTGACTACAATTTCACACTGTTCTCCCATAATAGGGTGAAGCCTAGATTAATTAGGGAATCACACAATTAGGGCTCTTGCCCACGACCATATGCCCTCCGAGATATACGGCCCGTGAGCAGGGCCATATGCCCCGGAGCGTCATTGATTGTGCACACGGGAGCGCACAGCATCATAGATTACAATGATGCTGTGCACGTCGGGCTGCCCGCAGGACTATTGTTCCGTACTAATGATTACATGAGTGTGGGACAATAGCCCCGCGGGCGGTCCTGGCATCCACAGCATCGTTGCTAATCTATGATGCTGTGTGCTCCCGTGCGCACGATCAATGCCGCTCCGGGGCATATGGCCCGCTCACGGACCGTATATCTCAGAGGGCATACGGTCGTGGTCAAGAGGCCCTTACTGGGACTAACACTGCCCATCTATATGATTAAGTGCTGTGCGCAGAATCTCCACTGTATTCCTGTGACATAACTTCAGGCTGTCTCCTGCTTGGACAGGTTTCTCGTGATCAGCTCTTACAAACAGGAGGCAGAGTAGAACAGTGTGAAAAAGCATCTCATACATAGGATACACTGGAGATTCTGCACACAGCACTCTCACCAGTCCAAACAAGTGTTCTTAGGCTACTTTCACATCTGCGTTTTTGCTGGGTCCGTCACTGTTCAGCAAAAACGCTTCCGTTAGGATAATACAACCATCTGCGTCCGTTGTGAACGTTATTTTCTCTAAAATAGCCATGACTGATCTGCCACTAAAACCGCTGTAAGTCAATAGGCGGTGCATCAGTTTTCTTTTGTGTCTTAGAAAACGGATCTGGCATCCCAAGACGCACTCAAAAACGCTGCATCCCGCAGACCATGACGCACTCAGAAATGCTGCTTGCATTCTGGTGCATTCTGTTCCGTTTTTTCCCCCATTGACAATGAATAGGGACAAAACTGAAGCGTTTTCCTCCGGTATTGAGATCCTGTGACATTAAAGCACAGATGTGAAAGTAGCCTTAAAAGGGGCTGTCTGGACTTTTTCTGTTAATGACCTATCCTCAGGATTGGTCATCAATATCCGATCGGCCGGGGTCTGACACAGTTCACCCCCACCGATCACTTGTTTGGGTAGACGGCACGCGCAGTGAGCACCTGCCGTCTCCCTTCTCTCTTGTTCGCTGCTGCTTTTCCATATACATACAGCAGTGAGCAGGAAGAAAGACGGCAGGTGCTCACTGCGCGTGCCGTCTCTTCAAACAACTGATCGGCAGGAGTGCTGGGAGTCAGTCCCTTGCGGATCTCATATTGATGACCTATCCTGAGGACAAGTCATCAATATGAAAAAGCCTGGACAAACTTCTTTAAGATCGCTTGTTTCCAATCATAGGCCTATGTAAAAAAGGCAACAATCTGCTAACAAGCAAGCAAGCACTCATTTCTTGGCTGATCCCAATGTTAACAGATGTGCTAGCGACAATAAGCGAACTGTACGGGGACTGTTCATCCCCATACTGTTTGAACTGATAAATGCTACACAGGGAAGACAAGACTTCTGGTATACACAGAAAACCAAACTCTGCATAGGTAGTAGGACTGGGTTTAAAAAGTGCAGATTCAACTGTTAGGGTCTGAGTCGGTGAATTAGCATTATATTCCCCTCCCGCAAAAAAACAATAAAAACATTCCCAGCGTGCTTCTTTACCAGCTGTGATAACTGACTGGAACTTGACTGTGCATACTATTACAGCAATAACATGCAATTCATGGATCTAACCGCACCAGTAACTATAGTTTAGTACCTAGGCTATAGGTAGAGGGGTATTCCCATCTGGAAAATTTACAGGATATGTCATACATGTCCAATAGGTGAGGATTCCACCTCTGAGACCCGCTCCTATCTCAAGAACGAGGCACCTGCGTGAACGGAGAGATTGATGATGCACATGCGCAGCATCCTCTCCACCCACTGCTATGGGACTTCCAAAATTAGCCAAGCATGCACACGAATTGCTCGTCATTCGTCATGACTTGCTTGTCATTTGGCTCCCTGCGAGACAGGATCGAGTCCCAGAGGAGCAATAAGTGTGGAATACCTCTTTATACACTTATGGAAAAACTTTAAGACTAAAGTGACCCCATAAATTGCCCACCTTGTAAATTCTTGACAGCGGCTCTTACAATCTAATCCTTAAAATGAATTGTCCAACCCTGAATTCCATTATGGTATTTCAATCTAACATCTCACTATACCTGGAGATCATCACGGCTTAGTACAGACCTAACAATAACGTGGTGCTAAAAATGCAAAAATTCACATTAGGCTAGCTGTATACGGAGAAGATACGTAGGGTCAGCAGGATATATTTTAGTTCTAATTCTTTTTTTTTTTTTTGTATGTCCCAAGTCCTAGCAAACATGACATCAGCAGTCCCCAATATTTCCCCCCCTCTATGGCCTAGTACTTAGCTGGGCTGTGAACTCCTGCACAGGTCACTCTGTAAGCAACATGGAAATGATTAAGAATGGGTTTTACATATACATCTCCGCTATGGACAGCGGCCGCACATCCTGTCTGCAGTGGTTTTCAAACAGGATTCCCAATAAATGAAGACTTTTTTTTTCTACCTTCACCTAGAACTTACTTTTTTGAAGTCCTTGGTGTCCCTGTGTTCAGCCGCGATGGCCTGCTTCTACCCGGCTTGCAACGTGCGCATTGGGAACTGTACCTGCCCTGAAAGATATTTTCGGATTGGAAAATCTAAACATAAAAGCAGAACATAAAATCATCATATAAAAAGGTTTCGACAGATCGAAGACAGATGGCAGGGTACATGCCGCAGGCATCGAGTACTTCAACAATGCAGGATCCCATAGAGACGCTGCTTCATACAATAGAAACCAACGCGTCCCGGGAGGGGGGGTTGGGGGTCTGCTTCATAATATTCACAGATTAGTTTTTTTTACTTGTTTACTTATTTTAAGCTTTATGGTAATCTTTTAATGCTCCTTTAAGCCTTTCAATCTACTTGGACCAACCCATTCCATAAAAGAGGAAACTAAGGCTCAGGTCAGGAGCGAGATTTTCTCCAAGAGGAATTCTATCATTTTTCCTTTTACTGAAATGTTCACAGAATATTAGTATTCCTGCACTAGAAGGCCAAGAGACTGATCAATGTGATCTGTAACATGATGCCAGGATGTCTATCTAGTAGATACGGTGTTCTGACCTTCGTCACACAAGCAAGCAAAGACTCGAACTCACACAGCAAGTGTTTGAACAGTGTAAGAAATGGCAGCCGTTCAACGCTGACTCCAAAGTAGTCCATCCTCCCTTCATATCATATCCAACCAATGTTGAACCAGCTGCACCAGCAACGAGTTTGGACAGGTGAGTGCCACATATCTAAACCCTTAGCAATAGGGCATTTCCTGGTTAAAGGGGGTTTTCCAAGGTATTTTAGGTGGATAGGTCACCAGCATCTGATCAGTGGGGGTGCGACAAGCAGGGACCCCCACCGATTAGCTGTTTGAGAAGGCGCCGGCGCTAGCAGTAGCCACGTAACCTTCTCGCAGCTTTGCCTAAGGTCATACGGCCTAGGCGCAGCACAGCTCGGCCCCATTGAAGTGACATGAAAACACTTTGGGTGGTCCATGGCAGCCTATAAATGAATGAACACAAATGGCAAAGTTCTTACCGAGAGCTAAGTCCATCTACCTGGGAGGAAAAAGGAGAAACACATTACGTTACACAAGGATAGACGATTCGCCACTGCAGTAAAGGGTTTAAGCCTATTGCCCATGTCACGTGACCCATTCACGCCGTTCACTTACCCAGTTACAAGATCGCAAGAGCCACGCAGCAAAAACAGATATAAAACCCACGTTATACATTATCAGAAAGACCCTTCTACACACTTTATGTTCCTCTCCCTGCCAAAACTTTACAAGTCAGAAAAAGAAACCTGCTTGCATGCAGGTCCAAGCACCTGAGCTCGCGGACATCCTTCCGTGTCTTTCTCCTCCTCAGATTCCTCGCCATCACTCTGTGAAGGGAATGATAGCTTCGTTCATGAACAGATATACAGCATGGTGGCTCAGTGGTTAGAATACACTGCGGGGCGCCCAAGATACAAACTTGACTAGTGGCAATATCTACATGAAGGCTGTATATGCCCTCCCGGTTTCTGTGAGGTTTTTGTCAGGATAGTTCAGTTTCCCCCTACACAATAACTGAACGTCCTGACTCTTTCACAATGGCGGATATCATTGGAAAGAAGGATCAGGCAAGTTGGATTACAACATGGCCAATCGTCTGGGCTCATGGGAGATATACCGTTGCCAGGAGGTGTCCGGCAGGTGCTTTTTCCCCTCTGCATGTGGACGGGGGCGTCAGGAGAAATAGCTGTTTGGGCGACAGCTAAGGCTACATTCACACACGTTTCTAGAACCAATTGAAGTCAATGGGGCTATTAATATGATGGACCCCACTGAAATCAATGGGACCGTTTTTAACAGCCATTTAGACAGGAGTGCACCCATCTAATGGCTGTTAATAAAAGGGTAGACTTGATCTTTCAGGGGCTAAATTAAAATAAAAAATAATACGCACCTCATCCAGTTGCACACACAGGGACACTCACTCTTCACTTGATGCAGAAGGACCTGATGTTCTCAGCGTGATGACATCACCACTCTAGGAGAGCAGGTCCTTTCCCACTGCATTCAGTCAAGGGCGAGTGTCTCTGCCTGTGCAAGTGGATGAGGTATTATTTTTTTTTATTTTAATTCAACACCTAAATGATCAAGTCTACCATTTTTTAACGGCTATTAGATGGGTGAAGATGGGTTTACACTGCCCAATTGTCGGGCAGATTACCAGGGACGAACATTCCTACAAGCGCTCGTTTATGATAATCTGCCAGTCTAAAGGTGCAGCCAATCACCCAATAAACCAGTGAAACGCTCGTTAATCGAGTAAAAACAGTTGTTGGTGCAGGCAAGTAAATTATTGTTTCCGGGCAGCAGATTGTGCTGTCCAGAAACAATGCAGCTGTATGAGGACAGCTATACTGTGGAGGAGATCGCTCCATGTAAATGCAGCACCTCACCCCCACTGAAAGAGTAGCCAGTTGTCAGGAAGGAACGCTTCCATCCAGATAATTGGATGCTCCTTGGACAGTGTAAACCCACCATAAGTGATCTGTGTACAGCACTGCACAATATGTTCGCACTATTTAGCTTAAAGGGGTTGTCTCACCTCAGCAAGTGGCATTTCCCATGAAGAGAAAGTTAATACAAGGCACTTGCACTTACACCACCCTACAATCCATAAGTGGTGCTCGTGCTTGCACACTATAGGAAAAATTGCCGGCCTCTCTGGTGGCCGGGGCCGTGGGAGCGGCACATGGGCTAGTGCTTTTTCCTATAGTGTACAAGCATGGCCACAGCTGCTGGATTGCAGGGTGGTTGTAACCATGGAAACGACCACTGTATAATGTAATGGAAAAATGAATCCAGCCAGCAAAGGAAGCAATATGGATAATCACAATACATTAGTAAGTGCCTTGTATTAACATCTTCTACATAATAAATGTTATTTGCTGATGTGAGCCAACCCATTAAAAAAAAAAAAAAAAACTCCATCTAAAGGCCCGAAATAACTCAAAAACCTCTATTCACTAGCCCACAGTAAAAGAGTAATTCACTATGACATAAGTCTGATTTACAATACTACAGCCCCCTCTCTACAATGAGTCTTTGCCTATAGAGAAATGTATTAAAAGGTCAACCCGAAACACAGGTCAGTGATAGTACAGCAGCGATCACTTGATTTTTACATCTCTAGTGGTCAGAGGAATTCCAGTGGATCTCCTCTTTCCTCGTGGCTTCCTCCGGTCCCGAACACCTGCCTTGCTCCGGCCTCCTCGCTCATCACTTTCTTTCTCGTCCTCTTGGGACTTCTGCAACTCTGTAAATGATATTTATCTCTGAGTTATGGTGACCCACAGAGGCACCTGAAACACATCAAATGAACACGTTGTCTGTCAAACACTAACCTTTGCTCTCTTGACTTTGTCCTCTCCTCCTCCTCCTCCTCCTCCTTGTCTCTGTGAAACTGAAGATACTGGGGTAGGATCTGGAGTGGTTAATCCTAAAAGATCAGATTTCTGCAAACTGGCTATTCGGGACCTCCAACTGACCTCCGCCTGAAAATTCAGAACGCAACTTATCAGGGCTTTACATTCTCCTCACAGACTGCTTCAGGAACTCTCGGTTATAATCAGTGTTTTCCCCTCCAAGACCACTCACCCCATCATCACTGATGGCACGGCTACTCCTTGGTCTTGTCTGGCTGTTCTCCTCTTCTTGGGTCTTCGCTGGCTCTGATCCTGCTTCTTTATTTTCCTGCTGACCTTTGATGACTTTCTCAGCCTCTTTCAGATCTGTGAGTGTCACTCCCTGCAGTAGGTTAAAGTTATTACAGATATATGACAAAACTGAATAGGTCCAGGAGACATAGACAGATTTATGTAGACAATGACTACGATAATGTCTGAAAGTGCCTTTAGTACTTACCTGAGTGGATCGGCGAGACTGTCGTGCATGTCGAGACTTTGCCTTTCTCTGAGCTTCAGCCTCTTCATCTCTCACAGGGGTCAGGTAAGACCTAAAGACAAACACTGTGAGACACGGTGTAGAAATAGGTCCATACAGAACGGAGATTGCATCCAGACCTTTACTTCTTACTTGCGTCGCTCTTTGGTCTCTGTATTGGTTGCTGGCCCTGAATTTGTACTTTTAGAGTTTGCAGTCTCAGCAGTCCTGAAAGTGACAGAATAGATAATAAAGGACACGTTAGTTGTCCAAGATATCTGTGAGGAACAGAAATGCAAAAGCTAAATTATTTTAAGTTCACAACCTTTTTCTTGACAATTCTTGGAGGCATATTTGCTCTTAAGAAGTACTGTAACAACTGCCATCATTCCTGTAGTATACATAGGCTGGTGGCCAAACTGCCAAAGGAACACTTCCGGATCAAATGAGCGCTAACCTCAAGTCAATCTTATCTACATCTACTGAGCAGTTGAATGTATTGGTACCAGGTGCCGCAGTAATTGCTATCAGGTTTAGACTACATTTACATAGCGTCTGTAAGTGTTTGTTTGCAGTATGTGCTCCTGTCACGCATATGAAATGCATCCATAGACCCTCATTACCCAACAGAGGCCAAAAAAGTGTCCTTTTGGTCTCGACCGTTTAGAGACAACTGATACCTTGAATATGCTGTTGATACAGTGGCATCTACTTTAGGAGGCAAAGCATCTCCACTTGTTATTGAAGATTCTGGCTTTGTTAAAGGTTCTCTTCTAGACAAGGAGGTTGATGTCAGAGGCTCCCTCTGTCTACGGAATGAGTTTAGTCCTTCATCTCCATCATTATATTGACGGGTGAATGGCCTACGGGTGAACTGAGGTTCCCTTTGCAAAACATGAAGACATCAAAATAGTTGACTTGGGCCTCAGAATAAAAAAAGAAATCTACCACCCTGCTATTGGATCTTGGTACTGACCTCACATTTTCCTGGTTACTAGACAGTTTTTGACTTGGAGGCACACGTGCTAAACGAAGTTCAGACCCCATCTTCTCCTAAAGGAAAGAACATCATGGTCATGAGACTTTTGGAATAATAAACTAAGAATGGACACGGAGGAATTAAACGAGATTCAAAGAAAAGCATGGAGTCCACCGAGAAGATAAAAGGAAGCCATGAAGATGCTAGAAAGAAATAGTTATGAAACTAAGATAATAGATGGCCAGTCACAATACACACTCTGTCTGCTAGCTGGGAGCTGGAGGCAGATTTAGGTAGTGCTGCCCTCCTGCCTTCTTCAGAAGAGGTGCCAGAGCTCAATGTGCCAGAACTACTAGTCTTCTTCAAAGAGGCTCGCCATGACGGCTCAGTTTTCTCCTGCTCCGGGACAGCTGAGGTCTATGGACAGTAGTGCGTGTCAAAATTATTTTGTGCTTCCAATTAATAAAGAAATGATTATGGTCAATGGAAGATCACAGAATAAGCCCCCTCCCATTTTTACTCACCTTCTTGGTGGTGGTTGTTGAAAGGTTACGTAACTGATTGTTCAGATTATTAATTCTTTCTTGAGCTTTCACCTTTTCTGTAAGTAAATGGGGGGTAACAATAATGTCAAATATCTACACAAAACAGAAGGGAGAAAAAAATGAAAAGAACCAAAAAACTGAAGGTACAGTCCACAAAACGAGTAGCCAAATCCAAAAATTTATTGACAGCTCCTGCTTTATTCATTGGGTCATAATGCTAATTGGTTGTGGCCAAGTGAAACATTCATGATCTCTCTAGCGTTTCACGTTCTATAGAGATGCATGTGAAGGAACATGTAAGGAAACCTAGTAAAGAACTGTCAGGAGACAGAGATGCACTACACACAGGCATCTCTAAGACGCCTAAGGGCAGTTAGAATGGCAAAAAAACAATACCATATTAGCTCCTAGCACCTGGGCCCAATTACATGTGCAGATGATCAGGACTATCATTGGGAATGAACGCTGTGTAAATGTGCCTCCAATCACTCGACAAAGCAAGCAAGACTCATTGTATGTCGGGTGATCCGTCATATCTTCAGCATGTAAAATCGGCTGCTGCCAGCAGAACACATCGACCTAAGTAACAAGGGATGTGCTGGCAACAAACAATAAATCTGTGTAGGGATGAACGACCGCAGTAGCGATCACTCATTCCCAACCAGATGGGATGATTGCTTCTTGTAAATGCAGCTGGGCAAGCGGGCAATGATCAGGAATGGGACAACTGTTCCCGACCGTTGCCCTGTCTATTGAAACAACAGGGAAATTAAACTACGAGCCTCATTAATAAAAGGTTGGCCCATCTCATACATTGGGAGCATATCGCTAAAATATGCCCCCAATGTCTGATAGGAGAGGGCCCCAGAGGAGGGACCTGCAGCTTCTTCTAAAATGGAGCCCGCAAAGAGAAGGAGAGTGGACCGCGCATGCGCAGCCATCCTCCATTCATTTATAGGGGAGTGCTGAAACTAGCCAAGCAGTGCGCTCGGCTAGTTTCGGAAGTCCCATAGAAATGAATGGGAAGCGCATTGTGCAAACGCGGCCACCACTCTATTCACTTCTATAGGGCTGATGGAAATAGCCAAGCCTGAGCTCAGCAATTTTCGGCAGTCCCACAGAGATGAGTGCATAGGGGGGCTCATGCGCAGTCCGCTCTCCTTCTCTTTGCAGGCTCCCGTCTAGAGATACGGATGACTGTAGAAAATAGAGGAATACAAAGTGCTCACCAGACTCTGCATCAGAACCAGAATCATCAGAACTTGAAGCAATAGGTTGGCTGGTGGGTACGGAAGGCGTAATGGGCTGTGTCCGGCGCTCTTTGTCCTGCACACGAAGTGCAACTTTCTCTTGGCTGCTCATACGAGAAATAGAACTCCTATATGAAAAATGGGTTGGGGGGGCAGGGAGCGTGCAAGGGGTCAGTGCACATAGTGCCCAGGAAAACACACCAAGTGTCACATACACATTCAGTGAGAACACACCAAGCTCACCCAGTGAACAGTCCACGCCGTGTACCACACTTTCCCTTGTGACATTAATCAGTGGACGACACAGCGCACAATCTAGTGGTCTAAGAGCAACTGCCACTTCACCAGTAAATAGAAGTCTTGAAATTGTGCTCTTACAAACTTGAACATAACATCTCCGGGACTTTTATACTAATAGCCCACCCACAGGATAGGTCATCACTATCAGACAGGCGGGGCTGCTCTGACCCAAGAAACAGGAACCTGAACTACACAGCTCTGTCCGCTGTTTACCTGCCAGGGCTGCTTACTACATCATTTAAATGGGTTGTCCCATCTTTACATTTATGACATATCGCTGGGATATGCCATGTCGGCTAGCTGCGGGTCCCAACACCCACTTCTATCTCCAGAACAGGGCCCCAAAACTGAAGGTGAGCATACTGTTAGCACTGCCACCTATACATTCACGGCCATCGGAAATACCAGAAATAACTGAGCCAGTGCTAAGCTATTGTTGGAACTCCCATAGCGGTGGAATAGAGAATGGCTGTGCATGCGCAGCTGCTCTCCCTTTACTTCGTGGGGCCCGTTCTGAAGATAGCTGGATGCTGGTCGCAAGACCCACTCCTATCTCCAGAACAGGGTCCCCGAAGTGAAGGGAGAGTTGGGTTACAGGTAGAGATGGGACAACCCCTTTAAGAGAATTGGAGTAGTGCTGCAGTAACCTAGCTCTGACCACTGAACAGTCGATGGAGTCGTGTAGTTTGGGTGTCTGGTTCGTGTCCCAGAGCTACAGCAGAATAGTTGGACCCCTGCATATTGATGATCTATCCTGAGGATGGGCCATTATTTCCAGAGAACCCCTTTTAGTTATGTCAGTTCTGGCATATATGGCCAACCGCACAGCTTGTGCAGAAGTTGTGGCCCAACTTTCTTAGATTTGCGTCTGGGTGAGAACCTCTGAAAATTGCAATGACCGAACCCAAACAGGGGTTTGTTACACAGCTTTCATGGAAACAGATCTTAAAAACAGCTTGAAATGAGAGGACGACGCCAAGGCTTATTGACTGATGATTTTTTTTAAGTTTAAAGGGGGAACACTCTTGAACTCTCATGCAGCCCAATCCTTGTGCAACTCCACAGCACAACGGACGTGCCACACAGCCTGCTCCAATGCGTCACACAAGCACAGCATACGCATTACAGACCTCCTTGTTCTGCTAGCTGCATTTTGATTCGGAGGACTCGTCTGAGACATTATCTGCGGGGCATTCTTCATCTTTTCCAAGCGTAACTGCAAAAGGACAAGAAAAAAAAAAGCCCAAGAGAAGACGCTACATAAAACAGCAGCGAAGAAGTAAATTCACGTCATTTAACCATCACTTCTAGTCTGTGCCATTTCTTGGCCCCTTAATACAGACGCAATGAGATCTCACCACACTCTGTTTCTTCTTCATCTCTTCCAGGACAGACTCTAAACTGTCATCAGCAACATCAAAGGGTGTCTGGCCCTAAAAAAGAAAGAAAGAGGAAACAACCTTGAAGGGGATGCTTGCACATTGCACAGAGCAAGACGGAAAGGACACCTTGCAGAAGAAATGCTGCCAGCACCAAGACGCGATAGAAAAGACAAGACAAAGGTCGCTGGAACCGCAGATAGGCGTTCGAAAATGCACAGAGAAGATCCAGACAGGACAATGGGGAATAGTTGAGGAAGGCTCAAGCAACACAATGATACATGCAGCCAAGACGACACCGAACGCACATGAGATACACTGCATAGGTGAACAGAATCAGCCATGGCAGAGCCAGGGGGGCATAAGCAGTCTGTGTATAGTGTGAGGAGACCGCTGACCCCCTCACCACTTTGCTGACAGCCTCCATGTCACAGAGAGCCTCACACAGGAGACGGCATGCATCCTGTTGGCCCCAGTGAGCGGCCGCGTGCAGAGGAGTCCAACCATCTAAGTCGCGGGAATCCACGTCTAACCCCAACTGTAGGAGCAGCCTGAGATAGATATGGAAAATGAGAAAGACAAGAGACATAGGAGATAATGGAGTTATGGAAGGCAGAAGAATGAGCTAAAATGATCAATGAAAAATATGGGGGAAATCCCACATATATTACCATATCTATATACATCTAATACAAAATAAACTCTGCCTCGTTCATAATTTTTAGAAATTCTCTAGCAACTGGCACAAGGCAAATGCAGCGCCCATTTTTATTTTATTTTTTAAAAAGGGCTCTAGGTCTTCCCCAGGAAACCATAGATCAGTAATCTTAACTTCAGTTGTAGGAAAAATGTTTGAAGGGGCTCTATAGAGGAGTACAGTGGCCATAAATAATATAACGGACACCCAGCACTGGTTTACCAAGGACAGAAGTTGTCAGATTTAGGGTCCATTCACACGTCCGTAGTGCATTGCGGATCCGCAATACACACGGCCGGCACATGTTCTATTTTGTTTTATCGGAGCCGCGGACCGAAAGATCAGCAGCGCGTTCCGAAAATGCGGATAGAGAATGAATGGGTCCGCACCTGTTCCGCAATTTGCAGAACGGATGCAGACCCATTATTACAAATGTATGAATGGAGCTTAACATGGTTTGTTATTTTTGTTCAACTTAAAGGTGTAGTCCCATCTGGGACACTGATGGCATATATCGCTAGGATATGCCATCAATATTAGATAGAAGCGGGTCCCAAAGATGGGATCCGCACCTATCTCCAGAAAGGGTGCCCAAGTGAAGGAGAGCATGCCGCCATATGCGTGGCCACCTCCCAATTCACCCATATGGGACTAAGAGAAATAGTCAAACCAGTGCTCTATTTGCAGAACTCCTATAGTGGTGAAAAGAGGGTAGCCGGGAGGTAGGACCCACATCTGACATTGATGCCATATTCTAGCGATATGCCATATCCCAGATGGGAATACCCCTTTAGCTTGTGGCATAACATGACATTACATGTTGCCAAATATGTCTATTACTAGGCACCAGCTAATGTTTAAGGTCCTGTCACCACTCTCCCTGATGGCAGGGGGACGATAAGGAACACGAAGTTGGATTTCAACATGGTCGAGCCTGCCAAAAATGTTAAGAACTCACACACGATTGGCTGGATCATGCAGATTCTGACAGGATCCATGAAGAATTTAAAAGAGTTATCTCATCTTAGACATTGGTGGCATATAGCTAGGAATTCCCACCAATGCCAGACAGGTGCGTGTCCAGTGGTGGGACCCGCAGCTATATGTAAACGGGTCCCCTGAAGTGATCGCAGAGCAGAAATGCATGGGCAGCCTGCCCTCCTATTCATTTCTATGGGACTGGAGAAAACCGAGCGCTGGCTTTGCTATTTCCGTCACTCCCATAGACGTGAATGGAGCGGTGGCCAAGCTTGAGAGGTGCACTCTCCGTTCATTTCTATGGGAGTTCTGAAAATAGTCGAATGCACTTGCTCGGCTATTTTTGGAACTCTCATAGGAATTAATGTAAAGCACGCCACGCATGCGCAGTGCGCTCGCCCTCACATTCAGGGGACCATTCTGGAGACAGGTGGGACACACACCTATCCTAGCGATATGCCACCAATGTCTAAGCTGAGACAACCCCTTTAATGTCTATGGGCCTGGGAGATCAGACATAGTCGATTTCCCTTCTCTGATATGTTATTTCCCCATGAATAAGGCAGCGGACACCCCCTGTGATGCCACTCATCTCCTCCTGTGCCACTGAAACAATAGGCACGTTTACCAGTGCCAAAGTGAGGGTCTAAGGGCCGCGTCACCAATTCTAATTATTATTAATTAGTATAGTAGCTTGTACATACAGTAATTGCCCTTCCACATGATTGCCTGGGACGAGCCGCTCACCTTATGACCTCAGTATAGCCCTTTGCAGCTGCTACATGTAGAGGAGTAGCCCCGGTGGTGGGATGCCTGAGGTCTTCATATTTTCCATTGTTCAGCCAGCGGCGGGTGTCTCTTAACATAAGCTCCTCCTCCTCTTTTCGCGCTGCATCTAAATCGACACCTGCAAGACGGGCCGCAAATCAGGTGAACAAGTCCGAGGGTAGCAAAAAACCTTACATTATAAATACTCATCCTATACCACAGGTACTGTTTAGCACAGGGATGCTCAACCTGCAGCCCTCCAGCTATTTTAAATCTACAACTCCCAGCATGCCCAGAGAGTCTACAGCTATCAGGGCATGTTGGGAGTTGCAGTTTTGCAACAGCTGGAGGGCCGCAGGTTGGGCATCCCTGGTTTAGCACATGCAACGTGAGCAGATTTCAAAGCCATTATTTCTATGCCGTGTTACCTGGATAAGATACAAGCATAGACCTTAAGGCGCCTTTCACACGAGCGAGTTTTCCGCGTGGGTGCAATGCGTGACGTGAACGCATAGCACCTGCACTGAATACTCACCTATTCATTTCAATGGGTCTGTGTACACAAGCGTTTTTTTTTCACGAATCAGCTCTGTGTTGAGTGAAAAACGCAGCATGTTCTATATTCTGCATTTTTTACGCAGCCCTGGCCCCATAGAAGTGAATGGGGCTTCAGTGAAAAACACGTTGCATCCGGAAACAAGTGCGGATGCGATGCGTTTTTCACTGATGGTTACTAAAAGGGTGTTTGTGCAACCTTCACTTTTTTATCACGGGCGTGAAAAACGCATCAAAACGCATTGCACCCGCACGGAAAAAACTGAACAACTGAACGCAATCGCAGACAAAACTGACTGAACTTGCTTGCAAAATGGTGCGAGTTTCGCTGAACGCATCCGGAGCCAATCCGTCACGCTCGTGTGAAAGAGGCCTAAAGGCGCGGTCCAGCTGGTAATTTCTTTCCATAAATGGGTAGGAATAGCTTAAAAAATAAAAATAAATGCAATATACACTTCACCAGTCCCGCTACTCCCTTTCCGACGCCTTCTGGGTCCTCCCGCTGGTCTTTACTTCCTAGTCCTTCTCAACCCAGGACTGCTCAGCCAATCAAAGGCTCAGGCGGGTCCCCGCTGTGGCCAATAGAGGACCCAGAAAGCGTCAGAACGGGAGCGGTGAGGGGTCTGTGAGCCGGACGACCCCTTTAATATAAATATCCCATGTGGGCAGCTTCCCTGATTGGACAAACAGCACTTCTGTGATCTGTTCTCAGGGGCCGTTTTTTTCGGGGGAGATTTATCAAAACTGGTGTAAAGGAAAACTGGCTTAGTTGCCCATAGCAACCAATAAGATTTCTCCTTTCATTTTTCAGAGCTCCTTTGGAAAATGAAAGGATCAATCTGATTGGCTGCTATGGGCAACTAATTGGCAGTTTTCCTTTACACCAGTTTTGATAAATCTCCCCATAGTATTTTTCACTTAAAGGCAGGGGCGTAGCTATAGGGGGTGCAGAGGTAGCAGTTGCTACCGGGCCCAGGAGCCTGAGGGGGCCCAAAAACCCTTGTGCCACATACAAAGACACTGGTATTATAGAAAGTGCATGCTGGTCAAGTTACACCTCTGGCTGGAGGAAAGGGGCTAGGTCAAGAATTTGGCATGGGTGGTTCCATTTCAATTTTTGCCCCAGGCAGCACGAAGGCTATGTGCTTCCCTGACCACAAAGCAGTGAGGGAAGGGGGCCCAAGATGAACTCTCGCACCAGGGCCCATGAGCCTTTAGCTACGCCCATGCTTAAAGGGGTTGTCCACTGGGGCCCTGGGCAATCACGAGAACAGGGGCCCATGCTCCCTGTTTTAATGGAGCAGCCGACACGCATTCATGTCCACTGCTCCATTCAACAACATGGGGTTGGCTGAGATAGTACAGTATCTCTGGCAGCTCCATAGAGCTGAAGGGAGCAGCAGCACTTCCCTCCATTTAAACGTGAGAGCATGGGCCCCCCATTCCCATGATAGGCCAGGGCCCCAGCAGTCTGAAGGTCTCATTCAGATGAATGAGATAGTTGCAGACATTTTTACAACAAGTCTGCCTAAAAGAACCTGTGTCTAACCAGGCCTCAGGTAAGGAGGAAGCCATCAAGATCAGCAGGGGGCCTGGCAGGCCAATCACAGCGCAGCTTTCATTTCTCCAAGAGGGATTGATAAATAAAAGCTCCGCTGTGATTGGTTGCCATGGGCAACAGAGCCTGTTCTCCTCAGACAGATGTCTTGCTTCTTTTCGGGGGGCACTTACTTTGCTTCTTGATCTCGCTCTTCAGCAGCTTCTCCATGGCGCTCTCATGAGACACGTCCAGTGGAAGCTCCCCTTCACTATTTACAATGGCTACGCTCGCCCCCTTAGAGATCAAGTACCTGTCGAAAAATAAAAGGATTAATCCACCAAAATTAAAGAAATAACGCTTAAAGGGGTCCTAAAGTTTGGCAGCCACTAAACCACAAGCAAGGGTCTTTTTCAATTTTTTTCCCCCCAAAGATGCCCGTCAGCACAGACTCCTCCATTTGGAAGATGAGTCGGGCGCCCCTGGGCACATACACTGGCACAGGAAAACAAGGTGTACTGCTCCAACTGCGCAACGTACATGTCCCCAAAGCCATCAGACTCAACTTTGCCTTCCCCATGCTCGCGGCTCTCAAGGTCTCTGCTTGCGGTCAGGGAATAGAAATGTTCCTGCTTAAAGGGGTAGGATCATCTCATACATTGGGAGCATATAGCTAGGATATGCCCCAAATGTCTGACAGGTGCGGGACCCACCCTGGGTGCAAAATGAAGGAAGGCACACCGCGCATGCCCAGCCGCCCTCCATTCATTTCTATGGGAGTACCGAAAATAGCTAAGCGGCGTGCTCGGCTATTTTCTGCAGTCCCACTGAAATGAATGGGAAGCACACAGCGCAAGCGCGGCCACAGCTTTATTCACTTCTGTGGGGGCTGACAGAAAAAGCCAGCGCTCGGCTATTCTCAGCAGTCCCATAGAAATTAATGGAGGGTGGCTGTGCATGCACTTTGCGGGCCCCAGTCTAAAGATAGGTGCGGGTCCCACCTCTGGGACCCTAACCTATTAGACAATGGGGGCATAACCTAGCGATATACCACCAATGTATGAGACGATACAACCCCTTTAAATCCAGAGGCTCTAATACACAGTAACAAGCCCTGCACCTGTGTCAGCAGGATGGGTTTTAAACTCAATGTTTTCATTCAATGACAGCAAGCAAATTAAATCAAGCGACTCAATGGTGAAAACGAATAAATTCGTCAAAAAACATCAAAAATAAACAATAAGTATGCTATTGTGTTCATAGATGGAAGGTCAATTTTTGGAACCCCCCATCCCTTTGACGATGAACCCGTCTAACCCCGGTGACGGAGAGGGCTGGAATTTGTGTAATTAACACCTGGCTGTATCCCCGCACAGGGTTCGGGTGTGTGTAGCTCACAATGTGACAGGCCCGTGGAGGTGTCGGCCAGACACCCCTGGTATAACCTGTTCCGACCACATACCTGTAATCACTTGAAAAAAACAATTACATCATGGTTGACATTTTGATCGTCACTAATCACCGATAAAAGGCCACAACGTGCGTAGAACGAAAATAAATCGCAGAATCACGGATGCTGACAATCAGCTTTCCCAGAATCCCGCTTGAAGACGCTGAATTGATTCATCATTTGCCATTCAGGAGTCTGGAAAGCTGGGTGACTGCGACAGCCAGGCTTTTAATGACGGCCATGGCGGTTCTGTCTGACCCTGGGAAAGCTGGGTGATCAACCAGAAACAGAAGTTCTTGATTTATCCTTAAAAATTTATTCCATGTATTTTTAAATATTTGGGGACCGGGGCGACGGCAGGGGTCAAGAACTCATCAATCAGATGGAAAATTTTCATTGATAGGACTAAAAGGTCCGTGCCCCCCGACTTACTGTGCTATGCTCACAAAACCGCAGGACGCTGCTGCATGGAGCGGGGTCCACCCCTCGTTGTCCTGCTGGTTCACGGAAGCGCCATTCTCCACCAGAAACTGAACCATGTCTAAATTTTCGTCAATACAGGCCTGAAGGAGGAAGGGGGAAGGGGGGGAGAGAGAAGAAGGTCAAAGAGGAGAATATGACAAGAAAATAGGGATGAGCACCGATACCGGAACCCTAAGGCCTCATTCACACGTCCGTGATCCATCCGTGTTTGAAGCGTGGTTCTGTGATTTTCAGTCCGTGTGTCATCCATGTTTCACAGACACTGCTAGGCTGAAAATCGAGCCTAGAGCATCTTCCGTGAAAAACCACGGACCAAACGTGGATGGCATCCGCGGAACTCATAGTGCGTGAGGGACCCATAATTACGGAGAAAATAGGTCGTGCTTCCGTGGCGTCAACATGGAAAACCACCAATGTGTGAATGGACACGTGTGCTGGCCGTGGCGAGCATGGGCAGCACATGTATGTGAATCACTGACGTGCGAAAGGGGCCTAAATCAGGGCTGTCAGAACTGCAGCTGAAGTAGTGATCATGGGGGTCCGGAGTCGCCCCCGGACGTCAGGTGACATGTCTCATCAGCCTGAAATGGCTGATAACAGAGAACAACAGCATAGCGTTAGTGTCCCTTTAAAGCAGAAAGCATCCATAAATATCCAGCAAATAAGCCTTTTAGTTGTTTTTAACTTATATCTGTCTCTAGGAAAGTTGGGTGATCACCAACATGGCTGCCATTTCGGATAATAAAGGGGGTGTCCCCCATCCCAGGCTCCTAAATCTGCCTGGTGACGCAGTGACGTATTCCCGGCATCCATGCGGTTTAGAAGCCTTAGAAGAAAATGGCGACAACCGTCTTTAAGGAGTAGTTATGGCGGCCGCGCTGGTCGTCACCCGGCTTTCCCAGGAACAGATATAAAAGCGTACGACTCATGGGCTTTTAGGGACTTTGTGCGGGGAAGCAATGGACATGAAAGACATCGGAGGCAAACACATGAAAATGTCAGCCCTGTGAGGAATGCAAACAGGACGCCGTCTGCAAGCTGCAGCTATTCGGCTGGCCCGAGACTACAACTCCCAGCGTGAAAAGAGTAGTCGAACGAGAGGTGGAGGGCCGCAGCTTGCAGACGTCTTGAGGGTGGTCCGCTCTTCACACCGTTACTAAATGGTGACAACCCCATTACAAGAGCAATAATTAAAGGAGGAATCTGGATTGGGGTGTGGGCTGTGATGTGGAGGGCAACGCGCGCTCAACACTACTCAATATGGATATACGCTCCGACGTCTGGGGGGCCGGGGTCGACTAGACAGCATCTTAAGACGTTGTCACTGGAAAATCTCCTCCATGCTAACGCATGGACCCCCCCCCCCCATAACCAATATTCCGACACCTCCCGCAATCTGGACGTTTTTCAAAAGCTCCTATTCTACACAATGATTTTCCAGGCATTGCCCGGCTCTCCTTAAAGGGGGTTTCCACTTTTCTGAGACTGGTGGGGCTCGCCACCCATGACACCCATAAAACCCAAAAATGCAGGCTAATCCTACAGCAACCCCCACTAACGCTCAGAAAGCAGCCCCTTCTGTTTGGTCCTAGTCTAAGTGATACCTTGCAGTTTCTAAAATCTCTGGAGGGGTCCGATCATTGCATGAGACCCCCTGCACCATCATTTCAGGGCTCAGGACCCCTTCTACTGAGCTGTCAGAAAAAAAGTGGAACTCCCCTTTAAGTGCTACCATGACGGTGACAACCAGGGAGCAAGGTGCAAGCCCTGAAGCCTATTATGCGCTATTTATTGGTGCATCGATAGCGGTGCAGATGATGGGCGTAGTAGTCAGTGTGACAAGGCAGCACAGGGCGGACGGCAACCTGTGGCTCTCCAGCTGCAAGTACTACTCCCATCATGTACTGACAGCTCCCCTAGGACGCGGGTACCTGGTGCAGAGCCGTCAGTCCGTCCACGTTGGTGCCGTTGATCGGGGCTCCGGCCGTCAGCAGTTGCCGGACCTCTTCCCGGTCTCCAGCCGAACAGGCGGCCATGAACACGGCTCCTTGGGCGAAACGCACCCGGGGCGGGCGGCGTGTGCTGCCCGGACATCGCTCCGTCTCAGAGCCCAGCCACCGTCTCAGCTGCTCGCTCCGCTTCTCCTTAGCCGAGTCCGTCCGGGACCGATCGTCCGCCGCCATCTTCCGTGTCCTGCCCGGAGACAGGCGGGAGGAGGGGACCGGGAGAGGCCGGGAAAGGGGGGAGGAGGAGGAGGAGGAGGAGGGAGGAGACGTCAGGAAGAGAAGGGAGAGTGCGAGGGGGAAGACGGGAGGACGGGGGCAGAGGCAGCGAAATCAGATGTGCTGGAGTAGTGACAGCACAGTGGGGGTAGTAGTATGTGGGGGGCACTGAGGACAGGGGGCAGAGGCAGCGGAGTCAGATGTGCTGGAGTAGTGACAGCACAGTGGGGGCAGTAGTGGGGGGCACTGAGGACAGGGGGCAGAGGCAGCGGAGTCAGATGTGCTGGAGTAGTGACACCACAGTGGGGGCAGTAGTGGGGGGCACTGAGGACAGGGGGCAGAGGCAGCGGAGTCAGATGTGCTGGAGTAGTGACAGCACAGTGGGTGTAGTATGTGGGGGGCTCTGAGGACAGGGGGCAGAGGATAGCAGTGTCAGATGTGCTGGAGTAGTGACAGCACAGTGGGGGTAGTAGTGGGGGGCACTGAGGACAGGGGGCAGAGGCAGCGGAGTCAGATGTGCTGGAGTAGTGACAGCACAGTGGGGGCAGTAGTGGGGGGCACTGAGGACAGGGGGCAGAGGCAGCGGAGTCAGATGTGCTGGAGTAGTGACACCACAGTGGGGGCAGTAGTGGGGGGGCACTGAGGACAGGGGGCAGAGGAGTCAGATGTGCTGGAGTAGTGACAGCACAGTGGGTGTAGTATGTGAGGGGCACTGAGGACAGGGGCTGAGGATAGCAGTGTCAGATGTGCTGGAGTAGTGGGGGGGCACTGAGGACAGGGGCTGAGGATAGCAGTGTCAGATGTGCTGGAGTAGTGTGGGCACAGTGGGGGTAGTAGTATGTGGGGGGCACTGAGGACAGGGGGCAGAGAATAGCAGTGTCAGATGTGCTGGAGTAGTGACAGCACAGTGGGGGTAGTAGTGGGGGCAGAGGATAGCAGTGTCAGATGTGCTGGAGTAGTGACAGCACAGTGGGGGTAGTAGTGGGGGCAGAGGATAGCAGTGTCAGATATGCTGGAGTAGTGACAGCACAGTGGGGGTAGTAGTGGGGGGGCAGAGGATAGCAGTGTCAGATGTGCTGGGGTAGTGTGGGTGTAGTATGTGGGGGGCACTGAGGACAGGGGGGTGCAGAGGTAGCAGTGTCAGATGTGCTGGAGTAGTGACAGAATAGGATGGTGGCATACATGGGGGATAGTATGTATGGGGGCTCTGGGGACAGGTGGCACCTGTGGTCATCATTAACCATGCCTACCGACGTCAGAGAAGAGACATCAGGAAGGAATACACATCTGTCCATAACCCGTCCACATCTATAGAACTTTCTCATAAATAGTACATAAGACCCTCTTCCGCACACCCCAAAATTACTACAGACCACACACCAGACCCCTTAAACATGGAGGCTACTAGAGAACCCAGACCCCCTCGAAAAACAAAAACCCTAAATAAATACCAGTCCAGACCCGTATGTAAATATGGGCCCAGAACCCCCCTGCCAAACAATACTGCACCCCTCCCAAATCGCAGAGCGAAAAACCGCCCGGTTTGGAACAATTAAATACCCCAAACTAGACTCATGTCATATAGAATCACACATTTATTGGACAGACACTTATAGAAATCCGTATATATCAGCAGCATTAGTCCCAC
Source organism: Bufo gargarizans (assembly GCF_014858855.1). Classification (NCBI taxonomy): domain Eukaryota; kingdom Metazoa; phylum Chordata; class Amphibia; order Anura; family Bufonidae; genus Bufo; species Bufo gargarizans. The sequence continues at coordinate 22,592,793 of NC_058089.1, forward strand.
AGGATTGATATCCACAGATCCGTCATTTCTAATACATATAACTAGCAGTACATCTCCCAGGCCTCAATCAGTATATAAAGTGCATAGTGCCCCAAAACACAAACCACATATAGGAGAGAAATGCAGTAAAAATATATACAGACCAAGACAGTCCTGGATCCCGACACGTGTTTCGCGGTCGCTTTCTCAATCCTGTGGGACTAATGCTGCTAATATATATGGATTTCTATGTTTTAAACAAGTGTATGTCCAATAAAAATGTGTGATTCTATATTACATGCTGTTCTGAGTCTAGTTTTGGGTATTTAATACTGTACCCCTGCAGCTTCCCTGGAATGAATATAGCGGCCGGTCATGCGTGTAGTCGCTCCATTCATTTCTATGGGAACCCCGGAGAATAGAGCGGCATGTGCAACTGGCCACTCCGATCATTTCAGGGTCCCTGTCCCAGCAGTAGGACCCCCACCACTCTAATAGTCTCCACTGTGGATAGGGGATAACTTACTCTGACCGGAATACCCCTTCAAATAAATACACATCCCAGAACCCATTCACAGACCCCGAATTATCCTTTTACAGACATTCACCTCTCCACGTTTCTGCTGTGGGCTGACGCGTTTCATTCTTGTATTTCCAATTTATTGATTCCCTTTAAAAGGGTTATACAAGTCTTTAAAAGACCTCAGAGAGTGGGCGACCTGTGGTGGGGTTCATACTTAACCCCACCACTGGGGTCCGTCTCCATTGCTCCTTGGCCATCTCTGCAGCTCTGCAATGCTCAGGCACCACATGACTGCTGCAGCCAACCACTGGCTTCAGAGGTGACCTGTCACCCATGCGGCACGATACTGGGTCATTGATTGGCTGTAGTGGTCACGTGGCACACGTCAACAGGATGTTGATGGTGGAGCTGCTCAGACGGCCGACGACCAACGGAGCTGGAACCCAGCGGCAGGGACCAGGTAAGTATGAACCCCACCACAGGTTGGCCACTCTCTGAGGTCTTTTTAAGTCTTGGGTAACCCCTTTAATGGGTGTATTCGCACATCAGTGGTTTTCCATGGACCATGGGTCTGTGGTGACATCACAGAAGCATGTCCTATTTTTTTGCCTGTGATTACCAATCCCTCACGCACATTATGTTCTATAGGTCTGTGAAAGCTACGGACACAACACTGATGTTCACGGGAATTTTGCAGCCTAGCAGTAAATGTGGAATACTCAGGACTCATGGAGGCCAAAAAACAGACACATGGACCAAACATGGATCCTTCACAGATAAACCTCTGACCATCTCGCAGATATTGCTGCAGGATCTGAGCTTCTGTTGCAGAAGGTCCACCACACTACCGCCACCTTGTTTGACTGTTGGTATGAGGTTCCTATGGTGGAATGCGTTGTCATCTTTACACCAGATGTCACAAGCCACATGTCTTCAAACAGTTCCACCTTTGACTCATCATTACACAGTATATTATCACAAAAGTCTTTGGGGTCATCTAGATATTTTTTGGCTAGCACAAGAACCACCTTTGCGTCTTTGGTCAGCAGTGGTGAGTTCTTTACATGTTTGGGGTCTTTTGTGGAGGTGCTCTTGTTGAAATTTTGGTAGGCCAGCCACTACTGAGAAGGTTCACCACTGATGGTGGATGATGGCTCTCACTTTGATTTGATGGGAGTCCCAGAGCCTTTCCAGTAGGGTTCAATTATTTTGCTTCGCACCTGAACTTGAATCCTGCTAGGGCAGGAGCACATGTTGCGGTTGTGAAGCAGCTGCTGAGCGGGCTGTAATGAAACTAAATTACCAATACCGTGAACAATACCGACCAACTAAACAATTAGGTCCTAATTAGTTTAATTAGAGCCTGCTGTAACTCCTACAGCCACACAGTACTCAACCTCAGGGTGGCCGAGTCATAGCTGCGTCATGACCACGTTGTCTAGTACCCTTAAGATACCTGCACGATTGCGGGTGAATGGACATAAAATCCACACAGATTTCTGTGCAGATTTATGTGTGGGTTATCTGCAACAAAATACTAAATTTCCAACAGCGGTTTTGGGTATAGATCTCACCCTTTTGCCTCTTTCAGACGAGTGAGTTGCACGCATCGGACTTGCAGTGTGAGTATGTGGCAGCAACCGTCCTGACCACCCAGCACTGACTGGGTTGAATAGCATTATATTGATTTATGATGCTATGTAACCCTTAAAGTTCTGGAATGTATTGGATAACACTGACATGGATCATAAATCAATATAATGCTATGTGACCCCCTCAGTGCTGAGAGGTCAGGACAGGTACGGCCACATACACTCGCTGCGATGTCGCTCGTCTGAAAGGGGCCTTTATTGGAAAAGGGTGAAATCCGCAGCTAAAACTGCAAACACAATTGACATGCAGGTCAATTTCTACATGGAAAACACATGTATTCCACGCAGTGTACAGGTGGCCTTAAAAGGTGCTGGTTTTGAGGCTTTCTAGCCTGTTTCATAGGTTCTATTTAAAGGAGCTGCCCAGTTTTTAGTAAGGACGATTTCATGCGGTCAGTGTTTGATCAATGATTTCCATCAGTGATTGTGAGCCAAAACCAGGAGTGGAGCCTCCACAGACACAAGGTATAAGCAATAGCCGATCTTAGGGAGACCAGCTACAGAAAACACTGTGGAGCCTCATTTAAGAGTCTCGACACAGCAATCCAAAGTGCAAAGCTCCCTGGGAAACAGTAATATGCAAAATAACCGTGGAGCCCCAGTTATGGGTCTTCAACACAGTGAAAGCCAGATATCCCTCAAAAGAAGGAAAACCGAGCAAAGGGGTGTCCCTATTACAGAGATCACCAAATCCACCATATTAAGTGGCCCCTATGTCAAGATCCCGCTCTTTTACAAGCTTTAAGGATGCGACGGGGAAGACCTAAGCCAGTTATCCATCCACAAACAGCTGTTTCAGGGTGTTGCCCCTCATCAGTGTGGAGTAGGATTCTGGCTAACCAGGAGCAATGCCTTGGAGACTACTCAACAAAACAATAGCCGATCTTAGGGAGACCAACTACAGAAAACACTGTGGAGCCTCATTTAAGAGTCTCGGCACAGCAATCCAAAGTGCAAAGCTCCCTGGGAAACAGTAATATGCAAAAGAACCGTGGAGCCCCAGTTATGGGTCTTCAACCCAGTGAAAGCCAGAAAGATTTGCTCCCGGATTAAAGATATTTGAAGCAGCTGATATATATTGGTGCCACTTATATTTATATTTTGTATTAAATTAGTTTACATTATCTTGTTGCAGATTGCAAATATAACTATGTATCACTGGATTTGTCTTTACATATTGTCACTTTTATAATTATTATGTATGCGTCTATTCATTGATTTATACACTAATAGTGATTATTGATTATTGTCATTTCTTAAGTATGTACACCTATTTATAATGTGCACTTTCACTTGTGTTTTGTTGCTTGAGAAAGGCTCTGGATTTTGAGCCGAAACATCGCCTCACTTTGCCACTTTGGCCCAATAAATAATCTTTTTTGGTATTATTGGAGTTGCTGTCCTTTTCCGAATATATATATATGTACAGGGGGCCAACACCTCTGATAGCTATTCTTTTTTTCTTTTTCTTTTTTTCTTTTTGGTATTTCTCACTGTCCGATCAGACACACATCAAGGGTACCACAACTGGGCCGATATGGTGTCACGGCTGTTCCACCATCTATCTGGTTTAGATTTGCCCCCTGCAACACCTGGGTACAGACTGGAGGAGAACCCTCGTGGGTATGTAAGCGACCGGACACCTGTGATGGGTAACCCCCTACATATAACGGTTTCCGTTGTGATGGTGGGCTCCTATCCAGGTAAGACATTAGGACAATCTGGTTTCCGGGCTGTCTATGTCGGTCTGGTTCGCTATACCCTGAAGTACCGTTATCTGGATTAAGGGCATCTTTCCAGTGTCCAAGATGGCGTCCCGGCATGGGACATGCGCAGTGAAGCACCTAGGCCGGAAGTGACGACGTGGTGGTGACGCAACAGAGGGCGGCCTCTGATGACGCAAGGCGACAGACAGCAGGCGATATCCCCTTCTTGGTGCCGGATCGAGACAACAGTGAGTCGGTAATGGGACCCAGCGATCGCACAGCTGCGGCGTTCAACTTACACAGGATCAAGTAATAGCATAGCTATAAGTTTTTGAAAGTGTCCTTTGATCCATTTCTCAGCTCCTCCCTCAGTATGTTCACATGTTTTGGACACATCCACTGGCTGTGTATTAATACAAATGCAGCCGATGGGTCTGCCCTCTTCCTTCTTATATTCACCATATATATATATAAATGTCTGACACATGCACTTGAATGATGTCTCACATGGGATTAACATCGGATATATGTAACTGATGAAATTTGTTGTATTTCTGTATTTGCTATTTTTGTAATTTTGTTTATGTAATGGTTAACATTGAACACGCCCCTCTGGGTGGGACGTGTAGTGATCACATGATGTGTAATTTAATTAGCTCACCTATATAATTGCTCACACTTGATTTGTATTTGTGCTTGAGAAAGGCTCAGTATTGGAGCCGAAACGTTGTACCGCAAGGTTGATTAAAACCACTTTTACCTTTTCAAGACCGGAGTGCCGTCCTTTTTCTGGATTCATTGATTGGGGTAAGGAGTCGATTCCCCTGGAACGTGCACCCTATTTTTCCTGTTCAGTAGTCAGTGCCGCCATTTTTCACATCTATATATATATATATATATATATTGCTTAAAAAAACTGATATTTGGTTGTTCTTTGTCCATTAGGGAGCAAGAGATGCTAAATCTAAATCAAAATCTCTAAAGTGCGCAACCTGTGCCAGGAGACTTCCTGATACTTTAAAAAGAAGTTGTGCAAACAATGCATTTCTGACGTCTTAAAAGAGGAGCAACAAGCTATCCTGTCCGAAATGAAGTCTTTTATCCAGGATGAGATTAAGTCTTCCCAAGCATCTCTGACTACTCCTAGTATGCCTGTCCCGCCTGCCAAAAAAACAAGATTATCCATTCAATCCTCCTCTGATGCTGAGGACATTGATGAGGATACCTCTACCTCTAGACGAGTACTTGAGGAAGAACTTTTCTTAGCGGGTGAAATTGTAGAGGATGATAAAAAATACATTTTTTCCCCTCAGATGAAATGGAAGATTTACTGAAAGCAGTTAGATCTACCATGGGCATAGAGGATACTCCCAAACCTAAAAGAACCAAAGTATTCCCCATAAATGAGAATATCAAAGAGATGATATTGGATGAGTGGATTGATCCTGAAAAAAGACTAGGGGTGTCCAAAGAATTCAGGAACAGACTACTATTTGATCAGGCTGAATATAAAATCTTTGAGATACCTAAAATTGATATTCAAGTGGCAAAGGTAGTCAAAAAGTCAGCCTAACTATTTGAAGATGTGTCACAACTTAACGATCCAATGGAGCGCAAAGCAGATTCTTTATTAAGGAAAGCTTGGGAGGCATCTATGTTTGGTGTAAAAACCAACATTGCGGCTACATCCGGGGCAAGAGCTATGTACTTCTGATTTTCAGAGTTAGAGGATCATCTAAAGAACAAAACTCCCAGAGAAGATATCATAAATTCCATACCGTTATTAAAATCAGCAAGAGCCTTTTTGTCCGATGCCTCGGCAGAATCGGTACGTTTTGCCACGAGAGATGCAGCCCTTTCCAATGCAGCTAGAAGAGCTTTATGGATGAAGGCATGGTCAGGGGATAAAATCTCCAAATCTAAACTATGCTCTATCGCCTTCTCGGGGGAGTTTGGTTTTGGCCCAGTGTTAGATAAAATACTGGAGAAAGCGGCTGATAAAAAGAAAGGGTTTCCGGAGATAAAAGAAACCAAAAAGAGGCCCATTCGTCAATTTGCTTTACAATCCAGGTCCTACAGAGGTAAGGGTAAAACGGGTCGCTGGAGCTACCCAAAAGGTGGAAGGGGTAAAGGATTCATTCTTAATCCCCAAAATAAACAGAACAATAGACAATGACACCAAAGTGGGAGGCAGGTTGAAGTGTTTTCTAAACCGGTGGAATCGGGTTACGTCAAATCCATGGGCATTAAACATCATAGCCCAGGGATACAGAATAGAATTCTCTTCAACACCTCCAGAAAAATTCTCAGTTACCACCCAAAACAGAAGTATAAGGGAAAAAATTGGGCAGGGTACTCAGGACTTACTCAGATCAGGAGTAGTCATAGAGGTGCCAGACTCCGAAAAGGGGAAGGGGTTCTACTCAGGCCTCTTTCTAGTCAAAAAGCCCGACAACACATTCCGCATAATAATAAATCTAAAGCCTTTAACAGATCTATAGTATACAGAAGATTCAAGATGGAGTCAATCGCATCTACGATTCCGCTGATTCCAAAGGGTGCCTTTATGACGTCAGTGGATCTAAAGGACGCCTACTATCACATACCGATTCATCAGGCCTCCCAGAGATATCTAAGGTTTGCAATAAGAGATCCTGGTGGACTTCTCCATCACTTCCAGTACGTAGCCCTCCCTTTTGGTATCTCATCGGCTCCCAGAACATTTACCAAGCTAGTGGTGGAAATGATCGCTTTTCTGCGCAGGAAGGGAACCAATATCATCCCTTACCTAGACGATTTCCTAATAATTGGCAATTCAAAAGAAGAAACCTCCAGGACTACAGAAGAAGTTATAAGTACCCTTTTCAGGTTTAGGATGGGTGATATCGGAAAAAATCTATTCTCATCCCATCTACAAAAATAAGGTTCCTGGGTGTAGAGTTAGATTCTGTATCCCAAACAACCTATCTACTCCAGGACAAAGTAAGAACTCTCAGAAACAAGATAAGTTGCTTTAAAAAAATCTCACAGGGGTTCCATTCGGGGGGCAATGAGCCTGTTCGGGAACTTAACCGCATGCATAAACTCGGTTCCATGGAGTCAGGCCCATACAAGAATTATGCAGTCATGGATCTTGGGGACAGGAGGCAGACATCCCTAGACAGGATGATACAGGTACTGTCAACAGTCAAAATAGATCTAGACTGGTGGAAGGAAGAGGATAATATGCTCCAGGGTATAGAATGGCTCAGAATCCCAGAAGCTCAGGTCATAACAGATGCCAGCAATTCAGGCTGGGGTGCAAAGGTGGGCAACCAGTTTTTCCAGAAAGACTGGCCAAACAGCATAAGAGAAAGATCTTTAAATTTCAGAGAACTGAATGCAGTCCTTATGACGCTCACAAAAGCAGTAAACCTATTAAAAAACAGGCATCTGAAGGTCCTCTCTGACAATATCACTACAGTGGCGTACCTGAAACACCAGGGGGCACGAGGTTCGATGCGCTGGGGGAAGTAGCAAAAACAATATTTTCCTGGGCAGAAACAAACGTTATCTCCATCTATCTCCAGCAGTCCATCTAAAAGGGTCAGAGAACCTAGAGGTGGACTTCCTAAGCCGAAGGTAAATAGATCCAGGAGAATGGACATTACACCGCGACATATTTCACAAGATCACTGCCAGGTGGGGACTACAAGAGACAGACCTGTTTGCCTCCGACACTTCTGTTCAATAAATCCAAGAGATAGACCATGGGCAATAGATGCCTTATCAATAAGATGGGAGTGGGACCTAATCTATGCGTTTCCACCCTTTCCGCTGACTCCCCTCTTACTACAGAAATTACAGAAAGAAACAACAATAATCTTAGTAGCTCCCCACTGACCAAAGAGAAGCTGGTTCTCAATCCTGAGACAGTGGGCATTAGAGGAACCTTGGAAAATACCCTTCAGGGAAAACATGCTCTATCAGGGCCCAATAAACCACCCAAACCCCCAGATCTACAATTTGGCGGTCTGGTGTTTTTATAATCATGTATGGTATCTATTTATAATATGCATCATGACTACAGTATATTATTGTGACACTATGTTTTGGATAGATTACATAATGTACTTAATGTTGCATTACATGATAACATAATGATGACGTTAGGCAATCCTCTTCTCGGAACAGTATTTATTGTATATATATTCAGATGTACTTAGATGTATTGAGCTCCGCAATAACCATGATGTTGCATATTCATTTTCCCAACGACTCTCATGTTTAAATGTATTCGGATGTACTCGGCTTTCTATTGATGCCCTATATTGTTAATATCCCCTCTATAGACTTCGTATATTGGGCTTTTTAATGCGAATGACAGTGTCCAATATGTTAGATGTGGTTTTTATATTCTCACAGCTTGGGCATCTTCACGCTTGGATAGGCTGATGCAGCGCTGTACGTGGGGTCACGCCGCTATGTTTCCTTATGAGGCGGGCTGGAACGCATAGCTTGCGTTCCACCCCTCCTCCTGACGAATGCGGCGCCGCCATGATGTACTCGGCGTGCATCATCAGGCAGGAGCGCTCGATAGTGAGTATCAGCTGTTATATTCAATTACTGGGATTATACGCCCTGAAGCTACATGGGGGATATAAATAGCGCAGTGTTTCCCAACCAGTGTGCCTCCAGCTGTTGCAAAACTACAACTCCCAGCATGCCTGCACAGCCAAAGGCTGTCCAGGCATGCTGGGAGTTGTAGTTTTGCAACAGCTGGAGGCACACTGGTTGGGAAACACTGAAATAGCGGACTATGGTCACACTTTCATTTACCTCCTGACGAAGCTGAGGCGAAACGCGCGTCAAGGTTTCTAGCTTGTCCTGTGCCTGCCCTCCATCATATCTCATGGTATGTTGTAATTTTTCATCAGGTGCCTACAGATGAGCTCGGTTTATAGCCGTTACTTGAAGGTCTGGTGCGTGGGGTCTCACTCATTTGTGAATTCCACATATATATATATATATATATATAAAACTTCGTCTATGTTTCGTTATTTGTGCATTAGCAGGATTTAGTGCTTGCGACTCATCTAGTGGCTATGCACTAGAGCAGGGATCAGCAACAGTCAGCGCTCCAGCTGTCGCTAAACTACAACTCCCAGCATGCCTGAACAGCCTACAGCTATCAGCCCACAGCAGGGCATTGTGGGAGTTGTAGTTTTACAACAGCTGGAGGGCCACATGTTGAGCATGCCTGCACTAGAGTGATGATCACAGTTATTATACTTCAGTGGCTAGTATTGTATGCCACTTCTCTGTGAATCACCATACTGCATAACATATACATACCTGACATGTGTTCCATCTTTTGGCGGTTTACAGAGACACCGGCCAGGGGACTGCGGCATCCGGTTTTTGCCGACCCTGCAAACGTTTTTGCCATCTCTAATATCTTTATTTCATAATAATAAACAGATCATGATTATTAAGTATATATTTTTGAATATATTGGGCATTCGTTTGTTTAACAACACTTTAGGTTTACATGGTTGTTTTTTCTCCTTTGCCCTATATTACGGCGTTATAGTGAGGCTTTCTTTGTTTGGTTCTACTGTATCTAGAGGCAGCAAAAAAAATTCAGGAAAGATGACAACCTCCTAATCCAGTTTGGTGGCCGAAACAAGGGGAATTTTTTTTACAAAGCTTCGATAGCTAGTTGGATCAGATCTACTACAGAATGTTGCTACTTTCTTCAGAACAAACCTTGTCCGGAAGGTATAAAAGCCCATTCTACCAGGGCTGCTGCCTCTTCTTGGGCAGAAAGAGCTGGGGTGTCACTAGACCAAATCTGCAGAGCGGCTACCTGGTTAAGTCTCAACACCTTCGTAAAACATTATCGCCTTAATCTTTCCGCCTCCGCAGATTTAGCTTTTGGCCAAAAGATTCTGCAGGCGGCTTTCCACCTTATTTAAAATATTTGTTGGTTGTCATTGTGGCCGTCATGGTGGATGGAATGGAAAACCTTAATTAATCTTACCGGTAATTCAGTTTCCTTGAATCCATATATTCCCTTCCCCTTAAAAAAAATAATTAATAGATACGTATAGATTAGCAGTTTTTATATATATGGAAAAATTCTTATATATACAGTATATTATCCAATATAGGTCTCTTTTTGGGTATGAAGTAATTAATACTCAAAGGGAACACACATAATATTGCTCACCTGCTGGGTAATTTGTAAAAGCACTGAGGGGGAGGGCAATTTGAACTCTCTCTGTGTATTCCTGCCCCAACAGAGGTAAAGGGTCTCTCATTGTGGCCGTCATGGTGGATTCAAGGAAACTGAATTACCGGTAAGACTAATTACGTTTTTCTCGGGTACCCTCTCACAGGAGAAGGTGCATTAAATACCCGGGGGCAGACAGCCCCTTTCCCATGGCTGGGGAAGATCAAGGTGCGTTGGCATTTTAGGACGCAGAGCAAGTGCGCGCACGTGCCCTATGCACAGAGGCAGGCCTCAACTTGCATGGAGTGGACAGTATGGTGCTTCCTGGAGGCCGTGCCTGCCAGAAAGAAGAAGAGGGATGCCAGACTGCCGGGAAACCAGAGCAGGAGGACAGATGAGTGTTTCGGCGGGAGGAAGATGGCAGCGGATACAGACTGCTAGTGTAAGGCTAGTTTCAGACAAGCAAGTTGTCTTTGGGGGCATGATTTCCTGGCCTGAATGCCCTGTAAAAAATGAGCATTGTTATAGCCATTGGCAGTTACCTCCACCCTGAGGTGCACCTAGCCTTTCTGCTGTCTGAGGCAAAAACAAACAGCGCACCCTCCCCCCCCCATGCCAATTTCTTAACCTAACCCCTTTGCCACAATGAAAGCGCTCATTGCCCATGGCCCTTCTGCTGCCCAGTCTTGCCCTTTCCTGGTACTGCCTGAGGCGATCACCTCACCTGGCCTCATTGGTGGTGCACCCCTACCTCTAACGTAGGCAATAACAAAATCATTAGGTGTGATGATGTTCTCACTGCCTGGCCTGTCAATCAATGTAGAGGGTGCAGCAGTTGCAGAAAGAGCTGAGCCTCTAGGTGTAACGGCAACGCCCCCATTGCTCCTAGAGGATAATTTGTATATAATAAAACACAGTTTTTCTCCGCAATGAGGGCACATATAAACATGGGACCAACACAGCAGAAAGAGAAAAACAAAAAAATAATAAAATATATAGTGGCAATTCTGGAGGAGCTGCTGAACCCCTGACACTGTGGCGTGTCTTTTATTGGGGGAGCAGCCCAACCGCATGTGGACCGCAGTAATCGACTAACCCCAGCAAATTATGCATACAATGGAGGATGTCGGCGCGGTCCACATGCACCACAAGAGCAAACTACACAAAAAATGTAGCAATCATATGAAACACACAGAGAGAATGCACCAAACAGATAGAACACTGACTATGCTGGCAAGACATGAATAAAGGTATTGAAAGCTGAGACTTTCGCCAATATATTCCAGTCATGGATATATCGGAGCCCATCATGCACCACGTCACGGCTCTCAGCATGGCATGGGGTCCTAACCGCTGCTCTAACTATGGTGTGAACACGGTCTGGCGGTGATATAATTCAACTCGCAGCCAAGCTTCCCACAAATGCCCAGCATGAATACTGCGGTAGTACTATGTGAATGAAGCCAGGCCGCGAGCCACACCCACACCAGACCATGTGATGGAGGTTACCAGGTGCAAAGGAGTGTTTGAATGCCAAGTAAAGGCAAACGCACTCAAATCTAACAAGGCAGAAAGAGAAAAAACAAAAAAATAAAAAAAATAAAAAAATATATAGTGGCAATTCTGGAGGAGCTGCTGAACCCCTGACACTGTGGTGCATGATGGGCTCCGATATATCCATGACTGGAATATATTGGCGAAAGTCTCAGCTTTCAATACCTTTATTCATGTCTTGCCAGCATAGTCAGTGTTCTATCTGTTTGGTGCATTCTCTCTGTGTGTTTCATATGATTGCTACATTTTTTGTGTAGTTTGCTCTTGTGGTGCATGTGGACCGCGCCGACATCCTCCATTGTATGCATAATTTGCTGGGGTTAGTCGATTACTGCGGTCCACATGCGGTTGGGCTGCTCCCCCAATAAAAGACACGCCACAGTGTCAGGGGTTCAGCAGCTCCTCCAGAATTGCCACTATATATTTTATTATTTTTTTGTTTTTCTCTTTCTGCCTTGTTAGATTTGAGTGCGTTTGCCTTTACTTGGCATTCAAACACTCCTTTGCACCTGGTAACCTCCATCACATGGTCTGGTGTGGGTGTGGCTCGCGGCCTGGCTTCATTCACATAGTACTACCGCAGTATTCATGCTGGGCATTTGTGGGAAGCTTGGCTGCGAGTTGAATTATATCACCGCCAGACCGTGTTCACACCATAGTTAGAGCAGCGGTTAGGACCCCATGCCATGCTGAGAGCCGTGACGTGGTGCATGATGGGCTCCGATATATCCATGACTGGAATATATTGGCGCACATGTAACAGGTCAGCCGGTGTCTGTTCACGGTTAAGCTCCATTCAAATTGAAAAACCATGGCTGCTTCTGCTGCAAAACAAGAGGCGGATTTTGCTTTTGTAAAATGGTGAAATCCACTGACATTGCAAAGGGTAAAAACAGCAGCAGAAATCTGCAACACAAATTGATATGTAGCGGGTTTGAACATGTGGCTGTACCCTAATAGAGATAAAAGTGCCTCGTTGTTTCTGATAAGTCTTGCTCGCTGTAAATCATAGCTCACCTTTTTCCATATTTATATTTGTTGGAAAACGTGGCACATGGGCATTATGTCAGTTATCCAATACATTCCAGAACTGTAAGGGTTACATAGCATCATAAATCAATATCATGCTATGCGAGCGCGGCAGTGCTGGGAGGTCAGGACGGGAGCTGCCGGATACTCAGGCCAGCGAGTCTGGAGCGTGGAACTCACTCGTGTGAAATGGGCCAAAACGTGTCATTTTTTTTCTTGCAACACAGCAAGGGTTAACAGCAAAATAAACCTCAGTATATATTACTCTGATTCTGCAGTTTACAGAAATACCCCATATGTGGTGTAAACCTGCTCTATGGGCACGTGGGAGTGGTCATAAGGAAAGGAGCGCCAAATGGATTTTGGAGGCAGATTTAGCTAGAATGGTTTTTAGGCACCATTTTGTATTTGAAGAGACCCTGACATACCCCTACAGTAGAAAGCCTCAAAAAGTGACCCCATTTTGGAAACTACACCCCTTAAATAATATATTAAGGGAGGTACTGAGCACTTTGACCCCCTAAGTGTTTTACAGAATTTGGAAGCACTTGGCTGTAAAAATGAAAAGTTTCCTCTCTTCCAATAAAATTTTGCCTTAGCCCCAAATTTTTTATTTTCACGAGGGGTAACAGGGAAAAAAAGCACCCCATAATTTGTTACACATTTTCTCCTGAATATGGCAACACTCCATATGTGGTGTTAAACTGCTGTGGGGGCACATGGCAGGACTTAGAACAAAAGCAGCGCCATATGGCTTTTGCAACGCAGATTTTGATAGGTTTATGGGTGTCAATTTTTATTTTTTAAGTGATTGTCTTATGTGGGGGCTCATTTTTTGCGGGATGAGATGACTGGTACCATTTTGGGGTACATAAGACTTTATGATCACTTGGTATTACACTTTTTGAGAGGCAAGGTAAAAAAAAAATGGCTGTTTTGGAATATTTTTTTACAGCATTCATCTGAGGCGGCATATGTGATATTTTTTAGAGCAGGTTGTTACGGACGCGGAGATAATAAAAATGATAGACATATTAGGTAAGTTTTACACAGTTAAATCATTTTTGAACAGAATAAAACCTTGTTTTTGTATTGCCATTTTCTGAGCCCTATTTTTGGGCGATTGTCTTAGGTAGGGGCTCATTTTTTGCGGGATGAGATGATGGTTTGATTGGTACCATTTTGGGGTACATAAGACTTTTTGATCACTTGGTATTACACATTTTGTGAAGCAAGGAGACCAGAAAGTGCCTTTTTTGATAGTTTTTTTTTTTTTAACGCCATTCACCTGACGGGGTGGATCATGTGATATTTTTTATAGAGTCGGTCGATACGGACGCAGCGATACCCAATATGTCTACTTTTCTTTTTTTCCCTATTTTCTACTATTTTTTAAAAATGTTATTTTGGGAATAGGATGCTTTTTTTTTTACTTGAAACTTTTAATTTTTTCTTGTAAGGGTTAATGCGCCGGCATCAGTGTTTTCACCGATGCATACAGCAGGGGTCCGGCTATCAGTAACTGCTGGACCCCTGCAGCTGATTAAGTGGGTGCAGCTCCTGCGCACGCCCAAAAAGAGCGTCGTGGCTGTACGGCGCTGGGATTTCTGTCCCAGTTTCCAGCGCCATACATGTACGGCGCTGGTAACCTACGGGTTAACATTCACCATATGCCTACTTTATGTTGGCATCATTTTGTAAATATCCCTTTATTTTTTAGGACATCAGAAGGCTTAGAATTTCAAAAGCATTTTTTAAAATTTACAGGAAAATGTGGAATACTGGCTTTTTAAAAGGACCAATTCAGTTATGAAGTCACTTTGTGGGGGCTTACATAATAGAAACCAACCATAAATGACCCAGTTTTACAAACTACACCACTCAAATTACTCAAAACTGTTTTTAGAAACTTTGTTAACCCTTGAAGTGTTCCATAGGAATTAAAGCAAAATTGAGGTGAAATTATATATATTTTTTGCAGCTTTTCCATTTTAATCATTTCTTCCTGTAACACAGCAAAACAAACCTCAATATTTATTAGCCTAATTCTGCAGTTTACAGAAACAACCCGTGTGTGTTCATAAACTGCTGTATGGGCACATGGCAGGGCGCAGAAGGGAAGGAGCGCAATATGGTTTTTAGAGAGCAGATTTTACTGAAATGTTTTTTGGGTACCGTGCCACATTTAAAGCCTATTTTGGACACTATACAAGGATTTTTTTTCAAGGAGTATAGCGAGGACTTTGATACAACAGCCGTTTCATAGAATATAGAAACACTTCGCTGTGAAAATGGAAAAATTTATTTTCCAATAAAATATTGCTTTATCACCAACCTTTTCATTTTCACAAGGGGTAACAGGAGAAAAAGCCCCCCGCAACTTGTTACTCATTTTTTCCTGTATACAGTAGCACCCCATATGTTCTGGTAAACTGCTGTACGGTCACACCGCAGGACTTAGAACAAGTGCCATTTGGCTTTTGGAAGACATTTTGCTGGAATGTTTTTTGGGGCACCATGTCACATTTGAAGACACCCTGAGGTACCCTTACAGTAAAAACCCCAAAAAAGTGACCTTATTTGGGAAACTACACTCCCAGGGAATTTTTCAAGGGTCGTAATGAGCATTTTGACCCCACAAGTGTTGGGTCATCTGTTTTTAGAAACACCCTATATGTTGACCTAATCGTTTGCCTCAGGAGTAAAAGAGCACCATGCACATTTTTAGGCCCAATGTGGTGATTAACACTGCTTGTGCTGACAACTGTAGACCCCTGAGAAGTGACCCCTATTTTGGAAACTATACCCCTCAATGCGGACTGTGCAAAGTAAAAATTTCCAATCTGTTGTTCCCAACTAGTGTCATATGAGACACATCACGCCCTTTAAACTGTTAGGCGGGTTCTGCTGGGTATTGAAATGCCATAAATGTGAGTGTAAACTGCTGTTTGAGTACTCTGCAGGGTACAGAAGGGAAGGACCACCTTTTGGCTTGGACAGCGTGGATTTTGATCATTTATGGACCCGTGCAGCCATTTTCTATCAACCATACTTTTTTTTTTCTCTTGACAGAGCTGTGTGGGGGCTTATTTTTTGAGAGATCAGTTGCCATTGGTTCTACTTTTGGTAGAGTCCACCTTGTGATCACTTTTTATTTAGCTTTTTGGGAAGCAGGGTGAAAAAAAAATAAAAATAAGTCAGCAATTCTGCCATTGCTATTTGGGTTACTGTGCACCGTGCGGGAAAAATTATGTTACCTTTATTCTGCCTGTCAGTCCAATTTTATGTATTTTTATCTTAAACTATTGCTACTTTTACACAAAGCATTTTTGAAAGCCATGTTTTTTTTATTTTTGGACGACGGTCTAGCATGAGGGCTCTTTTTTTTTTACAGGATGAGTTGGATTTTTATTGGTACAATTTTGGGGTACATATGACTTTTTGATCACTTGATATTATGATTGTTGTGAGGCAAGATGACAAAAAAAATGACACTGTTTATTACTTTCTTTTATAGCATTCATCTGAGGGGATAGATCATGTGATATTTTTTATAGAGCCGGTCATTAAAGGGGATGTTTCACTTTAGCAAGTGGCATTTATCATGTAGAGAAAGTTAATACAAGGCGCTTACTAATGTATTGTGATTGTCCATATTGCCTCCTTTGCTGGCTTCATTCATTTTATCATACACTTCTCATTTCCATGGTTACGACCACCCTGAAATCCAGCAGTGGTGGTCATGCTTTTTATACTATAGGAAAAAGTGATGTCTTGATAGAGCACCCCATGATTGTATTGCGGGGAGCCGATGGGAGGAGAGGGAGAGCCTTTTTCCTCTGTAAACTCCTTAGATGTGCAGTCAGCATTAACCACAGCATCTAAGAGCTTAATCCATCACCATCAGAATTTTCTGCGATGACGGCACATACAGCAGGGCCCCTGCCACCGATCAAGCGAGCACAGCTTCTGTCCAGAATTTCCTGCCAGCCGTGCCGTATATGCATGGCAAAGGTTCAGAAGGGATTAAATAATATATTTAATCCGAAAAAACTGATTTAACAGATTTTTCTTTACCCAAAAATGGGAACAGATCCTAGTACAACGAAGAGGAACATCTCTAAAGAAAATGTTTGAGAAGCTTCCATTGTTTTGCATTAGTACTTATTCCCGCTTCTGAGAAAAAAAAAAAAAAAAGAAAGTGGATCTTCCTAATATGAAAACCATCTTAACCCCTTAATGACCAGGCCTGAAAGTGTCTTAACTAGCTAAATTCTTTTTTTTTTTTTTTCTGCCTTTCAAGAGCCATAACTTTACTTTTCCATTGATGTGGCTGTATGAGGCCTTGCTTTATACAGGAGAAATTGTATGAATGTGTAAGTCATATTATCAATTTTTTTTTGTGTTTTTCTTATTTTCAGGACCCGTCAGCTGACCTTAAAGAAGTATACCCATCTGAAACACTGATGGCATATCCCTAGGATCTGCCGTCAATATCAAATAGGTGTGGGTCCCACATCTGGGACTTCTGAAGTGAACAGATGGACACACTGGACAGTCACCCTCCGTTCACTGCTGCCAGCCTTCTGAAAATAGCCGAGCATGCTTACTCAGCTATTTTCAGAACTCCCATAGGATAAATGGAGAGCATGCTGCACATGCGCGCCCCCTTTACTTCACTGTTCTCTAGATAGGATCCCAGTTGTGGGATCTGAACATATCGGACCATTGATAGCATATTCTTGGGATTGTAATAAGGCCCCATTCACACGACCGTATGTACGGATCCGTAGCCGTTCCGCAATTTTGTGGAAGGTCTGTGGATCCATTCATTTCTATGGGCCCTCAAAAGATGCGGACAGCACACTGTGTGCCGTCCGCATCCGTTATTCCGTACCGCGGCTCCGCAGAAAAGATACAACATGTCCTATTCTTGTCCGCAATCGTGGACAAGAATAGGCATTTTCTATTATGGTTGTGGCCATGTGCGGTCCGCAAATTGCAGAACGCACATGGCCGGTGTCCGTGTTTCGATGATCCGCAAAGCACTACGGCCGTCTGAATGGGCCCATATTGTCTCAGAGTTTCTTTCCTTACACCAGGTATATTGGTCTAGAAAGCTTCCAGCACAAACAGGCATTCTTTAGGCTGTCATTTACCCGAAGACTGCCCTTTTAGCCTTCGTCAGGTTGGCATGTGCCAGCATGCATTTCTTTTAACTGTATACTATAGTGATCCACTGCGAGAGAAAAAAATGTATATACCCTTGGTTTCAACGGACCACGTACGCCACAAATAGTATACCGTGCAGAAATTAAAAAACATCACACATGACTAACCAATGCAATTTTCTTCTGTGGGCAACTTTACCTAGGCCCATCAGGAGGAAACTAGAGATATCATACTACCACACCTATTACTATCATGAGGATCGCCCTGCAGATAACATCTTCCCCTCAAAGCAGCAGTAAACTGACACTGGATATTACTAGGGATGAGCGAATCGACTCTGATGAAACATCTGAAGTCGATTTGCATAAAACTTCGCTCTAATACTTTACGGAGCAGGCTCTCTGTACAGTATTAGAATGTATTGTCTCCGATGAGCGAAGTCGAGACTTCGCGCAATAACTTCATAAATAATTTGTACTGTAAAAAAACATTTCCCGAACTCTGGTTTGGCTCCAAGGTGGTTTAGTAAAAAGTAAATGGAGCTTTTCAGCAAGGGGTCAGGCCTAAGATGCACAATTTTGTTTCAAAATTTTTGCATACTTCTGTTGCATAAATCTTTTGCAGGTCTAGACAGCCGGTCTAAGATTACTGCATCCAAAGGATTAGTAAATCTGGGCCTCATTCTTTTTGCTTATACACTCGATAAAAGCATTAAGGAGCAGTGATGGTCAGTTCGCAGCCATTTGGGGCTGCCATCTTTAGTAAGGTAGACCCATCCGGCGATGCAGAGGTAAGCCCTTACCTGTGCCGGTCTGAAATCAAATGCAGTCACCGGGAGCAGGCAGTTCCGAGAACAGCCGCAGGGGGCCTTCAACGGGCTGTTCTCGGAACTGCCTGCTCCCGGTGACTGCATTTGATTTCAGACCGGCTCCCGACACAGGCACAGGTAAGGGCTTACCTGTGCATCGCCGGACGGGTGAGTCTACCTTACTAAAGATGGCAGCCCGCATGTGTTCACTGGCGAACTGACCATCACTGATAAAGAATCCAATTTTTTTTAGAACCAATCCCAAATTGTGTGCCCCAATGATCAGCACACGTACAGTCATAAGAGCAAGCAGTGACAGACATGCAAAATATTCTTTAAAGAAACAGATAAAACACATACACCTATTCAGATACTCCTACACAGTCAAGTAAACACACCGAGGGAAAGTTCATTTCCAGTCTGATTTATTTCCTAAAATTTTGGAAAATAACCTCCCCCTTTTACCCTTTTTGTAAAGAGAAGACTGGAAGGGAGGGACACTGCACCATTAGGCAAAAACTAGCACGTGAAACACCCCACAGTTGCTGCAGATGACGTCACATGCCCCATTTCCTGCACAGGTTATGATGTCACTGCTCAACCTTGCTATGCAGAAAGTCCATAGGGATGACCCTACTTTTCACGACGCAATATATATGAAAAAATACATACAATATAGAATAACAGCAATATGAATGGAGCAAAGGAGCTGGGCAGGGAGCAACCTGTACAACCACTCTTTTTTCCCTACTGATGGCAGGAGGCTTTCATTGCACTGACCACCTCTGGAAGCAAAGTTGTAGGTGCCACTAGGGCAGCAAAGCGAGGTATCCCCTCCCTAGACACTGGCTGGATGCATACAAGCTTATCTTGCAGTCATTCAGGCCCATGGGAGGCAGCTCCCACAATGCTCGGAGGATACTGGGGAAGCCTAAGGGGTATACATGATCGAGAAGGACATGAATCAGTGAATCCTTGTTAGCTCTTCCACAATCTTTATCAGGTCATCCACTGTGGTCTCTCTCTTCATCCCACTGCCGTCGTCAATCTGCAAAATAATGGCTTGTGTTTAGGAGATACCAAAACCCGAGATCTGCATGAGAACACTAGAGTAGAACGGACTTGTCCTCACCTGTAGATTTGCTACCACCTCCTGCATCTTTGACCGACTGATGTCCAAAAAGCTCTCAATAAGGTCTCCATCTATGAACCCGGTTGCAGCTTCAGTCTTTCTCTCTGTATGGAATGACCTCCAAGTAACAATGTATGTTAAGAAAAGGTATTGCAAATGTAAAAATAAATCCAATGGTCACCTAGGACCCCTCACAAGTTCAGTACAATATTTATAAGGATTATCCATCAGTGTTACTATTAAAAAAGGTTTACTCTCCCCATGTCGGTGGTCGGGATGTACGTCAAAAGTACACGTCAGGAGGATTTTCCCAACATATACTGTATTTTTCCCTTTATAAGATGAATGGCAGCGTGTCTTATAACGTGAATACGAATGAGCACTTCCATTATGGAAGTGCTCATTAGTATGCAGGAGGCACAGAGATCGGTAAGTGTAGCGCTGCTCGCTCTGGCTGTACTCACTGCTCCCTGGTCTTCCGATCCCTGCGCTGAACTGTGTCCCGACTGCGTGTAGCGTCAAGACATAGTACACGCCTACGTGCACTATGAAGACGAACAATCTGAATCAGACCTCCAATCTGAATTAGATCTGATGTCTGATACAGATTGGGGGGAGGGGTCTGATCTGAGGTTTAATAAAAATTGAGAATCTGATCGGAGGTCTGATACAGACTGGGGATTTGATCTGAGATTTGTTGGAAAATATCTTTTTCTGGTCTTCCTCCTCTAAAACATAAGTGTGTCTCATACTCAGGTGAGTCTTATATAGTGCAAAATACTAAAATGTACTGGAGGCACAGCCATCTGGGTGACGATCAGTCACCATAACAGAAAGGATATAAAGAGTGCTCAATCTTGCCAACGCTCTTGATAACTTTGTTGAGTCTGTTCTGAACATCAAGTAGGAGATTGTACCAGCTCTCAGACACGGATGTCACCAGACCTGAGATACAAGAAGGTCAGCCTCAGTGGATGATGACGACAACTGTGAAATTAGCATCGACTTCTATACCTACCAATCATCCCATTAACTGTGCCAAAGAGCACCGAGCCTTGTGTAGGAGGAGAGGTCTCCCCAAGGTTCTGCATGACCAGCGAGCCATGGCAGAAAACATTAACAAACTCCCCTAAGTGGAAGAGTCCTACTTCTTGTAAGTGTTGTCTTTCCTCATCTGTAGTGGCGGCGCTGGGAATGAAAACACAGAAATTATGTTTGCAAGAATCGGATTATTATGTACATCTAAGGGTACTTTCCCACTAGCATTATTCTATTCCAGCATTCAGTTCTGTCCTAGGGGCTTTATACTGGAAAAAAACTGATCAGTTTTATCCTAATGCATTCTGAATGGAGAGCAATCCGTTCAGGATGCATCAGGATGTCTTCAGTTCAGTCTTTTTGACTTTTCAGGACGGAGATAACACTGCAGCATGCTACGGTTTTATCTCCAGCCAAAAATCCAGAACACTTGCTGGAATGCCGGATCCGTTTTTTTTCCCCGGATGACACTGGAGAGACGGATCCGGCATTTCAATGCATTTGTCATACAGATCAGGATCCTGATCAGTCTGACAAATGCCATCAGTTTGCATACGTTTTGACGGATCCGGCAGGCAGTTCTGGCGATGGAATCCTCTGCTGCAAGTGTGAAAGTAGCCTAATCCAGAGGTGAAGTCCATAGATTTTTCTCATAGTAACGACAGGCAGGACACCATATCTTTTACCTGTCTTTTTGGCATACAAATAAGTTAAATGCATTTTCTGCTCCTAAGAAGTTATCATCGTCCAGTATCTCCACTGCGCTCATCCAGTTAGGGTTAAAATCCCGGGCAATCTGTATGAATCAAAGAACAAATATGTAATACCAATGTACACAACATAAGGATAACGAGATTTTTGTATAACTTACCAGTAAAATCTCTTTCTCGCTCTTTCCTTGGGGGACACAGAAGACCTTGGGTATAGCTCATCTCCATAGGAGGCGTGACACTAAGTGAAAACTGTTAAGCCCCTCCTCCACAGCTATACCCTCAGCCTGGAGAGAGAGGCTGCCAGTTGCGTGTCCAAGTAGTGAAAAAAGGCAAAGTCCAAAAGTGGAACCAACAAGCCAACTACCCAACGGGTAAAACAACTCGGAAACCGTGTAGAGAAAAACAAAGAATGGGTGGGTGCTGTGTCCCCCAAGGAAAGAGCGAGAAAGAGATTTTACTGGTAAGTTATACAAAAATCTCGTTTTCTCGCCCAGTTTCCTTGGGGGACACAGAAGACCTTGGGACGTTCAAAAGCAGTCCAAAAGGGGGAGGGACCACAGCACCAAGGCGAAGCACCCGAAGGCATCAAGAAACCGCCGCCCGCAGACCAGGCGGCCCAAGGCAGCACCTGCCGAAGCCAGAGTAGGCACCCTGTAGAACGCTGTAAGGCAGACCAGTGACCGCCTCGCACAGACGCATGGCCGAAGCCAAATGCCTCCGGCCCAGGAGGCACCGACAACTCTGGTGAAATGAACGGAGACACCAAAAGCAGAACCCTGCCCTTGGTGCGGTAACCACAGCAATAACCACAGTGAGAAAGCGGAGGAAAGCCACCCTGGAGGCCACCAACCCGTTGCGCGGACCTCCTAGAAAACCAAGTGACCCAACGTCGACAAGAGCCGGAGATCTCCAAGTAAAAACCGCAAGGCCCAAACAACTCCCAAATCTGAAGAAGAGTCCGTTCCCGGGGGTGGAAAGGGGAGGACGAAAGCCTCGTCAAAATGAAAGACAAACACCACCTTCAGAAGGAAGGAAGAGACGGGATGGAGAACAGCCCTGTCCTGAGGAAAGAGAAGGCCCGGAACAAGAAGGGCCGCCACCCAGGCACCCGCCAGAGACACGACGGCTACGGAAACATAACCGTACAGGACAGAAGGAGTAGAGAGAGCTTCTGTAACGGCTCCAAGGGAAAGACTGGAGTGCCAAGAGCCCAGTATGCAATGCCCAGGGCGGTACCCAGGGGCAGTACAAGGGAACCCCAAAGCCGCTCCATGGAAGAGGGTCCTGACAGGCCCAGAGGGCCGGGGAACGCTGAAAGGGGAAGGACAGCGCCGACACTTGACACTTCAAGCAACAGAGTCCCAGTCCCAGATCTAGGTCGGACTGGAGAAAGACAGAACCATTAGGAGCGAACACTAGCGAGCACGCAAGAGTCGCCTGGGCAAGCGGGTGAAAACCCAATGCGAACAGGCGCAGACCCGAAACACGGGCAGTACGGTCGGCAAAAACTGGTCCCGTCGGCCCCCGAGCAACGTTGTCCTGTAACCACCCGGAGTGGGGGAGCAGAAGGACAGACGGAAAGGAACCGAAGGGTCCGCCCAGTAACCGCCAGGACAAGACAGGCTAAAGTCCATGTCGATGTAGCCACCACAGGAAGACGTCCTACAGTCCCGGTGTGGGAGATCTAATGACAATCTCGACCGAATGGGGGTTCCTCCCAAGTTACAGCCAGAGTGAACAAGGGAGACAGTACGAGGCCAAGAGGAACATCAGAACCATCCACATGAACAACCAAGCTCTCCCCAGATGGGAGGGCAGTGAAGGAACCGCCACTGAAGCGCGGCCGGGGCAAAAGCCACACCGGAGGGAGCCGAGCCGAACCGAGCGGGAGCCAAGCAGAGCCGGCGAGAAAAGGCAGTCGAGACAGAGGCCGGCATAACACCCTCCAACCGAAAGGAGGAGTGGGCAACAGGGAAGCCATAGGACAGCTCAAAGGCAGAACCCCGCTCACTGAGACGCCCGGTTCACTGCCACGCAGAAGGCGAGTACCCTGAAGAACCCAAGGTGGAGGTCCTACGGACCTGGGTAAGCGAGCACCCAAGAGAAGCTGGGTGACCATCCCGAGAAAAGCGGCCCGAACCCGGTAGCGGACCAGCCTGAAGCGCGGAGGGGCGCCAAAAGAAAAGACTCATACTGCACGACACCCGAAGAGGAGGAAACAGTAGCAGGCGAGGGAACAGCAGCCCCGCCAGAGCCAACGCCGAAAACGAGTGGCACTGCAAACGGCACTCTCGACCCAGTGACCACTTGCGCCGGGAAGCGAGTGCACGGGAGAACGAAAGGGCACCTATCAAAGAACCACGAACACTCCCCAGGTGGAAAGGCCAACGGACATGGTGGATGCCGACCAACGGGACCACAATATACAGGCCAAACCAGAGAACGAGCACCACCCAGCTCGGCGAAGTAGAGAGCAGTAGAGCCCATCTACTATATCTAAGGAATACACCTTTGAATACAATGGCATTCTTTTAATGCTTGTATGACAGCACCCAAGGGTTACACAGGTGGACAGAATGATCTCTTTAGAGAAGAGCGCAAGGCCCGTGACAAGCACCACATCCCAAGAGAAAAAGAGGGAATGTCGCAGGAGGAAGTGAGGCATACGTACGAGCAGCCCCGCAAGCAGTGAGAAGGCCAACCCACCTATGGGAGGAGAAGGCATACACGGCCCAAACAACGGACAGAGTGCACCAGAAATACCGCTCACCGCAAAAAAATAGACACCCAGTGAAGGGGATCAGCCACAGAGTCCAACAGTATCAACGGAAGTGCAAAGTGCAACCTGAAAGAGAGTTATGCACAAGACATCAGTATGGCATGCGATGGAAATGCAGGCAGGCCCCCCAGAAAAGGGGGAAACGTATCTGGCAACACCGCAGCTGGTAAGAATGCAAAGGCCCGTCCCAAAGGGGGGATGCCCAAGGCCAGTAACAACTTCAGAGAAGTAGAACATACCATAGTCTGCCCAGAAGGTGACCAATCACATGGCCGCACAGTACCCAGCGGGAACGCAGGAGGGAGGTCCGCCCAGTGAAAGGGGGACATGCACGGGGTTATCCAACCATTAAGCGAGTGCGCAATAACCCACCTAACACCGAATACTGTGAGAGTGCAACTACTCCACAATGAAGGAGAACATGCAAGAATCCCGCACAGCATATCACGGACAGCCATGGGTCACGTGAGGGTGCAAATTTTTCGCCCATGGATGAGGAGGGCCGTGTATGGCCCGCAACACATCCGGCGAAAGAGCAGTATTCCACCCAGAAAGGGGCGGGGTAATGCACACGGCCGTCACCGCATCCAGCAAAAATGCAAGCACCCCGCCAAGGATGCGGGACATGCACATGGCCAGCAACGCACTGGCGAGAAAACAACCACAGTCAGCGGTGTTGTGCGTATGCCGCCTGAGGAAAGGATACATGCTCATTGCTGGCAGCGATTCCAGTGAGTGCAGCACACCACCCAAGGAAGGGGTCGTGCACATGGCCGGCAGCGAATCCAATGATAGTGCAGCAATCCACCTATGGAAGGAGTTCATGCACATGGCCGGCAGCAAATCCAGAGAGAGTGCAGCATTCCGCCTATGGACGGAGGTCATGCGTATGGCCGGCAACGAATCCGGAAAGTGCAGCATTCCGCCTATGGAAGGAGGTCATGCCCATGGCCGGTTCATGCATATGGCCGGCAGCGAATCCAGCGAGAGTGCAGCGTTCTGCCTATGGACGGAGGTCATGCATATGGCCGGCAGCGAATCCAGAGAGAGAGAGAGCGCAGCAGTCCTCCTTTGGACGGAGGTCATGCGTATGACCAGCAGCGAAGCCAGAGAGAGTGCAACATTCCACCTATGGAAGGAGGTCATGCATAAGGCCGTAGCGAACCCAGCGAGAGTGCAGCATTCCGCCTATGGAAGGAGGTCATGCATAAGGCCGTAGCGAACCCAGCGAGAGTGCAGCGTTCCGCCTATGGAAGGAGGTCATGCATATGGCCGTAGCGAACCCAGCGAGAGTGCAGCGTTCCGCCTATGGAAGGAGGTCATGCATATGGCCGTAGCGAATCCAGCGAGAGTGCAGCGTTCCGCCTATGGAAGGAGGTCATGCATATGGCCGTAGCGAATCCAGCGAGAGTGCAGCGTTCCGCCTATGGAAGGGGGTCACGCATATGGCCGTAGCAAATCCAGCGAGAGTGCAGCGTTCCGCCTATGGAAGGGGGTCGTGCACATGGTCAGCATCGTATGCGGTAAAAGGGCAGTATTCCACCTACAGAAAGGGGGTCATGCACAAGGCCAGCCCGCAGCCAGAGAGAGTGCAGTATGCCGCCTATAATGGGGGGTCATGCACATGGCCAGCACCGCGACTGGAGAGGGCGACTAATTCTGCCTATAGAAAAAGGCGGCCTGCACCTGGCCAGCGCCGTACCCCAGGAGAGGGCAAGGGTCCGCCTAGAAAGGGAAACATGTATACCTGGCCAGTGCCACGGAGCGCAACATGCCACCTATAGAATAGGGGCAGGCATACGGCCAGCGCTCTAAGGTCAGGCTGCAGTATCCTGCGCAGCCAACATAAAATACAGATATTTCATATATATGATATATATTCACACTTCATTATTAATATTATTATATTTTTTATTTTATTTTAATTTTTTATTGTAAAACACAGCCTCTTTTAGGCAGGAAGGGGCCACCATATAAGAGCACAGCCTCACTGAGAGGCTAGCCATCCCAGGGTCTCCTCCAGATGGCAGCCGTCAGCGTCCAAGAGGTTAATACAGATCGGACCTGAGGGCGGTGCAGCGATCCCCTGGGGGCGGGGGGACCTCCGGCGGGAAGAATTCGCGCCTGCGAATGCCCGCCCCCTCCAATCGAGGCCGGAATATTGCGGCCTAGTAGGCCGCGAAGCCGGGGCCTAAAGTTTGCGGTGCCCGGAGGTACCGGCCGGGATCTGGAGGGAGCGAAGCGGCGCATGCACAATACCGGCCGCGGGAGCCCACCCCGCGGGCCGGAGAATCAGGGGGCCCGGAAGAAGGAGCCCGGGATAGAACCTTTCTGCGGCGCCCGACCGACCGGAAGACAGCCTCTCCGAGCACCTGCGGTCGGCCGGGGTCCGCTGAACACCGCAGTCATGCCGGCCGCGGGAGCCCACCCCGCGGACCGGAAACAAGGGCCCTACGCCGCAGCAGTCAGGAGAGGGCCCAGGCCCTGAGCCGTCTCAAGGAGGGATGCCTGCGCACCGGTAAGGCGATAGGGGGGGGATGGGGGACCCTGCAAGGAGAGAGGCAGCTCCCTGGGCGGCATGATAGGGACGCCAGCATAACCCCTCAGTGGATGCACCTATAGTGGAGGGGAGGAGAGGGAACTAATAAAACAAACTAGGGTGGCCAGACCAGTATGGGGGTCAGTCAAGCAGGAGACCGGGGTGGGGGGGAGGGGGTCGTAGGGCTGGAGAAGCCACTCTCTCACCACAGCCGTCTTCACCCTCGGTCCGTTCCAGCAGGGTCGCCCCTTCAGCTACTGGCACCGTAGTGGCAGGACGCTGGAAGAGGGACTTGGCGTGCGGGCGACCCTTACGCTGGCGGGATGCAGGGGAGCTGGGCTGCCCTGGTCCACCTTGCCTTCTGTGGGGGAGGCAGCAGTGCGGATACCGGCACTGGCGCAGCTCAACCCCGGGAGAAACAGAGAGGTCTAGTGCGTCTCTGTTGTCCCGTATTCTGGAACAAAAGAAAATAAAAAAGTAAAAATCAAAAATTTTTAAAAAACAACAAAGGAGAAAACAGCCCTGCAGTAGCAGGGAGTGTCTTGCCTCCTTGGACACTAAGCAAAAACTGGCAGCCTCTCTCTCCAGGCTGAGGGTATAGCTGTGGAGGAGGGGCTTAACAGTTTTCACTTAGTGTCACGCCTCCTATGGAGATGAGCTATACCCAAGGTCTTCTGTGTCCCCCAAGGAAACTGGGCGAGAAAATTACATGTTAGGCTGGGCGCATGAAAGGTTCTACATTTCTTAATCAAACCCAGTTCTTACATACATCAGACTACTTACCAGTATGCCCATATTATTACATGAGGACACAGTGCTAGGATATGCTGTTTCTTTATGACTGGTGAGGTCTGACCGCTGGGCTGCTGACCTGAGAATAAGGGGGCGCAGTGTTGGTGTCACACAGTGTCCCCAATCTAAGTTCTCCAGCCATAGAATTGCTCCTGGCCATCTGCTTCCAATGGACCTGTGCAGCAGTACACTGTGGTCCCCTTGTTCTCAGGGTCAGTGGGGTTTCAGAGATCAGACTTTTACCAATCCAAAGGTGATGGCATATCCTAGAGATGTGCCACTACTTTATAAGATTGGAAACCCATTTAAGCAATACATTTTACATAAAAGATCAACACAAAAACAGAGTGTGTTCCCTGCCAGACCTGTGGAGGAAAGGATATCTACTGGCTCTCCGTCACTGGGTCATGTGCTGCTTGAGGTACATGCCACCACTGCAGCCAGTCACTGGCTGCAGAGACACATGTGACCCCAGTTCATTTTCGAAGTTGACAAGTAGGGTACCAGAGAACTGAGGACTCCAGCCCAGTGCCAGGGAGCGGGTAAGAATCCTTTACTGTACAGGTTTAGTGGGGAATGGGAAGGGGGTGGATGGTGACTGGGAGACGTTGATTATGACCCCCCTACGCCAGAAACTGGCGTTTAAAAAGCCTGCGATTTGAGGCTTTTGAATGCCATTGCGCCAAATTTTAGAGTAAAAATCTGGAGTAGATTTCCATCTAGACACAGACTGCCGGACGATACACCTAATTTATGATGAAGCCTGCACCTCGTCATAAAGCGCATCCTCTGGTAGTGAAGGAGATATCAAAAAAGGCGTAAAAAACAGGTCTTTGATAAATGACCACCATTTTGTAGATTTACAAAGCGAAATGCTTTGTGCCAAAAAACTGGCCACTCATTTATTATGTTTTAGACTGTTTCAGTACCTTGTCTGACAAGCCGATGTGGCATATCAAAAAAGGCTGTGGCTTAAGATGCGCCAACAAGCAAAATTTGAGCAAGACAACAAATAGGTGATGTAAAGTTAAAGGTGTCTAACAATGCACTAAATTTATCATCCAAGCACTTTGAGAAATGTGCTGCATCCTTAGACTTGCTACTTTTAAGTTTACAGTGTCTAAATATTAGACAGGATTAATAAATCTTCCCCATAAAATACCATCCTCACTGGCACCTATAAGACAACGGATAAGCAATGAAAGAGCACAGGCAGAGTGTGCTGACTAAAGGGGCACAGAAGCTGCAAGTATTGGGGCGGTAACGAACTCCACCAAGCACGTGGAACAATTTTATATAAGAATGAATGATTTACTGGATGTGTGATTCACGGTTCCCAGATCTCTTACCTCCTCAAAGTTTCCCTCCATTGGTTTGTAAGCCAGCAGCAGCACTGAACGCATCAAGTCTCCCACCAGGATAAAATCCCCCTTGGTTTTCAAATATAAAGCCATGATATTGTTGTAATGGTTGCATTCAGTGCGCAGCTCCTTCTCTGTTGTCCATTCATAAAGACGGACCTACGTAAAAAGAAAAAAGTCACTTTTACAGGATATTAAAGGGAACCTATCAACTTTAGTGAAGGACAGCATAAGGCTCCGTTCACACGTCCGTGGAATGGGTCCGCATCCGCTCCGCAATATCCGAAACGGGTGCGGACCCATTCATTCTCAATGGGGCAGGAATTGATGCGGAGAGCACACAGTGTGCTCTCCGCATCCGCATTTCCGGAGCGCGGCCCTGATCTTCCGGTCCGCAGCTCTGGAAAAAAAATTGAATATGTCCTATTCTTGTCCGCAATTGTGGACAAGAATAGGAAGTTCTATGGGGGTGCCGGCCGGGTGCATTGCGGATCCGCAATACACCACAGACGTGTAAATAGATCCTTAAATTGTGACAGACACACTGATTTCCAGCGTTAATATTAAAGAGGCACTTCCACAAAAATCTTTATTGTCTGACCTGCTAGAAGGGTACATGGTGTAAACTGTTGTGAAGGTAATCTTCTTGCCAGAGACTGTATATGTGAGTTATCCTCTCCCTTTTGATCCTCAGCTGCGTCATGTGACCAACACTCTGATCTACAACTGACACAGGACAGGAAGTCTGTTACTTCTGTATTCATTCCTATGTGACTGACATTCAGGCTCCTATAGGAATACATAGGCTTCCTGTCCACATATAAGATGCTGTGTTATTTGGAAAGTCTGAGTGCTGGTCACATGACACAGCTGAGGATCAGAAGGGAGTTTATAACTCACAAATACAGTGACTGGTAAGATTACCTTCCCTACAGTTAACACGATGTACCTTTCTAAAAGGTCAGAGAATAAAAAAAAAATTATGGGAGTGTTTCTTTAAGTGGTTGCTGAGAACCTGCTCTATAATAATCCCACTCCGGTCCTGGAAAAGAGTGACAGCTGCCAGAGAACAGAGACGGCTAGGCCCATTTACCCGTCCGTAGTGCCGCTGGGACCGCAAGATAGGACATGTCCTATCATTTGTGGAGCAGAGGCATGGACCTGGAAGCCCTCCAAAACACACAGAAGCCCTTCCATGAGATTCCAAGTCTGTGCCTTAACTCTACAAAACATAGGACATGACCTATCTTTTGCCGTATCTTGTGGATCGCAGACCCATTGTAGGAAATGGGTCCGCACCGCCATGTGGAGTTTAAACAGCGATTTGCGGTCTGCAACATGGGCACGGCAACACTATGGTTGAGTGAATGGTCCCTTATTAACTAGCTCCTGCTCTCCTCACCCACCTGCTGAAGATTGGTAGTTATCTCTTCTACTAGAAAACCACTAATCAGCAGGTGGACAGGGAGAGCAGGAGCTCATGAATAATGGTGACTCTTCTCAGGTGGCTTTGACTCTTCTCTGCTATGGGCTGCGCTGACTATACAGAAAGTTCTCAGCAACCACCTAATATCAGCTCATGGGTGACAGAACTCGGAAAGAAGTGCATCTGTCCTCAGTGATGACAGTTTCCCTTTACATTTGGGATACCCATCTACTCATCTAACTCTTACCGTGCTGTTGATACTGGCCAGTAGCTTTCCATTGAATTCAACCATAGAGTACACTGCTCCCTTCACCTCTTTCTCTGCGACAGTTTGCAACTTCCCTGTAGAGACAAGCAGTTGTATTAGTTTAGGGCTGCAAATTCCCAAAATAGCTTTCGCTATCCTTTCCAGAGCCATTATTTCATTTTTGGAGCCTATAATACAATATGACTCACTTGCACACTAGCAATTTGGCAAAACTGACCCGTTTTACTGCAGTTAGCTGTTTCAAATGTGCCATCATGCGGCCATAACATTAAGTGGACCTGCCACTACTCTTGACTGGTCTACCCGTTTAGCTGTTTTAATGGGCTTGTCAAAGGGCCCATACAGAGTCTGGCACTGATTTGACAGTGTCACAGTGTGGAAGGACCCCACCCCTCACCTGGTAACACCCAGGTCAATTTATTTAGAAAATTTCTAGGAGGAATAGCAAAGGAACAACACAACACACAAGCCCATTTTATAAAGTGCTGAGTCCAGCTTCAAAAACTCCAGGAGACTGTCCGTCTTCAGCACAAGAAGTTGCAGCTAGCCATACAGTTAAATGAGGCAGTGGCAGACCAAGTAATAGGTGGCCGGGCCGAGTTCACCAGAGTGGGGGCTGCTCTTTGTTATCAGCTCTCTAATGTGGCTAAGGGCTCATTCACACGAGCGTATTTTATTTCCGAGTCCGTTTAGCTTTTTTTCGCACCGTATGCGGAACCATTCATTTTAATGGGTGCGCAAAAAAAAAAAACCAGTTACTCCATGTGCATTTCATTTCCGTATGTCCTTTCCGCAAAAAAATAGAACATGTCCTATTATTGTCCACATTATGGACAAGGATAGGACTGTTCTATTAGGGGCCAGTTGTTCCGTTACGCAAAATACGAAATGCACAAGGACGTCATGTGTATTTTTTGCGGATCTGTGTTTTGCAGACCGCAAAATATATACGGTCGTGTGCAAGAGCCCTAAGGCCTCTTTCACAAGACAGTTTTTATTTTCCGTTTCGTATACGGAACCATTCATTACAATGGTTCCGCAAAAAAAAAAAAAAAAAAAGAATGTACTCCGTGTGCATTCCATTTCAGTTCCATTGAAAGATAGAACATGTTTTAATATTGCCCGCAAATCACGTTCTGTGGCTCCATTCAAGTCAATGGGTCCTCAAAAAAAAAACAAAAACGGAACACATACAGAATGTACTCCGTATGCATTCCGTTTCCGTATTTCCGTTCCGTTAAAAGATGGAACATGACCTATTATTGCCCACATTCCGTGGCTCCATTCAAGTAAAAAAAAATAAAAAAAAAATACGGAACACATACGGAATGTACTCCTTATGTCTTTCGTATCCGTTCCATTTTTGGAGAACCAGCCATTAAAAAAATCTTATGCCCAGCCCAATTTTTTCTATGTAATTACTGTATACGCCATACGGAAAAACGGAGCGGAAACACTACGGAAACAAAAAATGGAACAACGAATCTGTGAAAAACTGACCGCAAAATACTGAAAAAGCCATACGGTCGTGTGAAAGAGGCATCTCAGATGGGAACCCCTCTCCCCCATGGTCTAATATAGAACATGGAAAATAGTTGTCTTGCCCTATTAAAGATCCAATGAGAACAGGACACACCAAGGAACAGGTAAACGACTACATTAGAGGACTGCAAATCATATAATTCTTCTAAAAAAGCTCTTAAATCAATCATTCGCCCATTCACATACAGAAGCATTTGCCTTTTCTCACCATCAGAATACTGGAAAACCACTATCCTTCCTTGCTTTGGTTCGGCCTCATCGGGGTACACCATGGCAGTTCCAACTATGAAATAAGTGCTTGGATCCTTTCCCAGCTTACACGACACTAAGCTGAGGGTGTACTCGTTCTGCAAGAACTGGTGAGTGTGCAGGACTAAAAAGAAAAATTAACAAAACAAGAATAAGCCTCTTTGACAAACAACTGGGTCAGGCTTTCCTTAAAGGGATATTCCCATCTCCGAACCAGCTGCTCCTCCTGCCTGAATGTAGCAGTCAGAGGCGGTTGGGAGAGCACAAACAGCGGACTGTGCTATGCCGTTTCCGTTACTCCCATTCAATTGTATAGGAGCTACAGAAAGCGAATAGCACAGCCTGCTCGGCTATTTCTGCTGTCCTGACCTCTCTGGCCGCCGCACCCAGGTCTGTTCTAGATATAGGTGCGGGTCCCACAGGTGGGCCCCCATCTATCAGATATTTATGGCATGTGCCCTTTTCCTTTAAATTGGGTCTCATTCACTACCTTCAAATGTGTGTTGATCTATGATGAGAAGGTTATGGACCTCTATTTCTTCTCCAAATGAGGTTTCATGGGGCGATGTGCTTCCTGAAAACAGCTTACTACTGCTCACACTTGAAGAGAGGGCCTGGAAGAACAGAAGGCATGATGGAAGGCGGCACTGGAAATCCAATGGCAGACTTTTTATGTGGAAACATTATACTCTACGGGTTGTCCCACAAAAAATATTCTAAATTTTTCAAACCAGCACCTGGATCTGAATACTTTTGTAATTGTATGCAATTAAAAATGTAGTGTAGCCACTGAGTTATTCAATAAAATTAATCTGTACAGCACCACCTGCTGTTTGCTTTTTCTTGTTTCTTTGTCCAGCTCACTGCGATGGCCGCACATGCTCAGTTTCATCCTTCAACTGCTTCCTGAGCTGTGATAGGGAGAGCATGGACACGCCCCCTGAGCTGTGATAGGCAGAGCATGGACACGCCCCCTGAGCTGTGATAGGCAGAGCATAGACACGCCCCCTGATGTGCATCAGAAAAGACCCCCCCTTGAGCTGTCAGCTTGATATAAACCTAGCAGAGCAATGAATGGGGAGATCTCTGGATCCATATGAGGTACAGGGCTGGTTCTAGCTTTGTTAGAAAGGTATTGACATGCACTGTATGATGTCTGATTTTTTACATTAGTCATGGGATAACCTAATATTCTCAGGAGTTTGCCAGTGTAATTAGTCAGTAGGTAGTCTTTCAGACGCCCTAATGACCAAACAATGCAAGAAATGAACTTGCTACATGGCACCTGATAAAGTTTGGGCAGAGGTGAACACAGGGCATCTCCACTCACTTTTGGAAATCAGCACTATCACCTCTGTCAGAAATAGCAAATTTGCCAGGGAAAATATAAGATATACAATATAAGATATAAGAAAAGATATACAATAATTCAATACACTTTCTGCATCAATTCTTCACATTATTCAGATCTCTAGTTGCTGGTATTCAGTAGGAACCCTCATTACTTTCAGAAGATAAAAACCTGTACTGATTATGTGATGGACACAGCACAGCTCATCTCTGATTTCTGAATGACTAAGGGTACGTTCACATCTGCTGAATCACAGACCTTCGCATCTGGGATAACCAGATAGTGACACTCATTTCCAGACCCCATAGACTATAATGGGATCCAGTCGCTTTCGGACGGACAAAAAAAATTGCATACAATGTGTTTTGTCCAGGCAAAGGCCAGCAATTATGCCAGAAAGTGGATGGATCCTTGCCAGACTCCATTATTGTCTATGGGGTCCAGCGGTGCACAGCCGGATACAGGATGCCACAGATGTGAACGTACCCTAACTGAATGATATCTGAATAACAGCAAGCAGAGATCTTGAAAACAAATTGATAAGAAAAGGTATTGTAGAACTTTCCATCATTCATCCTGCAATACACCCCGGTATCTAATCCTCCCTGTGAAAACAATCTTCTCCGGCCATTAGATACAATAACACTGACCTGGGTACTGGCACTAGGTCGGAGCGGAGAGCTGCTTCCACTAGCATCTTGCACCTCAGTTCGGCTGGAGAGCACTCCGAAGCCCTGAGATACCTCTTGATAGCAAATCTTCCTGTAATAAACAAGACAATGAAAATCCAGGAGTATGAATATGTATACCATTTATCAGTCACAATGAGAAATGAATAAGTCAAGTCAACGTCTTCCTAACTGCAAACTCACCTGGGAGACTCATACAGTGGGACCGTCCGGATATGAAGCTTTTGTATTTCATCAATCGTTCCAATGGTAAGGGTGCTGTTATTTGCTAGAGCCAAACTGTAAATGAGAGAAGTGGTTAAAGGGGTTATTCCAAAAGTCCTGAAAGGTTGCTAATGGCTGTTTTAAAGTAAATCTGTAAGAAGATACACCTCTCATAAAGTTTTTTTGTTTGTATGTGTCCCTCTTTGTGTTGCCGTGTACAGGCTCTGGACAGAATCAGTCTCCTCCCCCTCATGGCAGCTTCTTACTTCCCCTGCAGAATGAGTCTTCTCTGCTATACTGCCATGCTGCCGCAGAGGCTCTGCTCTTTCGCTGACAAGCATGGCAGAAAGCGAGCAGAGGTTCACTATGCAGTGACCAGGCTGAGGGACAGTGGCTGAGCGTGTGTGACCAGCAGCACAAAGTAGATGTAGAGGTAAATATGCTATACACTCTGAACATCAGGTGGCGACATACTATGTGAGTAAATGTCAAACTGTTCATTGGATCATTTTTAACACCATGGAAATGAAAAAATTAGATTTTTGTACTTTTTCGTAAAATCCCTTTCTCGTTCAATTCATTGGGGGACACAGCACCAAGGGTATATGCCCAGCTACCAGTAGGAGGCGACACTAGATCTGAAAAAGGTTGGCTCCGCCCAGGTGGGCTATAGCCTCTCCACAGTCACTAGGCAAATCAATTTGTACCAATAGCAGTAGGACAGAGAAACAAAAAGTGAAGAACCAACATGTCCTGGACCAGGGAATGAAAAAAGAACAGCAGCCCGGTGACAGGAAAAGAAGTGAAAACAAAAGGGTGGGATCTGTGTCCTCCAATGAATTGAATGAGAAAGGGATTTTACGGTAAGAGAAAAATTAAATTTTCGCATTATTGTCATTGGGGGACACAGCACCATGGGATGTCCCAAAGCAGTCCCCGAGGACGGGAAGGAAATCTCATGCAAAAAGTTGGACGCACAGGTGCAGGAGAACCATGTGACCCAACCGAACCAGGAGGGGTCATAGCTTGAAATGGTTCCAAAGGAAAAAATATAGGAGACAGTCAGGATCCCAAGGACAAGTGCCTGGGAAAAAAGCCCAAGAAAGAACAAGGGGAAACACCCGGTTCCTCCCGAGGTGGGATAGGGAGCAAGGCAGATGTCCTGCGCAAGAACCAAAAGTTGAACAATTGCACACTAAAGAGCCCGACGAAGGATCTGGAAAAAAAACAGGGCTCCTCCTAAAGAAACAGGAGAGTAGCACAGCAATGCCTGTTGGGAACGACCTAGTGCTCTGCACATGGAAGGATGCTCCAGGAGAAGAATCCATAAGAGGACAGAGCAGACCCAACAAGAAAATTAGACTATGAGGGTACTTGGCAGGAGAAAAATGCATGAAAAAAGGACAGAGCAGTCCTATTAACCAAGGAGAAAACTTCCTGGAAACAAACTAAAAAGACCCTGTGGACCGCCCCTCAAGAAAAGGAACCTGGCCTGGAAGTAAAGGAACCCGACCAGAAAGAGGACCCAGCAAGGAAAAAACTTTAACTTGTCTCAGACCAATAACATCGCCTGTCTGTGGCCAACCTCCTGTAAAGGCCTGGGTAGAGAGGAAACCATGGGAAGGGAGCGAGCCTCCTTCCGTAGCAAGGCAGGTGGGCAAAGAAAAACACCCTATGAGAAGGTGGAAACCCCATCCTGCTAGAGAAAGCAGCCAACCCCTGGGGGAGGAGGGGGATTTAGGTAATGGCCAGGAGAAGGGAACGTAAAGACATGCTTCCCATAAATAAAAGAGAATAGGATCGGGTATCCGAAAAACAGAATATCGCTGTGAAATGTAAGACCAGAGATATCCCTGGCCACATGAAGTCTCAGGGAAAAGAGAAACAATCGCAGGCCCTGGTAATACAAGCGGAGACACGCGTCTGGGAGATATTGGAGTAGAAGGGAGAGGACTCCAAACAGCCTAAGGAGGAACAGTTCTCAAAACGAGGGAAAGCTCCATCCCAGAAGTGACCAATACGATCCAAATTGCAAACTGTAGCATTAAACTCCCAGATGATACCAGGTACTTGACCTGGGCAGACGGGAAGAGTCCATGGGGACAAGGGAGGGGAAAAAAACAAACCAGGCTCAAATAAAACAGCTGTCATACAGAGCATGTGCGGTCAGAGATGCCATGAGTAGCTTCCCCAGAGGGAACCGGCCAGCTAGATGGTCTAAGAATCATTGGGGCAGGGACTCCAAGCAGGATTACCCAGTCAGAGGCTCAAGTAGGACAATAATAGCCAGATTATCAAGGGAAAATTGAGATGTATCCATCCTCCAATAATCGCCAAACATCCATATATCAGAAGAGGATGCAGAATTCGCCAGGGAAAGCCGGGAGAGACTACACTGACATGTAGAAACCAGCTACCAGCAGAGCACAATGAAACCCCCAAGGAAGGGGGAAGAAACTGACAGGTGCAGGCAAGGCCCAAGGGGACGGCACTACTGTCATGTAGCACCACTAATCCGCGAATCTAAGGGCGTACAAAGAACGCTCGGAATAAAAGACTTTGCTTACGCCCCGAGCCTCAGTGATGTGAAGACGCGGCCTAGGCGAGAAAGAAGACGGGGCTTCGATTAATGAGGTGACCGGAAAAAGTGGGTCGTCAGCTGACTGGAACCGCGGGACACCGGGGGGCCTCCGGAACGGAAAAAAAAAAAACAGGTGAGGGGGGGCTCCTGAGGAGCGCCTGCAGGGGGTGCGCAACTAAAGTGGTAATCCACGATGGAGCCCCATCCTGCAGCAGTCAGAGACCTGCAGAAGAAAGGAAAAAAATAGAAATAAAAAGGAAAAGCAGCATGACCTGCAAACAGAGCAGGTCATGTCTGCCTCCTACAGACACTAGACTAAAATTGATTAACCTAGTGGCTGTGGAGAGGTTACAGCCCACCTGGGCGGAGCCAACCTTTTGATATCTAGTGTCGCCTCCTAGTGGTAGCTGGGCATATACCCATGGTGCTTTGTCCCCCAATGACTTTAACGAGAAATATGCTTTTTATGATCTACTGAAAAAATACAACAACATTTCATGATGCAGCAAGCCCTTTCATCATACCAACAGGAACAATATAATGAATAAAAAAGTGTTCCTATACTACAGACTAGGGGAAGGCAACCTCCAGCACTGCATCTGTTGCAAAACTACAACTCCCACCATGCATACTTGTTCTACTCTTCTCAGAACTCCCATAGAAATGAACGGAGCATGCTGGGAACTGTAGTTTCACAACAGCTGGAGTGGCGAAGGTCGCTGACCCCTGCTATAGACCGAACTAAAGGCATGACTTGCCTATCAGGATAACCTTCAGAGTTCAGGGGGCACATATAGTTGACCTCCTTCAGGTTAACGTTGGAGAAGACCAGCTTATGGTTGCTGCTGTAGATGACTGTGGGCCGGTCCGAACAAGCAAATACATTCGTGGTGGACAGAGAGCGGAAAGTCCTCAGAACAGTGGGCTGTGTCCCCAGGGTCACCTTCTTTCTGTCACTTAGAAGACCTAAGAAGTGCGAGAGAGCAAGTCAATGAACTCTATGTATGCCCACAAGCGTAGAAGAACCAGAATTACATAGCTATCACTTACCTGTTTCTGTGTTGAGGCTAAAATAGAAGAGAGCGCCATCCCCCAGTGCACACAGCAGGTAGTGACTGTTCTCGAATGACGTCATAAGGATGGACCTGGGGATAATCTCTGAAGAAGTAAATTAAAAATGAAATATTATCTACAAAGTATACTATAAATCTATGATCATCGTTGTGTACAAAGTCCCATTTTGACTTACCTCCACCTAGCATCTCTTTATGTAATAACTGAAATCCTGGTAAACTAAGGATTCGAGCCGAGATATCTGTCCACAGGCCAATTGCACAAAGTGTGGACATTGCATCACCGCCACCCAATGGAGTGACATCTAGACAGGCGACTTCATGCTCCATTTCAGTAGAACTGTTGGGAAAGGAGAAGAATCTTATGTAATGATCAGCACTATTAGGATATAAAAGGGTTGTC
The DNA here is from genome assembly GCF_014858855.1 of Bufo gargarizans. Classification (NCBI taxonomy): domain Eukaryota; kingdom Metazoa; phylum Chordata; class Amphibia; order Anura; family Bufonidae; genus Bufo; species Bufo gargarizans. The sequence continues at coordinate 22,631,570 of NC_058089.1, forward strand.
TCATTATGACAATGAATGTCGTGCTTGAGACCCTCCTTTATGAGCCATGGCAAACTATGGAAGACCATGTATTAAATATAATACTGCTTCTTCCTTGTAATCGCCGTTGAAGCATCCCTGGTGAGCCACCTTCATTATAATAAAGGGTTTTCATAATGAGACAAACCCTTTAAGAGAACTAGAGCACATATTAAACTGCCTTACCTGATCTGTTTTAGCTCACCAGGCTGGATTTCCAGGTAGTAGAGGACTCTGCCCACTGCAAGCAGCACTTGGCGGCTGTTGCATGAACACACGCTGACTTTACGACCTTGTGGCTCCTTCCATTCGCTAACCAGACTTTGTGGGTCCTGTGACACCAGTCGCACAGAGGCTGACGTGATCTGGAAAACAGAAGTCCATCATAATACCCCTTCATGGCTGGATACACACAGGCAGTTACTGGAACCAAAGCTAGAACTGAATGCAGCAGGATGGAGCAGTTTATGTTTCTTCTTTTATGCTTCCTATTCCTTCTGCTAGCTTCAGCTAATGGACCAAAAACCTCATGAGTGTATTGTTTCCACAAAACAATAGGCAAATGAACTGTATGGTTATGTGAATACCAAACTTGTGACCCGTCTCATTGGGGTTCACAGCTCATGGTTCCTGTGCCCCCCCAATGCACATTTAGATTTTAGTTCTCAATATAAACTCTTTAACTTATAATCATATTTACACCTAGGTGTACCTAAACCTTAAAATACACTTTATTAAAATCTATTCTAAATGTGAGGGCAATGTTTTTTTTTTGTAATATACTTTCATTTTCTTTTTAACTTTTAATAGCAAAATAGGCACCTGTTGCATTTTGCAATCCACACTCCCATACACCACTGTTTACTGGAGGACAGACTGCAAAGTGCAATAGGCACTTCAACTTCAGGTGCCTATTTCAATTGGAAAAGTAAAAAGATAAGTATATTACAAAAATTATTTCCATCACATTTAGATTTTAATAAAAGCGTATTTGAAGGTCTAGGTACTCACCAGCAGATCTGGAAAGATAAGCCCTGAGGTCGTATCAAGGCCTCGTGACTGCATGGAGGAGGGTTTCTGGGACCCATTATGCAATTAAAGGGGAAGACGCTTTGGATTACGCTGTAGTCATTATAGAAAAAGCAGAGAGGCACAAGACATTGACTGGTAAGGCATCAGGCATCTGTCTATGCATCTACAAAAATAAATCACTGAAGGGGGTGAGGGCTGCACGTTCTTCTTTACATCTGGACACGTGCCATTCTTTTACCTGAATGAGCTGCTTATGTGCCACATTCCCACAGAAAAAGGTTTGCTGGTCGTCAACAAAGCCTGCGAGGTCAGTTTCCTCCACTTCTTCTCCTGACAAAGTCAAGACCCTGCAAGACAAACAGATGTCATTATGGCGAAGTAACATCTGCGATCGGTTACGAGTTACATAACCAGCCACTTCAGTTCATCACGAACCTGGTCTGTCCCACAAAAGACAAAACCAATGTGTCATCCGTCTCACGATTGGCAGCAACCCGGAGTGGCCACAAACCTGATACAGAGCAGAAAGACCATTATTCAACAGGGAGAAGGCCATAACCAGCATCCAAGTAGACATGAAAGGATTCTTTTTTATTTTTAGTACTGTCTCCACAATGCCAATCCCTGTATACACAGCCCTTTAAAGCAGGCATCCTCAAACTGCAGCCCTCCAGCTGTTGCAAAACTACAACTCCCAGCTTGCCCAAACAGCCTACAGGTATCAGCCTACAGCAGGGCATTGTGGGAGTTGTAGTTTCACAACAGCTGGAGGGCTGCAGTTTGAGGATGCCTGCTTTAAAGGGAATCTGTCACCTAGTTTTACATGCAGGGATAGATTGCCGCTAGCATGTCCGCAATATACCTGTCCCATAGGGCCGTGTGTGGTTTTTGTTCGTATAAAAAATGATTTTATAGATATGTAAATTAGCCAAGTAAGGTGCCCAAGGCGTGGCTACTTACATCTAAGGCTACTTTCACACTTGCGTTCGGAGCGGATCCGTCTGGTGTCTGCATAGACTGATCCGCTCCTATAATGCAGACGATGGGATCCGTTCAGAACGGATCCGTCTGCATTATATTTCAGAAAAAATTCTAAGTCTGAAAGTTAGTCAGACGGATCCGTCCAGACTTTACATTGAAAGTCAATGGGGGACGGATCCGTTTGAAATGGCACCATATTGTGTCAACTTCAAACGGATCCGTCCCCATTGACTTACATTGTAAGTCTGGATGGATCCGTTTGGCTCCGCACGGCCAGGCGGACACCTGAACGCTGCAAGCTGCGTTCGGGTGTCCACCTGCTGAGCGGAACGGAGGCCAAACTGATGCATTCTGAGCGGATCCGCATCCACTCAGAATGCATTAGGGCTGTACGGATCCGTTCGGGGCCGCTTGTGAGAGCCTTCAAACGGAACTCACAAGCGGAACCCCGAACACAAGTGTGAAAGTAGCCTAAGGAGCCCAGACATGCCCCCTGTGAAGGAGCCCAGCTACCGCCTGCATCCAGTGCCGTAATCTTGTGATGCGCGAGCTAGCGGGTGCACAGTGCCGGCAAAGTGTTTGTTCCCTTTGCTGGCATCAGCCTCAGTGAACGATCTGCTAGATTGCGCCTCGCGAGATTACGGCACTGTAACTTTGTGAGCAAGGAGGAGATTCATGGATGCAGGTGGTGCTGGGCTCCTTAACTGTAAGTAACCACGCCTTGGGCACCTTACTTGGCTAATTTACATATCTATAAAATCATTTTTTATATGCCATAAAACCACACACGGCCCTATGGGACAGGTATATTGCGGACATGCTAGCGGAGATCTATCCCTGCATGTCCGCAGCTCTATAGGGTAAAACTAGGTGACAGATTCCCTTTAAGTAATCCTTAAAGGGGCTGTCCCACTATTGATATTCACCACCTTACTACATGGTGATACGTTTCTGATAGCACGGAGCCCCACAAATGACTACAATGGTGGTCCCGAGCCGCCGTTCCTCCTTACTACATATCCACAACGTGAAAGACTCTGAATGGAGCAGCAGTTGAAAAAGCGCCCATCTGCTCTATTCAGTATCCATGGGACTGACGTCTGAGCCCTGTGTGTGTTGATTGCACAGACTTTAAAAGGGAGCGGCAGAACAAATGTTTGATCAAAGATCCATTTAAATTCCTCCACATTGTGGCCCTGCAGTAATGAGGAATGCAGGCTGGTGTCACAGTGATCAGACATGTATCACCTATCCTGTGGAGAGGCGATGAATGTCTGCTGTGGGGAGAAAAAGTCTCATTGTATTTTATGATTTTAGCTACAAGTTAAAGGGAACCTGTCACGGTGAACATGGTGTCTGAGCTGCAGGCAGCATGTTATAGAGCAGGAGGAGCTGAGCAGATTGAAATTTAGTTTTGTGGGAAAAGATTCACTTGAACTTGCAAATTATTCATGTAAAGTCCAGCTCATTCTGGGCTTTAAAGTCTAGGAGGCGGAGCCATCAGTGATTGACATCTCTCTATGTAAACACAGTCAGAGGGAAGGCTGTCAATCACTAATAGCTCCACCTGCTTGACTTCAAAGACCAGAATGAGCAGGAATTAAAACTTAATAAATGACAAGTTATAATTGATCGTTTCCCCAAGCTCCTCCTCCTCTATCAGCTCCGCTCCTCCTTCTCTATTTTCACAGTGACATGTTTCCTTTAAGGGTCCATTTACACAACCCATTCATTTCAATGTGGCCGCAAAAGATGCGGACAGCAAACTGTGTGCTGTCCGCATCAGTAGTTCCGTTCTGCGGCCCCGCAAAATAGAACGGACAAGAATAGGCATTTCTATCACAGGGCCAGCCATGTGTGGCCCGTAAAATGCAGAACGCACATGGCCGGTGTTCGTGTTTTGCGGATTCGCAATTTGCAGACATGTGAATGGACCCTAAGGCAGTGATTTTCAACCTGCAGCTCTCCAGCTGTTGCTGAACTACAACTCCCATCATGCCTGTTAGCCTCAGGCTGTCAGAGCATGACTGGAGCTGTAGTTTTGAAACAGCTGGAGAGCTGCAGGTTGGGGAACAGCGAGTTAAGAGACGAGCGACACGGATTGCTTTCAATAGAAACCAGTAGACCTATGACAGAGAGAGCTCCAGGTCTGCAAGTATCAGCGTTACCTTTGATCCCTGGTAAGTCAATGCTGGCGTGTTCATGGATACCGATGCCGTTCCTGATAATTCGTAGTGAACCTTCCTTAAAGGCTCCAGAGCAGGTAACAAGCTGCATACACAGAGAAAAATATGACAGAAAATCCACAGGAATGACAGCAAATACATGAGAAGTGAATGCACATTAATCTCACCTGTCCCTGGCCCTGTCTCTCAAGGTCTACAACACACATGTCCACGATGGGACCCAAGTTAGTGAAAGTTTCCATTGCCACGACATAGGAGCCCTGTTCGTTGCTGTCCGCAGTAAGCTATGGAGAAGGAGACACAAAAAGATTAAGTATCAGGTATTCTTAGTGGTAAGGATATACTGTATAACATACAGAAATATATAGGTGAAAAAGCAGACATACAGTCATGTGAAAAAATTAGGACACCCTTTGAAAGCATGTGGTTTTTTGTAACATTTTTAATAAAAGGTTATTTCATCTCCGTTTCAACAATACAGAGAGATTAAAGTAATCCAACTAACCAAAGAAAACTGAAGAAAAGTCTTTTCAAGATCTTCTGTAAATGTCATTCTACAAAAATGCCTATTCTAACTGAGGAAAAAGATAGGACACCCTTGCCCCTAATAGCGAGTGTTACCTCCTTTGGCTGAAATAACTGCAGTGAGACGGTTCTTGTAGCCATCTACCAGTCTTCGACATCGGTCTGAGGAAATTTTACCCCACTCCTCAATGCAGAACTTTTTCAGCTGTGAGATGTTTGAGGGGTTTCTTGCACGTACAGCCCTTTTCAAGTCATCCCACAGCATCTCAATGGGATTCAAATCTGGACTTTGACTTGGCCATTCCAGGACTCTCCATTTCTTCTTTTTCAGCCAATCTTTGGTTGATTTACTAGTATGTTTTGGGTCATTGTCATGTTGCATGGTCCAGTTCCGCTTCAGCTTTAATTTTCTAACTGATGGTCTCACATGTTCTTCAAGCACCTTCTGATACACAGTAGAATTCATCGTGGATTCTATGATGGTGAGCTGACCAGGTCCTGCTGCAGCAAAGCAGCCCCAAACCATGACACTTCCACCTCCATGCTTCACAGTTGGTATGAGGTTCTTTTCTTGGAATGCTGTGTTTGGTTTACGCCAAACATGTCCTCTGCTGTTGTGTCCAAATAATTCAATTTTGGACTCATCTGTCCAAAGAACATTATTCCAGAAGTCCTGGTCTTTGTCAACTTTATCTCTGGCAAATGTCAGTCTGGCCTCGATGTTTCTCTTGGAAAGCAAAGGTTTCCTCCTTGCACACCTCCCATGCAAGTTAAACTTGTACAGTCTCTTTCTGATTGTAGAGGCATGTACTTCTACATCAACAGTAGCCAGAGCCTGCTGTAGTTCTCGAGATGACACTTTAGGGTTTTTGGAGACCTCTTTTAGCATCTTGCGGTCTGCTCTTGGGGTGAACTTGCTGGGGCGACCAGTCCTGGGCATGTTGGCAGTTGTTTTGAAAGCCCTCCACTTGTAGACTATCTTCCGGACAGTGGAATGGCTGATTTCAAAATCTTTTGAGATCTTTTTAAATCCCTTCCCAGACTCATAGGCTGCTACAATCTTTTTTCTGAAGTCCTCTGACAGCTCTTTTGCTCTCACCATGGTGCTCACTCTCACTTCAACAGTCAGGAGCACACCAAACTAAATGTCTGAGGTTTAAATAGGGCAAGCCTCATTCAACATGCAGAGTAACGATCTACTAATTATGTGCACCTGGTGTGATATACCTGTGTGAGATCTGAGCCAATTTAAGAGGGAATACATGTGAGGGTGTCCTATCTTTTTCCTCAGTTAGAATAGGCATTTTTGTAGAATGACATTTACAGAAGATCTTGAAAAGACTTTTCTTCAGTTTTCTTTGTTTAGTTGGATTACTTTAATCTCTCTGTATTGTTGAAACGGAGATGAAATAACCTTTTATTAAAAATGTTACAAAAAACCACATGCTTTCAAAGGGTGTCCTAATTTTTTCACATGACTGTAGACCCATATACAGTTTACACAGACATAAAAAGCCAAGTCATAGAGGTGTTACCGCTGGAAGGATGGTTCTAACTGGGTTTCCTGCCAATATTGACTAGGTATGCCAACAATGATCCGTAGCGGTCCGACCACAGGGCTATCCGCCAAACTGCTCTGAGGCCTGATAAAGCTCAGCAACCCCTTTGAAGTCTACTTCTTAAAATCTATATCCAATCTATGTAATTTGGAAGAAAAACCATCTTCAAAAGGTCTTTCTGGATTTTAAAGAGAGGGGTTTCCCATTGAGGACCCACCTCTACCCACCAGTGTCACAAAAAGCACCTCTCTCTCGTCGAAACCAAAGTCCCTAGGGGGATAGGGGGTTTGCGGGGCAGCCAATAGCAGACGGCAATGGGAACGAGCATCCCTAGCCTCGCAGGTGAAGCTAGCGAGGGTCGTTCCCGTTGCGGCCTGCTATTGGCCAACACCGCCAATACCCCCCGAAGCCAGATGTTTGTAACAAGCGGTGGTACGTAGCCCCTTATTTGAGGGTTCAGGAGTAACAGCACATCCCTAACCTTAGGCCACATGATTCCTGGGTGCATATTAGGAAGTCGCACCTCACCGTAGTGCTGTTTCATTGTGCCATAGTTTTTTAGGCCTACATTTCATATGCACACGTTAAACCATTACATGCTTGGGCAAATGCATAAGCGGCTCTGTTAATCTTCTCTCATTACAAAGGAGGTTGAAGTTCCTATGATTTAGCATTTTGGCCATTTTGTGTCTCGCCAGATGACGTTACAGCTTGTCTTTAAAAACCAGCTCAGGGCTGAACAATTGACTGTGGCCTTCAGGAACCCCTTAGACCAGGGATGGCCAACCTGAGGCTCTCCAGCTGTTGCAAAACTACAACTCCCAGCATGCCCACACTGCCTACAGCTTTCAGCCTACAGCAGGGCATGATGGGAGTTGTAGTTTTTCAACAGCTGGAGAGCCGCAGGTTGGCCATCCCTGCCTTAGACCATTCCAAGAGCAGGATTCATCATTTTATGACAAACTTTCCTAGACGTAAACAGAAAACAAAGGCTGCAAACTTCTGGTTGGCCGATCACACGCCAAAGCACCTAGAAGTAATTTCTCATCCACCAGAAACACGGTTTGGATTTTGCAACTTCCATCTGTGAGAAGTTCACACAACCAGAGCCGTTCATCCTCGTACTTACAGCTCTGACGAGAAGAAAACTATCCAGCAGCTGCCAAAGAGCTTAGCATGTTAAAACTTGGGCTGCAGAAATGCTTCCATTAAGGGATTTTCTAGACTTAACTTAAACTGGTCGCCTCAAGAGAGTCCAAGTGCTTTAGACTGCCAAAACGAGTCCTGAAGGCTTTCCACGTAGGTTTCCTGCCTGTACAAGCAAAGCTGGCACCTTCAATTTATCACTAGTCATTCATTCCAGCGCTGCCCAAAACAGAACTGGTGTGCAACGAGGCCACCATGTGGCACAACTAAGATACTGCATGCCAAAATTACTTTGCTGTTTTTTGCGTTTTTCCTGCAATTGCCTCTAGCGGAAAAGAGTGAAGCAGTATATTGACTCCATGTGTCAAGGGCAGGCATGACGTGGCCAAACTAAAGCTATACCACCAACACACATCTCATTCACAAGTATCACATTACAGTGGCCAAAATGGAACAAAAATGCTGAATATGAACAGACCCCAGGAAAAATAAGTCAGTGTTTGAAAAGAACAGCATTTTATACAGTGCATGGCTCTACACCAGGCATCCTCAAACTGCGGCCCTCCAGCTGTTGTAAAACTACAATTCCCACAATGCCCTGCTGTAAGCTGATACCTGTAGGCTGTTCGGGCATGCTGGGAGTTGTAGTTTTGCAACAGCTGGAGGGCCGCAGTTTGAGGATGCCTGCTCTACACGCTCCACAAGGTGCAAACCTTTTACAAAGAGGTTTCACATATGCACCATCTGAGTCTCTAGTTCTCCAGCAGGGATGCAGGGCACTTAGTAGATGCCAGGGATGCAGGTCTCTGAAGGAGTAAAGTCTGCATGGGTTTCCACACTTTGGGGCAATTGCCTAGCTATTAAAGGGTTACTAGGAAATTCCCACCTGTAATTATCAGTGCACAGTAACTGTGCATGCAGCAACCTTCTCAGTCTCCTTGCATCATGACTCGATACTCTGTAGCATGTGATGCGCGGTGCACTAGTACAGTATAAGGCCTCATGCACACAGCCGTTAGATGGCCGTATTGCAGCCTGCAAACGGTGGGGCGGCAATCCATGGCCACCGGCCATGTGCACCACAGATTACGAATGCATACAAATTCACTTGAATGGGTCCGCAATTCCGGAGATGCGGAACAGAGTCACGGAACGGAACATCGGAACCACTACAGAGTGCTTTGGTGGTGTTTCTTTCCGTTGTTTCGCACTGCAAATAAATATGACATGTCATATTTTTTTGCAGTGCAGACAGACCACGGACCCATTCAAGTTGAATGGGTCCAGTCCGCTGCAAGGATGTTGCCCATGCATAGGGGACCGCAATTGCGGTCCCTAATGCACGGAACGGCCGTGTGCATGAGGCCCAAATCACATTTCCCCCACTGTCCTCCTAAGGGTAAATGCACACAATCAGGATCGTGTGCAGATTTGAGTGCGGAAAATCCGACCTGTAGGTCATGTATATTGTAAAATTCAAACAGTCTCTATACTCTGTGGTTACTTACGGCGCTGCAGATCCACCAAGCGACGTGGGTAAAGTTCGCTTCACAGTCAAAAGTTCCAAAAGATGATGATGGCGCTGCCTATGAGTGTAGGATTCCACTCCCAGATTATTTTCCCAAATGCGCAGTTGTTTCACCTTGTAGCCAAACAATCGGATTCCAGAGGCTGGCGCACTCACGTAGACCCGTACCCTAGAGAGAAGTTTTTACACAATAGTGAAGTTCCACCAGGTGATTCCGCTAAAAGCTATTTATTCTTCTATTACAAAATAGACTCTAAAATGAGATACGGACCCATTCTGATTTTAGAAGGCTGAATTTCTATGTCTATTTTGTAATAGAAGAATAAATAGCTTTTAGCGGAATAACCTGGTGGAACTTCACTATTGTGTAAAAACTTCTCTCTAGGGTACGGGTCTACGTGAGTGCGCCAGCCTCTGGAATCCGATTGATTTTAAAATCCGCAGCATATCCATTTATTTTATTTTTCCTGACCGGATTTTCTCCATTCACTTCAATGAGGAGAGTAAAATCCACACCTAATCCACATGTAAATCCGCACCAATTGATGTGGATTGACCGCGCGGATTTCAGTGCGGATTTTCCGCACATAAACCCTGAACATGTGCATTTACCCTAACAGTCTCATCCTCAGGACTGGCACCCTGCATGTGCTTGCACAGTGAACAGTACAAATGTACGTTTGCGTGCTTGGGGCTAAACTGCGCCTAGGCCACACCGCCAATAAACGTGCAGTCAGATGACCTAGGCTAAGCTGTAAGAAAACTGGGGTGCTACTGTGAGCGCCATGCCTTCTCAAACAGCTGAACGGTGGGGGTGTTGGACCCCCAATGATCATAGGTCATCATTTGTAAAATGTCAAAAAAAAAAAAATTAAACCCTTCAGCAGTTGGGGTCACTGAAAAACATGAACACACAATAGATGGGGATACAGTGAATAATAATACGGCATGTTCTAGGTCCGTGATGGCTAACCTCCGGCACTCCAGCTGTGGTAAAACTACAACTCACAAGATGCAAACTTCCTTGGTTTTTCTCAGAACTCCATAGAAATGAATAGGGCATGCTGGGAGTCGTAGTTTCACCACAGCTGGAGTGCCGGAGGTTAGCCGTCACTGCTCTAGCTTCACACGGGCGAATGTAGTCCAGGAAACTTGGTCAGTGTGACTGCAGCGTTATCCAGACCAACCATGGCTCTTCCGAGCCCACCCTAATAAATCAAAGTGACCTATGATGCTGTGAGCTCTATGATTCTACTGTCCCATACTCAACTCCAGGACATTAGACTCGCGGTCAGGATGGAACTTGCAGCATCATAGATCACTCTGATGTAGTGAGCTCGGCTCAAACAAGTTGTGGTCGGTTCGGGAAATGCGGTTGTCGCACTGACTTTTTTCCTGGACCATACTCACCGAATGTGACACGAGCCTTGCTGTGTTCAAACCATCGGCTTACCTTCACCAGTTGGGAGTCTCCAAGTCGAGAGCCTACAAACACTACTCCATTATCCAGGTAAGTCAGACATTCTGCAATGGATGTCTACAATAGACAAAAACAAACTTAATGTATGGGAATATTCAATGACAGCATCTGCCCGAGGTGGTGAAGCACAGACCACAGATTACCAACTGATACAGGTCTATATAAAAATATACCGGTCCCCATACTGAACAGCGTTCACGCTTTGAATTTAAGAGTCCAGTATATTTGCAAATCAAAGGATTTGGAATACCCTTTCAATCAGAAAATAGCAAAACCATATTGGCAATGATGGTTAAAGGGTTGTGCAGTGAACAGATATTGATGACCTATCCTCAGATCGGCAGGAGGGTCAAACTCCAGGCACCTCCACTGATCAGCTGTTTGAAGAGGTATCAGCAACTGCTCATCCCAAGTGAAAGGGACAAGCAGTTGTAATGACAATGCACTGCCTCGCGAGGTGGCATGCAGGTAATCTAGAAGCAGAAGCAACACCGAATGGCATGCAGGTAATCTAGAAGCAGAAGCAACACTCTTCAAACAGCTGATTGGCGGGGGGGCCAGGAACAGGACCTCCCCAGATCTGATATTGACTGCCTATCCTGAGGCTAGGTCATACATTTCTGTCCACTGCACAACCCCTTTAAACCGTTCTTACCTCCCCCAACAGCTCCACTCGGAGGTCCTTCAGAGTGACACTTCCATCCATCTGCTCTTCCTTCTCCAGCAGCAACATAAATAAGCGACCTTCCATGTCTCCGAGAAGATACCGGGAGCCATTGACATCTACCCGATTGTGACACACAATTGTACTTTGCTGCAGAAAAAAAAAATATATATATAACTAACCTACTCCAATAATATCACTCAAAATGAATTAAAGGGGTTTTCCGAGATTTTGATACTGATGACTGATCCTCTGGATAGGTCATCAGTATCTGATCAGTGGGGTTCAGACGCCTGGGAACTTTAACGATCAGCCGATCGAGAAGGCACCGCACTGTGGCTTCCTCGCAGCTTACCAAGCACAGCGCAGTGCATTGTATAGTGGCTGTGCTTGGCATCACAGCTTATTGACTTCAATGGGGCTGAGCACGATACCAGGCACAGCCGCTATACAACGTGCGTGGTAAGCTGCAACAAGACTGCTGCGCTCACTGTGAGCGCTGGTGCCATCTCAAAAAGCTGATCAGCGGGGGTCCCGAGTATCAGACACCCACCGATCAGATACTGATGACCTATCCTCACATCAGTATCAAAATCTCAGAAAACCCTGTCTCCTCTCCTGACAAGTCTCTTTTAGTAAATGATTGCATTCCCCGAAATATAACAGCTCTGGGGAATGTTTTCTCTCACCTCTGTTTTGTACTGTTCCGATATTAAAAATAAATAAATCATGAATTATTTGCCACAAGGGTGCTACTGGCTGGGACGGGCATGTCCCTACACATATCCTGTCCAATCAGTGCCGACATCACCAGATTGTGTAGGGACAAACCCCTTACATAGAAATGGTAATGCCTGGTTGTCAATTTATTCATAATTATTCAGGAGGAATAACAGAGGAATGGCACAACTAAGACTTAAAGGGGTATTCCCATCTTAGACAATGGGGGCATATCGCTAGGATATGTCCCCATTGTCTGATAGGTGCGGGTCCCACACCTATATCTAGAACGGAGCCGGGGAGAGTTGTGGCTGAAGGACCCCGGGGTCCGTCCACCACAAGGCACAGCTCCCCGCCTCTCCCATTAAAGTGAATGGGAGCGCACCGCGCATGCATGGCCACGGCTCCCATTCATTTCTATGGGGCCGACGGAAATAGCCGAGCCAGCGCTCTGCTATTTTCGTCGGCTCCATAGAAATGAATGGAGGGCGTCTGCGCATGCACAGTGCGCCGTTCTCAACTTTCTCTGCTCCGTTCTCCTTGTAGGTGCGGGTCCCAGAGGTGGGACCTGCACCTATCAGACAATGGGAACTTATCCTAGCGATATGCCCCCATTGTCTAAGATGGGATAACCCCTTTAAGAAAAAAAGATGCTCCAGAATTGTTATATCATGGAGAATACAAGCATTTACAGCAAAAGACAAGTCGGGAAAGGAGTCAAGTACTCAAGAGATCGAAACGTGGAGTGCGCACAACTCAGGAGTCTACAGACAACTCACCTTAATAATTGGAGGAGCTATCGCCAAGTATTTTTCACCATTGTGGTAAGTTATAGATTCTTGACCTATTATAATGGCTCCTCCAAACGGCTCTGGAACTGAGAAAGAGACATAGCAAATCAGGAAACAGATGAGGATGGCATAATGATATACGCGTTTTATGTATTCTCCATTTTGGTCCCCATCCTGGGAGCCTTCTAGAGGGGGTGAACACATTTCCTGGACTGCACCTGCATTTTAAAAGTAAAGCAGAGTCCCCTGTCTGAGGGCGAAGGTGCAGGCACTCTCCAAGTATGGAAACTGCTGAGCATGCCAGATATGTAGTAAGTGTTATAGTCTGTAAATGTAAACCCTACACCTGGACCGCGGCCACTGAACCAGCTGGGGTTTATGGTTCCAAACCTGATGATATAAAAACCATCCGTCCCCGCAAAGTATACCAAGGTCACTGACCCCACTGCATCGGAGAATGCACCATATGAGTCCTGGACTAATTTCCTAGTAAGTTAAAGGGGTATTCCGGTTGTTTGAAGTTATCCCCCATCATGTGGATAGGGGATAACTATTAGATCGGGAGGGACCCCCACTGATCACGAGAACGGGGGACCCATACCCTCTGCAGCCCCCCTGAAATGAACAGCACATGTGTGTGACCACTCCTTTCATTTCTATGGGAGTTCCGGAGATAGCGGAGTACAGCGCTGTGGACAGGGGATAACTGGTATACCCCATTAGGTCTTCATTTTCTATACTTTGTAGGGACAGATGATTTGATATGGGAAAGATTGGGACCCTAAACTTAAAGGGGGTTGTCCGCATTACCTCCTTTGCTGGCTTGATTCATTTTTCCATCACATTATATACTGGTCGTATCCAGGGGTTATGACCACCCTGCAATTCAGCAACGGTGGTCGTGCTTGCACTCCATAGGAAAATGTGCTGGGACTGCGGGAGTGCGCATAGGTCAGCGCCTTTCCTATAGTGTGCAAACACGACCACTAATGCTGGCTTGCAGGGTGGTCATAACCATGGGAAAGAGCAGTGTATAATGGGATGGAAAAATGAATCCAGCCAGCAAAGGAAGCAATATGGAGAATCACAATACATTAGTAAGTGCACTTTCTCACATGTTAAATGCCACTTGCTGAAGTGAGACAACTCCTTTAACAGCAAGCTGCTGGTTTAATAGCCCCGAACCAGGTAGCAGGTTCCCTTTCAGAAACTTCTCCTGCCAAAGACTTTTAAAACATATCAACTAGATATGTAACAAGTGTGATCTGGTCCTGACCACTGGGTGCCACCAGACCCAAGAGGTTGAGTTTCAGGTCTTTATTTCTGGCAGAGAAGAGAGCAACAAATTCTCTGATTTCCTGATACATTCCCACGCGTAATCTCCAATCCTCACAGGACCTCCTCCTTTGTTCTTCTCTCTAGGCTCTCTAGCAAATCGACCTTCGAATTATAGATCCAAAGTCGCAGTGCATTGAGCCCTAAACTTGTGGATCTTGGAATCAGCAACCCTGTCTGTAACTGGATCATGGACTTTTTGACCAAAAAATAACTGTTCCACCACCATCACACTTAACACTGGCACTCCACAGGGCTGTGTGCTGAGCCCGTTTCTCTACTCCACAGGGCTGTGTGCTGAGCCCGTTCCTCTACTCCACAGGGCTGTGTGCTGAGCCCGTTCCTCTACTCCACAGGGCTGTGTGCTGAGCCCGTTCCTCTACTCCACAGGGCTGTGTGCTGAGCCCGTTCCTCTACTCCACAGGGCTGTGTGCTGAGCCCGTTCCTCTACTCCACAGGGCTGTGTGCTGAGCCCGTTCCTCTACTCCACAGGGCTGTGTGCTGAGCCCGTTCCTCTACTCCACAGGGCTGTGTGCTGAGTTCGTTCCTCTACTCCACAGGGCTGTGTGCTGAGCCCGTTCCTCTACTTCACAGGGCTGTGTGCTGAGCCCGTTCCTCTGCAGGCCTAGGTATGGATCCAACTCCATCATTAAGTTTGCAGAGGACACCACGGTGATCGGTCTCATCACTGACAACGAGTCTGACTACAGGAAAGAGGAAAAGCACTTAGCTGGGTGGTGTGCAGACAAAAACCTGCTCCTGAATACCAGCAAAACAAGAGAGCTCATTGTGCACTTCAGGGAGGAGAAGAGGAACACCCATAGATGCGACAGACTAAATGGATCCTGCAGTAGGTGGCCACGCTAAATAAATATTTGTAATGGGAAATTTCAAGGGTCCGAGGACCAAAGCGTGACTTGGATCACCTACTGACTGTCTAGTTTTTATATTTTAATAAAATAATAAATCTTTATTAAATCTGTTATATAGAAAAAAACACTCTAAACATATTACGGTTAAAATTCCTCAGAGTGAGCAGTGAGACTGTGAATTCCACTGTTTGTTTTTCTTTTTAATGGCATCAGGCATTCATTGCACTATCTGGTAATTGGCTGTGTTTGCCAGTATCTATGCGACAACTTTATGTTTAGTTGTCATAGCTGTTCTAATCAGTGGTGCTCACTTGCTCGGTCTGAACTAAAATACAACCACTCCTACATCCCTACATGTTTCGCCGAGCTTCGGCGTCCTCAGGGGATAATGTAGGTTAGACTAAAGGGGGCGGGTCCCTAATTTTTTAAACACCCATGACCCCATCCACATAAATGGCACGACTGTTAAACGGGTTTCCAGCTTTAAGTTCCTGGGGACTTACATCTCTGAGAATTTGTCCTGGTCAACCAACATCTCTAGCCTGGTCAAGAAAGGACATTAGCGTCTCTTTATTTTTGAGGACACTGAAGAAAAACCACCTGTAACTTCTACCGCTGTGCGATACAGAGCATCCTGACCAACTGTGTTACAGTCTGGTATGGGAATTGCATTGCTCTGTTGCTGACCGCAAGGCACTGCAGTGGGTGGTGAAAACTGCACAACGCATCATAGGGACTCCACTTCCTACTAGGGATCGACAGATTATCGGTTTTACAGATATTATCACCAGATATTGAGGATTTTCAAAGTTTTCGGTATCGGCATCGATTTTGCAGATAACGAATCAGGAACAAGGATTACACTGCTGTCAGCGCGATCCGTGTTCCCTCAGCAGCACAGGGGAGAAGGAAGCAGTGTCTCCCTCCCCCTGTGCCGCTGCCACCAATGAGAGGAGAGAGGAGAAGAGGAGGGGGGCTGTGGCCACTGCGCCACCAATGATGTTGACTCATTCATTCAAATTCAACAGGAGGCGGGAGCTGGCTGCAGAATCATATAGCTGCGATCTGCGGTAGTTAACCCCTCAGGCTGTGTGTACAAAGCACAGAGCAGCAGGGAGTGTCTAAAGTCCTATTCACCCTAATAGAGCTCTATCAGGGTGAATAGGACAAGGGTTCTAGCCCCTAAGGGGCTAAACCTAACTAGCCTATTCCTACTCTTATCTATGCCCCCGTTACGCCAGAAATCAAACTTTTATAATATGCTAATTAGCCTCTAGGAGCGGGGGGGGGGGGGGCGCGTTGTTCCTGCTCCTAGAGTCGCCGTTCTCCCACCTTTGTCACCTCCCTCCAAGTCCTGATTGACAGGGCCAGGCAGCGGTTGCATCTGTCTGCCAGCCCTGTGCTCTGGTGAAATGTCGCGACGTTTAGCATTCGGCGCAGGCACAGTGAGGGGAAAGACACTCGCAGGCTGCAGATTTCTAGTGGTACCTGCTATCACCATAGACGCCTCCGCCTCCACATTTTCCTGCTTCCATGGACCTTTGCTAAATTCCTTTTCCCTGAGGGAGACCTCATACGTTTTTACATGACGGCCCTGAGGATCTTGGTATACGAAGCAGATAGTGGGAGCTTGGCAGCTGTACAGGAACTTGACATCAATGACGTGCAGCTCCTCTAATCGGATGTTGAAGGCCTTTAACTCTTTATTGTCTCTCTCGAGGGGGATTACTTTGAATAGACCATCATACAGACGCAACCCAATCATGCGGCAGTCTGGGTCAATAATCCCAATTATTCCTGTTTCAGAAGGTCGGCCGATGCGATCCTGGTAAAGAGAGAGTGAAAACATTAGAAATAAAGACAGGAAAAAGGTCTCAAAATACAAGATGAAATTAATGGGGGTTTTTTTTGAGCCAGTGGGTTCATAATGTCGGTTCCCAGAAATAGGTTCTCTGGGAATTATGCACCGACGACCTATGACCAGGATAGGTCATCAATATCATATCAGAGGGGTCCAATTCCCAGCAACCCCACAGATCAGCTGTTTGCAGGAGCTCCTGCGCCAGAACAACACAACTCCATCCATTGTGTAGGGTTATCTACCTATCCTATGGTGAATGAGCCACTAGTCACTCCCCTGCATACAGGATTAGTGATGGGCCATACAGGGCCCTGTCAGAATTAAGGCTCATGCACACAAACATATTATTTCTGTGCCAGTTCCGTTTTTTTGAAGCCCGTATGCAGAAACATTCACTTCAACAGGGCAGCAAAAAATGGAAATGACTGTGTGCATTCCGTATATGAATGTCCACATTCCAGAGGATAGATCATCAGTTTAAACAAACTGCAGAACCCCTTTAAGTGCTTTAATGGTTCAAAAGTAGTAACACCCAAAAAAAAATACATGAATTTGTTATCGCTGACAAACACAATAAAACCTCATAGTGAACTATCAAAACTAACAGAAGGTAAAACAAAAACAAAAAAATAAATAAATCAGGATATGTCAATAAAAAAATAAACAAGCTATGACTTGCTGCCTTGTTACAGGTGTAAAAGCTATGAAACCTTTATCGGGCAAATAATTAATAAGACAGCATTTTACTCATTTTGGGCTAAAAATAATTTTTTACACTGGTATTTATTAAAATAAATACTGAGCCGTTCTGTCACAAAGGGTTAACTGTTTGTCTAGCTGTGAGAATCGTGCTTTTTACTTTGTGCGGGTCATCTAATAACCCTCATCTCGAAATTACTAAAGGGTCATAAACACTTAAGGCTACTTTCACACTAGCGTTAATATTTTCTGATATTGAGTTCCGTCATAGGGACTCAATACCGGAAAAAAAAACGCTTCAGTTTTGTCCCCATTTATTGTCAATGGGGACAAAACGTAACTGAACAGAACGGAGTGCTCCAAAATGCATTCCATTCGCATACCGGAGAGCAAGCCACAGCATGCTGTGGTTTGCTTTCCGTCCTGGGATGTGGAGTAACAATGCAAGTCAACGGGGATGGATCCGTTTATTTCTGACACAATAGAAAACTGATCCGTCCCCCATTGACTTTCAATGGAGATCATGACGGATCCATCTTAGCTATGTTAAAGATAATACAACCGGATCTGTTCATAACAGATGCAGATGGTTGTATTAACAGTAACGGAAGCGTTTTTACTGAACCTTGCCAGATCCAGTAAAAACACTAGTGGGAAAGCAGCCTAGGCCGCATTCTTATCAGTTAGATAAGAACTGAGCTATAATTAGTGCTTATAAGGGAAGAGATAAAGAGCCGTCAGCTGAGCTGTCTGATGGAATAGAGTGAAAATTCAGATCCTGCTACTAGATAAACTCAAGGCTGCACAAAGACAGGGGTTCAAAATTTTTAATAAAAAACTTTTGTAAAAATTGTTTTTAGCTCAAAATGAGTACAATGCAATAATAAATAAAAATCCCCCCCAAAAGGTGTACATAGCCTTTAAGCCATTTTCATATCAGTAAGATAAAATTTGAGCTATAATGAGCGTTTGTGAGCTGTCAGGAATCAGAGATAAGGCTTCACATGCGCCATCAGCTGAGATACCAGATGGAACACAGTGTAAACAGACAGCTTGATAACTAGAGAACACTGTACAGAGAAAGAGGCTGAACATTTTTTAATAAAGACCCATAAAAAATAAAAAAAAGGATTGTTAGCTCAAAATGACTATGATGCAATAATAAAAAAGCCCCCAAAGGAGTCCGTAGCCTTTAAAAAAAAAAAGAGGGTTTGTGTTTTCACCAGTACCTGTACATTGCCATGTGCGCGGGTGATGATATCAATGCTGTCACCAGTCTGCTTATATTCCAGGATGCAGGCGTTGTATTTAGCGGTCAGTACAAAGAGCAGGTCTTTATTCTCACCCTAGAATAACAAACAAGCAATTTATCAGTAAAATTAAAAACTTACTATTTCATGGATCACATTGCCTGCATCACATTGATAATCAGTAAAGACATCACAGATTTAAACCACAAAACCCTGACTTTTTAGGCTATCAGCACACATTGCAGATTACGCCTTTTTTTTTTCTGTGTGGATTCTTGTGAAGAAAAACAGCAGCATGATACAGTAGCATTTTTGGTGTGAATTTCATACTTTTCAAGGGAATGGTGAGATCTGCAGCAAATCCGCACCAAAAAAAAAAAGCAAATAATGCATGCGGTTTTTGGTGCCGAAAAAAAATGCATGTATTTTTCTGCATGTTTACCCGCACCTGAATGTAGGTAGCCTTACAGAGAGACGCCATTACCAAGACACGCTCCCTTTAGATTTGAGCAATATCCTATAAAAGCTCAACTAGTGGCTACTGCTCCAGCACATGGTCCCAAACATGACATTCATCCACTGTCTACAGCCATGATAAATCAGTGCAGTCACCTTGGGTCTAAAGAGCTCCATTACTGCGATCTTGCCATACATCCCAACCTCCTTTACAGGGCGCAGCCCCTCCGGTGTCACCACATAGATCTCCAGACGTGTATTCTTGGCTATCAGAAGATTCAAGTCATCCTCGGATGTGAAGTGTCCTGTTAGAAAGTGAAAATTCAATATAGACAATCAGTTTTAATGATAAAAACAAAAAACTTTTTTTTCAAAAAGTAACTACCAATCCTATTTTGACAATTCCTAGGGCCCCTGGCGGTAAATTCTGTCTGTTCCTCCCTACACAGAGGAAATGACCACTCAGCCAATCACTGGCAAAGGACTCTCACCCCTGCAGCCAGTGATTGCCTGGGCGGTCTTTTCCTGTGTGTCCAGGAAGAAAACACCGGGGGGCAGGAAGATTGGAGAGTATGGGATTTTTTATTTTTTTTTAACACGCTTGAGCCTGTATCAGCTGGTTAACCCGTTTAAAACTAGACCAGGAGGAAGATTGTACGGCAAGGTATTATAGTGGTCCTTTCCTTTTAATTCCTTGTAATGTAGTTGATTAGTGATACCTGACCGCTAAAGTATGAAGTACTGATCTTTAGGTGGGGCCAGAAGATTAGAAAACACTTAGCTATTTAACAACGAGTTCAGCTCCATTGAGGACATCATCAGCGTAAAATACACTACTCACAAAAAGGTAGGGATATTTGGCTTGTGGGTGAACTTTCAGGATGAACCTAAAATGCACTCTAACCTTTACAGGTGAACTTAACCCTAAACCTTTAAATGCACATTTCCGACTGTTCAATGTTTCAGTACTTTTTGCACAACTTGCTGTTCTCTAACAAGGAGCTTAACAGCAAAATTCACAACAGGTGTTTGATCCATGGATCACCCAATAAATTTCCTGGTCCCAGTCCTCCTCATCATGCTATTCACATTTTGACATCACGAGACCAAGACGACGCCTAGGAATTATCGGTTTTGCAGTATTTTGAAAGGTATCGGCATCTATTTTGCCGATATGCAGATAGCGAATCGGGAACAAGGATCACGCTGCACTCCGAGCGATCCGTGTTCTCTCAGAAGCACAGGGGAGAAGGAAGCAGTGTCTCCCTCCCCTGTGCCGCTGGAGAAGAGATGGGGCTGTGGCCACTGCGCCACCAATGATGTTAACTAATTCATTCAAATTCAACAGCAGGCGGGAGCTGGCTGCAGAATCACATAGCCGGCTCCCGACCTCTATGACAAGTAGCTGCGATCTGCTGCAGTTAGGTGCAGCACCTGAGGGGTTAACTGCCGCAATCACAGCTACCACTCAGAGGTCGGGTGCGGCTTTATGATTCTACAGCCAGCACCCGCCTCCTGTATATGAATTAATGAGAGAGTTATCTTCATTGGTGGCACAATGCACCCCCACCCACCCCAGTGTTAAAAACATTGGTGGCGCAGTGCACCCCCTCCCCCACCCAAGCCCCCCAGTATTAATCATTGGTGGCAGTGGCCACAGGGTCCCCTCTCCCCTTATCATTGGTGGTGCAGTGGCAGCTTCTGATCGGAGCCCCAGCAGTGTAAGCCTGGGGCTCCGATCGGTTACCATGGCAGCCAGGACGCTACTGAAGCCCTGACTGCCATGGTAAGCTCCCTGCTGCCGTGTGCACAAAGCACAGAGCAGCAGGGAGAGTGTGAAGACCTATTCACTATAATAGAGCTCTATCAGGGTGAATAGGACAAGGGTTCTAGCCCCTAAGGGGGCTAAAAGTTATTAAATAAATAAATAAAAACACAAACACCAAAATATTAAGTAAAAAATGAAAAATAAAGATTAAAAAAAAAAAGCTACACGCCAACAATAAACATGTTCATTTTCAGCAGATTTGTGTAGAAATTTTTTGTTTTTTCAAAAATGAAAATGCACAGAATATCGGCATAAATTATCAGCTATCGGCCTGAAAGTTCACAGATTATCGGCTCAAAAAAAATCTATATCAGTAGATCCCTACTAAGAATTGATCACCAGTACCTCGCCATTATGAGGCTTCAAGTAGGATGTTCTCAGATGGAAGTAGCCACTGAGCTTAGAGTGTCATCAGCAGGTTGTATCAGAGATACTGGAAGAGTCACAGAAAGGCATAGAAGTGGACGTCTTTTGGCCACATACCACACTGATGACCGCTTCATTGTGAACAATGCCCTGTGGAACCGGATGATGAATGCCACACAACTCCAGGCATATTTAAAGGGATTCTGTCACCTCTTTTTACCTTAGAGATGCGGACAAGCATGGCTAGTTCGCCGCTAGCATGTCCGCAATATACCTGTCCCATAGCTCTATGTGGTTTTATTGAGTGTAAAAAATGATTTTATATATATGTAAATCTGCCTGGTAAGGAAACCAAGGGGCTGTACTAACCGCTCTGGAGCCCAGCACCGCCTGTAGCCAAGAATCTCCTCCTTGCTCACGCCGTAATCTCGCGATGCGCAGTTCCTTCCCTGAGGCTGATGCCAGCACAGGGAAGGAACACTATGCCGGCACTGCGCATCGCGAGATTACGGCGATCTGACTTTGTGAGCAAGGAGGAGATTCTTGGTTACAGGCGGTGCTGGGCTCCAGAGCGGTTAGTACAGCCCCTTGGGCTCCTTACCAGGCAGATTTACATATATATAAAATCATTTTTTACACTCAATAAAACCACATAGAGCTATGGGACAGGTATATTGCGGACATGCTAGCGGCGATCTAGCCATGCATGTTCGCATCTCTATAGGGTAAAAAGAGGTGACGGAATCCCTTTAAGGAAGGTGAGAGTTACCAAAGTGTCACATCAGACCATTCAAAACCGTTTACTTCAGTGTGGTCTGCATGCTAGAGGACCTTCAAATGGTACCTGACCACAGGCGTCATCATCTTGGGCCAGGGAGCATCTACCGTGGACGAGGGACCAGTGAGCCTCAGTGCTGTTCACTGATAAAAGTTGATTCATGCTGAGCAGAAATGATGGCCGCCATCAATGTTGGAGATGTCAAGGAGAGAGCTATGCATCAGCCACTGTTGTCACCAGACAAGCCTTTAGTGGTGTTACAGTGTGGGCAGGTGTCCATACACTTTGTAAATGGTACAGTGACAAGCCCATACTACTTAAAAGGGAACCTGTCACCAGTTTTATGGTGTCCTAACTAAGGGAAACATAAATAAGTGACCGATTCTCTTAGCAAAATGCTGGGTCACTTTCTTTAACCCCTTCCCGACCGCAATCTGTATATATACGTGATAGCTGCACATACCCCGTGCAGCTACCACGTATATATACGTTCTGGCAGCTCTTTAATCCAAGCGCTGCAAAGCGCTTTGATTAAAGCTTCTGCCCCTGCCCTGTATGCTGGGCAATCTGGAAGTATTATACTTTGCAATGCAAGAGCATTGCAAAGTATAGTACAACTATCAACCCCACTGGATCTTCAAGATCCAAGAGGGAACTGATAAAAAAAAAGTGAAAATAATAAAAGTTAAAATAAATCAATAAATAAATATGTAAATAAAAAAAGGACATTGCCTTTTCCTATTAAAAAAAATGAAAAAATAAAATAAAATACACATATTAGGTGTCACCGCGTCCGTAACGACCATCTCTATAAATATATCACATGATGGACCCCGTCCGATAAACACCATAAAAATGAAATAATAAAAACAGTGCCAAAAAAGCTATTTTTGTCACCTTACATCACAAAAAGTGCAACAGCAAGCGATCAAAAAGGCTTATGACCCCCAAAATAGTACCAATCAAACCGTCACCTCGTCCCGCAAAAAATGATACCCTATTTAAGACAATCGCCTAAAAAATAAAAAAGCTATGGCTCTCAAGACTATAGAGACACTAAAACATCATTTTTTTGGTTTCAGAAATGCTATTATTGTGTAAAACTTAAATAAATAAGAAAAAGTATACATATTAGGTATTGCCACGTCCGTAACGATCTTCTCTATAAAACTATCACATGACCTAACTCCTCAGATGAATGCTGTAAAAATAAATAAATGAAAACTGTTCCAAAACAGCCAATTTTTGGGTCACCTTGCCCCATAAAGTGTAATAATGAATGATCAAAAAATCCTATGTACCCAAAAATGGTACCAATAAAAACCTCAACACTTTCTGCAAAAAACGAGCCCCTGCACAAGACGATCGGCAGAAAAATAAAAAACATATGGCGTTCAGAAAACCAATCCAGCACAATCTGCCTTCCAAAAACCGTATGGCATTCCTTTCCTTCTGCGCCCTGCCATGTGCCCGTACAGCAGTTTACAACCACATGTGGGGTGTTTATGTAAACCGCGGAATCAGGGTAATAAATATTGAGTTTTGTTTGGCTGTTAACCCTCAATGTGTTAAAGAAAAAATATATATAAAATGGAAAATCTGCCAAAAAAGTGAAATTTTTAAATTTCATCTCCATTTTCCTTTAATTCTTGTGGAACGCCTAAAGGGTTAACAAAGTTTGTAAAATCAGTTTTGAGTAACTTGAGGGGTGTAGTTTCTATAATGGGGTCATTTATGGGGGTTTCCACTATGTAAGCCCCACAAAGGGACTTCAGACCTGAACTGGTCCTTAAAAAGTGGGTTTTGGAAATTTTCTCAAAAATTGTAAGAATTGCTTCTAAACTTTAGCCTTCTAACGTCCTAAAAAAATAAAATGACATTTCCAAAATGATGCCAACATAAAGTAGACATATGGGGAATGTTAAGTAATCGTTAATTTCTAACGATAATTTGTTTTCCCTTAGTCCTAACAGCAGCACAGATGGGGTTAACTGCCCCTGTGGACTGGTAGGACCGGCGGAATTTTAATGAGCCCAAGAACCAATAAACGATCTTCAGCTCCCTGAAAGGGAGGAGATCACCCCCCAGCCCACCGTGTCTTTAACAAGTATGATGTAATTTAGGGAGGGATATTTGTGTGCTGCTGTTAGGACTAAGGGAAAACAAATTATCGTTAGAAATTAACGATTCCCTTACGTCCTACCAGCAGCACAGATGGGGAGATAGCAAGATAAAACCCCTAGGGAGGGTCCTCATGCCTGGCAGAAGTAAGAACTGTCTGCCCGAAAGCCGAAAACTCTGCCATCCTAGCATCTATCCTATAATGGGAGATGAAGGTTGACTCAGAGCTCCAGGAGGCCGCCTTACAGATCAACTCTAAGGGGAGAAGGCTTCTTTCCGCAACCGAGGTGGAGACCGCCCTAGTAGAATGGGCTCTCACAAACTCGGGAGGATCTAAGGTTTGGGAGACAAAAGCTTCCTTAATGGCCTCCTTGATCCAGCGACTAATGGTGGCTTTAGACGCTTTACGGCCTTTAGACTTACCGGCAAACAGGATAAGGAGATTCTCATCTATCCTGAACTCTCTGGATCTATCCACATAGATCTGGAGGCATCTAGAAATATCCAGCGGATCTCTAGCTGGAGTATCAGAGGAGGAGGCTGTAAACAAAACTGGTAAGGAGATTACCTGGTTGATATTCTGAAAAGTAGGCACCTTAGGTCTGAAGTATGGTAGAAACTTCAGGAGTACTCTGTCCTGTAAGAAAATAATATATGGATGAATTGCAGAGAAAGCCTGCAATTCAGAAACTCTTTTGGCTGAGGCTATAGCCAGAAGAAAAACCATCTTTAAAGTCAAATATTTGAAATCAACCTCCTCCAACGGCTCGAAGGGGGAAGATGCTAGACCCCTGAGCACTACTGAAAGATCCCACTGGGGAATGGGTTTCAGTATAGTAGGCTTTAGTCTTTCCGCCCCTTTCAGGAAGCGTTTGATGAGTGGATCCCGAGAGTATGGCCTGTTGAGACAGGCCGAGATGGCACACATTTGTACCTTCAAGGTAGCTGGAGATAGGCCTCTATCTAATCCGTCCTGAAGGAAATGTAGTATCGCAGGAAGGGGCGGATCTGCAGACGCCACCTGTTTGGAATCACACCATGCCACGAAGATTCTCATGATCCTGGAGTAGGCCTTGTTTGTAGACTCTGCTCGGGAATGTGACAAAGTTCTCAGGACCGACTCGGAAAGCCCTTCTATGTTGGGAAGGGACTGATCAACCTCCAGGCTGTCAGGTTGAACCTGTGCAGATCTGGGCAGAGGTGAGTGTCCCACGACACCAGGGTCTGCTCCGGGGGGAGTCTCCAGTATTGTCCCCGACTCATCTGAATGAGCTGGGTAAACCAGGATCTTTTGGGCCAAAACGGTATGATGGCTATTACCGAGGCCTGATCCTGACGGATTTTCATCAATACCCTCGGTATCATGGAAAAAGGAGGGAAGATGTAAGCCAGCCTGAACCTCCACGGTATCGACAGAGCATCTATCGCCAGGGGGTTGTCTTCCCGGTACAGGGAACAGAACCTCAGCACCTTGGCGTTGAACCTGGTTGCCATGAGATCCACCTCTGGCATACCCCAACTGTGAACTAGCTGCCTGAAGACCTCCGGATGCAGAGACCACTCCATGGTCGGTAATCCTCGACTTAAGCGGTCTGCTATCATATTGAGGGAACCTCGGATACTGCTTTTGAAGTACAATGTGTCACGAGAAAACAATCTCAGAATGGCGTGGATAAGTAAAAGTGTTCCAAAGCTATTACCACATAAAGTGACACGTCAGATTTGTTAATTTTGACCTGGACACTGGGGCATCAATGACCCTTGGTCATGAAAGGGTTAATTGACCCAGTCAATCTGCCAACATCTTGTATTGAAAAGCTCCAGCTGATAATAAGGAGTCCTGAATATTTATGAGCTCCTGACTCTCCCCGCCCACCTGCTGCTGATTGACAGTTATTTTCCATATGAATCAGCAGCAGGTGGGCAGGGGAGTGGCTATAGCTCTGAATTAAATATACGCTGGACTCAATGACATCCCGCTGGACTCGAATCAGCTCATTAGCATGCGGCATCTTTGTGTGTATATTATGAGGTAACCATCTGTCACACCAGTAAGTGAATACATCTAAGGTACTTTTTAGTAGTTAAAGGGGTTGTCCAAGTTATATTTATTGATGACCTATCCTCAGGATAGGTCATCAATATCAGATCGGCGGGGGTCCGACACCCGGCACCCCCTCCGATCAGCTGTTTGAAGAGGAGGCGTGCGCGGTGTCAGCGCTGCCTCCTCTTCACTGTTTACCTTCTAGCCGTTGCATCTGCAGTGGTGAGCAGGTGTAATTACACCCAAGCCGTCCCATTCATTTCAATAGGAAGGCTTGGGTGTAATTACACCTGCTCACCACTGCAGATGCAACGGCTAGAAGGTAAACAGTGAAGAGGAGGCAGCGCTGACACCGCGCATGCCTCCTCTTCAAACAGCTGATCGGAGGGGGTGCCGGGTGTCAGACCCCCACCGATCTGATATTGATGACCTATCCTGAGGATAGGTCATCAATAAATATAACTTGGACAACCCCTTTAATGATTGTATATAATTAGTTAGATTATAATCAAATATCCACATGACAGGTTCCCTTTAAATAACATTGTTAATCCAGCCATTGTGCCTCTGCATTAATCCAATCATTGTGCTTCTAATTTCATCTTCTTGGACGACAGTGCGCCAGCTCATCGAGGTCACATCATTAGGGAACAGCTGCTGGAGACTGGGATACCACAAATAGAGTGGCCTGCACGTTTTTCAGACCTAATCCCATTGAAAACCTATGGGATCCACTGAGTCGCTGTGTAGAGGCTCGTAACTCTGTACCCCAGAACCTCAATGACCTGAGGACCGCCCTTCAAGAAGAGTGGGTGCCATGCCTCAGCAGACAATAAGGCTACTTTCACACTAGCGTTGTTTAAATCCGGCGTTCAATTCCGACACGGGAACTGCCCGCCGGATCCGAAAAAACGTGTAAAAAGAAATTGCATTTGAATCCTGATCAGGATTTTGATCACAATGTAAAAATGCATTGGAAAAAACATATCCGCCATTTATGGACTTTAACTTTTTTTTCACATTTTTCGGGTTTAACATGCAAAAGCCGGATCCAGTTTGACTGAACACACGGCGCTGGATCCGGCGTTAATGCAAGTCAATGGGAAAAAGGCCTGATCCGGCGTTCAGTCAAAGGGTTCAGGATTTTTGGCCGGAGGTAAAAATACTGCATGCTACGGTTTTCTGAAAAGCCTGATCAGTCAAAAAGACTGAACTGGAGACATCCTGATGCATCCTGAACGGATTACTCTCCATTCAGAATGCATGGGGATAAAACTGATCAGTTCTTTTCCGGATTTGAGCCCCTAGGACGGAACTCAGCGCCGGAAAAGAAAAACGCTAGTGTGAAAGTAGCCCAAGTTGACTTGTGAACAGCAGGAGATGTTGCTGTCAAGCTTTAATTGATGCTCAAGGCCACATGACAGGTTATTGAGACCCTGACATTTTTGTGGGGGTATACCCAGCACTGATGTTAGCTTTCGTTTCAATAAGGCTACTTTCACACTAGCGTTCGAACGGATCCGATCATAATAATGCAGACGGAGGCTCCGTTCAGTACGGATCCGTCTGCATTATTTTAGCATATAACAGCTAAGTGTGAAAATAGCCTTGTACGGATCCGTCCAGACTTTCAATGTAAAGTCAATGGGGGACGGATCCGCCTGAAGATTGAGCCATATTGTGGCATCTTCAAACGGATCCGTCCCCATTGACTTACATTGTAAGTCGGGACGGATCCGCACGCCTCCGCACGGCCAGGCGGACACCCGAACGCTGCAAGCAGCGTTCAGCTGTCCGCCTGTCTGTGCGGAGGCGAGCGGAGCGGAGGCTGAACGCCGCCAGACTGATGCAGTCTGAGCGGATCCGCTCCATTCAGACTGCATCAGGGCTGGACGGCTGCGTTCGGGTCCGCTCGTGAGCCCCTTCAAACGGAGCTCACGAGCGGACCGACGAACGCTAGTGTGAAAGTAGCCTAAACTGTTTGGTATCAGGAAATTGCATGCTTCTACTTAAATGCCCGACTTTCTTGTTATAATATCACTGTAGCGTGAACTTTTTACATTTTCCATACGGATAATTGACACGTTAGACAACAGTCGATATGAGCTGGCTCATTTGTTTGGGTGACTTTTACATACTTTACTCTGTGTATATGTATATATATATATATATATATATATATATATATATATATATACACACACACACAATCCATATAAATATAACGCAGCACTCCTTGAATAAAAAAGTGAAAAAATGTGATATTTATTCAACCCTTGTTGATACAGACAAAGTTTCAGCTCTCTCACAGAGCCATTATCAAGCCAAGTATATATATAATATATATATATATATATATATATATACACACACACACACACACACACACACACACACACACAGTATATCATAGTTTAGTAAACTCTTTATGCACCCAAGTCGTGTTAAGTCAATTTTTTCTCTCCAAATCTCAGAATTTACAATAATACAAGATGCGCCGAAGTTATTACAGCGGCTCACAATGTGTGACATTCTGTGTTTCTTTCAAGACATTTTTCCTTCCGCCACCTCTTGGTTGGATTATCTAGACCCAATATTTTACCTCAAACTTTTGGTGCATTTTAGGCTACTTTCAAACTGGCGCTTCTAGGGGCCGCTTGCAAGATGCGTTCAGGTCTCTCACAAGCAGCCCAAAAACGGATCAGTTCAGCCCCAATGCATTCTGAATGGATAATGATGGTCTCCGTTCTGCTTTTGAGGCGTACACTAAGGCTACATGCACACGACCGTTGTGTTTTGCAGTCCGCAGATTGCGGATCCGCAAAACACAGATGGCATTCGTGTGTGTTCCGCAATTTGCAGAACCGCACGGACAGCCTTTAAAGGATAACTGTCGTATATATATTTTTTGGGAGTATTGGATTGTGTAATATATATATATTTAATAGATATTGATTAATATCACCTTGGTGGCCCTATTTCAACTTTTCACTGTGTATTCAATTACCCCTTAATTCCACAGTTTTGTTCCCTGTTCTGCCTACTTTTACCTGTGCTTAAAATAGGGTTGCTAGGCATGGTCCGTCTATCTGTTGATAGTAAATGATTAAAGCCAGGTCGTCCCCAGCAGCTGATAACAGAGCCTGGGCCGTGTGCACTTCTCCCTGTCCCTGCGCTTGGCAGACGCTCCCTCACTCAGCAGAGCTGTAGAATGCAGAGTGGAACCAGCGCAGACCAGGGAAGGGAGATCTGCCGTCTGCTCAGTGTATAAATGAAAGCAACATGTGGTAAGAGGACCCCTTTGTGCTGCAGGAGATTAACCCTTTAGGGGGAGGGCTCTGGTTACTGACCCTTTTGGGGGGCTATTGTTACTGGCTAGTGAGGGCAGGCAGGATTAGCCTCAGGGGGAGGGCAGTGGCGGCCATCTTAACTGAATAGTGAATTTGCAGTTTTATGCAGACTGGTTGCTAAGGGCTGAATCTTATTAAATATGGGGTAAGTCAGTCTAATAGTAACTGATTCTGGAATATCATGTTATTAGTAACTACATATATGAAAATTGAAATTGGGGTCTAAATGTGACAGTTATCCTTTAATATAACTGCCTATTCTTGTCCGCAAAGCGTGGACAAGAATAGGACATGTTATTTTATTTTTTTGCAGGGCCACGGAACAGAGCAACAAATGCGGACAGCACACGGAGTGCTGTCTACATCTTTTGCGGCCCCATTGAAGTGAATGGGTCCGCATCCGAGCCACCAAAACTGCGGCTCGGATGCGGACCAAAACAACGGCCATGTGCATGAGGCCTAAAACGCAGCTTGCCGCATTTTGGTGTCCGCCTGACTATGCAGAGCCAAACGGATCCGTCCTGACTTACAATGTAAGTCAATAGGGACGGATCTGTTTTCACTGACACAATATGGTGCAATTGAAAACGGATCCGTCCCCCATTGACTTTCAATGTAAGTCAAGACGGATCCGTTTTGACTTAGACTTTCTTTTGAATGAATAATGCAAACGTATCCGTTCTGAACAGATACAAGCGTTTGCATTATCGGTGCGGATCCGTCTGTGCAGATACAAGACGGATCCGCACCAAATGCAGGTGTTAAAGTAGCCTTAAAGGGGTATTCCCATAAACAGCTTTCATACTTACCTGCGGCGAGCGCGACGTTCACTTCCTGGATTCGGCTGGGTGGGCTCAGTCAGCTTGATTGACGTCTTCTTCCGGCCGGGGGCTGTCTTCAACGCGCACGCCGCCGCGCATGTGCCATGGTGACTTATTCCTGGCCTGTATAGTACAGAGCCGGCGTGCACGTTCGCGGCTCTGTACTATACTGGCCAGGAAGAAGTAATCATGGCGCATGCACGGCGGCGTGCGCGTTCAGGACATTGCGCGACCCGGCCGGGAGAAAATCTTCAGTCTTCTGCACAAGCGCGGCCACAAGATTCAACAGGAAAGAGGTGGCAGTAACCAGGGGAGACGAAAGACAACAATCGGGTAAGAGGGGACTTATTTTCTCAAAAAGGGTGGGAATTGGGTAATAAAATGTATTTACAAAAATGATCACTGTCAAATCATTAACAGATTTAACAGTGATCATTGTGATGGGAATACCCCTTTAACCACCTCCGGACCGCCTAACGCAGATGTGCGGTCCGGAGGTGGCAGCCCTGCGCACGACGACGCATATACGCGTCATCTCGCGAGGGCCGGGATTTCCTGTGAACGCGCGCACACAGGCACGGAAGGTAAGCGAGTGGATCTCCAGCCTGCCAGCGGCGATCGCTCGCTGGCAGGCTGGAGATCCGAATTTTTTAACCCCTAACAGGTATATTAGACGCTGGTCCTCTGGTGGTCCCTTTTGTTAGGATCGACCACCAGAGGACTCAGGTAGCTCAGTACAGTCGCACCAAACACCACACTACACTACACCCCCCCCCCCGTCACTTATTAACCCCTTATAAAGCCCTGATCACCCATGATCACCCCATATAAACTCCCTGATCACCCCCCTGTCATTGATCACCCCCCCGTCATTGATCACCCCCCCGTCATTGATCACCCCCCCGTCATTGATCACCCCCCCGTCATTGATCACCCCCCCGTCATTGATCACCCCCCTGTCATTGATCACCCCCCTGTCATTGATCACCCCCCTGTCATTGATCACCCCCCTGTAAGGCTCCATTCAGACGTCCGTATGATTTTTACGGATCCACGGATACATGGATCGGATCCGCAAAAAGCATACGGACGTCTGAATGGAGCCTTACAGGGGGGTGATCAATGACAGGCGGGTGATCACCCATATACACTCCCTGATCACCCCCTGTCATTGATCACCCCCCTGTCATTGATCACCCCCCTGTAAGGCTCCATTCAGACGTCCGCATGAT
The DNA here is from genome assembly GCF_014858855.1 of Bufo gargarizans. NCBI lineage: Eukaryota > Metazoa > Chordata > Amphibia > Anura > Bufonidae > Bufo > Bufo gargarizans. The sequence goes on from NC_058089.1 coordinate 22,663,213, forward strand.
TTTTACGGATCCATGTATCGGATCCGCAAAACACATGCGGACGTCTGAAAGGAACCTTACAGGGGGTGATCAATGACAGGCGGGTGATCACCCATATACACTCCCTGATCACCCCCCTGTCATTGATAACCCCCCTGTAAGGCTCCATTCAGACGTCCGCATGTTTTTTGTGGATCCGATCCATGTATCCATGGATCCGTAAAAATCATGCGGACGTCTGAATGGAGCCTTACAGGGGGGTGATCAATGACAGGCGGGTGATCACCCATATACACTCCCTGATCACCCCCTGTCATTGATCACCCCCCTGTCATTGATCACCCCCCTGTAAGGCTCCATTCAGACGTCCGCATGATTTTTATGGATACATGGATCGGATCCGCAAAACACATGCGGACGTCTGAATGGAGCCTTACAGGGGGTGATCAATGACAGGCGGGTGATCACCCATATACACTCCCTGATCACCCCCCTGTCATTGATCACCCCCCTGTAAGGCTCCATTCAGACGTCCGCATGTGTTTTGTGGATCCGATCCATGTATCCATGGATCCGTAAAAATCATGCGGATGTATGAATGGAGCCTTACAGGGGGGGTGATCAGTGACAGGGGGGTGATCAGGGGGGGGGGGTGATCAATGACAGGGGGGTGATCACCCATATAGACTCCCTGATCACCCCCCTGTCATTGATAACCCCCCTGTAAGGCTCCATTCAGACGTCTGCATGTGTTTTGCGGATGCGATCCATGGATCCGTAAAAATTATACGGACGTCTGAATGGAGCCTTACAGGGGGGTGATCAATGACAGGGGGGTGATCAGGGAGTCTATATGGGTGATCACCCCCCTGTCATTGATCACCCCCCCCCTGGTAAGGCTCCATTCAGACATTTTTTTTGGCACAAGTTAGCGGAAATTTTTTGTTTGTTTTTGTTTTTTCTTACAAAGTCTCATATTCTACTAACTTGTGTCAAAAAATAAAATCTCCCATGAACTCACCATACCCCTCACGGAATCCAAATGCGTAAACATTTTTAGACATTTATATTCCAGACTTCTTCTCACGCTTTAGGGCCCCTAAAAAGCCAGGGCAGTATAAATACCCCACATGTGACCCCATTTCGGAAAGAAGACACCCCAAGGTATTCCGTGAGGGGCATATTGAGTCCATGAAAGATTGAAATTTTTGTCCTAAGTTAGCGGAAAGTGAGACTTTGTGAGAAAAAAAACAAAAAAAAAAAATCAATATCCGCTAACTTATGCAAAAAAATAAAAAATTCTAGGAACTCGCCATGCCCCTCATTGAATACCTTGGGGTGTCTTCTTTCCAAAGTGGGGTCACATGTGGGGTATTTATACTGCCCTGGCTTTTTAGGGGCCCGAAAGTGTGAGAAAAAGTCTGGGATCCAAATGTCTAAAAATGCCCTCCTAAAAGGAATTTGGGCCCCTTTGCGCATCTAGGCTGCAAAAAAGTGTCACACATGTGGTATCGCCGTACTCAGGAGAAGTTGGGGAATGTGTTTTGGGGTGTCATTTTACATATACCCATGCTGGGTGAGAAAAATATATTGGTCAAATGCAAACTTTGTATAAAAAAAATGGGAAAAGTTGTCTTTTGCCAAGATATTTCTCTCACCCAGCATGGGTATATGTAAAATGACCCCCCAAAACACATTGCCCAACTTCTCCTGAGTACGGCGATACCAGATGTGTGACACTTTTTTGCTGCCAAGGTGGGCAAAGGGGCACATATTCCAAAGTGCACCTTTCGGATTTCGCAGGCCATTTTTTTACACATTTTGATTGCAAGGTACTTCTTACACATTTGGGCCCCTAAATTGCCAGGGCAGTATAACTACGCCACAAGTGACCCCATTTTGGAAAGAAGACACCCCAAGGTATTCCGTGAGGGGCATGGCGAGTTCCTAGAATTTTTTATTTTTTGTCACAAGTTAGCGGAAAATTATGATTTTTCTTTTTTTTTCTTTTTTCCTTACAAAGTCTCATATTCCACTAACTTGCGACAAAAAATAAAAAATTCTAGGAACTCGCCATGCCCCTCACCGAATACCTTGGGGTGTCTTCTTTCCAAAATGGGGTCACTTGTGGCATAGTTATACTGCCCTGGCAATTTAGGGGCCCAAATGTGTAAGAAGTACCTTGCAATCAAAATGTGTAAAAAATGGCCTGCGAAATCCGAAAGGTGCACTTTGGAATATGTGCCCCTTTGCCCACCTTGGCAGCAAAAAAGTGTCACACATCTGGTATCGCCGTACTCAGGAGAAGTTGGGGAATGTGTTTTGGGGTGTCATTTTACATATACCCATGCTGGGTGAGAGAAATATCTTGGCAAAAGACAACTTTTCCCATTTTTTTATACAAAGTTGGCATTTGACCAAGATATTTTTCTCACCCAGCATGGGTATATGTAAAATGACACCCCAAAACACATTCCCCAACTTCTCCTGAGTACGGCGATACCAGATGTGTCACACTTTTTTGCTGCCAAGGTGGGCAAAGGGGCACATATTCCAAAGTGCACCTTTTGGATTTCACCGGTCATTTTTTACACATTTTGATTGCAAAGTTCTTCTCACACATTTGGGCCCCTAAATTGCCAGGGCAGTATAACTACCCCACAAGTGACCCCATTTTGGAAAGAAGACACCCCAAGGTATTCTGTGAGGGGCATGGTGAGTTCCTAGAATTTTTTAGCGCAAGTTAGTGGAATATGAGACTTTGTAAGAAAAAATAAAAAAAATAAAATCATCATCATTTTCCGCTAACTTGTGACAAAAAATAAAAAGTTCTATGAACTCACTATGCCCATCAGCGAATACCTTAGGGTGTCTACTTTCCGAAATGGGGTCATTTGTGGGGGTTTTCTACTGTTTGGGCATTGTAGATCCTCAGGAATCATGACAGGTGCTCAGAAAGTCAGAGCTGTTTCAAAAAGCGGAAATTCACATTTTTGTACCATAGTTTGTAAATGCTATAACTTTTACCCAAACCATTTTTTTTTTCCCAAACATTTTTTTTTTTATCAAAGACATGTAGAACAATAAATTTGGCGAAAAATTTATATATGGATGTCGTTTTTTTTGCAAAATTTTACAGCTGAAAGTGAAAAATGTCATTTTTTGGCAAAAAAAATCGTTACATTTTGATTAATAACAAAAAAAGTAAAAATGTCAGCAGCAATAAAATACCACCAATTGAAAGCTCTATTAGTGAGAAGAAAAGGAGGTAAAATTCATTTGGGTGGTAAGTTGCATGACCGAGCGATAAACGGTGAAAGGAGTGTAGTGCCGAAGTGTAAAAAGTGCTCTGGTCATGAAGGGGGTTTCACCTAGCGGGGCTGAAGTGGTTAAACCACGACCCCTTTTCTAAAAATGTTCTGCCTAGAACACACAATGACTCTGCGGTCAGCGTTCAGCTTAGTAAATCTCCCCCACCACATTTTGGTTTGTGGCATTTTTTTAAATATACTGCAAAAAAAATTAAGCAAACAGTACAAAAAGGTATAATAATGTGACACAAACAAGTGACCACACCTTATTCTGGAGGAAAGGTGTAATGGCCAGGGCAGGAGACAAGACAGTGGAATGCAGCAAACAGAAAAAGAGATTCGGCATCTAACCAGGAATCTCATACTTTCTGAAATTTAGTGGGACAGCCTCCATTGATGAATATAATTTGTCAGCAGTTTTATGAACAAATGTTTTTTATTGCATTTTTCTTTTAAAGGGAACCTGTCACCGGGATTTTGTGTATAGAGCTCAGGACATGGGTTGCTAGATCGCCGCTAGCACATCCGCAATATCCAGTCCCTATAGGTCTGTGTGCTTTTATTGTGTAAAAAAAACAGATTTGATACATATGCAAATTACCCTGAGATGAGTCCTGTGTGTGACTCATCTTAGGGACAGGACTCATCTCAGGTTAATTTGCATATGTATCAAATCAGGTTTTTTTTACACAATAAAAGCACACAGAGCTATGGGGACTGGGTATTGCGGCTGTGCTAGCGGCCATCTAGCAACCCATGTCCTCACCTCTATACACAAAATCCAGGAGACAGGTTCCCTTTAAGCAAATTAAAGCGGTTTTCCAGGATTTTGATACTGATGACCTATCCTCTGATCGGTGGGTATCCGACACCTGGGACCACCGCCGATCAGCTGTTTGAGAAGTCACCAGTGCTCCTGTGAACGTCACAGCCGTACATTGTATAGCGGCTGTGCTTGGTATTGTGCTCAGCCCCATTCACTTTGCTGGCTCCAATCTAAAGCTAGGTGAGGGTCCCAGAGGTAGGACCCGCACCTATGAAACATTGGGGGGCAAATCCTAGCGATATACCCCCAATGTCTGAGGTGAGGCAACCTCTTTAAATTAATGTGGGATCAGAGTGGCAGAGACCAATGAGACATTTTCCTTTTTCTTACAAAACCTTTAACTCTTTAACTCAGAAGGAAAAACCGGACATGCCCAAATTCAGCGCCAGAAGTCCGCACCTGGCAGAGATGGCCTCTGTACTGGGAATTCTGCCCATTTTGTACAGATAGGAAGAGGCAAGTTAAGCCTGATAAATAATTATACAACCGGATCATCTATAATTGACGGCGGGTGAGACATTAAGAAGGGAACAAATAATGGAATCAGAGCCCTCCTTGAGCTGGCATCGGAGTAGATCTCCCTTTGGCTGATAGGCAGACTGTAAAGAGTGGAGAGATGTCCTCTGCGACCGGAGAACAAAGATATTGGAAGGAATTCCGCAGGACGTTATTTTCATATAATATAAGTCACCTAAATTTTTAACTCCCCCCCCCCCCCCCCCCAAAGATCACCACAACTGAGAGTCAGACAACCTCCATAGTCTAGAGGAGAGAGAAGAGATATGTAATAGAGGTACGGGTCTGAGACCGCCATGTCTGCATTCCCTATGGGTTTCTGTAGCTTAAACAACTTAAGCTTCCGGCATGAGGAACCCTCTATAAACATAGATTGGTGGCATTTTTTGGGTCAGAGGCATATTTCGTATTGTTGTAAAAAAAAAAACGAAAAAAAAAACAACAGTTCGGATATGTTCACCCAGTGTATTTTCATGTGCATTTTGATGTGAAATATGCACTTATTACAAGCCAAAATATGCCCACAAACCTATTTTAATGGGAAATACATGCACTACGTAAAATAAAAAGTAACATATAATGAAAATGGGCTGGTATGTGCATGGATCACTGTTGCTGATTTCTCTCAACATCAGTGTCCTATTTTTCAGTCTATAATCAAGCTGATGAAGTTCTGAGAGCATTGTGCCTCCTCCGGCCTAACTGCATTCACTGACCCCTGTCCTGCGCTTCCGTCCCAGTGCGAGACTCGCGGGGAGTGTCTGGAGCATCAGGTCTCTGACTCTCCTTCCCATCCCAGCAAGAACATCATAGATCCAAGTAGGACAAGCAGCGTCATTAGTACAGTGAATACTAGTGTAGCTGCGTTGGATATGAGATGGGAGAGGGACACAAACTTTTACTAAAGAAATTATTTTACAGGTCTTCATCAGGATTTGATCCCCAGACCTTATGGCAGGCAGAAGTGTTACCATTACACTACAGACCTGCTCTGTTGGAAGGGATGAATTTTCTGTGTGTAAAAAATCTATTTTCTTCACAGTCATAACACCAAATAAATAATATATTACTGCAATGAAGGGAAAAAATAATTTGCGCCATTTAGCTATTAACCATAAATAATATAGTAACTGGAGGGCACTCAACCATATTAACCATAAATATGTGGCTTACCAAACTGTACAGCAGGCATGTCCAAACTGTGGCCCTCCAGCTGTTGCAAAACTACAACTCCCACCATGCCTGGATAGCTTACAGCTATTAGGGCATGCTGGGAGTTGTAGTTTTGCAACAGCTGGAGGGCCGCAATTTGGACATGCCTGCTGTACAGTTTTTATGATTATAGGGATACCAAGTACTCTTTTGGGCAAGGTCTCTCCCCCTCTGTGCCAGTCTGTTAATAGTTTCAGGTTTATCGTATTATTATTATGTATGTGTAACTTGACTCTTGATGTACAGATCTATGGAATTAATGCTGCTTTCAAATGAATAATAATATTGCATACTGAGTATATTACAAAAACTTATGGTTTTTGCTTTGTTAATTTTTTGTAACAATAACTTTGTGAAAATTTTCTACACTCGCGTTTGGTGCGGATCCGTCATGGATCTGCACAAACGCATCTGTTCAGATAATACAACCGCAGCATCCACTCAGAACGAATCCGTTTGTATTATCTTTAACATAGCCAAGACGGATCAGTCTTTAATACCATTGAAAGTCAATGGAGGACAGATCTGTTTTGTATTGTGCCAGATTGTGTCAGTGAAAACGGATCCGTCCCCATTGACTTACATTGTGTGTCAGGATCTGTTTGGCTCAGTCTCATCAGACAGACACCCCAAATGCTCTGCCACCAGAGCGGAATGGAGGCAGAACGGAGGCAAACTGATGCATTCTGAGCGGATCCTTATCCATTCAAAATGCATTAAGGGCAAAACTGATCCGTTTTGGACCGCCTGTGAGAGCCCTGAACGGAAGACTAATTTACAGGTCTTAGTGGGATTTGAACCCCAGACTTTCTGTACATTAGGGTCCATTCACACGTCCGTAGTGTATTGCGAATCCGCAATATACCTGGCCAGCACCCCCATAGAACTGCCTATTCTTGAATAGAACCTGTTCTATTTTTTGGGGGAGCCGCGAACTGGAAGATCGGGGCCGCACTCCGGAAATGCGGATGCGGACAGCACACTGTGTGCTGTCTGCATCTAATTCGGCCCCATAGAGAATGAATGGGTCCGGATTCGTGCCGCAACATTGTGGAACGGATCCGGACCCATTCTACGGACGTGTGAATGGACCCTTAAATAGATGCTTTACTATAGAAAACTGCTGTAAAGATGGGATTTGTTTTACATTTTTTTTAAATAAAGATCACAAAACAGTATTTGGTATCCCTGTAATCATAATAACCTGTACACTATGTGAACATATTTATGGTGACTGGTAAACAGCGTAATAAAAAATGGAGGGGGGCCCACACACTGTTTGCCTGTATGGAGCCCTGAAATTTCTGATGGCAACCCTGGATCCAAACCTGCTGGGAATGGATACAGTAGATGGATGTGGTAAGCCTACCCCTTCAAGACACTGTAAAGGAGGATAACACTGGTCACACACTTGCAATAGTTGTCAGCTGTGCATGTGTGCTCAATGGCGAGGGGAACAGACCACTGTCAGACTCCTCGATCTTTCCTGAGAACATATAGGATCAGGCTTGCTGAGATGGTGTCACCTCTCTATTGAAGGATGCCTTCACACACTGCAGATTTTGTTGCAACTGAAAATCAGTTCCATTCATCTAAACGGGGCCTGGAGAAATCCAAGTGCATGGCACCAACACATCCCTATTCACAACAAAATTTGCCATGTGAAGGCATCCTTAAAGGGAACCTGTCATCGGGATTTTGTGTATAGAGCTGAGGACATGGGCTGCTAGATGGCCGCTAGCACATCCACAATACCCAGTCCCCATAGCTCTGTGTGCTTTTATTGTGTAAAAAAAACGATTTGATACATATGCAAATTAACCTGAGATGAGTCCTGTACGTGAGATGAGTCAGGCTGTGATGAAACTAGGGTTGTTTCGATACCAACATTTTGATTCGGTTTCGATACCATAAAAAAGTATTGCGGTACTCGATACCACGCAAAAAAAATAAAACGCCAAAAAAAGCTGTGTGCATTACGCATTTTATGGAAAAAAATGGCGAATCGCTGGGTTTTTATTTTACGGTGTTTACCGCATAGATTTTTTTTAAAATATTTTAATAGTTTGGACTTTTCGGACGTGGCAGTCTGTAACATGTAAATTTATTGTTTATATATTTTATATGTAAAATTAGGAAAGGGGACAATTTAAACTTAATAATTTGATGTTTTTTATTTTATTTAATAACTATTGCTCTTAGGGGCTATAACCTGGATCTTTTAATCCCCTGTCCTATTCACCCTGATAGATCTCTATTAGGGTTAATAGGACTTTACACTCTCCCTGCTACCCTGTGCATAGTGCACACAGCAGCAGGGAGCTTACCATGGCAGCCAGGGCTTCAGTAGCGTCCTGGCTGCCATGGTAACTGATAGGAGCCCCAGGATTACACTGATGGGGCTCCGATCAGAACTGCCGCCAATGAGAGGAGGTGAGGGGGCCCTGTGGCCACTGCCACCAATTATTTTAATACTGGGGGGCGCACTGCGAAAACAGCTAAGCAAGTGTGCATCTTGGGAGTTGTAGTTTTACCACAGCTGGAGAGCCAGAGGTTTTCCATCACAGGCCTACTGCCATCACGCATAGTGTGGTGATCCAGAGGATCGACACAGGGTGTCATGTTGTGGGGCACCATTAGCTACCATGGCCATCACAGTCTGGTATACATGGAGGGAACATTGGCCAGCCTTCAGTATTTCCAGGACATTGCGGAGCCAGTCCTACTGCCCTTTTTGACTCAGTAAGGAGAAGTGGTGTGCCCACGCTACACAAAATGCTCTTCTGGGTATCTAGCAGCAACCCTGGCCAGCTCGGAGAACCTCTTTAAAGGGGAATTCCCATCTCAGAAAATGAGGGCATATCGCTAGGATATGCCCCCATTGTCTGATAGGTGGGGGTTCCACCGGTGGGGCCGGCACCTACAACGTGAACGAAGCAGGGAACGCTGTGGCTGGAGGAACCCGGATTTCCCCGGGTCCGTCCACCACCAAGCGCTGCTCCCATAGAAGTGAATGGGAGCGCACCGCGCATGCGTGGCCCATGTTCCCATTCATTATTATGGGGCAGACGGAAATAGCCATGCCAGTGCTCGCCTATTTTCGGCAGCCCCATAGAAATGAGTGTAGGGCGGATGCGCATGCGCAGTGCGCCCTCTGTTCTCATTGTATGTTCGGGTCCCAGCGGTGGAACCTGCACCTATCAGACAATGGGGGCATATCCTAGCGATATGCCCTCATTGTCCGAGATGGGAAAACCCCCTTTAAATGTGCATTATCTCAATTTATGTTGCAGATTTAACTCTTTGCAATGGAGACTGAAATCTGTGGCAAACCCTCAGCTTTTACGGTTTGCATTCCGCAAGAACGTTACGGCCTTAGAGGAGCCATGATGGATGCGCATTAAAGGGTTTTAATAACAATGACCTAACCTCGGGATAGGTCATCAGTATTTGATCATTTGGGGATCCGAAACCCGGGACCCCCCCGATCAGCTGTTTGAGAAGGCACCGGGGCCTTCTTTTAGCTTTTCCTAGGCCGTGTGATGTTATGTTCATCAGTCATGTGGCGTAGGTGCAGCTCAGCCACATCGAAGTGAATGGGGCTAAGCGTGATACCAACAGCCACTATACGATGTACGGCGCTGTGCTTGGTGAGCTGGGAAGGCCACGGTGCTCAAAGGAACGCCATTGCCTTCTCAAACAGCTGATCGGTGGGGGTCTGACACCCGGGACCCTGCCTATCACCTATCCCCAAAGATAGGTCATCAGTATAAAACTCTTGGAAAACCTTTTTTTTTTTTTTTTTTAAATAAAATAAAATCAACTGAATGTGGAAGACAATAAAAAGAATTTGGTGACTACTTTCCAGGTGACGCCCCAGTCTTAGATTTCTCCGCTACAGCCATGATTATGTCATTTTAACAGGTCACTTCTGCAGAAAATGACTGGCTGCTACAGTGATGTCATCAGGGTTGACACATCACTGTTCAGCAATTGGCAGCCATCATCATATGTCAAGATGACATCATCGCAGCAGTAACACAAACACAGAGGGAGCCCAGGGAGACACATCATAGGGGCTTATGTGCAACACAAAATATCAGAAGCTCTGATAACACTCAAAAGCCCAAATACAAAATATAATAATAACACAAGTATATGGGTTCAGGCAGCAACGTGGATAAAGAATGGAGATAGGAGAGGAAATAATGACCACAGATCCTACACAGCGTGAGCCCTAAGGGGTTAAATGAGCTCAGGGATGCTGCCTGCACGATTAGCCAGAGCTGCTGCCCTCCATGGCACGGCCGGGCCACACGCATCCCCGGGCACTGACCTGTCACACAGGCATTCACCGCAGTGGGCTTCTGCGCAGTCACCACGTAGTTGTACGACATGTTGTCACCGGGCTGAGCTCCTGTCGCTGCAACTCAGGTAGCGACAGGCGCGAAAACAGGCAGCAACAGGCCGTCTATCACCGGAACCGGAAACTATAGACACTAGACTAGAGCGGCTTCTGCGCCATAGAGAGGAGTCTATCCGAGTAGAGCGTCTCCCTTCTGCACCACAGAGAAGCGGCTGTCAGACTAGAGCGATTCCCTTCTTCACCATAGAGAAGACGCTATGACTAGAGCGTCTCTCTTCTACACCATAGAGAAGTGGCTGTCCGACTAGAGCGTCTCTCTGCTACCCATAGAGAAGTGGCTGTCCGACTAGAGCGTCTCCCTTCACTGTAGAAAAGTGGTTAAGCGTCTCCCTAAATGAAATAATAATATGAAACAAAAAGAAAAACTAAACAAACGCAAAGCCACTCCCGCACACCGGGGAAGCGGGACTGGTAATATGGCTGGCAGACGGGCAGTGGTCGTTTTATACAGAGGGCCTCTCTGTTTACCAGCTTCTACCATAGAGCTTGGAAGGAGTGATAGCGCGCCGCTGTGGCATTATAGAGCTTAGACATGTGAGGGGCAGAGCGACCCCCTGAGCAGCTACCGCAGGAATGTAAGCACCTGGATGAAGCAGGCATTATGGGCTGAAGATGCGATGGACCGCTCCTTTTGCGTTTGGAAACTCCAAACTATTTAGGGAAACCTACAATTGTATCCTTGTACTAAATGTACTGGATTTGGTGGTCAGGACTCTGCAAATGCTGGGGGGCCACCTCTGTTGTACCTGTAGCTCTGTGGTTATGTGGGTTGTCACCCAGCTTTCCAAGGAACAGATATCTCTGAAGGCAATAAGTTGGAAAATGACATGCAAGTGGAAGGATGACCGCACATAGAATAATGGCAAGGTGGCCATAGCCATCGATAGTTTCTGCTCTTAAAGGGTTTTCCCATAATACTATTTATCACCAATCTAGGGGGACGGGTGATACATACTGTATGGTCTCCCTAATGATTTTGAGAATGGAGATCCCTGGGCATTTCTATGGGACTAGCCGAGTACGGTTCATCTCCGTTTCATAGAAGTAAAGTGGTGGTCTACTCAGTTCACACAGAACACTCAGGAGCCCCTTTCTCAGGATTACACGGGGTGTCCCAGTGATCAAACATCACCTATCATGGAGCTAGAAAACAATATTCTGAGTAGACCCCTTTAAAGGGTTTTTTAATATTGATGACTTGTCCTCAGGATAGGTCATCAGATCGGTGGGGGGTCCGACACCTGGCACTGCCACCGATCTGCTGGATGAAGAGAAGGCTGGGCTCCATGTGCACTTGCCATCTCCTGCCTCTCTTCCTGCTTGCCATACACATAGCAGCAGTGTGCATGAAGAGAGACAGGAGATGGCGTGTTCCTTCTCATACAGCTGATCGGCGGGGGTGTTGGACCCCCGCCAATCTGATATTGATCACCTATCCTGAGTATAGGTCATCAATATGAAAAACCTTGAAAACCCCTTTACCTTAATAGAGAATTTTTGTTAATAAAAGGGGGAGGGGCAGCACTGCTCAAGATCCTCAGCTGCAGTGCAAAGTGCTTAGAGCTTTTTTCTCAGTAAGAGTTGATGCACACAATCGTATTTTTGGTCCACATCCGATCCACATTTTTTGCGTGTCAGATGCAGACCTATTCACTTCAATTGGAGCGTAACTAGAGTCCTATGGGCCCCAGGGCAAACCTTGAATTGGGGCCCCCCTCGCAAGCCTCTGCCCCTACCCATACCCCCCCCCCCTTCTGTATGAAGCCATACATAAAAAATAATAATAATACTGTAGTCACTAGAGTATTTTTTATTTATTTTTGAATGTATGGCACACACTGGCTTCATATAAGGGATAGGGGGGAGATGAATGATGATCAGTGGTGCCGTGCGGCAGTGTGTCTGAATTAAAAAAAGGGGGGGGGGGCCCTCTGTGCCAGCCATATAAGGGCAGCCAGGGGCAGCAAATAATGAGGGGGCAAATTGAAAGTGAAATACTCTGTGGGCAATTTTTTTTTAATATATAGAGGGAATGGGGGCAAAATGAAATATAGTGAGACTCTCACTATATTTCATGTTGCCCCCGCCCACTCCTATTCGATTTTGTCCACAGAGTATTTAATTTTCATTTGCCCCCAGGCTCCTCATTATTTGCTGCCCTATTATGGCCGATCCGGGCCCTTCTGAATTCAGACACACTGCCTCACGGCGCCACTGATCATCATTTATGTCCCCCCTCCGCATGAAGCCGGACGCAGTTGTGTGCCATTTTTTACAACAACAAAAAAGACTACCTACTCTTGTTTGTTCCGCTCTCCTCACTTGAGGGCTGAGGCGGCCGGTGGGCTTGTCATTCCTGGCTGCTGTGATCCTGCGAGACCCGCCACGGAGGTCACGGGTCTCGCGCTGACAAGTAAGCGCAGCGCAGCCACACAAAATATAGGGAGGGCCCGCCGCACTTAATAAAAAACCACTTGCGGGGCCCACTTTACTCCACCGCTGCGACCCCTATAGCTATGCCACTGGCCGCAACAGATTCAGACAGCACACTCGTATCTCTGTCCGGCGTCCCCGAAAAAAATAAACATGTCCTGTCCTTGTCCGTTTTACAGACAAGGATAGGACTGTTCTATTAGGGCCGGCCATTCCGTTCTGCAAAATGAGGAATGCACACAGCCGGTATCCATGTTTTGCGGATCCGAAAACAGTCAACGGTCATGTGCGTGAGACCTAATTGTAAGCACAATCTAAAAGTAGATGAAAAACAAAAAGGTGTAAATCTTTCCCTCATACGTTCGCTGAAAGATTCTGCGGATCGTGCTGTCTAATCACAATCTGCTGCTGGCAAATAACTAGACGGCATGGGGATGAGCGATGGCATAACGATTGCTCCTCCACATGCGAGCAGGCGATTGCTGGGAAGGAACACTTTCTTCCCAACAATCGCCTGCAGAATCGGGCTGTGTAATACAGGCTTAGGGCTCATGCCTGTATGGCGGTCTGCAATATATGGGCACCAGCCGTATGCGCACCATATCACAGATGCAGACCCATTCACTTGGTCCGAAATCCGCAAGATACAGAGCGGAAACGCTATAAAGCGCTTCTGTGGAATTTCAGTCCATTTATCCGCACCCGCACTGCAAAAAATTGGTCCGCATCCACAAACTGTCCGCATCTCCGCACTGCAAGTGAATTGGTCCACATCCGCAAATGGGTCAGTGATCCTTCCGCACCGCAAAAAAATAGAACGTTTTTTTATTTTTTTTTTCACGTGCGGAGGTACGGAGAGAAACCCCATGGAATTGCTCCATAGTGTTTCCGCGAGGTTCCGTGCCTCCATTTCACACCAGACCTTCCGGATTGCGGACCCATTCAAGTGAATGGGTCCGCATCTGTGATGCGTTGAGCACACCACTGGCGCCCGCATATTGCGGACCCGCTGTTTGCGGGCTGCAATACAGGCACGGCCGTGTGCATGAGCCCTATTAGCAATGAGCTAGCCTTTGGATAGGTTATCAGGATCAGATCACAGGGGTATGACTCCTGGCACACCATCTAATCAACGATTTGCAGAAGCTGGCGCACATCAGAACTGCACAGCTCCATACACCGAGTAGTGGCGGTGCCTGGTTACTGCGGCACTGCTTCCTGTTCACATGAATATGATTTTTCTAAGAAAGGTATTCAGGCCTCTAAGGTCCTTCAGGGTAGGTGTGATGCAAAAACAAATTAGACTCCTCAGCAATGAAATCGCAACACCAAGAAGGAAAAGTCGTGGAGTCCTGGAAATGAGAGGATGGATAGACATGTTAATGAAATGCAAATGATAGAAAAATGGAACTAAACCTCTAGATTTATTCAGCATCGAGTGTGAAGTCACTTGCAGAAATACACGCACTTAGGGTCCATTCACACGTCCGTTGTTTCTTTCCTGATCTGTTCCGTTTTTTGCGGAACAGATCTGGACCCATTCATTTTCAATGGGTCCTGAAAGAAAATCAGACATTGTGCTGTCCGATTTTTTTCAGGACCCATTGAAAATTAATGGGTCCAGATCTGTTCCGCAAAAAACGGAACAGATCAGGAAAGAAACAACGGACGTGTGAATGGACCCTTAGGGTCCATTCACACATCCGTGTGTGTTTTGCGGATCCGCAAAACACGGACAGCGGCAATGTGCGTTCCGCATTTTGCGGACCGCACATTGCCGGCACTAAGAGAATATGCCTATTCTTGTCCGCTATTGCGGACAAGAATAGGAGATGTTTTATTTTTTTCAGGATCTGTATTGCGGACCCGGAAGTGCGGGTCCGCAATTCCGGATCGGGGGCACACGTCGTGCGGCCCCATAGAAATGTATGGGTCTGCAATTCCGTTCCACAAAATGCGGAGTAGAATTGCGGATGTGTGAATGGAGCCATACTTACACACCTTATTGATGGTTTTATGAGGTATGTTCTGCCACACTGAATGCCCATGGGCACGCAAATCATCAAGATCAGCTGCATGCACGTTGTGGATGATCTTTGTAAGGCTAGGTTTACACTACGACATTTGTCGCGCGACAGGGCACAACTACACTGCAACAGTTGTCGCGCAACATTTTATTGCACCAATGTCGCGTGACAATTTTTATAATGGTAGTCTATGGTGTCGCACTGCGACGCGACAGTCGCAGAAAAATCCATCTCGAATGGATTTTTTCCGACTGTCGCATCGCAGTATGTCGCAGATCGACACCATAGACTATCATTATAAAAATTGTCGCGCGACAAATGTCGTTGTGTAGACCTAGCCTTAAAGGGACTCTGTCACCACTTTCTAACCCCCACTTTTAAAACTATAGTTCTGTCCATGGAGCCCCTGTGATTTCAATGGTGTTGTTATATGCGAAATCCGCAGGCTCGTTTTGATAAAAAAAACTTTTATCTAACCTGTCAATCATGAGGATAAGGTGCCCAGGGCGTTTCTCCTGGTCTGAACATGCCGCCGCCATTGGTGCCCAGCTCCTCCTCTGCCTTGAATTAGCGCCGCCTGAATGTGAAGAAATACGCCTCCGTCTCTCCCTCAGTCCCCCCTCCTTCTTTTCTAAGATCCCGCGCGTGCAGCAGTGTTCGCGTTATCGGGAGGTTGAGCGAAGTGCGCATGCGCACTTCGCTCAGTGAGGCTGAATCGAAAAGTCCGCACGGGCGCATCAGGCACAGGCCTGTGCGCACGCGCGAAATTTTAGAAAAGGAGGGGGGACTGAGGGAGAGCCGGAGGCGTATTTCTTCACATTCAGGCGGCGCTGAAAGGATCAGAGGAGGAGCTGGGCACCAACGGCAGCGGCGGGCGGCATGTTCAGACCGGGAGAAACGCCCTGGGCACCTTATCTTCATGATTGACAGGTTAGATAAAAGTTTTTTTTATCAAAACGAGCCTGCGGATTTCGCATATAACAACACCATTGTAATCACAGGGGCTCCATGGACAGAACTATAGTTTTAAAAGTGGGGGTTAGAAAGTGGTGACAGAGTCCCTTTAAACTACTTCGCCTTTAACTGCTGTATAATCACTTTCCATTAATTAATAGCGGTGTGTTGTAATAACAATCAGGAATACATGACCTGGATTAATGATTTACTCCAAGTACCACAGAGATCGAGGGCAGAAGGAGAAGTGCCGCAGTCCCGTTGTTTTTCTTCGTTCTTTACATGCAGCTGGAGTAGCATTAGAGCCGTTATGCTCGTGATATCATGCTACATGTTTTCTAATACGTGTTTCCTGCTTATAATAAAGACCTGTTTGTTTTCAAGCTTAAAAACTACCCAGAATACAGCGGGAGATTTGCAGAACTCTTGGCATCCACATTGTCACATGACCATCCGTTTATACTCTGACCCAAGTGTAAAGTCCTACCCGTAGGTTTGCTTTATGGATGTCCCTTGTGCTGGGTGCTAGCACATAATATCAGTCTTCTGTAAGTCTTCTCTTTTATTGCTGTCATTGCATCTGTATTGTCCATCATTGTACATAACTGACTGCAGAGCTCCTCTCACTATATATCGTTTGCTGAGATTCTTCAGATACTGTTGATCCTGCACTGATCTTCTCCAGTCACTCTGCATCCTGCACTGATCTTCTCCAGTCACTCTTTATCCTGCACTGATCTTCTCCAGTCACTCTTTATCCTGCACTGATCTTCTCCAGTCACTATGCATCCTGCACTGATCTTCTCCAGTCACTATGCATCCTGCACTGATCTTCTCCAGTCACTGTTGATCCTGCACTGATCTTCTCCAGTCACTGTTGATCCTGCACTGATCTTCTCCAGTCACTGTTTATCCTGCACTGATCTTCTCCAGTCACTCTGCATCCTGCACTGATCTTCTCCAGTCACTCTGCATCCTGCACTGATCTTCTCCAGTCACTCTGCATCCTGCACTGATCTTCTCCAGTCACTCTGCATCCTGCACTGATCTTCTCCAGTCACTCTGCATCCTGCACTGATCTTCTCCAGTCACTCTTTATCCTGCACTGATCTTCTCCAGTCACTATGCATCCTGCACTGATCTTCTCCAGTCACTGTTGATCCTGCACTGATCTTCTCCAGTCACTGTTGATCCTGCACTGATCTTCTCCAGTCACTGTTTATCCTGCACTGATCTTCTCCAGTCACTCTGCATCCTGCACTGATCTCTAGTCACTCTGCATCCTGCACTGATCTTCTCCAGTCACTCTGCATCCTGCACTGATCTTCTCCAGTCACTGTTCATCCTGCACTGATCTTCTCCAGTCACTGTTCATCCTGCACTGATCTTCTCCAGTCACTGTTCATCCTGCACTGATCTTCTCCAGTCACTCTGCATCCTGCACTGATCTTCTCCAGTCACTCTGCATCCTGCACTGATCTTCTCCAGTCACTCTGCATCCTGCACTGATCTTCTCCAGTCACTCTGCATCCTGCACTGATCTTCTCCAGTCACTGTTCATCCTGCACTGATCTTCTCCAGTCACTGTTCATCCTGCACTGATCTTCTCCAGTCACTGTTCATCCTGCACTGATCTTCTCCAGTCACTCTGCATCCTGCACTGATCTTCACCAGTCACTCTGCATCCTGCACCGATCTTCTCCACTCACTGTTCATCCTGCACTGATTTTCTCCAGTCACTGTTCATCCTGCACTGATTTTCTCCAGTCACTGTTCATCCTGCACTGATCTTCTCCAGTCACTGTTCATCCTGCACTGATCTTCTCCAGTCACTGTTCATCCTGCACTGATCTTCTCCAGTCACTGTTCATCCTGCACTGATCTTCTCCAGTCACTGTTCATCCTGCACTGATCTTCTCCAGTCACTGTTCATCCTGCACTGATCTTCTCCAGTCACTGTTCATCCTGCACTGATCTTCTCCAGTCACTCTGCATCCTGCACTGATCTTCTCCAGTCACTCTGCATCCTGCACCGATCTTCTCCACTCACTGTTCATCCTGCACTGATTTTCTCCAGTCACTGTTCATCCTGCACTGATTTTCTCCAGTCACTGTTCATCCTGCACTGATCTTCTCCAGTCACTGTTCATCCTGCACTGATCTTCTCCAGTCACTGTTCATCCTGCACTGATCTTCTCCAGTCACTGTTCATCCTGCACTGATCTTCTCCAGTCACTGTTCATCCTGCACTGATCTTCTCCAGTCACTGTTCATCCTGCACTGATCTTCTCCAGTCACTCTGCATCCTGCACTGATCTTCTCCAGTCACTCTGCATCCTGCACTGATCTTCTCCAGTCACTCTGCATCCTGCACTGATCTTCTCCAGTCACTCTGCATCCTGCACTGATCTTCTCCAGTCACTCTGCATCCTGCACTGATCTTCTCCAGTCACTGTTCATCCTGCACTGATCTTCTCCAGTCACTCTGCATCCTGCACTGATCTTCTCCAGTCACTGTGCCTCCTGCACTGATCTTCTCCAGTCACTGTTCATCCTGCACTGATCTTCTCCAGTCACTGTTCATCCTGCACTGATCTTCTCCAGTCACTCTGCATCCTGCACTGATCTTCTCCATTCACTCTGCATCCTGCACTGATCTTCTCCACTCACTGTTCATCCTGCACTGATCTTCTCCACTCACTGTTCATCCTGCACTGATCTTCTCTAGTCACTGTTCATCCTGCACTGATCTTCTCCAGTCACTCTGCATCCTGCACTGATCTTCTCCAGTCACTGTTCATCCTGCACTGATCTTCTCCAGTCACTGTTCATCCTGCACTGATCTTCTCCAGTCACTGTTCATCCTGCACTGATCTTCTCCAGTCACTCTGCATCCTGCACTGATCTTCTCCATTCACTCTGCATCCTGCACTGATCTTCTCCACTCACTGTTCATCCTGCACTGATCTTCTCCAGTCACTGTTCATCCTGCACTGATCTTCTCCAGTCACTCTGCATCCTGCACTGATCTTCTCCAGTCACTCTGCATCCTGCACCGATCTTCTCCACTCACTGTTCATCCTGCACTGATCTTCTCCAGTCACTGTTCATCCTGCACTGATCTTCTCCAGTCACTCTTTATCCTGCACTGATCTTCTCCAGTCACTATGCATCCTGCACTGATCTTCTCCAGTCACTGTTGATCCTGCACTGATCTTCTCCAGTCACTGTTGATCCTGCACTGATCTTCTCCAGTCACTGTTGATCCTGCACTGATCTTCTCCAGTCACTCTGCATCCTGCACTGATCTTCTCCAGTCACTCTGCATCCTGCACTGATCTTCTCCAGTCACTCTGCATCCTGCACTGATCTTCTCCAGTCACTCTGCATCCTGCACTGATCTTCTCCAGTCACTCTGCATCCTGCACTGATCTTCTCCAGTCACTCTGCATCCTGCACTGATCTTCTCCAGTCACTATGCATCCTGCACTGATCTTCTCCAGTCACTATGCATCCTGCACTGATCTTCTCCAGTCACTGTTGATCCTGCACTGATCTTCTCCAGTCACTGTTGATCCTGCACTGATCTTCTCCAGTCACTGTTTATCCTGCACTGATCTTCTCCAGTCACTCTGCATCCTGCACTGATCTCTAGTCACTCTGCATCCTGCACTGATCTTCTCCACTCACTGTTCATCCTGCACTGATTTTCTCCAGTCACTGTTCATCCTGCACTGATCTTCTCCAGTCACTGTTCATCCTGCACTGATCTTCTCCAGTCACTGTTCATCCTGCACTGATCTTCTCCAGTCACTGTTCATCCTGCACTGATCTTCTCCAGTCACTCTGCATCCTGCACTGATCTTCTCCAGTCACTCTGCATCCTGCACTGATCTTCTCCAGTCACTCTGCATCCTGCACTGATCTTCTCCAGTCACTCTGCATCCTGCACTGATCTTCTCCAGTCACTGTTCATCCTGCACTGATCTTCTCCAGTCACTGTTCATCCTGCACTGATCTTCTCCAGTCACTCTGCATCCTGCACTGATCTTCACCAGTCACTCTGCATCCTGCACCGATCTTCTCCACTCACTGTTCATCCTGCACTGATTTTCTCCAGTCACTGTTCATCCTGCACTGATCTTCTCCAGTCACTGTTCATCCTGCACTGATCTTCTCCAGTCACTGTTCATCCTGCACTGATCTTCTCCAGTCACTGTTCATCCTGCACTGATCTTCTCCAGTCACTGTTCATCCTGCACTGATCTTCTCCAGTCACTGTTCATCCTGCACTGATCTTCTCCAGTCACTGTTCATCCTGCACTGATCTTCTCCAGTCACTCTGCATCCTGCACTGATCTTCTCCAGTCACTCTGCATCCTGCACCGATCTTCTCCACTCACTGTTCATCCTGCACTGATTTTCTCCAGTCACTGTTCATCCTGCACTGATTTTCTCCAGTCACTGTTCATCCTGCACTGATCTTCTCCAGTCACTGTTCATCCTGCACTGATCTTCTCCAGTCACTGTTCATCCTGCACTGATCTTCTCCAGTCACTGTTCATCCTGCACTGATCTTCTCCAGTCACTGTTCATCCTGCACTGATCTTCTCCAGTCACTCTGCATCCTGCACTGATCTTCTCCAGTCACTCTGCATCCTGCACTGATCTTCTCCAGTCACTCTGCATCCTGCACTGATCTTCTCCAGTCACTCTGCATCCTGCACTGATCTTCTCCAGTCACTGTTCATCCTGCACTGATCTTCTCCAGTCACTCTGCATCCTGCACTGATCTTCTCCAGTCACTGTGCCTCCTGCACTGATCTTCTCCAGTCACTGTGCCTCCTGCACTGATCTTCTCCAGTCACTGTTCATCCTGCACTGATCTTCTCCAGTCACTGTTCATCCTGCACTGATCTTCTCCAGTCACTCTGCATCCTGCACTGATCTTCTCCATTCACTCTGCATCCTGCACTGATCTTCTCCACTCACTGTTCATCCTGCACTGATCTTCTCCACTCACTGTTCATCCTGCACTGATCTTCTCTAGTCACTGTTCATCCTGCACTGATCTTCTCCAGTCACTCTGCATCCTGCACTGATCTTCTCCAGTCACTCTGCATCCTGCACTGATCTTCTCCAGTCACTGTTCATCCTGCACTGATCTTCTCCAGTCACTGTTCATCCTGCACTGATCTTCTCCAGTCACTCTGCATCCTGCACTGATCTTCTCCATTCACTCTGCATCCTGCACTGATCTTCTCCACTCACTGTTCATCCTGCACTGATCTTCTCCAGTCACTGTTCATCCTGCACTGATCTTCTCCAGTCACTCTGCATCCTGCACTGATCTTCTCCAGTCACTCTGCATCCTGCACCGATCTTCTCCACTCACTGTTCATCCTGCACTGATCTTCTCCAGTCACTGTTCATCCTGCACTGATCTTCTCCAGTCACTGTTCATCCTGCACTGATCTTCTCCAGTCACTGTTCATCCTGCACTGATCTTCTCCAGTCACTGTTCATCCTGCACTGATCTTCTCCAGTCACTCTGCATCCTGCACTGATCTTCTCCATTCACTCTGCATCCTGCACTGATCTTCTCCACTCACTGTTCATCCTGCACTGATCTTCTCCAGTCACTGTTCATCCTGCACTGATCTTCTCCAGTCACTCTGCATCCTGCACTGATCTTCTCCAGTCACTCTGCATCCTGCACCGATCTTCTCCACTCACTGTTCATCCTGCACTGATCTTCTCCAGTCACTGTTCATCCTGCACTGATCTTCTCCAGTCACTCTGCATCCTGCACTGATCTTCTCCAGTCACTCTTTATCCTGCACTGATCTTCTCCAGTCACTGTTGATCCTGCACTGATCTTCTCCAGTCACTCTGCATCCTGCACTGATCTTCTCCATTCACTCTGCATCCTGCACTGATCTTCTCCACTCACTGTTCATCCTGCACTGATCTTCTCCACTCACTGTTCATCCTGCACTGATCTTCTCTAGTCACTGTTCATCCTGCACTGATCTTCTCCAGTCACTCTGCATCCTGCACTGATCTTCTCCAGTCACTCTGCATCCTGCACTGATCTTCTCCAGTCACTGTTCATCCTGCACTGATTTTCTCCAGTCACTGTTCATCCTGCACTGATCTTCTCCAGTCACTGTTCATCCTGCACTGATCTTCTCCAGTCACTGTTCATCCTGCACTGATCTTCTCCAGTCACTCTGCATCCTGCACTGATCTTCTCCAGTCACTCTGCATCCTGCACTGATCTTCTCCAGTCACTCTGCATCCTGCACTGATCTTCTCCAGTCACTCTGCATCCTGCACTGATCTTCTCCAGTCACTGTTCATCCTGCACTGATCTTCTCCAGTCACTGTTCATCCTGCACTGATCTTCTCCACTCACTGTTCATCCTGCACTGATCTTCTCCAGTCACTCTGCATCCTGCACTGATCTTCACCAGTCACTCTGCATCCTGCACCGATCTTCTCCACTCACTGTTCATCCTGCACTGATTTTCTCCAGTCACTGTTCATCCTGCACTGATTTTCTCCAGTCACTGTTCATCCTGCACTGATCTTCTCCAGTCACTGTTCATCCTGCACTGATCTTCTCCAGTCACTGTTCATCCTGCACTGATCTTCTCCAGTCACTGTTCATCCTGCACTGATCTTCTCCAGTCACTGTTCATCCTGCACTGATCTTCTCCAGTCACTGTTCATCCTGCACTGATCTTCTCCAGTCACTCTGCATCCTGCACTGATCTTCTCCAGTCACTGTTCATCCTGCACTGATCTTCTCCAGTCACTGCATCCTGCACTGATCTTCTCCACTCACGGTTCATCCTGCACTGATCTTCTCCAGTCACTCTGCATCCTGCACTGATCTTCTCCAGTCACTGTTCATCCTGCACTGATCTTCTCCAGTCACTGCATCCTGCACTGATCTTCTCCACTCACGGTTCATCCTGCACTGATCTTCTCCACTCACGGTTCATCCTGCACTGATTTTCTCCAGTCACTGTTCATCCTGCACTGATCTTCTCCAGTCACTGTTCATCCTGCACTGATCTTCTCCAGTCACTGTTCATCCTGCACTGATCTTCTCCAGTCACTCTGCATCCTATGCACCTTCACCTTTATATAATATGCCATCATCTTGTGCTTATTAATTCCTGCTCTTTCCTGCACAGGATCCATTGCTGCTGTCCCGATACGACTACACCATGGAGGTCTGTGTCCTCTCCTGCCCACATCTCTCCGTTCCTGTCCTCTATAGACTCGCAGCCTCATGACGTCCTCTCTTGTTTAATAGGTTGGTAAGAAGCTCCTTAACTCTGTCCCTGGATGTGTAGATGACGCTCTTCACGGCCTGGTGTCTTGCTCTCCGGGGCTGCGTGTACTCCAGGGACACCGAGTCGTATTGCGTTCCGATCTTGATCAGGTGAAGGGACGTGTAGCGCTGTTGTCTGGCGGAGGCTCAGGACATGAACCAGCACATGCAGGTGAGTATGATCACTGGGGCTCTCACCACTGGGACCCCCACGATCATGAAGACAGGGGTCCTGTGACCCCAATGTGAATGGAGCGGTGGTCATGCATGTGCGCTTCCACAACATATGGGACAGATAGAGATAGCGTTTGGCTGTTTGTGTCAGTGTAAGTGAAGGTTCTCTAGGAATGTACTGAATCTTCTATAGACTGCAGTGTTACCGGCCCCTCACATTGAATATACCTACCTGGCTCCCTGCGCCGCTCCTTGTCCCTGCACCGCTTCTGCTGATTATCCCTGTGCGCTTATGAAAACATCCGGTGTCGGGGGGAGCATCGCGGGTGACGGCTGTTGCTCCCCAACCGCGCACGGGGAGAAGCAGGTCCGGCGGTGCAGGCACCAGGAGCGGTGCTGGGAGCCAGGTATGTATATTCAGTGTGGGGGCCCGACATATGGGAGGGGGGGGGGGGCATTTTATAGGAATGGATAACCCCTTTAAGGACATGGCCTATTTTGGACTTTAGGACCAATTATTAATTTTTTTATCAGAATTTCAAAACCCATAACTTTTTTTATTTTTCTGTCGATATAGCGTGTTTTTTTTTGTAGGATGAGTTACATTTTTTATAATGGCACTATTATTTTTTTGGGGGGGGGGGGTGAAAGCGATAAAATACACAGCCATTGTTTATTGATTTTGTTATAAGTGTTATAAAAACTTTATCCCGTGGTTCAGTACAGTTATATCAATATCAAATTTATATACTTTATTGAAACATGTTTTCCTACTTTTGTGCAATAAAACATGACCTTTTTTTGGCCGCTGCTTTCAAAGACTCAGAACATGGTCTTATTAACAAAGCTGTGGGATTTTTTAACATCTTTATTTTTTTTCGGATTAAGTTGTAGTTTCCATTGGTGCCGTTTTGGAGTACATACAACTTTTGGATTGCTTTTTATTACATATTTTGGGAGGTGGAATGATTAAAAAAATGGCATCATTTTTATAAATTTTTTACACGGTCATCATACAGGATAAAAAAAATTTACATTTTTGTATGGGTCATATGTGGCAATACCAATTATGTATAGTTATTTTTTAAGGGAATAGATGTGCTTGCAAGAAGGAAATAGCTTTTTTTCCTCCACTTTTTTTTTTTTTTACTTGTATTTTAGTCTTTTTTTTTTCCTGCATGATCAGTCATGTAATGCATTTTGGTTTATGTCAGTTACTGTAGAGACTGACAGGGCTGAATAGGCATCCACATACACGATAGACATGGGGGCCTTTGATCGTCCCCAGGCTGCCATACCAACCCTTTGGCACTCTGCTATTGCTTTGTAGGGTGGGAGATGCAGTGAGAAAGGAAGCCCCCCTTCCTCTCTCTGCCACAGTCAGCATTAACTGCCGCATCTAAGGGGTTAAACTGCCAGGATCGGAATTGGCTCCAATGCCGGCAGCGGGAGTAGGGTGCCATGTGTATAAACAGCTGCCAGATTGCAGCCAGAGTCGTCTGAAAGCTGCATAATGTCCTGTGAGAACAAAGGATTGGGGATGTTGAAACCCCCTGACATAATGGAGACCGGTCCCCCCCCCATACACATTAGAAAGTCAAACCAACTGACAGTGGCAGGTTCTGCCGACATTCTAATGTGTATGGAGAACTCCTGACTTTACCCCAACAGATGATGGCAGGGGAGAGAAGGATCGGGCGAAATGAATATTTTTGCCCGACCATGAAGTTCTCCCAGGAGATGAGCCACCACCAGAGGTAGCTGTCAGCTTCCTCCGCTCTTCCCATAGAATACACGTACACATATGTCCAGCTTTACACTCCCCTTATCTCAGCTGTCTAGACATTTAGGAGTGTTACCATTTCCTGCCGTTTCCAGTTTGTCAAAAATTGCCCAAGAAGTGGTGCCAGTAGGTACCCATAAGCGTCAGAAAGGCAATGGTGGGGATCGGTGTGGTGAGTAATGCTGATTTTTTTTTTTAACCTGTTCTACCTCTTTTCTAAAATGTATGTTTTATCCCACTGGTCAATCCTTTTATTACCTAGGTGATCCCTCCTCTCTTTCTATCCATAGGATATGTTGGTCAGGGCATGCTGACGGGGGTCATTGCCGGTCCTGTCTTCACATCGCCTCCAGTTGGAAGTATTGTTGCAGCCATCAGGACAGTGGCCCAGGCAGGAGCAGGTACAGGTTTCATCTCTCCAGTAATTCTATATTCAGTATAACCCTCATCTTCTCACTCTCAAGCTACCATAGTTGCTGAAATTGCTTGACATGTTCTGGATTATTACAATGGTCAATATGTGCTAGTTATTGCTGCCATTTTGAATAAATTAAAGGGTCTCATGAAGACAAGCCCTGGTTGGGTGATCCACTGATTACCACAGGTCTGGCTTCTTTAAAGTGGTTGTCCCATCTCAGACAATGGGGGCATATCGCTAGGATATGCCCCCATTGTCTGATAGGTGCGGCTCCCACCACTGAGACCCGCACCTATATCGAGAACGAGGCCCTGCAAGTGAAGGAGGGCAGACTGTGCATGCGCAGCCGCCCTCCGTTTATTTCTATGGGGCCGCCGAAAATAGCCGAGCGCTGGCTCGGCTATTTTCGTCGGCCCCATAGAAATGAATGGGAGCCTGGGCCGCGCATGCGCAGTACGCTCCCATTCTCTTCTATGGGAGCAGTGCTTGGTGGTGGACGGACCCCGGGAAATCTGGGGTCCTCCAGCCACAGCTCTCCCCGCTCCGTTATAGTTGCGGCCAGCAGTGGGACCCGCACCTATCAGACAATGGGGGCATATCCTAGCGCACCCCTCTAACCCACACAGATGAACTTTATAAATAAGGGGAAGCCACAACTGGCCAGACATTCCCCCCTGCCATGGTTGCCGCAATGCCACTAGAGCGGGTGCCTCTCTTAGATAGTGGATCAATGCACGTAAAAGGTAGTACTTAATGGCATCCACGTAGGACATATGGACAGGGTTTGTCCTTAATAGGTATGAGGGAAGCAAGCTTCGGATCCTAGATCAGAAGTCACTTCGCTCAAAATTTCGGTTTAATGCTGTACGGAGAACCGTCTCCATACTGCATTAAAATGTATGGCCTCCGAGGCGAAGTCCGTTATTCCTGAAGTCTTGCGAGACTTTGGTGAATACTTTAGCATTTGATTTTTAAACTGGAAAACCATTTTAAAACTTGGATCCGAACTCTGCTTCAGTTCCGAGGTACCAGTCGGAACCGAAGCAGAGTTCAGATCCAGGTTTTAAAATGGTTTTCCAGTTTAAAAATCAAATACCGAAGTTATTCACCAAAGTCTCCCAAGACTTCGGGAATAACGGACTTTGCCTCGTCGGAGGCCATACATTTTAATGCTGTACGAAGATGGATCTCCGTACAGCATTAAACCAAAGTTTTGAGCGAAGCGACTTCGGATCTAGGATCCAAAGCTCACTTCGCTCATCACTAGTGATGAGCGAACTTCTGTTTTAAGTTCGGCGTCTAAAGTTCGGCTTCCGGTTAGCGGAGAATCCCGATCTGGATCCGGATATGGATTCCGACTTCCGTTGTGGTCCGTGGTAGCGGAATCAATAATCGGCCATTATTGATTCCGCTACCACGGACCACAACGGAAGTCGGAATCCATATCCGGATCCAGATCGGGATTCTCCGCTAACCGGAAGCCGAACTTTAGACGCCGAACTTAAAACAGAAGTTCGCTCATCACTAGTCATCACTAGATGATACAATTCCTTAAAGCGGTATTTCAGGATTTTCATATTGATGGCCTATGCTCAGGATGGGCCATCAATATCCAATTGGCGGGGGTCCGACACCCTGCGCCCTAGCCAGTCAGCTGTTATCGAGCAGCTCTGGAACTACACCGTTCAGTCCATTGTGTAGTGAACAGAGCTCGTTACTCCAACTCTGCTCCCAACTCCTCTGTCCACTATACTATGGACTGAGCTGTGTATTTTTGGCACTAAAACTTTGGAAGAGCTGATTGACAGGAGTGCAGGCAGGGTGTCCGACCCACGTTCAACAGATATTAATGGCCTAACCTGAGGATAGGCTATCAATATTAAAATCCTGGAATGCGCCTTTAAGGGTATTTCCATACAGAGTGGATTTTCTGTGGATTTTGCACCACGGATGTATGTGCAGCAAATCCTCAGTGTTTTTACAGTACCAACAATTAGGATGTACTTTTAAGAACTCCTCCACACACTGCAAAATGCGGAAATTGGCCTGCGATTGGATTTTAAATCTGTGGCATGTCAATTCATGCTGATGATTTCCACCATGGATTTCACCCTTTACAATGCATAGGGTAAAATCCACAAAAAAAATTCAGGCCTATTCCAAAAACTGAACCTTTAACTTCTTCCCTTTCTTGCATCGCAGCTGGAGTTCTGTTACTGGTGAAGAATTATACAGGTGACCGTCTGAATTTTGGTTTAGCTCTTGAGCGTGCACGGAGGGATGGGGTTGATGCGGAAATGGTAGTAGTTGCAGATGATTGCGCCTTCTTCTCACCTCGCAAGGCTGGACGCCGAGGGCTGTGTGGAATCATACTGATCCATAAGGTGAAGTATACATTCTTCCTAATATGTGGAAAAAATGTTATATAAGCTTTCAAGATCCTAAGAGTCAGGTTTAGGCCTCTTGCACACGACCGTATGGCTTTTTCAGTATTTTGCGATCCGCAAAAAATACGGATGACGTCCGTGTGCATTCCGTATTTTGCGGAACGGAACAGCTGGCCCCTGATAGAACAGTACTATCCTTGTCCGTTATGCGGACAATAATAGGACATGTTCTTTGAACGGAAATACGGAAACGGAAGGCATACGGAGTACCTTCAGTTTTTTTTTGCAGATTCATTGAAATGAATGGTTCCGTATACGCAAAAAATGGAATGAGTTTGTGTGCAAGAGGCCTTATACAGTATCTGCAGTCTAAAATGTCTTTATGTTAAAGGGGTTTCCATCTGCTAAGAATTATTTCGAAAATAATCAGAATGCTGTGAATTTTTTTTTTAAACAAATCATCACCTCACCAATTTCTCGCCTCTCCCGTTCCCCTGCTTAACAGTCCCCCCACCATTCTCTACCTCATGGTGCGTGGAAATGTTGGCTCATTCATTCGCTTGCTGATATGAGTAACCACTGAGGGCTGAGCGGTCACCGATGGTCAGTGGGACTGGGCGACCATCTAATTTGTTTGTCAGCCTCTACCACGGACGGCAGATATCTAGGGAGTGAAGGATCAGGCTGTTGTATGTCAGCATGCACAATCCTTTTGTTCTCAGGGAAGCTTACTCCACTCTCCCCAGTGAGAACACATGCACTCTCAGCTGAGTGTTCATGTGTACGGCTATCCTTTGTGTGTGTGATAGGCTCATAAGTTCTTACCCCTGATTCTTATTCTAGTTCCCCAGAAGTTTACATACATTTCGAGACTCCTCATAATTGGGGTATACACATTCACATAACAGCAATTAAAAAAACATTTTGCATCAGTGTGTGCATCCATTTTCTGTCCATTTACCCATTTCTAACGGCCATTTTGCATCTGTTTTAAATGGCCGCTAAAAACGAAAGAATTTAATATTTTTTTTTTTATTATTTATTTATTTTTACACCCCAACCCCTGCAGTGCCCTCAATATACATAATGCCCTATAATGCTCCCTGGACATCAAATGGCCCAATAATGCCCCCCATAGTGCCCCCGAGTATAAATAATGCCCCCCATAGTGCCCCCCAATATAATGTACCCAGTAGTACCACCAGTAAAAAATAATGATCCCCATAGTGCCCCCCCACCCCCGCAGTGTCAACAGATCCCTTTTAAAATAAAAATACCTCATCCACTTGCACACAAGGGAACACTTGCTCCACACTGGAGGCACTAGGACCTGATGCTCCCAGTGTCGTGACGTCACATGATGTGAACCCCTGAAAAGTACTTTTTTTTTTACTTAGAGTACGGGGGTTAGACAGGTGCAATCCAGTCTAAACGGGCGTTAAAAATGGCCCATTGATATCAATAGGGTCGTTCTGGCCATGAAAGCGGACAAAAATAGGACATTTCTTTTTTCTTGACAGCCACTATTCACTAGCCATTAAAAAACAGTCAAGTGGATAGTCCCATAGATTTTTCGTGTCGTGTGAATGAGCCCTTAGTATTAATTCTTGAAAAAATAAGAGCAATAATTAGTTATCAACAGGTTTACTATCTGTTCCTCTAAATTCGACCCGTGCAGCGGCGGCCGTGCAGGGATCCGGAGCGACACAGAGGGCGTATTCTTTCTGCTGCAGCTCTCTCCCTGTAACTGCCACAGCTTCTAAGAACACATGGCTGGTGGTAGCTGAAGATTTAAACTGAGCGCGTTCGACCAGCTCTGTGAGACGGATAAAAGAATAAGGAAAAGAGCAAACAGCAGGTGGCGCTGTACAGATACATTTTCTTGAAAAGCTCAGTGGCTATACAACATTTTTAATGACATGCAATTACAAAAGTATTCAGATCCAGGTGCTGGTTTGAAAAATGTAGAATATGCTTCGTGACACAACCCAACCTAAAATCCTACTTTGTTGATACAGGGGACGACAACAACATTTAAAGGGAACCTGTCACCGGGATTTTGTGTATAGAGCTGAGGACATGGGTTGCTAGATGGCCGCTAGCACAGCCGCAATATCCAGTCCCCATAGCTCTGTGTGCTTTTATTGTGTAAAAAAAACGATTTGATACATACGCAAATTACCCTGAGATGAGTCAGAGCTTGAAAATATGACTCTTCTCTGGTCACACAAGTCAGGCTACTTTCACACTCGTGTTTCTGGGTCCGCCTGTGAGATCCGTTTCAGGGCTCTCACAGGAGGCCCAAAACAGATCAGTTCAGCCCCAATGCATTCTGAATGGATAAGGATCCGCTCAGAATGCATCAGTTTGGCTATGTTTGGTCTCCGTTGCGTTTTTTAGACAGTCACTAAAACGCAGCTTGCAGCGTTTTGGTGACCGTCTGACTATGCGGAGCCAAACGGATCCGTCCTGACTTACAATGTAAGTCAATGGGGACAGATCCGTTTTTCACTGATACAATATGGTGCAATTGTAAACGGATTCGTCCCCCATTGACTTTCAATGTAAGTCAAGACGGATCCGTTTTGACTTAGGCTTTTTTTTTAAAAATGAATAATGCAAACGGATACAAGCGTTTGCATTATTGGTGCGGCTCCGTCTGCGCAGATACAAGACGCATCCGCACCAAAAGCAAGTGTGAAAGTAGCCTAAGAAATTACTCTTATGTTAATTTGCATAAAAGGCGGGAAGTACAAAAATGCATAATACTTATTGAATTCGTCTGCAAATGAAATTAAAAGTGTAATTTATATGTTTGGGGTAACACAATGGACATTTAGAAACGCTCAGTGAGGGTAGCATAGTAGAGGTGACAGGTTCCCTTTAAGTCAGGAGAATGTTAGAAAGTATTATTTTAGTTAAAGGGGTTCTTCACTTTCATTTAACTGATGATCTATCCTCTGGATAGATCATCAGCTTCTGATCGGCCGGGGTCCGACACCCCCGCCGATCAGCTGTTTGAGAAGGCAGCGGCGCTCCAGCAGCGCCGCGGCCTTCTCACTGTTTCCCGCCGGGCCGCCGGCCCACTGACATCACGACTTGTTTCAACTAGAGTGGGCGCGGCTAAGCTCTTTTCACTTGAATGGAGCTTAGCCGCGCCCACTCTAGTTGATACAAGTCGTGACGTCAGTGGGCGGGCGGCCCGGCGGTAAACAGTGAGAAGGCCGCGGCGCTGCTGGAGCGCCGCTGCCTTCTCAAACAGCTGATCGGCGGGGGTCCCGGGTGCCGGACCCCCGCCGATCAGAAGCTGATGATCTATCCAGAGGATAGATCATCAGTTAAATGAAGGTGCAGAACCCCTTTAAAAGAAAAACTGTCCCTCTAGTGTTCCCTAATTAGTAGTGTTCTATTAATTTTTATAGTTACATTTTTCTTATTTTACTCATTGTAGATCGCAGGAGCTCTAGCAGAGGAAGGAAAAAGTTTGCAAGAAATTGCTTCGTTCGTGAAAAACTCTGCTGCGGGAATTGGTAGGAATAAAAGTTGCATTTTTTTCCCTACCAGGTTATTGCAAAGATTAGGCAGTTGAGACTTCATGTCAGTGCGTATCCTCTCCCTTCTACACAAGCGCTGACCTCTGTGTACCAGCCTTTGCTCTTTCCTAAATGGCTACCCACTGACTGGAGGGACAGCGTCCATCTTTTATTGCATAACGCATGGGCAGAAGCTCTAGTCCTTCTGTGCGCTAATATAACAGAGGTCACTATGTTTCATCAACCCGACAACATGCAGAATAAGCATAGTAGCCCCAAAGTTTTTTTTCCATTCAGGGATGTTGTTGAGGGGTTGATACTTCTGATTTAGGCTCATCCCTTGTCTTCTGTAGGTACACTGGGAGTCAGTCTCTCTCCGTGCAGCGTGCCAGGCTCTGGACCAACGTTTAAACTTGGCTCTGATGAGATAGAACTGGGACTAGGTAAGAAGACACTGAGCGCAGTGCTGTAAATGTCTATATGTGCTGTTCATAGGTGCATCTTGGTGTTTACTTTTCACTATTCCACCCTGAACTCTTTGAAAAGTTTATTTTTAATGATTTTTTTGCTCAGGTATCCATGGAGAAGCTGGGGTACAGAGATACAAGGTAATCTTTTTAACTGTCATGTTGTTTCGGTGAGGATGAAGGTGACAACTCTGGCTATGCTATTCTATAGAGGTGGCAATGTGCATAGAAAAGGCCCAGTAGAAATTATCAAAATGGTCCCCTAGATGGGGTTGTTCAGGATAAGGACTCATGCACATGACCAGGGTTTTGGTCCGCATCCGATCTGCATTTTTGGCGGATCAGATGCGGACCCATTCACTTAAATGAGGCCAAAAAATATGAGGACAGCACACCAGTATGTCTGTTTCACGACCCTTCCAAAAAATAGAACATGTCCTATTCTTGTCCGTTTTACTGACAAAGATAGGACTGTTCACTGTGAAGTGCTCTCTGCATTGAACTGCTTCACAGCTCCTCTGCTCGGAGTGACATCTGTAGTGGTCTCTTGGTTGGATGCTACAATTGTCACACCCAGAGGAGGGGAGGTGAAGTTGCTCAGTGCAGACAGCACATTACAATGAAGCACTGCCTCCTGGACACTTGCAGGAGCAGAACCTCGCAGAATAAAAGTTAATATTTACACTACTCCTGATAATAAAATGGCACAAAGAGTATGTTTATCCTGCTCCCCCTGTCCCATAACTAGCGTGTCAACAGTTTTGAATGATAAAAACTGCTGGCAGACCCCTTTTAAAGCATAATTCAATGCTAGACTCAGAATCTGAGGTTTGCCAGGAGTCCAGGTGCTCTCACTCCACTGCGGCCTTTCCTCCCTTCCTCTATGGCCTTTTCTGCTGTCTTGTTCCTACCAAGGTGCCATCCTGATGCTCCTGGGGAAAGGGGGGGGGCATGTTGGATTCTCACTGGAGATAAAGGAGATAAGGTTTCTGGCAGTGACTTGTTCCCCCTCCCTAATGATAACTCATGCACACTGGGCTCGGCCGTGTATGGGAGGAATAGCCATCAGCCGTACCTTACGGTTATTTTAGAGAAGTCTTCTGCTGGGTTACCACTTCTCCGTCTCTGGTTTCCAAAGTGATATAATTCAGAATTTTTGGTAGTATTTAGCTAGATTATCACTCATCAATCTGACTTTTTCCCGCAACAGATGATGTCTTGTGATGAGGTTGTGAAGCTCATGATTGATCATATGACCGATCCAGCCAGCAAGTCAAGGGTGGACATACATTCAGGTGAGCACAGCCAATATATCTGCAGGTCCTCATCAGGTTTTCTAGGAAGTTGAACTCCTACCAATCACTCACTAAAAAACATACAAAAATTATTTTAATACAAGGAGATCTACAATCAGAAGGTTCTACATCTAAAATAATTTCTCCATGATTTGAATAATGCAGCAGCAAAAGGTAGAAAATCTTGCGTTGATCCTGAGTTGCAGCCAGTATTCCTCTCTGTATTATCGTGTTGTGCTGCATTCACCATTCTGCAGGATTCTGAGCTGAAACCATAAAGAGGACCTGTCACCTCTCCTGACATGCCTTTTTTAATAGCTTCATGCATTCCCCATGTGATAACAATTCTGGAGCATCTATTCTTATGACTGTATGTTGTACCATTCCTTTATTATTCCTGCTAGAAGTTATGAATTAATTGCTAGAAGTCTGCAGTAAGAGTACAGAGGGGAGGTAACCAGTTCGGGGGTGTCTCTGCACATTCTGGCTCTA